>NC_135404.1:9257316-9946816 GCF_051989625.1 Stigmatopora argus | reverse complement strand
TTTTTTATGTTTCGCAGCTCTATCTGCAGTAGAGGTTTTGTAGCCATAAAATAGTTTTTGAGGGTTGGATTGATTCTGACAGCTGAAGGCGTCCCTAGGAAATACACGGACCGTCACTGCTATACATAGTCATTTTTGCAAGAAAAAAGCCTTACTATACATGGTCCTTTTTGCAAGAAAAAAGCCTTACTATACAATGTATAGTAAGGCTTTTTTCTTGCAAAAAGGACCATGTATAGTAAGGCTTTTTTCTTGCAAAAATGACCATGTATAGTATACATGGTCATTTTTGCAAGAAAAAAGCCTGACTATACATGGTCATTACATGGTCAAAAAAAGCCTTACTATACATGGTCATTTTTGCAAGAAAAAAGCCTTACTGTACATGGTCAGCATAAATATACAAGGACAAAATATAATAAACATCAGTCTGTGTTTCAGATACTATTTTAGACCAACAGAGAAGGCGTTGCAGGCCCTGATGGTCCAACACTGAGTTATTGTATACAATACAATGAAGAATTCTTTGCGTGTCAAATTTTAAACTTTTAATGGAGTCAGGTGGCTTGGAATAATGGAGAGTTGATGTAAAATACATAGTCAAATGTTAATCAATATTTGGTGAAATTGTTTTACTAATACGTACTGTTTTTTAGCATCAAGACCACAAAACTCACGACTATTCTACAATATGGGCGGGGTTACGCCTATTGTCGACGTAGCAGAGTTTATTAAGCGCATGCGCAGTAACCCCTTCCTTTTGGAAGGCTTTTGCCACGCTGCCTGTCGACGAGCATGCCAACCAGGTAAGGAGAGCAACAATTCAATGGCCTAAATGCGTTTTTATCAAGCTATCGGGAGATTTTTCAGCAATCAATTGAGCCCAAAACGCCAACAAATATCTTAGTTTAATTCCAGGTTTAGCACACCGTCGACAATTTAAGTTTGCGCTTAGCGTTAGTGTCACGATTTGACTTAAAAAGTATGTTGTCCGTTTTCTCTCCATTATTGAGTCGTGTTGCAAGACTTTAAATTTAATCAAACAACGCCGAGTCATCAACCGACAGTTTGCTGGGTAAATGCTCACTCTAGAATGACATCCAAAGCAACGAGTTAGTTCCTGTTGTGTTTGTTGGATGTAATGATAGTTTTCATTGCGAGTGCAAATCACCCGTTGCCGATTTGTAATTGTTCTGTTTTTACAAAAGAAATCACTTATACAAAACTGTTAAGTCAACGTTCTCCTAGCTGTTAACGTCAGTCTGTATATTTAATCGCCGTATACAAAACTACTAAGCCAACTTTCTCCCAGCTCAGTGGTGTCAAAGCGGCGGCCCGGGGGCCAAATCTGGCCCGCCGCGTCATTTTGTGCGGCCCGAGAAAGTAAATCATGAGTGCCGACTTTCTGTTAGGATCAAATTCAAATGAAGATTATACATGTATATTATATTTCCTCATTTTCCCCTTTTTAAATCAATAATTGTAGTTTTTTAATCCATTTTTTTCCTTTTTGTGTTTTTTGTTCAAAAAGCATTTAGTAAAATCTAAAAATAAATATATTTTATTTTCCACTCTAATATTGTACATATTCCCAAAAATATTTTGTTTCCTTTTGAAATGAAAAACAAATTATTATAAGATATTTTCCCTCATGAAGAAAAAAAAAAGCTCAAACAAACATTTTTTTAGAGCTATAAACACTGAATATTTAGGGCTTTTGATACAGTTTTTTAAAATCCAATATAAATAGAAAAAATATCAAAATATTATTTCAAAAATGGTCCGGCCCACGTGAAATCGAGTTGACGTTATTGCGACCCGCGAGCCAACCCGAGTTTGACACCCTTGTCCTAGCTGTTAACGTCAGTCTGTATATTTAATCGCCTTGTCTGGAAAAGGAAAAATAGCACTTGGCACTTGCTAACTAATTTTCATTCTTTATCTTGATCGTTTATTAAATTTCTTGTAAGATTTCTCTAACCCGTAATTGTTTGGCAACCCCCAAATACCTTGGTTAAATCAAGTTTTCCCTGTTTAGCATCAAGATGAAACTACTTTCCCCAAAAAACAACTAAGCCTATCTGTTGAATCTCCATGCTCTATATATGCTAACTTATGCTTTTTTTGTGTGCAAATTTTCCATTTAGCACCAAGATGCAGCTCTTTTAGCATGCCAAGAGCACTCTTGAGGTAATAGAAGTGGAGCCTGTGCCAGATCAAGGTAAAACTACCCCCCCCCCCAAGTTGAATCTCCATTCTATATATTCTAACATTTGCTATTTTTTTTGCATGCAACAGGCCTGACAGATCTTCCTCTCAAGTTGCCCACTTGAATCATATGGTGTCTCTGTACTCCTGAAAATCCAAATTAAATAAAAGCCTAAATCATCATGGTGATGTTTCACTGGCCATTCATTTCCACAGCTCTTTGACTAAATCTTTAAGGTAAGAAGGATCTCAGTTAATGTTAGAGCAGGAATTCTAAGTATCTATTCCCCCAGTATTTTTTTCTAATTTTATTTTCTGTTTATTCCTTAATTTTATTTTCTGAGTGTTTATTCCCCATTTTATTTTCTAAGTGTATATACCCCCAGCTTTTTTTTTCAAATTTTATTTTCTAAGTGTATATACCCCAGTTTTTTCCCCCAATTTTATTTTCTAATTGTTTATTTCCCCCCACTTTTTTTCTAATTTTATTTTCCAAGTGTATATACCCCCATTTTTCCCCTAATTTTATTTTCTAAGTGTATATACCCCCATTTCCCCCCCAATTTTATTTTCCCCCAAATTTATTTTAATTTTATTTTCCAAGTGTATAGACCCTTTTTTTCTCCCCAATTTTATTTTCTAAGTGTATACCCCAGTTTTTTCCCCCAATTTTATTTTCTAATTGTTTATTTCCCCCCACTTTTTTTTCTAATTTTATTTTCCAAGTGTATATACCTGTTTTTCCCCCAAATTTATTTTCTAATTTTATTTTCTAAGTGTATATACCCCCAGCTTTTTTTTTCTAATTTTATTTTCTAAGTGTATAGACCCATTTTTTCCCCCAATTTTATTTTCTAAGTGTATAGACCCATTTTTTTATATACCCCCAGCTTTTATTTTCTAAGTGTTTATTCCACCAGATTTTTTTTCCTAAGTGTTTACTCCCCATTTTCTTCTAATCTGTTTACTCCCCCAGTTTTTTTCTTAAGTTTTTCTTCTAAGTGTTTATTCCCCATTTTTTTCTAAGTGTTTTTTGTTAATCTATAACCATGTTGTCTTCATCTGCAGGTGGAGAAAAGACTGGCCAAACCAATCAACACTTCCATATGATGGCAACTCAAGAGTTAAAATGTTTGACTGTTAATAAAAAGACATATATACTTTGCAAGATCTTTTATTTTGAAAGAGTTTGGAGATAGGTTCTGGCAAAACACCCATATACTTTGCAAGTTCTTTTATTTTGAAAAAACCCACTGATAGGTTCGCGCAGGCCGTCCAGCATTTTAAAAAATTCAGTTTTGCCTTCATCCATTTTCAAATGGACGAAGACACTCCCCTGGGCACCAGGTGAATTTCTGAAAATAAAAAAAAGGGGGTCAATACACAAAGTTAAGTAAAAAACCATTCGCAAGGTCTTACCTTTTATTTTGAAAAAATGCATAGATTGGTTCTCGCGTGACACCCAGCACCGAAAAATGAGGGTGCCTCAGCCTATCTGTACATAGGCAGAAAACCTTGTCCCCCCTTGGGTGGAATTCTGGAAAACAAAAAAGGGGTCAATACATAAAGTTAAGTAGAAAACCATTCACAAGGTCTTACCTTTTATTTTGAAAAACGCATAGATTGGTTCTCGCATAACACCCAGCACCGAGAAATGAAGGGGGGTGCCTCAGCCTATCTGGACATAGGCAGGAAACCTTGTCCCCCCCTTGGGTGGAATTCTGGAAAACAAAAAAGGGGTCAATACATAAAGTTAAGTAAAAAACATTCGCAAGGTCTTACCTTTTATTTTGAAAAACGCATAGGCTGAGGCGTTATGCGAGAACCAATCTATGCGTTTTTCAAAATAAAAGGTAAGACCTTGCGAATGTTTTTTACTTAACTTTATGTATTGACCCCTTTTTTGTTTTCCAGAATTCCACCCAAGGGGGGGACAAGGTTTCCTGCTTATGTACATAGGCAGGAAACCTTGTCCCCCCCTTGGGTGGAATTCTGGAAAACAAAAGGGGTCAATACATCAAGTTAAGTAAAAAAACATTCACAAGGTCTTACCTTTTATTTTGAAAAAACTCAGACTGGTTCTCACATAACACCCAGCACCGAGAAATGAAGGGGGGGGGGGCTCAGCCCATCTGTACATCGGCAGGAAACCTTGTCCCCCTCAGGTGGAACTCTGGAAAACAAAATGGGGTCAAGGCACAATAGATTAAGTTACAAAAAAAGAAATACAGACTAGGGCCTAATTAAGTCAAATTTAACTAAAAAAACTCCTACATTTAGCTTTTTTTCTATAAAACAATAAAAGGGTACCCATTATTCAGGCAATATCAGACATACTCCTGATGGTCTGTTTTCTTTTTGTCTGCTGCAGAAAGACTAAAAAAAGGATCTGTCTTTAAACACCCCTATCAAGTCTATTTTTCATGTTTTCCTCCACAAACAAATAATCAGGATCTTGATGTGGTGGGAAATATAGAAAACACTGGACAGGGGCCCACAAGGTACAAATTACATGAAAATAATAAATAAAATAAATCCTACTTCTGCCTTGAGTTTTTCAGTCAATTATTTCAAATCCATTCATTCTTAAAAAAATAAATATCCAAAAAGCTTCTGTTTTTCTCTTCTTATGCCAAGGAAAAAATGCTTAAATGAGTCAAAAATGACACCTGCACTATTGTTGAATAAATGTCTTAGGTTTTGTTAAAACTAAAAATGAAATGGTCCAAGCCCTGAGGTCTTTAAGAAAGTTAACGGGGTAAAGGTATATAATCTATTTGAGTGCACAGTTCCACTACATGGCAGAATTTTTTGTACCAATTACCAATTTCATCACACAGTTATCTGGGTATGATGACAATTAGGCTTTTGTCAAGTCAATGATGATGAAAGCCTATGTTCGATTATTATATGCAAGTTCAGAAAGATGTGAAACTCACAAGCGGAAGCTACTCCTACACTTGCCACTTAAATTCAATAAGGATGACCCTACTTTACAGTTTTTCATTTATCGCAGCCATGTCTGGTCTACATTAACCACGATAATCGAGGGATTACTGTTTATTCCTTACACGTCCACTAATGGCATTTGTGTGGGTGACTTATCCACAGGTTTTTGCTATTAAAAAACACCAAGCTAGTTAGTATTTTCATTCAAAAGTCTAATGTATCATGATGAAACACGAGCCAATTGCGCAAAGCCTTGAATACTGAACGCTGACGTTTAAATATTACACGGATAGAGAAAATCAGAACTATTTAAAAATGACTCACTTTGTTATGGCGTCGACAAGATGCCCCTTTCTGGTCGTTTTGTCCACATTCTTGATGTTTCCCAGCAGTCTGTGCTCGTTGAGGGACTGAAACACACAATGGAATGATTTCCTTTTAAACAGAGAGCGATCAAAGAGCGATCGGTAACGCAATGTAGCCAATTTGTTTGCAAACATTTTGCTGTCTGCACACACATGGGGCTACATCACGTCAACGAATCATGCTCTTATCACTCTTAAGACGAGAACTGGGGCTTCGAAATCCCCAAATGACAACGTACCGAATGTGCTGCATCGTCCTGTGAGAAGTTTGTCAGGCTTTCTTCGGCAAATCGTCACTGTTGAGCTGCTCTGCAGTGCACGCCCGTGTTGCCTCCTGGTTCATCAGCCATTTTGGGGTTTGACGTCGGCAATTTAAACTCTGACCTCGGCCACGCCTATTCAAAATAGACACACACAAAATATAAATTGTTTTCATAATAACGTGCATTAGTCAGTGTGTGTGTGTGTTTGGGGTCTGCAAATGCTTTTTGGTGGGATTTTAATACTTAAAAAAACATTGTTTTCATAACATGCATTAGTCAGTGGGTGGGGCGGGGGCGGGGCTGTAAATACGTGTTGATTGGGCTTTCATACTTGAAAAAATACTTTGTTTTCATCATAACGTGCATTAGTCAGTGGGGGGAGCTATAAATACCTTTTGGTTGGGCTTTAATCCATTAAAATACAGTGTTGCACATTATGAACATTGTGATGACATGCACTTTAGTGTTTGTTTTTTACTTCTAGACATTTAAATGATACTTGGCAGTGAGGTGCCGATCTTGCACCCAAAATCACGGGGCAAACTCCACATAGGACCAACTGGGATTTGAACCCACACGGCTAGAGATGTGAGGTTGCAAAGGCAATGTGCTAACTACTTAGGCCACGGGCCTCCAATATAACATCAATACTAGAGATGCAATTTAATAAAGACTTTAGCTTATTCCGCTTGGTAACATAATAGTTTGCGACACCAGGAGTTGAACCCAGCACACCAGACCCGTGAGGCTGATGCACTAACTACTGAGCTAATTCCATATGCTAACATAAGAGCTCAGAGCACCTGGTATCCCCGGGCAGTCTCCCATCCACGTACTAACCAGGCCAGATCCTGCAAAGGTTCCGAGATCAGGCATTTTCAGGGTATTATGCCACATAAGCACGCTACACCTTGTATTTTTTGAAATGGCAGGAATAAAAACAATATTTGAGGAAAATTCCCTCTACTAATGGGTGTTTGAATTTGTTTCTTAACTTACTCATTGTTCCCTCACTGCATATTTTGTTCTGACAAAATAGGAGAAACAGACACCTGCCGATTTGACGAGAGCGATCAAGATCAAACGTGAAGTCGCGCGCTCAAAAGCGATGATGCGGCGACATCGCTTCAAAGCCCCCCGCCGCCAAACCATTGATGCCCGATATCGCCCAAACTGCTTCTAGCTAAAAGGGCCAGAATTTAGCTGGCTATCAATTGGCTACATTTCCATGGAGGTTCCTTCACATTCATGCATGGGATCTTTTGTCTCCCTTTTCAACAACAAGGTGAAATGCTTGTACTTTTCCGGCTCCAGAGAAATCTCTCTCGCAGATTTCCCCAGCCACTTCGAAAAATTGAGTAGGAATCAGAACCGAGGTTTCAGCGATGAATACGAGGTGCTGGAAAAAGAACGGCTATTAAAAAAGGGCTGTCCTTTTTTTTTTTACCTGGCATCTAAACCCCCAAACTTCCCATGCAGAGCCTCGCTCTTGTCGGCATCGAACACACTCAGGACGCCGCTCTCTTGGAGGAAAACGTGGAGAAAAACCGCTTCACCAACGTGCTGCCGTGTAGGGCCGTGATCGACGAAGGGCACGTTTTCCACTCCATAACTGGTTTCTCCTTTTAACAGACGACAGGAGCAGAGTCAAGTTAGGTGGAAACTTGGACTACATTAATGCTTCGTACATGGCGGTAGGTACGTTTGCGTGGTGGATGATGTTGGGATGTTTAAGCGTCGACGTCCACATGATGTGAAACAGGGTTTCAACAGCCCACGGGAGTACATTGCCACTCAAGGTCCTCTGCCTTCGACGGTCGGCGACTTCTGGAAAATGATCTGGGAGCAAAAAGTCAACGCTGTCGTCATGGTGACCAACTGCAAAGAAGGAATACGGGTGTGTTCCATTGTAGAAACACTTCACAAGATTTGCAGAATTTTGTCAGTTGTGTTTAAATGCATGTTTTCTAGACTAAATGCGAACTTTACTGGCCCGCACATGGAAAGTCGTGTCAGCATGTACGATTGACGGTCACCACTACGTCCGAACAGCAAGACAACAGCTGGACGTTAAGGGAATTCAGAGTAAAACATGTACGATTTAGCGTCAAAATGTATGCTAGAATGCATTTACATGGTAGACCCCCCCAAAAAATGCTCTTCTTGTGTACCATAAACTGAATGTTTTTTTAGAAGAACAGATCAGAAGAGAGGACAGTTAAACATTTCCACTTTACTGCATGGCCCGACCACGGAGTCCCTCAGTGCACGGATGTCCTCATCCAATTCAGAGGTCTCATCCGACAACACATGGACGCAACCAGAACCAAAGCCCCAACCGTGGTTCACTGCAGGTATGAAACAAGAAAAATTAAGAAATAGTGATCTGTGGTCACGCAATGAATATGACATGATGGATATTTTTCTCTTGTAGTGCAGGAGTGGGCAGGACAGGCACACTTATAGCCTTAGATATTCTACTTCAACAGCTGCACAGGGACAAGGAAGTCAGCATCAATGCTCTCGTACATAACATGAGAATGCGGCGCCCACATATGGTGCAAACTGAGGTAACGCCAATCATGTGTCCTGGACTACGCTTTTCCTCAGTGAGATTATTGTTTTATGTGACATCCACTTTACAAGCCAAGTTATTATTCTGCTCTCTTTACAGTCCCAGTATGTTTTTTTGCACCAGTGCATCATGGACTATCTGAAGTCTCAAGGGCAGTGATGAGAGCTTACATCAGAAGACTGATATTATTGATAAAAATGCAATGGCGCTGGAAGAGTTCTACAAAATGGCGGTTTGAGCGTAAGATGATGGACACCAAATAAATTATCGGATGAAGAATGTTGCAGTCGTTGGCAGTTTTTGGGAAGCTGTTTTGCCACCTTTTAACTTGGGTTAAAATTAACTTGCTGGTACAAACTACACGTTATTTAACCCAGTTTCCACTTTGTATACGTTCATTTTCAATATCACCTATTCTATTCTATCAGTTATATTAATAAAGAAAAAATGCATAAAATGACACTGCAGGAGACCAAATAATGGTAAAAAAAATCTATTAACTCCTTCCAAAAAAAAAGGTTTCGAAACGTTTCCTAATGATGAATACAGAGAATACTTCAATTTCAAAAGGGTCCACAGAATTTAAAATTGAGACAAAAATCTTTTTTGTCAATCGTGAAAGCTGAATTCCTCTTCCCCTTGGCCTTTCACAACAGAGAAATTATACTCGATAAGTTCATGCCGGGCTCTCAACGCATCGGGGCAAATATCGGTCCACTCGCCGCACAAGTTGGTGGGCTGCGGGTCCTGAAACTTGTCCATTCCGTGCGGAACGGGGACGGAGAATTTCTTGGCAATGTTGTGCAAGACGCAGCAGACCTGGATGATTTTGGTCAACTTGTGTTGGGCGAAGCCCAGTTGAGTCAAGCACCTGAAGCGCCATTTCAAGCAGCGCAACATGTTTTGCGCCACCTTGTAGAGCTTGTCGTGCGCCACGTTGAAGTTCCTCTGTGACTCCGTTTTGGGTCCGGTGACAGGGGTCAGGACGCGTTTGCTTTGGCTGTAGCATTCCCCTCCTATAAGGAAGTAATTGGAATGGATCAAATGAAATAGCAAGATCAGCATCAATAAATCGATAAGTTAAGCAGAGATGCCAAAATCACTGCGGTCACCACGGCTTCACTGTTTGAATGGAATTACCGTAATGCTTGAACTAAGCAGGCAGGCTATTTTGAGCATCTGCTCATTTGACCACGAAAACGCGAACGTCCCGCAGTCCAAAATCCACAAAACAAAACATGGCTAGATT
The DNA here is from genome assembly GCF_051989625.1 of Stigmatopora argus. Classification (NCBI taxonomy): domain Eukaryota; kingdom Metazoa; phylum Chordata; class Actinopteri; order Syngnathiformes; family Syngnathidae; genus Stigmatopora; species Stigmatopora argus. The sequence continues at coordinate 9,937,207 of NC_135404.1, read as the reverse complement.
TAGTCCAGATCATCAATTTTTAGATATTCCCTTTTGTCTCAAAATACAGGTTTCCATCAAATGTGTCAGCGACAAAATGGTCAAAAAAACGATACATTTCTGAATGCCAAACGTCTGTGAAACCACATTTAAGCTTGAATTTCATCGGATCGTGGCGGAATTTGTCAAATCCTCGATCACCGTATCGTTGTCCAAAGAATCGATATCGTATCGGCACGGCCTCGACGATCGCCCCCCTAAAAAGCCGCAAAAGCGCATCCACTCCATCCGACAGGCTGCCACTTACCTACGACCCAGTATCGCCCGTAGAGTTCTTCCTCGATTTCCCGTCCAGTGAGCGACGTCCCCCACAGGTCTCTCTCGCGGGTGCTGCCCGCACAACATTGCTCCACGCTGAGTATATTGCCATCCAAATCGCAAATCATCTGGCTGACCACTGACGTGTAGCCCATCGAGTTGACGCACAACTCCCGGGCCCCGTAGGTGATCCGAAAGTGAGCCGGAATGAGCAAGCCGAGCGTGTTGGGGATCCCGCAAAAGTCCTCCACCATGTGTGCGATGCCCACTTTGGCCCTATGCGTCTGCGGGAAGGAAATGAACTGCTCGGACAGGCCGGCCACCACGTCGGACACGTTGAGCACTATGTCCTCGTAGTCCGTGTTTAGGTCGAAGCGTTTTAAAATCGAGGAGGAGTGGAAGCCCCGCGCGTAAAAATTCAGGGTTACTAGGATCATGGCGTCCATGGAGAGAGGGCTGAGCTGCATTTTCTTTTTCATGCGGACGCGCATCATGTCGGCCACGAACTCCAGGCAGGGCCGCGTGAGGTGGAACAATTCAAACAACGCCTTGTCATTAAAATGGTCAAAACAACTACGCGACTCGGAGTCCAACTCCTCGCCGTGGCCCAGAAGCTCCGACTGGACCGCGAACCTCACCGCCAAAGGATCCGACATTTGGTCGCTCCTGATCTGGCTTTAAAAAAATAAAAAAAGTTAAAACCACATGCAGAAGTCTTTCAACTTCTGATGAATTAGAATGGCAATGACCGGGTGCGAGCGTTGTTTACTTCCATCGTTTGGGGGCTGGAGCTCGCCAATGACTCGTTAGCGCCCTCCTGTGGGGTGGAGTGTGGAATAATTGTTTTCCCCGTATTTTTTAGCTGTTTCGTTAGCGCCCTCCTGTGGGGTGGAGTGTGGAATATTTTTTCCCCCGTATTTTTGAGCTGTTTCGTTAGCGCCCTCCTGTGGGGTGGAGTATGGAATATTTTTTTCCTCCGTATTTTTTAGCTGTCTCGTTAGCGCCCTCCTGTGGGGTGGAGTGTGGAATATTTTTTCCCCGTATTTTTGAGCGTCGCAAATCGGGTGAAAAAATTAAATACACAATGTAATTTTAAAAAGTAATTTATGTGACATGAATCATTTATCACATATGAACTCTATTAACCATTTCGGTGCCATATTTATATGTAAAGTATTCACAGAGTATGGTGTGGCAGTAAAATAATGACATGTATATTAACAACATCACATTGACTGCACTAGACGCCCAATTTATTTTGACTGGGAATAAATGTTCTTTTGACCCTTACAAGCAACGGAATGGATTTCAACTACCAACAATAGAAGTCCATGAGTTAAGAATATAAAATGTGTCTTAGATCATTTTGCATAAATTGTGCAAGTTAAATACATTATTTCATACCCACAATCCAATCCTAAGCACATTGTTGCACGGTCATCCCCTTTTTACAGTCAGTGGTGACAAGTAGAACATTTTATTGACATCACTGATGGGAACATCCTTCAGTCTTTGGATTTGACCCTTACGCGACACTTCGCTCAGCTGGCCTTTTGCAAACCCATCTGAAATCGTTCCGTGAGATAGACGAGATGCCATATGATACGTGTTTTAGAAAGTGAATAGCTTCAATATGAAGATGCTGACCTGTAACGTTGTCCAGAGAGTCCAACGGTGCTGTATTGTACATATTGATTCCAAATAACAACAACACAGAGATGGTTAATGCCACCAGCAGATAGATTGGTGCAGCCAAGGCCCAATACCTACAAGACAAAATCAATGTTTGAAAAAATACTTCAAAATCATTCAATAATATTAAAAACGAAATGTCTGTTTACTTTTGAGGCCAGTAAGTGAATCCAATTGAATGAAGCCACTCCTCCGGTATGTATGCCCACACGCAATATAAAACTTGGCGGATGGAAGTTAGGGGAAAAAATAGTCAGGAAATAAACATAGTTTACAACTTTCATCTATTAAGGAAACGGGGGGAAATAAACTTACTGAAGCCAAATTGGGAGCCGAGGTAGAGAACAAAGCCATAGATCGCCCTTTCAGGCAGAGGAGAAGGAGTGTTTTCCACCATTATCTGAAAACAGATACTAATATAAAATAAAAAGGGAAGATGGCTACTAAAAGCATCGTAATATATATTTACCTAACTAAGCCTAACGCCCGATAAAACTCTAAATCAAGCTACTAAAATATGACAATTTGCGCAATAAAATAGTCCAAATCAAATTCATTTAACGCAAAAGTGTAACAATACGGAAGAAATACCTAAACATACCTGTTTTTAAACATGATCCTAGAATCGGAGCTCGACTAGTTTTGCCTAGATCCGTCCAATATTTAGAACTTCCGGTAACATGGTATGAAGTTTATTCCTTTTTAAAAACCCTGCTAAAACGTCACAAACGCTTTTTAATTTCCATAAAATATAAAACAGAAAACATGTAATTATTTTAAAACATATATTTGAGTTGATACATTTTTTATACAGCTAGAAGCGTGTTTTCCCTTCGAACGCTGGGTTTGTGTTCCTAGTCGGACACATTTAGATGTTACACCAAACGAAATGGGTCATTTCTGCATGGGTGAGAAAATAAATGCATGTGATCGGTTTCTATAAATGTAATACGATACTTTGAACAATTTGATCGTTTCTTGATACGTTTACCGAGCCACCTCAAACGATAATCGCAACTTTTCAAACGTGATATTTATACGTTATGACGCCGCGTGGATGCTGATCATTTTCTATTCGATCACATTTTACAACTAATCCCATTGGTCATAATGTCGAAGAAAAATAAACAAATCTCCTCTAAAGTACATCAAAACAGCAGAGTTCAAAAGAAAAAAGAATTCTGGATTCAAATGAAGAAAACCAAGAAGAAAAAAAGTCAATTGTCAATACTTCCCAAAGATCCCAAACAGTTTTCCTGCAATTGGAAAGCATTGCAAGAGGTAAGAATTAAACATGTACTGCATTGTTATTATGCATAAATGTGTTTGAGATGGATTTGTTGAAAAGATAACTTGATGAACTCAAGAACAGGTAAAACAGACATTAAATACGAGATAGTTGTCAACACTGCCACTCCTATCCACAGATTTTAAAGTCCAATAAGACGACAACAAATGAGCCAAAGGCAGCCAAACAACAACCTAATGGCCATGCACAAGAAAAGAAAGTCAAACCACCCAAGACTGTATGTGAAAAAAAGACCACCCCCAGTAAGACTGATTCAGGAAAAAAAGCCAAACTAAAAAGTGTTTCCAAAAATCAAATTCTTCCGGACACAAAAAAGCCAGCTAAAGACAAACCCAAAAGTGTTTCCAAAAACCCAATTCTTCCGGACACAAAAAAGCCAGCTACCTTGAAAAGGAAAAAGACATTTCAAGCAAACGGTGAGCAAGCAGCCAAGAAACAGAAATTTGTAAAAAAGGACTCCAAACCCACAGAGTGAGTGTCTGCCGAACGATCACGTTTCGGTGCCGTTGACGTCCATCGATGTCATTAGGTTATTAAAAAAATGTGTATGATGATGTATCCTTCTGGCAGAGAGGACATTTGGTTCGATGACGTGGACCCCGATGACATCGAGGCGACCATCGGGGAAGAGGCGGCAGCCATCATGAGAAAGAAGCAAGGCGTTCAGAAGAAGGACACGGATAGCAAGCTGGTCAAGGAACACGGATACGAGGGGTGAGTTCAATTTCTTCCTTTAGATTTATTTTCCTAAGTGACCACCATTTGTTCTCAGTCTTACCAAAGCCATCGCCATGGATTGCGAGATGGTCGGCGTCGGTCCTGATGGCGAGGAGAGCATCTTGGCGCGTGTGTCGCTCGTCAACCAGTATGGGAAGTGCGTGTACGACAAATACGCAAAGCCCACCGAGGAGGTGACGGACTACAGGACGGCCGTCAGTGGCATCCGGAAGAAGGACATCATCAATGGTGAGTTTAGATACGTTTTAATTCCCCTCTTAAATAACTGTACTGTTCATTTTGGAACACAAAATATTACAATACGCCATTTTCTCCTCGAAACGGCAGGAGAAGACGTCGCGACCGTGCGGAAGGAAGTTGCCGAGATCCTGCAGGGAAGAATAGTGGTTGGTCATGCGCTACACAATGATTTCAAGGTATGTATTTAATGTTTATATTAGGGGTGTCAAGTCAAACTTAAGTTTGGTTTCAGGTAACCACCTTGTCATATTAGGGTACTTACTTATTTTCATGTTGTCATAACATTTTGATGTATTTTTTTTTCCAGATCTTGCTCCTCGATCACCCAAAGAAGAAAATCCGAGACACTCAGAAATATTTACCATACAGGAAAGCTCTGAAGGTGTCAGCAATGCCCAGTCATGCAACACATAATAGAATCTTTTCACCTTAGTTGAATTATATGATAATCATTTCTTTTCCAGACAAAACATCCTTCGCTGAAGGTACTCTGCAAAGAAGTACTCAATGTCAAGGTCCAGCAGGGCGAACATTCCTCCGTAAGTGCGACCGGAGCATCCTCACGTATGTTCAGTGCGGTGGCTGTAATCTGTTGATTGAAATGTTTCAGGTGCAGGATGCGCAGGCTACTATGAGGCTGTACACGCTGGTGAAGAAGCAATGGGAGGCTGAGATCAAGAAAGGCGCCAACGAGCAAAGGGAAAAGCGGAAGCCCAAGCCCAAGTTGTCCAAGACAGCCAGCAAGCCTCGTGTAGCAGGGTTGGGGGTGTTTTAATTTAAACATGTGCACCCAAATCTTGTCTTTATTCCTGGGAACCTATATTGACTGAAATAGATTTTTGATAAGCTTCAAGGAGTTAAAATATGTCAAGAGATGAGCAGAAACTTCAATGTCAATGGAGGAAGTTTTAAAAAATAAAAAACTAACCAGCAGAGAAAGGGATCCTGGGATATCTGAATGTTTACATAAATGTCAGTAGTGCTCAGTGTTCTACATTAATATGCATTTAAGTATTCCCCTCTCCTCTATATGGATGTGTGAAATGTTTCTCCTCAATTATGAGTAAACTTGATATTAATATTCATTTCCTCGCTGTCTTGAGGTGCAAAGTTATTTGTACAGTTTGAATTAAAATACCATATAACCATCTGGATAGCAGTGAATTTTTAATGACTCATTCGCAGCCATTCACGTCAATTAATGTTTAATCGTTGCGATTGAACGTCAGTCGCTGTCCATGGTAGCCTTTTAATTGATGAAATGCCCTGTTGAAAGGCAAGTCAAGATTAATGTTGTGATATTCTAATTCTGCTTGATTCCAAACAACCGATGTCAACGACAATTGGAGTGTTCCCCCTTCAAAATGCCTTATCCTTAATCGATATCTGTAACAAGAGCAATGAGAATTTTCTGAAAAAGTAAAACTGATTTGATATGATGTAATGTGAATGTATATCTCGTGATAAAATGATTGAGCAGCATTTACGTCCAACCTGACCTTATTTTACCTGTCTAATTGTGTGCTCAGTTGACTCGGAAAAACTTTTGCCGCCCCAACTTTCCTCTAATGCACTTCTGCTTTCGACATGGTGTACTGTACACGTACAAGCAAGCTGTTTAAGCCTCACGGAGCGCCTCATTTAACAACAACACGGGCTGCTTTTTGCACTAATAGTCAACACATGACTCGGCACATCTCGTCAAGTCTGCTTGGCTCTGCGTTTTTCCGGGTGCACTTGTGGCCACGCACGCAAACACACACTAACCCTTTCGTCCTTTTACACCCACTGTAATTTTCATGAGATTATATGAGGCACTTGCTCTTGGAGTTTCCTGTCAATAAGTGCATTAGCTGTCTTGCTGACCCTTAAGTTTCTCTAAGGCTGAGTCTCATTTTGTCCATTTCCTTCCTATTGAGAAATGTAATATTTGTAATTGCATGTTACTCCGGCCTTTACATGTTAGCCAGAAATGTGTAGTGGAGCAAAAACTTTGTGCTAAGAAAAAGGTCTATAAATGTGGTGTCCCTAAGGAACTCTCATTGTTTTACAAGGCAGAGTTCAGCTAGAGAGTAGTTTCAGATTTCATTAAAAAAAAGCCAAAAATCGATTTATATAGATATATTCCTTAGTTTAAAATCTTTCTATTGAAATACTTGAGTCCTTTAAGTCAGAGGATGGACTATACAATCTTACTGTTGGTTTAAAAAACCCCTAAAGGCATTGGACCAAAATACATTCTTGATTTGTTCGCCCCCTACAAAGAATTGAGACCCCTAAGGTCGTCTGGAATCGGTCTGCTGCCTGTTCCAAGAATAAGACGCAAGCAGGGTGAGGCAGCATTCAATTATTATGCTCCTCACCTCTGGAGCAAGTTCCCCAAGGACCTGAAATGTGCTCAAACATTTAGCTGTTTTAAATCAGAGTTAAAACACTGTTGCTTACGACAGCATATTTAGATTGCCCATATAGTTCCAATTTCAAGTTTTATGACTTTTGCTTTCTAAGAATGAATTTTCTGTCTTTTACATTGTGCTATACAAATACATTTGTCTAGCCTTAAGGATACATAAAACAGTATTCTTTTTTTCCTTATTTGTTTTGGATTTTAAAAAAGGACATTATTTGGTATAAGGAGGCTTCAAATAGAATAAAGGAACTGGATCAGTTGTCAATCGTCGCAGCATTGACAAAATTATGAAGAACACAACTGCGTAATGACACATTGTGGAACTTTTCTTTGGTGATGCAATGTGTAAATGCCCAAATGTGAAAAACTGCTACATAGAATGACATCAAAATATTCATATATATTTATTTTGTATTTTTTTCACATCGACCGTCATTTACAGAACTATGAAGAACACAACAACCCTGATTATTCACGTTTCAGTGCCATTCACAACAATAGACGTCCAATCCTAGGTATAAGAGCTCGGCATCATCCCAATTGAAAGGGAACGAACCTCTATCAGCGTCAATTCTACCATTGACGTCAATAGACGTCCAATTCAATTTGCTCACTGAATCCCTGCCTTCCCAGTTGATTTTTTTATATCACTCACCATCAAAAACAGTAGATAAAACCAATTGTAGCAAGTGACATGCCCTTCCTCACAAACTACAGCAGACAAATATGCGCGCATATGTCATACCTAAATTGACCAACTTGAATGATGACCACTGATGTCAAAACTGGAAACCTGTGGACAAAATGGTGTTTGTGCATCCATCCAACAGGCAGAGAGAGGGAGAGAAAAAAGAGAGAGGAGAGAAGGCACCGATTGGTAATAAATCAACACAATCCTTACGCAGCCCCTCCTCTTTCACCCCCTGTGTGTTTTTCCTCCATTTCATTTATGTATCAATTTGCGTATTGATGAAGTTTAACATACATTTAGCGCGTTCCTCCCACCTTTCTGTCTTGGGTCTAATCCGCCCACATGGATCGTCTGAGGGAGGGTTAAAAAAATAGTGCAGAAGGTGACGCTCCTCTGAAGGAACACACCGAGGGATAAGGCAAAGAGCAAGGCTGCATCTCCATTGAAATATTTCAAATCAGACGGACAGACGCCGAATGGGAGCTGGCGATCCATCATTCCATTTAAGAAAAAAACGCCCCAAAAAGGTGATAGACTACAAAATAAGAGGGGCTTTTGTTTTCCCTGCTTCATTGCACTAACTGGGAAATTCCCCTCAATAGCGAAAGGAAATAATAATAATAATTATTATTCAACCCAAAATGAATCATCTGCCTGCATGCGAGCGAGCGACTGGATTTTGAGTGAAAGCCTCTGCTAACAAAGAAAAGAAAACTACGCCGTGATTGATCTCTTATTTATTTTTTTCTCCGGGTTTGGCGCACGCAACCTGCTGGAGCCAAGTGAGTATTAACCGCATCCGCGCACGCGTTCGACAAGCCTGCCCTTCTTATTTCAGCTCATTTAGCGAGCACATTCAACAAGTCGCGTTTTGCCCTTGCGTGATGAGAGCTCCATTCTCCTACTATTGCCCCCCACCCCCACTGGGTTGCACAGTCGTGACGTGAAATGTACATTTTCATCTTAATATCGATGCCCATTTCCCCAAAAAGCTCTATTGCTGTCGCCCAAAACACTAGTGGGTGTTTCCCCATCTTCTCCAGGCTGCAGATAGGAATGCACCCTTAGTCTCTCTATACTTGTGTGTGTGTGTGTGTGTGTGTGTGTGTGTGTGTTTGTGTGTGTGTTTGTGTGTGTGTTTGTGTGTGTGTTTGTGTGTGTGTGTGTTTGTGTGTGTTTGTGTGTGTTTGTGTGTTTGTGTGTGTGTGTGTGTGTTTTGTTAAGGCCCAGGAGGAAGGTTTAGAGAAGGGAATCAAGATAATGAATGGGAATACATGAATGGATAGGGTTTAACATTGGTGGGCATCCAGGAAGTATAGAGTTGCACTTGGATGTCTAGACTGGCTCTCACACACGCGCCATCAGGTCCATCTCAGCCAACTTGCTCCATCTTTTGCATTCCGCAGCATCACCCGCACACATCAACGCCAAGTCCTCGGTTTCATAACGCCCCTCGCTTCCTTCCTTCCGTCACTTCCCGCCTGCCAACTGGCTCCGTCGTTTGCTTTCCCGTAACGCTCTCTCTTCTCTCCTCGCCTCGCTTTCCTCCATTTGCTCCCCACCCCGCCACTCTCTTACACACATACTCACTGGTTCTGCATTATAAATCTACAGCTGGTGCTATTTTTAGACTGAGGGTAACCCAGAAACCCTTCACCACCACCCCCCAAAAAGAGCCACCTGGCAGAAGAGATGCTGTAGTTGAAAATGATACAAAATGAGAGGGAGAGAAAAGGGTGGATTTTTTACTTTCGGGACTAAATGACGGCTACGGACGTTCCTGTCCTAGTCCCCGTGGCTCCACTATTCCCGCCTTTGAGAACCTTGAAATCCTTGACCTTGACTTTAACCATTCACCCCTTCTAACCAATTATTTTGACGCCTTCCCCATCTGGCAACCATAAAGCTTCCTTCCTCCCGCCTTTACTAATTTCTCACTTGGGACCCAGAAAGAGGCGTGCAGGTCCAATCTACACAAAAGTAAAGTTTAGCGATAATTAGAGGATTGTAGTGAAGACAAATCCTTCATCAAATGCGATAAAAATTCATGGAAAAAAGGTACGAAAGCTTTTAGTTCCATGATGAAGCCTCACAGTCCAAATGAAGTGTGTTTTGGCCCTTTTGGACTTTTACAATCAACACTAATTCACTCCACTGCACTAATTACTCCAAGGAAACAGTTTGTACTTTTTCACAACCAATGATATGAACAGCTTGAACACTCCTATTGTTTTATTTTAATTTTATTTTTTTATAACAATGTTGATGTTTCCCTTGCAACCTGCAAAAGGACTTTAGGTTAAAGACATTATTTTATATTAGTCTCTTTCCCTGAATTTGCCACACACACACTCACACTTGTTTGCGTAACAGTTGGATAAAAAAAGGATTATGAAACAATACTAATGTATAGAAGATGTAAACGGTCTACTCACCCCTGTTTCAATGGCAGGCTTTGTTACGATTAGCTCAGTCGTGGAATGTAGTTGCACCCAAATGCAGGGAAGCAGTCAAGGAACAAGTGGGTGCTGTGCTCTAACACAACTTTTAATAAAACATCAAGAAAATAACAATGACTTAGAATCAAATAATGAAATCAGAAGGATAAGGAAGGCATGGGGAGACTAGGGACATGGAACATGGCATGGTAACTTCCCATGAAGTAAACAATGAAATAGACACAAGGGCTTGATCACTAATCTTGTGCAGCTGGTTACAAAAGGAAGGGAAGCCGAGAGGGACAAGAGGCGAAAAGCACACACATACTCATACACAAACACAAACAAATGCACACACACAAACAAATGCATGCACACACAAACAAATACACACACAAACAAATACATACACACCTCCACTCTAACAAGATGTGACAATTTTTGCAATATAAAAGCATTAAACCAAAATACTCAATTGTTTTCCATCATGTGACCTCTGCCCTGTAGGTTAAGAAAGTAATATATATTATTTGTTAATGGGGGGTAGTTTTTCTGGTAGCAGAAGGTGATTGCTTTTAACTCATGAGGTTTTGCACACTTCTGCAAATCACAGTTTCAGTTTCATAGTGTTACTTCCTTCTTCAATTGAATTTTTTTCATCACAATTTCAGTTCGACATAGCTTCAATCACATGGATTCAAGTTTACGACACATCGCGAGGGAATTGTCTTTATCTTTAAGTCTGGCAACGACTTCTATAATTTTTGTCTGCCATAGAGGTTCCGTTTTTTTTCTCACCAACCCATCCATTTATTTTACTGCTCATAAACATTATGTTTGGAGGTAAGCTGGGATCTATCGGAGCTGACTTGCTATGACATGTGGGGAATACCCGTAACTGGCCACCGGGCACTTGCTGTGTGAAAAAAAATGTAATTAGTTCAAATGTGAATCATCACAAATGGATCATCATTTGCCAACGTGGAAACAGCTAACACGTCAAAAAATAAGGCGAGGAAAGTACAGGTATTAGAAAATGAGATTAAAAATTCATATAATATTAACATTACCACTCATTTAAAGCAAACGGTCTGATCAAGCCCCCTGCATGCAGGTGTGAGTGATGTGTTTGGTCTGGTTGCGCCCCCGGGGAGCGCCACGCTAGCTGGAGGAGAGGCGCGGACCATTTCCTTTCTGCTTGTTAATTGATTGCCTATTTCATTTATGTTGTGGGATTTGGCCGCAGGCCAGTTTTGCTATGATGACCGGTGCCATCTTTTTACACGACTCCTGATGAAAAAACGCTTCGTTATGATTCAAAAGTAACACTTCAGTTCACGGTTTGTCTGCCACTGACGGTCATAGACGTCCAAACCTGTTTGATGCAGATGATCGCTGTCAGCCTTCCCAGTTCAAATGATTGGACGTCCCTGGCGTTGAATGAGTTAAAGAGATGTGAATAGAACCGCAGTGCTCAGTCGTTGTAGTACCCCCGTTTCTTCTGTAGAGGTCTCCTGTGCACTGAGTGTGACGATGGCGTGAAGGAGGGAGGGAGGCAAGTGATCTCGTTGGAACAGCATGACGCCTTGTGGTTACATCTTTTGATGAGGGAGCGGGTGGCGGCGATGGCTCGGAGGGAGGGGAGTGGGGGGCGTGCAAACATCACACACGTGAATTCATGCATGTCATTTTTCCCTGCATAGCCAGCCTCCCTTAGGGTACCATGTGTGCCCCCTTGTTTTCCTTCCGTCTTATAATAGATGGACCCTTTTATTCACTGTACACCCCAATGTCCTTTTCTCCTTCTCATCTATCTGCCTCCCTACCCCCCCTCCCTCTGTGATTGGGATAGGTTTTTCCTTTTCCTGCCAACAGCCTGGTTCGTTCCGCATACTCAGCACTCCTCCGAATTTCTCTCTCTTTTTCCTCCCCTCCCCTTGCAGTCGATGCATCCCATAATCCCATGCCCCCCCTTATGCACCAACCCGTTCCTCTATTCTCGCCGCAGTGTTTGGGCTTCTGTCTATTAGGGCCTTTGCTGGCAGGTTTTTACCCTCACTACGGTGACTTTCTCGGTGTGTTGGGCCAGGTGAGCACCCAAGGTTGGAAATACTGCAGGAGAAAAAAACAAGACCCCCCCCACTAACACACACTCATTCCAGTTTGAGCCCCTCTGCCTTCTTTCCCACCTATGCTTTTTACCCTTCCTCCCTTGCCCGCTCATACCTGTCCTCCCTCCTTTGCTCGCTTTGTTCCCTCTGCATTGAAGTGCCGCGGTTCCCTTCCCAGCTTAAACTGCCACCTTAAAAAAAGCAGACAAATCCACACTTCACCAACACCACCAACCGGATGCACTCTCAACTCGAAATTAAACCTCCCACACGTGTAGCGATCGATATACTGACCACACATGACACCAAGACAGGCACTTAACTATTCTTGCAGATTTGTGGCTGATGTGAATAAAATATTCAGTAGTTTAGTAACTAGAACAACACGGTTACCAATCTAATCGTTTGTTAGAAAGCAAAGTAAAAGCTGCAGTGGAACTATCCATGGTGCTGAAAACCAGCCTTTCCCATAGGACTAACTACATAAAGAGTGTCACTTTTCTTTTTGGTTACAATTCCAGTTGAAATGTTGACATGCAGCACAAATCTCAACCTACCTGGTCTTAGGCTCGTTCCCAGGCATGGAAAAGGAAAGCATCCGACATCAAGTTATTGCACCACTCAACTTTCAAGAGAAGTTGTCCCTCTTACGCAGAAATAAGTACAGCATTGCTGCAGTGTCCGACAAGACTGAAGAAGAAAGTTAACCCAAAAGTGGGGGAAGAAAAAGATGGGGGGTGTGGTGAGGGTGGGGGGAGGGTGGGTGCTGGGGGGTATCAGAACTAGTCTTGCTTCTCATTCCTTTAAGGTGATTCCTTTATGCGGAACATGAGACCGAACAAGCCAGGAAAAGTGAAGGAGAGAGAGTAGTAAGTGGGAGGGGGTGTTTAGAAAGGAGGCGTGTGTGGGACTTTTATTTATTTATTTTTAATAGAGAAAGAGGTTAACCACATGAATGTACACACATTTCTCCTGTGAATGGCGAGGTGCTTTCAGGCAAAACCTTTTGACCTCCTGGAAGTGTGTGTGTGTGTGTGTGTGTGTGTGTGTATTTTCGGCAGCCCATTTCATTCACCTTTTTTCATCGTACCTCCATCTCTAATGAAGAAAACGCACTATAGCACATCATGCTGCATTCCATGCCTTCCTTTAAGAATGGCCCCTTCGTTCCCTTCCCCATCCATTTGTTTATTAAACTCTGAGATTCATGCCACTAGTACTTTATTGCGTGGCAGAAAGTGACATACGTAATTGTGCACGGGATGAATCCGAAGCGCCCGTGTAACATAAGCACGGGCACGCCACACTCCGGGGAGGCAATTAACACACACTCACATACGGACGAGGTGCTGCGGCACCTTACGTCAGAAATGCGTTGAGGAGCAGGAGCTCCCCACCAACCCCACACTTTTCTGCTCCTTCCTCACGCTCATGTGTCCGTGCTGGGTGGGGGTTGGGGTGGATGGCGCACACATCTCACAGTGGCCTAATTAGGGAGAGGATTTAAATGAGCACCGACTTGAGCATCCGTCGGATCAATTTAAAGATTGCGGGATGAGTGAGGGGAAAAGGGGGGAGACATAACAGTGCTGGGCAATTAAGAGACTTCATCATTAACAATGCGGGAGGTGGGGGTGGGAAAAGTACGGCTTTGGGGCCCTATATGGTTCACAGCGTTGTTTAATCTGGCCTCTTGGGGAAAGGAATTGGACAGCGATATCTAGACTTTTATGAATTGAATGGATTATGGTTTAAACCATTTGCTGGACTGTGATGGGAGTCCAATCCATTCAAATTGAGGGAAGGGGGGATGTTGGTGGTGGTGATCGTTGCTATTATTCATCATGGTTCTGTTAGATAACCTGTCACCCCTCCCAGTTCAAATGGAGTGAACATTCATCTGCATCAATATTAGCGAATGAGTAAAAAAGCACTCAACAAATGTAATTTATTAGCAATGTTATCATGATCAGCATTCCTTACATTGTACAACACACTTTTTGTTGAGTTAATATGTAAGATTTTTGGGCGTGGAATACAAAACCAATCACAGTTTGTCCCATCTACTTGAATAAATACTGCACTTAACATATGTGCTTGCTGTATAGAATATTGACATACAACGAAACATGAAAGAAAAAGCTATGACTTTACAGTGTTGTTTTTGTAAAGAATTTTGCTGCCATAGATTGTAATTTATATAAACCTTGAGGTGCTAGAACAAGTCCACTTTTGGAATCAGCGTGCTAATTTTAGTTCCAATCAGAATTGACCCCCCTAAAGTGGTCTCCTGTGTTATTCTATGACCGTTTATGAACCATTTTGCTCTTTTTTGTTTGCAACTTTTCGGTCCATTCTGCCTGTTTGTACAAACCAAATGTGTTCCTCGAGAAGCAGAGGTAAATGACGGGTTGCCGTCTGCAGACGACAAGGTTATTTGGTGACCTTTTGCATCCTAACGTGCGACTTTACATGGTGGAGAATCCACATTGTGCTAAAACGCTTCCCTCTTTTCGCCCCCTCCCCTCTCTCTCTTCCCGCAGACTCCTCCTCCCACCTCCCTCCGGTTGCTCTCATCTTCTCCCTCCTCCTCCTCCCTCCTCCCCCTCCGGTCCTCTATGCTCAGTTCGGTGTGTGTATCCTCTTTCAAAGGGCGCAAGGGTGGGAACAAGTCGTCCAACAAAGCATGTTACAGCGCAGACATGACTTGTCCGTCGGAAAGCGAGAAAATCGTGATAAACTGCGGCGGGGTGCGCCATGAGACGTACCGGAGCACCCTGAAGACCTTGCCCGGTACCCGCCTGTCTTGGCTGACCGAGCCGGATGCCTTCAGCAACTTCGACTACGACCCCAAATTGGACGAGTTCTTCTTCGACCGCCACCCGTCCGTCTTCTCCTTCATCCTCAACTACTACCGCACGGGGAAGCTGCACTGTCCCAACGACGTGTGCGGCCCCCTGTTCGAGGAGGAGCTCGCCTTCTGGGGCATCGACGAGACGGACGTGGAGGCGTGCTGCTGGATGAACTACCGCCAGCACCGGGACGCCGAGGAGGCGCTGGACAGCTTCGAGACGCCCGAGCCGGACGCGCCCGACGACGACCCGGCCCTGGGGGGCGCCGACGGGGACCTCAAGAGACTCTGTCTGCAGGAGGATGCAAGGAGGGCGGGCTGGTGGAAAAACTGGCAGCCCAAAATATGGGCGCTCTTCGAGGACCCCTACTCGTCCAAATACGCCCGGGTGAGTTGACCCACCGCCTCCTAACTTTTCCAAAAGTTAGCCGCATACGCTAAAAACCCGCATCCGCAGCGCCCTCTCTTTCCGTAGAGACTGGATTATGTTGCATTCCACCATATAGACTGTGATGTTGAATAATTGATGCAGATAGGAAGAGTCCGTTTGGAACGCATCAAAACTCCGCACGCTGCGTTCACTTCCGAATGGCAGTTTTCACTGCCATCGTTGATTTTGCGGGGATTTGGCCGAGTTAATGCAGCAAAGATCCCCTCATCTTCCTCCGCGTTTGCCCTTGGTGATGCTCCACTTGTTTTTGACATCCCCGTCCCATTCGAACGCTACAGGAGCGTTACGCTCTGGCTCCGTGACTTTTACGCGCAACACAGGAGTTGCGCGGGTAAGAACGCAAATGGAATGTGGCCTTTTGGGAGATTGTTGATGAAGCAAGACTGACTGGTGCAGTATAATTTCACCCCATAGGCGCAACATGAATGCGATCATTTCTCAGCGCAGGGAACCTAAATCTAAAATTGTGGATAAAAATTAAAAACACGGATTACCTAAATTAAGAGGGCATTTGCGATTTGGAAATAGGCCGTTAATGCAAATATTCTGTCCCTCTCCTTCAAGTTTGTGTTGTCTTTAACTCCTCGGCTGCCATGGATGAAGCGTTCAATCAATTTTGACTGGGAGGGCCGGCAGCGATCATTGGCTTTCTGGAAGATGGGCAATCATAGACAGTCTTGTTGTTGTCAATGGCAGGCAATGAGTTAAGGAGCTCAACTTTGGTAAACATTGGATTCAGGGATCAAGATACAATAAGGAAATGTATCAATGTATTTTTTTTATTAATCCCTCCTGTATTGCATGTTGCAGGATTCGGATTGTTGTGAGATATTGAAGCAAAATATCAAATGTGTAGTTGCTACAGCAAGCCTGGCTATGCATATTCATTAAAGTTGTGGTGATGGTGGAGCGGGGAGAAGCGGGGGGGTTATGCAGAGTGCATTGCAGGTGTAGTCGCTGAGCTCCATTTGTACATCTAGTGTCGCCAGGTTCCGATCTGCCAGCGTCAAACGGCGAAGTGACCCAGATCACTCGTTTTTTGGGGGGGTGTCTGTTCTTTTTCCGACATGACGGAACCTTTTTGATCCGGAGATATGCAGATGACGTGAGGAGAGGCAATGGGGGATGTAGTGGGAGATGTTGGAGACACGAAGGGGACTGATGAGAAGAAATAAAGGGAGACAGGAGGAGAGATGCCGGTCTAATGAATTAAGGGGCAACGAATCAAACAAATTAATCTCTTTGTTTGAGACCCTCCTCCTTTATTCTATTCTATGTTTTGTCGCCTTCTTACCATAGCGCCGCGCACACACGCATGGTATCTATGCTGGCTTTTCTGCTGCAGTAGACGCTGGAGAGAGGAGGGGGGAGCACTGGAGAAAGAGAAAAGAGGTGCAGCGGGTGCTGCTGGTGGGAGGCGGGGAGGCTTGGGGGAAGGGGGGGTAGGCAGAGCGAGAGGGAAATGGAGAAGGGGTGAGAGAGCGGGGAGAGGCGGTGGGAAAATGGAATGAAAGTAGAAGGGGGTACAATGGAGGATGTCAAAAATGCGATTGGGTGTAGGGGTGGGTTGTCTTTGCGTATTCAATTATATTGAGAAATTCAATCACCCCCACATGATCTTGGCAATCCTGCCAGCCAATTTATCAATTGATATTTCATTGATTATCTTTGTTTTATTTTGTTTAGTGACACTTTTGTTGCTTTTTATTTGCTATTCATGCAAGTTATTTTATAGACAGTGATAAGGGTGCAGAGATCACGATTTTCTTGCCAATCGCTGATTTCTTGAAACCCAAACCAGCTGATCGCCAGTTCTTCATTAATAATAGAATTAATATTACAATCAATCTCTTCTTTTACGGGTGAATATTACTTGTGAAACAAGACTGTTTTAAACTGCACATGTAGTATTTCTTCCCAAAGATAACTAAAAAGTTATCAACTTTTCTTTTCAAACAAAGTACTAACTAGAGTGTCCTTTAGCAAAAATTAAAATGCAGCAGTATTTGCTTCCCCCTATAATAAAAAAGTTTAATAATTAAATTGATAAATCATTTTAGTAAATGTGAGCTTTCACTCCAAAGGTTATCAAATTTAAAGATGAACAGTAATGAATCATTGCAGCGATCTTTCCGACCTCCCAAATTGGACGTCTATCAATGTCTATGGCACTGAAACCTGATCACTCAATGCTGTCATCTTCTCTTTAGAGGTCAAGATAAAAATGTTCCACCACACGATCATAACAATCCATACAATGTTTCATTTGACCTTAGTAGCTCAAAAGAGCACCCAAACATGAGAGATTAATGATGACTCAACTGCACTGAGCTCATTTCAGCTGTCAGCTAATAAATGCTTAACTGCAGTCCCACTACACTTACTTGTGGGGTGCCACTCTAGGTACCCTGAAGGGCACACGGACTGTCCTTATTTGTGTTGTGTTGGAGCATTGCTGCCATAAACACAAAATTCGACCCCTCCGCTCGGACCTGATGTCCCCTGATAGAAAACCACTGCGGTGGACAGAAACCGGAAAAAAAGATGCATTGGCAGGTGAACAGCTAGACAAGAGAAATGCAAGATCACCTTGGAGAGGATTTTGTCAGCAGAGCTTAAGGGGAGACAGTTTAAATATGTCCAGCTGTGACTAGCAAATACTTTAAAATATTTCCTTTGCTGTAAACGAGATGGAAATGCAAGGTATACAATGTAAAAGCGATCTTAACTAGAACAAAGATTTAGATTTTTTTTAACCAAGTTTATTTTCACATTTTCAGTTGTTCAGAGATAGAATAGTCTACGTTTAAAAATGTTTTTATAGAATATACCATATTTTTTCGGAGTTATTATAAGTACTCATAATGCAATTGTGGGTTCCAAAGTTGCTGCAAAATATTTGATCCTGAATTCATCATTTCATATGCAACCACTTAACATTTTACACTGTGATCTAAAGCTCCAATTCTTAAGTTTTTTTTTTTTAAATCACAACCAATTATCTAATTGATTAGTTGAGTCATCAGAAATAAAATCATTTCGCATTATTCAACCAATATGAAATGTAACACAGCAATCCGCACAGTATTTTTTGCTTGTCTTTTTTTGGTTAAAGTATTTTTTTAACTAGCTCAAATACGTATAAAACAACAAAGTCTAATCTTTTTTCACTCTTACAATCGCCACTCAACTTACATTTTATATACTGAATGTTATCTTTGGATGGTATAAATGGGATGTGACTTTTATTGCTTTGTGGATCTGCGAATGTTCCCACTGCAGTGCAGGTAAACATCACTTCTGAACCTAAAAAGCATAATTCTTTTTCTCAGAGTGCAAACAGTGTCCCCGCAATGACGTGGAAGTGCGCTCAAGCATTGCGGGATTAAACACCGGGTACTTTGCTTGTATTGGAGCTTCCCAGCTGTGCAGTACGTACCTGTTGAGTGGCCTCCTTCCCACCCCCGCACGTGCTCCAGTCCCTGTGGGCCACTTGGAAGGAAGGCCATGCTTCTGTCTCGGCAGGCAAAAGCACTCCTTTATTTTACCTTGGAAGAAATGCACAGATTCAGAATCAAGAGTCCAGCCTATCCCATTTTATTAAGTGCACCAGGTGGGGGACACCCTGAATCAGTGGCCAGCCAATCGCTTTACACAAGGAAATGTGCAACCAATCATGCTCACACTCATATCTAGGGGCAATTTAGAGTGACCTATCTAGCAAGCAGCCTATCTAGCATGCTTTTGGGATGTGGGAGGAAATCGGAGTACCTGGGGAGGACATGCAAACTCCACCATCTTGTATTTTATGAACACCATCTTGTATTTTATGAACACTTACTAATGTATTGACATGGCTTTCAAAGAGGGAGCTATTGTGTTTTTGCAGCTGGTAAAAAAACAATTCTCACGTATTACAGAGTTTTCAGACAGAAACTGCATGTCTCCATATCACTCAAAATTCTGCTCGTGTCATCTTTATGTACTTTCTTTCCTCCTCCTCTGCACTGAGATCAATTTAGCCTCACTGCTTAAGTGCTGACTCAGCCTCCTGCTACCAGTCAATTAGGGCCATGTTCTTGGGACCTAAACCTGCTAGTGAGCCCTTGCAGAAATGAATAATATTAGCTCATCTTACTGAGTCACAGAAGGAACTCTATTTGATGTTATTATAGTATGTTTTTGAAACGTGTCATCTTAAAGAGTGTTTTTTTTTTAAATTCTTATTTAAAACAATTCTATTCAGCTTGTTTTCTCATTAGAAACAGTTCCATTAGAAATTTACCGTATTTTTGGATTATAAATTGCACCAGCCCAAAGAATACATAATGAAGAGGAAAAACTCTCATTTTTGGGAAGGCAATTTTTTGGGCAAAGACACATTCATCCACTTTCATTACAAAATGCATATGAATGCTGACCCTTTCAAACAACTGAGGGGTCATCCATCCTTCTGGGTACATTCACCTTTCCACATTGGCCCATCCGATATGAGAAGAGCAAGCCATAAAGCATTCGGCTAAGGGCTGCTGTTTACAGCACGCGAATAAATCAGCGCATTGGACACGCCTCCCTTGTGGAACCCTTGAGGAGTGCCCTCACGCATGCTCTCCTGCGCGCAGCTTTACCAAGTCCGATTTCTTTTCAGCCTCCTGCCCTTAATCAGGATTCTCTTTCTGCTCATTTACCACAATTAGCCAGTATTAACACCACAAATCTGGCTTTGTCAAGTTTTTTGGAGGGCAAAAGGTTATTCTTTGTGTCACATTTTGGTGATAAACTTATTATTCAGTACACCTGCATGCTTTGCATTTTTCTCATTCAGAATTTTGGCTTAACAACGCGCATTATCTCTAAATTTAACATCCAGAGCGTATAATTGAGCAATTTTCTACCAGGACAAGTAGCAAAGAAATGTAAAGATGTTATGATTCAAGCATAACGACTGTGATTGGACAAATTATTGCGTCAGTTGGTTGGTTCCTGTGCAGCCATCTGCTTTCTCTTGATTTTGCCTCCTGTCCAAGCGGTGACACTATTGACTATTCGCCACCCCAATGTGTACAAATGAATAGATTTTTCAAGTCTCTGTACATTATTTAAACACTGGTATTTTATTTTTATTTTATTTTATTTTACTACCTACATTTACAAATAGATATCTGTACTTACTTCGCTCAATCTTGTCACCACTATTAAAAGATATACATCTTTCCAAATGTAGAACTTCAACATAATTTTGACACACACATTGCAGTATTCTGAGTTGAAATTCGCCCTGTTTCTATTGCTTTGTGCGTCACTCATATAAAAAAATAATTTGAGATTGACCACAAGTCTTTTTTCACTGTTCCCCAAAAGTACACAATTGACACCAAAACAGTGCCTTAATTTTAAATTTTTAACTCTGGAAAGTTCATTTCAAGTTCAAGAACACAGACGGCCTGAAAAACTGTCATGTTACCAGCCTGCTCTCCATTTTACTATCATTAGTTTAACCTATATTTGTTCATGGTTTCTAATGAAACAAAAAAATGCCCTCCCAAAAATGCGACTTATACTCCAGTGCGACTTTTAGACACACAACTGAACGACGTCCATCTCCGCCAATTAGAGCCAATGAGTTAATAGCCAAGCATGTTAGTGTTAATGTCAAAGGCATCACATGGTATGTAATACTTTCAGGTCCTGCAGTTACATTGCACGTGTTTAGATGCTTTATCAGACAGATGCAAGACAAAAAAAGGCATATAAAGATGTCGTAACCAAACTCTCCTGGTGTGTGTCGGACACGATGAAGGGTGCAGAGTGAGTGAGAGATGGAGCTAAAAAAGAAAAAAGAGGGATTGGCTGAAAGAGAGAGGGGGGGCTGCGTCGCAAGGACAAGTGCACATAATATGCTGCAGTAATATGTTCGGAATACAAAGCAGATGAGAGAGGGAAAGCACACATGCAGCTCACTCTTACTATTTGTTTGTCCTCGCTAATGTTTGACAGGACTGCAGTGCAAATGCAATGGAGGGGGCTTGTGAACACTGCAGCGCTGATAAGACTGTGACGTTACACGCTGACTGGTGCGTGCGCGTGTGCGTGGGGGGGAAAAGGGAGACGATTCAGCCGTAGCGTGTCAAGGAGTTGAGTCATTCAGGGAATTTCTGAAACTGAAGTCTAGATTGTTGTGATTTCTATGCAACAATTGTTTTTGTCTTGAGCCATCAAATCTGGGAATACAATATTTTTTGGACTATAAATCGCAGTTTTTTAAACATTTTTTGGTCGGGGTGCGGCTTATACTCCAGTGTGACTTATGTGTGAAAATATTCACACATTATTATATCATTTCCCAAATTATTTTAGGCAGGATTGCAAATATTAATGGTGGACATGCTAAATAGTTCTTTAGTTTTTCTTTACCTCTAATTTTAGATACTCTCCTTGAGTATTTTTGCATTCTAGACTTTTGAGCTCCGGTAAAAACAAATTGCAGGCGTAAGGTAACATACTAAGAGCAGTTTAATTTCAGTTGAATGCGGAAGATATTGCTTGGCTTAATGCAGCATTTCAAAAAATTGGAAATCTACTGGCTGGTTATAGTTAATTTATTGGTTGATGACAGTGTTAGAGGTTTGATCCATTTGGACTGGGAGGTATAGCAGCGATTATTCACTAGTAGCTCTCAAGGTTCAAATGGATTAGACATTTATCACCGTCAATGGACAGACCTCCAAAGTATTTCCAACTTCCCAGCAGTCTCTTGTGGCGCATAATTAAATTTAACCTGCCCATATTTTACCTGTTCATACTGGCACAAAAGTCACTGATGTCATTCATAATTTAAAATGTGATTTCAGTGTACTTTTCTTAGCTTGAACGCTCGCTTGTCCACTCTGCACGCTATGTCCTCAAGGAACCTGTCTTGTTTTTGTACCCTTTACTCTTTCATTTAGTGATCTTTTGTTTTCAAGAGAGACTATTCCAAGGTTACACTTATGATGGGGAAAGAGTGGCAACTTTGATGGATGCCATCAATGATCGACATAATAATCGAGGAATGATCCCGTCCTGGTTTAGATTATGCGGCGTCCTTCGAGCCAGCGTTCTCAGTCACATAGCATTTAAATGTTCATTTTTCCTGCATCGTTTGTGTCGATGCAATTTGATTTCTGCTGACTTGACGCGTGATATTAACGCCCACCATCTTGAGGAGTCGGAGCTACTCTACATAAAATTAAAAAATGTTGCAAGATCTGACCCAAAGTCAAAGGATGTCTGTCCATTTTACAGTTCACGCTAAAATAAAATAACGTTTTTGCCATTCTTCCTCATTGTTTTATCCATTCTTTCATTTTTTTCTTGTCCTCATCTGAGTCACAGGCTTGCTGGAGCTGATCCCAGCTTAATATGAACAGGAGGTGGGGTACACCCTGAACTGGTAGCCAGCCAATCACTAAGCCAGCTAATACCAGTTTTTCATCATTATAAAAATTTATAAATAAAAATAGTCAATAAATGCAAGAGAAATCTAATGAAATTGACTTCTAGTGCCGTCACCCAAAGCCAATTAGATTTAGGGAAATTTGGTGTAAAGTTGTCCTTCCTCCCGACGAGAAAAAACAAACGAACTGATCCTTAACCTAATCCCCGTCTAGTCGATATTATTGGAGTCATTTGAACCGTGTCAAGGTCACTCCCCTTTTGACACCCTCGCTCCTAATTTGGCTTCTGTGCATGCAAACCAGTTCGTCATTGCAGCCGCATTGAAACACTATTTGGCTCCGTCCTGTCCTTGGTGTCTGAAAGCAGAGGCTAACGCAGTGGTTGCCATGGCGACCGAGAGCCAGGCAGGGGTTGGGGGGGTGCTGAGTGTAATACTGTAATGATAAAGCTCTTCTGGATGGTGCCGCAGTAAACACAGCACCACTAGGGTCCCGTTAAGAAGAGCATGGTGCGTCGCACAAATCAGCGGTGACCATCTCAATGTGGATATATCGCCACCCTCCTTTTACCCCTCTTTTGTCGTCCTCTCCGCTCATTGCGGCCGTCCTCTCTCGCATGGCATTGGTGAGAAGAACGCCATTGTCGCTTCCCTCTCCAATCTTTCACTGTGGTCGTCCAAACACAATCAACGCTCCATCAACTTCCGTCTCTCTCTTTTTCTGTCTGACTCTCAACCTTCTGAATTTATGTTGATGATCTCTAGGAATCTAATTTGAGAGTCGAGCGAGCGAGCGGAACTCCATCGGGCCTTGAAGGTCATTGTGGCTGCAGGTGTCTCACTTGTTTGGGCTTCAGTGTGGGGAATCGAGAGCATTATAGGTCTCACCTAGGATGGTGTACTCACAGCGCCGCGCGCACGCGCTCTTGATGCAGGGGTGCACGCGGGTAAAGGGGATAAATAATTATGAGGGATCGGAACTCCTCCTTTTATCGTCGTCCTCCAACTCTTTCTTTTGACGGCGGCCCTTCGATGCGGCACTCGCGTTCGTGCGTGTGCCTGGCAACAGCTCAAATGTCGTTTGTCTGGCTCGTGTTCTGACTTTTGTCCAGGAGACGACTTGCGCTGGTCACCAGAAACACCTGCGCCCACCTGGCTAACATTTTTTTGTTTTAAAAGCATGCCTCAAAGATTGAGTTAAGTCAATGGTTTCCATTTCGATCGATTGTATGTATGTAGTATTTTTTTTCTCTTATTGCCGCTCTCCAGCTTTTGCATTTTAACTGAAAACAAAACAAACTGTTCATTTTACTTCAACAAATAGCTAATTGTCGACCTTTTAGAATGTTGATCAATGTTGATCACTTTGCACCGATTTATTTTCTGCTTGTAGCTTGGCGCACAATGATGTAATGTGAACAATCTCATGATGATGTTTTGACTTGCTTTGCTGCTATTTTGAAATGCGATCAAAGGCAGTTCTCTCCTCCAAATCTATTTTTTCCAAAGGTATTCCAATACTTAAGAACCAACTCAGCATTTCTTTCTGATTTTAATCCAGTCTTACTATCAAATATGTTATTTGCGTTTGATCGAGATTTTATTTTCTATTTACATTGACCTATTTTACTTTTCCCGAGCCCTACATTTGTTTACATCAAGCTTTTTCCTCCCTCTCATATTTTTATAGTTCATTTTGTCGCCGTCAACTTTCTCCTTCATGCAATGGTCGTCTGGTCTCCCTCCCACCTGTCCGCCCCCTTCTGTGCCTCCACCTGCGTATCCTACATAAAGCGACGCTACTGTAGCTTTGCCACTGTATTCTTTTTGTGTGTACTACTGTAGCTTGGCCGGTCTTTTTCTCCTTTGTGAGCGCTTTGAGCTTTCTCTCCTGAGAATTCGGTGGGATTTGGTACAAAAAATGATGCTCTGTAATTAGCAGAAAGCTGTGTTATTTTGGGCAATACTTGAAAAGGCTTTATCTTATTTTTCAGTATATTTATAGCATTTGCGGCAGTGTTGTCAGAGTGCGTCGCAAAAATAGTTTTTGTGGATGCAGTAATATTCACAGTTCAGTACTGCTCAACTGTTTATGTACTGAAATTGCACAGAAAGATCATTCATTCATTCTTTCATTCATCATCTATACCACCCATCGTCCAAAAGGTTGCAGGAGTTGACCCTAGATTGGTCACCAGTCAGTCGTAGGGCACACAGAAAGACAGACAACCACTCGCACTGCCACAGAGTGGGAATCGAACCCAGACCGCCCGCACCAAAGTCAGGCGGAAGAATCACTGCACCGTCGGGTGGCGTACAGAAAGATATGTTCAGTGATTTGAACCTTAATTGTTCCTAAAATTGTTTATTTTAATATCATAAAAAGCTAGCATATAAGACATCATTTATTTATTTTTTTCTTGCCGTCCAAATGCACAAGACAAAGCTTTTCATACATAACCAAAGCATATGCATTATCTTCCCATATTTTTCAAATATAAAAAAATGGTGCAATAAATACAACAGTGAGCTAACTAAGCACTTTAATGGTCAAAAATGAAACTATATGAACTTTTATGGCAGACCATTTTTTTTTCTGCACTGAAGCATTAGAGTAATCCATTCTTTAACAAAACAGGCTGACCCCTAAGTATTTGCTCAAATATCATTTTTTTGTTCATTAGACATTTATAGTCTGATTTTTGCAATTACCCCAAAACAATCAGGAAATGACACTAAAAGTACACTCAAAGCCTACGATCAGTGCTATTTATGCCAATACGATGCGTGGTTGTACAATATGCCTTACATCACACGCGCCGTCATGAGAAAACAACAGTAGAAGACTTGTGGGTAATATATGTACTTTATTCTTTTCCTTCTGCTTGCCCTCAATTGCGTGTGTGAAATTCCAAGCCAATGAGGAAGTGCAATGAGCAGGTCCCGCTGGTGCTATCCCGCTTCCCCGAGACACACCGGCATGGGGGTAGCGGCAGGAGGAGGGTGATTGAGAAGCTGCGTGTGTGCGTGTTTGGCGATGGAGGGGGAGAGCACTGCAGCAATCTGAGAAAATAGGTCAGACATAGCAGAGGAGAAAAGAGGTACAGGAAAGAGATGGAGAAGGAAAAGGAAATGCAATTCTTCGGGATACAAAAATGGACAATTGTGGTGTACTTGAGCTAATGTGTGCATGAATACGGCAATTTACTGCCTCTTTAATGGACTCTTCTAGATGCACCTGCAGGCCATGTTTGCTGGCCATTGACCGACTCTCCTCTTTTGGCTGAACGTTAGCTCACGCGTTCTAAAAATAAACGTGTCAATAGCCTTTCCAATAAGTACAAGCCAAATGGCTCTTTTGAGGAAGTTTGCTCTCGATGTTACATAAGCGCATAAAGCCAAAAAATACAGTGCGGCACACATAGGATACACTAAATGCACTCAGGCTCCTTATACGTATATGGGCTCCACTCAGCTATGAATTACCTTTCTCTTTTTGCTCTTTGGGCATGGGTGGTGTTTTATTATTTATTTGATGAAGCACAAAGTATACTGCGCCTATAAATACACACTGCGGCCCCACTGGATCGGACTGCGCCAGGGAAAAAGATTGCGCGGTAACCGCACACACAATGGAATTGATTCATTGACAATTGCTTAGGTACATATAGAAAGTGCACTTGGTGTTGATACAGAAAATTGCCTTCATGAGTCATGGGAGAAGGTTGGAATGCTCGGAAAAGAAACTCACGAGGAAGGAAAAGATCCTTTTAGAGGTTCAACTGTACTCATAAAACACATTGACTAAAATGCAGTCAAACAAAGTGGCAAATAAAAAAGCTTCAGTAAGAGCAACACGTGCGTCTGTGTGTGTATACTGTAGTCTATGTACAAAATAGTTTTAGTCGACACTGATCTGAGTAATTAAGACTAAAAATAAGATTAGGAGCTACTCTCCATGTCTCACACTTTTTTACAAACTCCAGCCGGACACCGTAACGCAGGCAACACCTCAAATCTAATTACATTAAAAAAGTAGTCCAGAGATTTTACTTATCTCTTGGACAACTTTAGAATTTATTACAATATATAGAGAAGAAGATCAGATGATTTGTAATAGTCACCATGTTACAATAATAATACCAAAAAAACCCTCAATGAATGTATTTTCTAGTGTCACTTACAACTAACTGCATTCTTCTCTTGGTCCCCCCAGTACGTGGCGTTTGGCTCCCTATTTTTCATCCTCATCTCCATCTCCACTTTCTGCATGGAGACGCATGAGGCCTTCAACACCATCCTCAACAAGACTGAGAACGTGACGGTGGGCAACGTGACGCGGGAGGAGATCGTCTACGAGGTGGTGACCGACAGCTGGCTGACGTACGTGGAGGGCGTCTGCGTCATCTGGTTCACCATCGAAGTCCTCCTGCGAGTCATTTTCTGCCCCGACAAGGTCGAGTTCTTCAAAAGCTCCCTGAACATCATTGACTTTGTGGCCATCTTGCCCTTCTACCTGGAGGTGGGCTTAAGCGGTCTCTCATCCAAAGCCGCCAAGGACGTCCTGGGATTCCTCCGCGTGGTGCGATTTGTCCGAATCCTCCGAATCTTCAAGCTGACCCGTCACTTTGTGGGTCTGCGTGTCCTCGGCCACACCCTCCGTGCCAGCACCAACGAGTTCCTCCTGCTCATCATCTTCTTAGCCCTGGGAGTCCTCATCTTCGCCACCATGATCTATTACGCCGAGAGGATCGGCGCCCACCCGGACGACCCGGCGGCGAACGCCCACACCAACTTCAAGAACATCCCCATTGGTTTCTGGTGGGCCGTGGTGACCATGACCACGCTGGGATACGGAGACATGTACCCGGAGACGTGGTCGGGGATGCTGGTGGGGGCTCTGTGTGCCTTGGCCGGCGTGCTGACCATCGCTATGCCCGTTCCCGTCATCGTCAACAACTTCGGCATGTATTACTCTCTGGCCATGGCCAAGCAAAAGTTGCCCAAAAAGAAGAACAAACATATTCCCAGAGCACCTCAGCCGGGGTCTCCCAATTACTGCAAGCCGGACGCCTTGGCCATGGCTACTGCCTCACCGCAAAGGCTCTTGGGAAATGTTCTAGGTGGAGTCATGGGCTCCGGGGGCCTCGGGGGTGACTGTCCTCTTGCCCAAGAAGAAATTATAGAGATTAACAGAGGTGAGCGGCTTGTTTTTTACTCTGCTAGAACTAATTTAAGAGAAAGTTCTGCACATGGGTGGGCAAAGGTCGCATGCAGCCAGTCTCTTTTTTCATCTCTATCAAGAGTTTGTTTTACAATATGTTCAGAAAGTTATACATTTGTATGAACAGATAGCCATACAGTTCAACAAGTGAAAATCTAGGAACAAACACTAAATAAGGATAGCAGGGAGTGAACTCAATTATCTATTAAAAGAGCTGAATGCATTTCAAATTGCACTGACTTGGCATTTCCTCCATGGCATCACCAATAAAACCAGCAAGGGAGGTAATTTACTTATTGGTTTGCTTTTTACATGTGCCGGTGCACCTTTAATGCATCATGATGGTCATCAGAGAGCTAAAAAATATTGCCCCCGTCAGCTGTTTTATGACGTTCCGTCTGCGTTGCTTTCCCTTACTTCATCAAAAAATTCTCATTGGCCATTAACACAGGAAGCTGTGATCTAGCCATATTCGACTATTTTTTTTTCATGACTACAAATAGGCTCCATCTTTTCCGTTGAGAAAAGTACTTTTTAGCCACAAGAAACTGCGAAAAGTTTTGGAAGCAGCACAGAAGTTATGTAGATCCAGTTTGGATTGGAAATAACAGTTGCAATTTTTATACAAAAAAGCACGCTTCCAAAACTTGTTAAAATAAAAGCTCAAATGTTTTTTTCTTCACGTGTAAGTGAGAATTTCATTAGTGCGTAGGTGTGTTTTTGTATAATGTGTGATAGAGTAGTATAGTACTTAATGAGAGAATTTGTAAGTGTCAATTATGTTAATGTTTAGAGTATTTGAGTTCAATATATAAGAGAGCTTCAGTATTTTGTATGAGAGCAAAAGGGTTCCAATTTTTGTGAATGTTTCTCCAGTTGTTGGAGCCTTTTTGTTGTTTGTCTAAAAACGATTTGGCTTGTTTTACGCGTGAGGGCAAGAGGTTGTCAGTTATGAGTATTTAAATAATGTATGAATTAAGTTCATCCTAGCCTATCATACAGTGATAGTCGGCCTGTAATAAGCTAGACTTTATTGTAACACTATGATCAATGCTGAGCCTTTTCACTGTCATGTATTTTCTGGCTCCAATTCACCATTGGCTACATCCTGTGCAGATTCCAAACAGAACGGTGACGCGGCTTCGGCCGCGCTGGCCAACGAAGACTGCCCCACCATCGACCAGGTGCTCAGCCCCGACGAGAGGAGCCCTATCGGGCGGGGTCCGACCCGGGAACGCTACCAGCAGGACCGCGCCTGCTTCCTGCTTAACACCAGGGAATTCCGAGCCACAGATGGGAATGTGCGGAAAGGTACGTCACGCATCCGGAAAACGCTGACGCAAACATGTTGTTTACACGTTGAGTAAACATTTAGAAGGGAGAGCACACATTAAGCGGAAGATATTTGACTCCAAACACATGCTCACATGCACACTCAGCTCTTGTGCTGTGCTCTGGCGTGTAAGCGCCTCTTTTCCATCCATGTTGTCTGTGTGCCATCACGGCTTGGTTTGCCTACTTCTCCGTCTGACCTCCAACGTTTCTGTGCGTCTTCTCGATTTGATTGCTTCCTTTCTGGTTTGACTTGCTCCACCTTTCCACGGTGTCCATACGATTGTTTGCGTGTGCCGTGGCATCCATCCATGCTCATAAACAGTCTTTCTCTGTCTTCTGGACTCAGACAGTTGACCATGCATTAATTTATCTTCTCGTCACTTCTTTTTCTCTCTCTCTCTCCTGACTCCTCCCTATGTACTTTTTATTTTTTTACCCTTTATTTCATCATTTTGCCTAACCTTAACCTGCCCACTCATTTCCCTTCCCCGGGATAATTCCATGACCCCATATTCCATCCCCTTTTCTCCTTTTGTGCCACATCCAACCCCACCCAAACCTCCCCTCCCTCTTAATTTTGACATCAACTACATTATCTTTGTGCTCATGACAACCAAACACCTTAATCCATCCATCCATCCATCCATCCATCCATCCACCTGCCGGCCACTCATCGCAATCAAACCACCGCTGCCGCCAACCTGCACCCAAACACTCCTTCACACTCCCTCCAAACTTTTCAACACCCCCCTTGTTGACAACAAACTAGAGGCAGCAGCCCTGGCACCCAGCCCAGACTCCCCTCTGACTGAGGATTGGTATAAGATGGAAGGGTCTCTGTTACAGCAGGACCTCAATGCAAACTCCACCTCTTCCTGGATCAAACCATAGACCAGAGGTAACAATGCAAGAGTAAGACAAACGAATCCAATAATCACAATAGTCAAAAGAGCCCTAGCAACAGGTTTGGCTTCAAGTGTCCACTCAATTCCATTTGGCTCTCCATCATGTAGCATGCTATGGCATTTTTTGTATATCAACTGCAGCAGCAGCAGCAGCAGCAGCAGCACAGAAACGACATGAACACAAAATACACACTTGCAATTACACTTACTCACATTAACTCGCTTTGTCCGTCTTTTCCCTCGTCATGAGACGCCCCTAACCCGTGGCCTCAGATGTGCAGGCTCTTGAGCTGAGTTTACGGCGGACACACAGAAATTATTTGGCTTGAAATATGAACGAAATATGAACCAAATATAACCGAACCACAGCCCAATCACATAGCCGGTTTGCTCTTTTTGTGAATTGCAGCAATACAGTACATTCATTGTGTGTGTGTTTGTTTGTTGTTTTTACACAATTTAACACAGCTTTGTGATCATGTGTGTATCCTGGTGGAAACATTCAAATATGAACACAGTAGTAGTGACGAGACGTAGTGGAAGGAGGGAGAGGGAGTCATGAAACTCCCAATTTTTGAATATTTTAAATACTTTGGCAGTGAATTTGATTCTAAACACACCAGCTGACATCAATGAATATTGTGTTCTTTTATGGATGAGTGAGTCAAAAAAAAAGATTTTGATATACGAAAAGCAGTAGATTTAAAGATTCACAATCATTCATACTACTTTTTTAAATTACAAGCATAGTCACTGAAAGAACTAGACTCACAAGTGAAGGAGCCTCTATAGAGACTTTTTGTGGCTATTCTTGCCATTGGAATTATTACTATCTTTTAATTTTACATTCATTGTGTTTTGACTCAAACATCGTTTGACATCAGTTGATGATAAATTGATCTCAAAAGCCAGTATACTGCCAAAAAATGCTCCCCCCTTCTTTCACTTTTGACCCATATGACCCCCTCATAATTGCAATAGAATAAAAAAATAAAAATAAAAGACTGTAGAATAAAAGGCAACACACACTTGAAGAAACGGGAAAAAGCGGTTCACATAGTTGCCATCTGACGTGCCTCTGTTGTTGTTGTTGTTTCTCCTCTTCAGGTTGTGTCATATCACGCGTGTGTATGTGGGCTCTTTCATTCCTACACGTGACACACACTGTCTCAACGCCGTCTGAGTGTCGTGTTGGTGTTGTCGTGCGTGGCTTACTTTTGGTTCTTACTCCTTTTCCCCCCCTGATAATGTGTATAGCAGTGTGAACTCCTTTGCCCCACGGGCCTCACCCTTGGGGAAACAAAAACAACCCTTTGAAAACAAATTGAAACACTATTTAGATGTGCACAAAGCTGCAAATTCAGTACAAAAACGAAAAGTGCACATGATTATATAAAGACAAAAGTATATAAAAACAAAAGTATTGGACACTGGGCTAATACAAATATATGAAATAGTCTGACACCACTGAGACTGTTTAAGATAAGACAATAATAATAAAAACATTAGGATTTTCAAAGTGATACAATGGCTTTCTGTTGTATTTCTGAACATTAATGGAGACATTTCGGATACAGTCCAACTCTTGATTGCTTCAAATAATCAGGAGGTCCGTCCAAAGACTTTTGTCTATTTAACTATCCATCCCAGCGTGTCATGTTATTCCAAAGTGCAATTTCCCAAGGCCCAAGGTCACTGTGGTAAAGGGGAGACATTAAGGTCAAAGGGATAGTACTTCTGAAAACGACACTGTGCTGACGACAAGCTAAACACCCTCCATGTGAGAACGCCCCTTTGTGCTTTATGACCTTCATCAATCAGGTTCTCCCTGTCATCATCATCATCATATAAAAGATCGAACACGGTGTCGTTGGAGCTTAGTGCTTCGGAAATACTATTCCCAAGATCGTGCGACTGAGCTTTCAGTGCCAAGTGTAGCCCAAAGCTTCATAACTCTTTGCTCCCTTGAAAGAAATGCAATGAAATACAGCTCAAAGCTCCACTTGGTAACTAAAAGACTTTGCTCATTCAGTCCAAGATTTCAAAACTTGGCAGGTTGAATTAAAAAGTAGCAACAAGGTAAGCAGTAGGTCTAAGACAATACTACACTTTTGGTTGATCCTCTTGTAAAAACAAAATATGTGCCAATAAATCCCTCTTTAAAGCAAATCAGGATTCAGAAAGAGAAATTTAGTTCATTAAAAGGAGGCCTCAAGATTTGTATAAATGTTTACAGTTTAAGACTTACAGTTTATGACGGTAATGCTAACACACAATGGGGAATGCAGAAAAATAAAGAGGACACACCCAAAAGATGCAAGTCAGTACATATGAAATAAGGTTAAAAGGAAAAAAACAGGGGCAATTTTCCTGTTTTTAAAGAGGGATTCGTAGTTATTCTTGTGTGCTGCAGGTATGTTTTCCCCCCGCTCCGTAGATAAACGCTTAAGATGTCTTTGCCAAGTTGTTTTGGAAAGCTTTACATGTTCCTTCAATTTTGATTGTGGGCCATCTGGCTTCCTTTGCTTTCAATGCAAAATATGCATGGCTAATTTAGAGGGTTATACGCGTGGCTACTGGGGACCTTCAACAACAATTCCCCCCCATCTTGTTAATTCTCTTCGTGTGGTTTTATTAAATATTTTTCTTCTTTTTTAAATTCGCCTAGTTTTTGTCACTTGGTTGTTTTTTGTGTTGTTTTTAACTGTGCTTTTTGTGTGATTTTTAAACTGTGTTTTGGTGTGGTGTTTTATTTTATAGTTTTGTTTTTTTCCTGTATATTTTTTATAGGGCTAAGTTATAATTTGATTTTTGGTGGCATTCAGTGTGGTTGAACTCATAAGTTTTGTGCACCACCGTTTTGTTGACCTGGTGTTGTGTTTGAGTTTTAACATCATTTTCCAAAAATACATCAAACAAATATGGCAGGGGAATTTATTCATTTTTACCCAAAAAGCTAGAATGATCCTGTATCATGCCGTTTTAAAGAGCAGTACTCTAATGTGTTCTATTTCACAGTCAATTTTTAACAACTAGCCAGCCAGTACTACATATCTCATTGATTATTGATAGATTTTATTGTTGTTTTCCTTAAGGCACGTTTTTATTGGTCTCTGTAGTATCAGCTCACGTTAAAATATTAATCATGGCCAGTTTTTATAGTGAGCCCTTGAAACAGTATCCAACCAAATACAGTATTTCTTGTAAAAGTGGTAACACTTGTCTCCATTTTCATATCACCTCATTATGGTTTACTGCAAATATTACTTTTTCTGAGCCAGAGGTAGGTAGTTTTTATCAGAAATAAAGCTAGTACAGCATAAGAAGATCAAGAAGGCGTTCTAATCTTCACTCAATCTGTGAATCAGCACAATTCTATTAAAGTAATATGTTAAAATAATGCACTCAGGTTTCATTTACCTTGTTAAGATAAAACAAACTGTCCAATGTCCTCAGTTCTGAGGTTGTAATTTTATCCCATTGGTCGATCGACTACATAATACACCTTTCAATCTAAAACTTCCCAATACGACTTTCCCATCGACCGTAACCCTATAATAACGTCCAATACGACCTTTGTGACCGTCACCAGAAAGACGCTTTATCAGTGCAGTATTGAATTGCAGATGAGGTGTACCTAATGAAGCGGTCCCATTTCCTGCTCTGGATTACGCCTGACGATCGCAAATGTGGTCAGGAACAGATCAATCGTTTTAATTAAGTGTAACTGGAGTCGCGGCATCTTTAACGGGCAATTGATCCCACGTTCCAAACAGCACAGTTTGTGGCCCTCGCGAACATTTACGAATAATCCTTTCAATCCTTACGTTTATTTATTTGTATTATATTGTACATGTATCGAGAGGGAATTTCAATTTCGCTGCTTTTTGCTTCAGATTTCCTCTTTTGTTTAAGAGTCTGGTCAGATTATTTGCAGTGTTTGCCTCTCTTGTGTTCCTCCTTGTGCTTCCTTCTCCATCAGTTTCACCTTCCGCGATTAACGCTCATTCTCCCATCCCATCTCCAGGCCGCCAATGCAGTGCAAGTGTATCTTAAAGTCTGACTGTAGGTAGGTATATATACACATTCCCTTTCTTAGTGTAAAGTGCAGTGTGACTGTGGGTTGAGTCGTTTGTCATCAATTAGCCACACGCGACTATTTCCCCTGATAAAAAAAAGCAAAGGGACCAAAGCTTTGGCATTTGTTTTGTAAAAGCACTCGTTACCAAGGTGACGAGTTGACTTCTGCAGACTGCAGTGGCTGAGATACACAATGAGCACATTCTGTTTTTATTCTTATGCTCACTAAACAATGTGATTATACATACATAAAACATACGAAAGGACCAAATTGGAGTCAAAAATACTGGAAATACTAAACCATGTGGTACTGACAATATTTATGTATGTATATGTGAAAATACGCACAAGCCTCATTTTTCATCTATTTCATCCACTTTTGACTTTTCATTGAACCACACTGGACAAGTGTTTCAGATTTATGGAAATAATGAAGAAATATATTGTAAAATCATTTCTTTAAGACAATACTCATTACAAAATAAGGCAAGAAAATTGTTATTTTATTTTAAAATTTCTCACTTGCTCACCATTTAGATTGAGAGACAAAAATACTTCTCAAACTTTCAACTCAACAACACAACTTTAAAATAACTTTTGTTTTACTAAGCATTAAATTGAAAACTTTGAGAGCATTTTTTTTTATTATTATCCGAACATGTACCCTTTCGTCTCTACTTTTGGGTGCCACGCGGTTCCTAAAATCTTCACGAAACAGCTTTATTTAGAAATGTTCAGCCCTAGAAAAGGCATCATCAATATTTTACTGAGTTACCATTCGACTAATGCGGTTCAGCACACACACAAAAAAGGAAAAGCGGGCTTTTATGTATGGTTGGCTCAAGCGAAGCATCATCGAAGGGTCAGCGGCTGCCCTACTAGTTGTTTTTGTCATATAGCGTGACAAAAATGAACTTTTATGACTTTTTTTCTGGGTGGAAACATCCTTTAGTTTAGTTCTACAGTTGTTGTTGATTGTTTTTATCCCCCAAGTTAAGAAAATGTGGTAGAGTGTGGCAATTTTTTAAGAGAAGGTGAGGTTGGATACTCATGATGTTCATCACTTGACCAAACTTCTATTTATTGTTGGGAACTACACAATGGGAAGGGACACATTATTTGGTATTTGATAACTCACAAAAGAAAAGGTTGATAGTAAATCCACAAACAAGTGTCGTGTCCCACTGTAAACAATAATCCACATATTCGGATCTCTCTGGATTAGGATGTGTTTTGAATTTTGCCACAAGGTTCTTTTTTCTTTTTTGTTGACCAGGTGAAGTTTACTAGACTCAAAAGCTTGATTTGAAAGTGAATAAGAAAACATATTTTTATACAATACATACGGACTGATAATAAAATGTTATACGGAAAACATGTATTTTGTAAAATTGTGAAATCTCAACTTAAAAACTACAACAGTGGTTCTCATGTATTAAGTAAAAAAATACCTGCTCTAAACAAAAAACAAGCAGTTATTAAAGATTCTCAACAAATACAAACTCTTTGACATTTGATGTCATTGTTAATTGACATGACCATCATTTTTTCCATCATAAGCGTTTTATAAAATTTCCGCTGTACTGTTTTATTACTGTAATTAAAATACTTCGTCATTTCCTGGTGAAAAACTATATGTAAAAATTATTGAATGTACTGTACCTTGAAACTTCAGGTGGTCAAATCCTATGCAATAATTTGTATGGGCTCAGTGTTGTCTAAAGCATGCGTATCAGGAACGCAATGACGGGTGCTTTATTCATCGAGCCTATAAAGCTGTTAGCTATTAAAACTGTATGCTTTTTGGAAGAAAAAAAAAACAAAAAACAAAAACCAAAGACATGTCATAACTCGCATTTTCTTGTTTTGTCTTGTCTGTCTTGTCTTTGTGTGTCTTTCTGTCCTTTTGTATGTCTTTTTAATTTCATGACATTTTAAACTGACTTTTTGCTGACATGCTTTTCATTTTCTTTTTACTTTAAAATCTTGGGTGGAAACCACTGACGATTGTTCAAACGTGTAATTGTTTTTTTGGGGTTAAAACTTTAACCATAAAATAGCTACAAGTTATGAGAAATCTCGCAGTCTGACAAACGTAACGGGGATGTCTGGCTCGTCTCTTCGGCTAGCCCCCATCACGAGCCCACCTTTCGAAAGCTACGAGGCACCGGGCCCGTTGCGCCGTTGTCGTTCGCCAATCCCCTCCATTTTGTAGCGGGAAGGCCGCACAAGATGGGATGTTAAAAGATGCGTATAAATCTCCGTGGACGCTGCACACTGTCAAAACGGATAGCAATAAGATCACGTGAACTTGAATGTAGACCAAATCTTGTCTTGTGAATCTCACTGTTTATGATGCATGCGCCAGGTTAGAAAATAGGTTTAAAATAGAAGCTTCAAAGGGTAACTTCTGTTTCACTAATAGATTAAATGTAAACACATTGTTTAGCAAAGGAATTGTATTACAGTTTCAAAAAAGATTCACTTTTCATGTTGTTCAATTACATCTTTTATGACTGAATTGAAATGACAGAACTACCACAAGACGGAATTAATCATCATAAAACAAAAAAACATCATCCACAACAACATATCAGTGGAACAGAGCTCAAAGTAAAATCAAATAATATTTAAAAATGTGAAACAAGTCTTAAAAAGAATTTTTAATCTATACTAAAAACAACGAATATTTGTAAAAAGCACCTTGTTATTTTTAAATGAGAGTTTACAAAAGCAACAATACGTTATAAGGCGATAAACTGGACTTTGCCAACTTTTGTTTTTATTCAACTATAGTTGAATTTCTTGACCTTGCGACTATGTAAGTCAGCTTTACAAATAAAATATGATATTAATATCTATATATCGAAAATCTCCTGGGAAAAAGTGCAATAGATGAATGATTAATTGTTAATCATATTTTTGATAAAAGTATTTATTCATTTGGTATTACTTACTGTTAAATCACTGATTCCTATACATATGCAAGTATTGTGCAATATTCTTTCTTTTGTAAATGTCTCTTTTCCCTCACTTAAAAAACGCACACAATTATAAATCAGTGTACAAAGTACCATTATCTCTAACTATAAGTCACTTCTTTAAGGCCTTTTTAATGTTGTAAATTTTGAACATTTGTCAAACATTTTAATTTTTTCACTCTAAATTATAGACACCACTTCTGTTTAGACTGACACAATTGCTTATTTTCATCAATTTAAAAAAAGAAAACAATAACAAAGCTTCCAAAATAGAAGTTGAAGATGTTTAAAATATTAAAAGTAATGCATGCCTGACTTTTTCTGATTATTGAAGGATTGTGCATACTTCATGTACAGGTGTTTGCCCCAACCATTGTTAATTAAAAAAACACACAACAAAAACAAACAACTGCTTTGTGCAATTCAAACATGATCCACGCCTTTATGTATCGCACACTAAAAGGAAGGCAATTCTGGGAAAATAAGTTTGCAATTTGATTGAAGTTGCAGCAAACAAAAAAACAAACAAAAACAAAAATGTACTCTTCTAATGGGCACTATGGGTCCATGCTTCAATGCCCTTGTTAGCCCAGTACATAATACTCGCTTGCACTCAGTGGATAAAAGCCTCTAAACAATCTAGCACACAAACGCTCCTTTTTCCACAATGTGGATGTGACAATGTTGTTCTTTTTTATTTTCTGGAGTTGGAATGTTTGTGTTACGGCCAAAAGAAATGTCCCTGTGTCATTCACGGTGTTTGTACTGGGTTTCTGTTTTGTTTTAAAGATACTTTGAATTTGCATTGTCTTCAATTAAGAAGGAGATATGATCAAACATGGAGACAAAACAGACAGTAAGTGCCTCTATGAGGCCCCTGGAGGCTCTGATTTTATTTTAGGGGTTTATTCTAATTAGCTAGATTTAACTAGCTATATTCCTGTACTTTTCAAGTGATGCTTCACAAACTGTTAGTGTTCAACATGTATTGTAAATATCTGTTATTGCACACGTGAAACATTAAAGTCATGTAAAGTATCATAGATGCGCATTTGTAACTTCTTGCATTCTCAGAGGAATCTTGTTTTCTCACTGAATTTATTGGGAGGTTTAAAAGTACTACTCATGTTTTTTTCCCATTAATGTTAATAGTGGGAATGTACATTAAAGGTTGGAAAATATTTGTTGTATTGATGTAATGTTCATATTTTGTGCAGTGCTTCATAGGTTCATAAAAGGACAGTAATGACGTTCTTTAATAGCTGAAATTCAAAAAGGTTGGGATTAATAAGCCTTTATTTAGTAGTTGTCTAATACATTTCTTAAGCACTTTATTTTTAGCATACATTTAATCATGCCATACTATAACTTACCTGAGCTATTATTTTAAAGGTATACCTTAAAGAAATATTTAGTTATACTTCCACGGTGTGAAATATTTCCATATTGTTTTTTTTCTTTAACAACGTAAGTACTGTGTAATATAGTCCAACTGAAATCAATTGATAAGTTCTAGGAAAATGGTTCATGTTTCTGTTCTGCTTTGTAATGTATTGTTTTGCAAGCTGTTTTTTTCTCGAAGAAGACATTGGGAGAAGATGTTGAAGCCAAGAGAAGAGGGGGATTGTATAACAACATTTTAAATAGGTTTATGGGAAAAGAATGAGTTGTAACATGATCAATTGTATGTTTTGCATTAATATTTCAGAAGTATTTACCCCCTCTGTAAACAAAGCATGCCTATGAGAACAAACAAAACCTGAATGTGACAAATGACTGCAATAGTTATTTCCCGCTTTTGGACGATGCATTCTTTCAACAGGGCGGTTAATACTTCTGTTACGGCAATTGGTGACCTTCATTTTTTTGAAAATTGATCCTTTTAATGTGCCCATAAACACCACGTGTATATGTGTGTGTCCATCTGTCAAAAAATGTTTACATATCACACTCATAACACAAATAATTCAATGAGGTTTGTATTCTAACATGATTGTAGCCTTTTTCTTTTGTTTAGCTGAATGGAGAAAATTACGTCAACATGTTGCCACTGTTTCTTTTTTCACAAAATATTATATTTTGCTGCAAATTCTTGCACTTTATTCTCACAGTTAAACGGCAGTGTACACAGGTAATGCTAATCATTTCCCTTCTTGATTGAAATGCCAAAAGAAAAAGAAAAAGTGACGGTTGCAATTGGCAAAAATAAGACAAAAAAATGCTCAACTTATATCCTTGGTTGGTTTATAATAGTTCAACACTGGTATAACCCAACCTGAAAATGTTTGAACTTGTTTCGAATTCCTGCGTTGTAATGCTTGTTTGATTGTTAGCTAAGTGTGATTATTCATGACTTTCTGTTCTTGTCTTCACAGTGTTAAGTTTCTAGCATTGGCCTTCTCTGTGTAAGGAGGAGTCATTAAGCGGTTAACACAAATTTGCGGCAGGAGCCACATAGGCGGCGAGCGTGACGTGGATGGACGTTTTAAAGAAGGGTGACCAGAGAGAAAAAGCGAGGGAGAGGCCACACGTTTAATCATGAATTCTGAAAAAATTCACACGGTCTGCTCCTGCTCACGTCGTTACCAAAGTAGCCTCTCGGAACTCTGACGACCACATTTTTTGACATCTGTCTGACAGACCTTGTTTTTTCCACCACCTGTTTTGGGCCAATTGACTGAGCATTGCACTGACACACTTTGGGAGGAAAAAAAAAAGAACTCCTGATGACACATTCCAGATGACATCACTCCGAAAAACGTCACCTGTTCTGTACCATCAACGTGTTTCCGGAAAGAAAAAGAAAAAGAAGAAACAAACAAAGAAAAAAACCTACTCGTCTTTACAAGGGACCGAATGAACAATGTAGCATCCCTCATGATACTGTAGCATTCATTGGCTGGGAAACGACTTGACCTGACAGAAGAGTGAGGGATTTATGCAGTTTAGACGTCAAAGCCCTCTTGAGATCCTTCCCAGTGAAGAAGTCAAACGCCCCCCTCCCAACCCCCCCGACAGTACATGGGAGACATAGGTCTTACCCTTCATGGCGTATTACATTCAAATGAATAACCCGCATTAGGCTCAAGTTTAGCACTTGCCTCTCAAACTTTGTCTTCCATTCACTTGTACCAAACACGATCGTATAAAAGCTAGCACGACTAAACGAAGCCCTTGTAGCATCGGCGTTCAAAGTGGTTTGACCTTTAGTCTGCCCTGACATCACAAGACTTTTTCTCTCATGTACTAAAGCCGGAGTCGGCGGGGGTTGGGATCCCGCTGAATGACCTTCTGTGATGACATCTAGATTAGCAGAAATTAGTCCACTTGGGGTTGAATGGCCACTTGCATCCGCTCCCCTTTGATGCGAAGCACATTGAAGCAAAATTAGAACTATTCTGGATGGAGCAGAAAATAGACTCAAGGAGACTACAGACAGACGACTGCTTAAATTATCATCAACAAAAAAAGGGAAACGGACAGCCCCACCCCCCTCTCTCCGCTCCCTTGTCCCCTACTCCAAGGACACTTTTTCCATCCCATGTAACTGACCATTAGTAGTGAAGGATTAATTTGAAAGGGACCAATCAAATTAGTAAACCCCCAACTCACACAAAGGCCTACACTGCCAGCAAGGCACAAATCCCCAGTTGAATACTGCCCGAAACCTCTCTGCGGTACCTCTCGCTGCCAGGGGGCCGCTTCACCGGTGAGGCCATGTCACCACGAGAACGGCCCGGAAGGAGGAGCCATCGAGAAACGGAAGCGGACCAAGTATAAAAGCAAGTGTACAAAAAAAGAGAAAAAAAAACAAAAACGAGAGAGCACAAATCTATATTTTGATAAAACAAATCTAAGTATGGCTTCAGAAGCTGGTCCAAGATGGAATGAGAGGAAAGCGGAGGACGGGGGGTGGAAAGTGAGATGAAAAATGTGAAAATCTGCCATGAAAAAACAAAGTGTCCTGAGGAAAGAAATGAAAAAAAAATGACAAAACGTGGCGGACAGGCCCGTATGCACTGATGGAGAGACTGAGAAAAGACATACTCATGCATCTAAGAATGGATGGACCCTGAGATCAACAAAAGAGGGGCAGGGGGGAAAAAGATGATGCATTTTTGTAACTTTGTTTACCAGCATGACAACTTTGCATGACTGTCTTTTCTGCAAACCCTTAGCTGAAGACAAGGGTGCTAGAGATACAAAAACATATATATATATATAAAAGGAATTTAAAAAAATGTTATATGCAATTCATGTTTAAAAAAAATTCTAACGAAAGAGAAGATATATTTTGTTTTGAAAAGTTGAAAAAAAATGTGAATATTGAAACGTATGTTTGCAAACGTACACCCTGAACTGTTTTGTTGGATGAAATCTCTCTGCTTCTACTGCCCTACTTTCCTCATTCCAGGGTTTTGCATCCCTACTACTAATATAGTTTTAAACATGGTATATTTTCCTAACATCTCATGAATCACCATCATCATCATCATCATATGAGACTTTGCCGACCGTTAGCTTACGTGCAAAGTTGAACGGTTTGCACAGAAATCGTAGCAGCAGCAGCAACTAAAAAAAATGAAAAAGCTGTCTGTACTTTGACTGCTTGATTAACACTCATTTTTTCATTATCTTTTTTTTTTCTTTGGCAATAATACAGGAACGGTTGAGACGTGATTGTAGCAGGAAAAAATGGACAAAGTAGCTGAAATTGGATTCGTCTGTCAGGTTGGGTTCTGTTCCACTTGGCCAAATGATAACAATCAATGTATATATACAGTGGCAACCGTCAAGGTTAAATATAATTCCGGACTTTAGTCCACTTCTTTTGTGTGCATTGTGTTGAAAGAAATTTTGCCAATATAAAATGTAGAAATTGGTCACAATTAAGTTGATTAACAAGAAAATGTTTCTTCTACTCTAAATATTGCAGTTCATCAACTCTATTAGTAATATTAAATCTTTAAGGGTCATCCAATGGAAAAAAGTCACTTAACCTGTCTACTTTAAATTACATTTCCGTATATTTGTTTTTGTTGCTCTTTTCTCAAAAATTAGGTTGAGGTTCTGCCATCTTTTTTTACATTAATAAATCAAAAAAAAATGCCAGTCCCTTGCTACATTAGTAACTTAGGCTACACTCACACAACAATTAACTTCTGATTCTTTGCTCATAAATTACATTTATCAAATATTTGTGAAAAGTCAAATTCCAACTTTTTTAATACAACCAGGGTACATTTGTACAAATCAATATATGAAGGCCCAGAAAATAGCTGACCCAGATAAAACCAAAATTACCTAAATATCCGATTTGGGCGCCACGGCCTATGGTGTAAATATAGCCTTAGACCTTTGAGGTTCCACTGTATATATACTTAATGGGATATCCGATGCCAGTTTATCAAAAGACATCCGGTATTAGGCGAGATTTCAAGTTTGCATGGAACCAATGTTCATTCCAAAGTTTGGTTTTAAAGACTCAGGTTGTGTTGTTGGCTTTCGTGAACATGCATTAGGTGTGACGCTCTTTTATTTTGTAACACGATACATTTTTAGTCATGATGTGAACACCCCACAGTGATCAGTAGAGGAAAAAAACAAAACAAAAAACAAATGCATGCGTAATTTCCTAATAATCTTAAAGCGGGTGAAGCGGGGCACAGAGTATCGACGTACAGTAGCTTCTTAGCTGCCATCATCTGTCATGAACCCTTAAAAAATGTCCACTGTGCTGTGTCGTAGAGCAGAAACGTCTTCCTCCCAGGAGCAAATGGCAACACGCTCACAGTGTTGAAAGGTAGCTCGTCTTATTTTGTATCTTTTTTTTATTTTAAAGACAGTCTTTAACAATCTTGCAGCATCCAATATTGCTCTCTGAACCAACTTGTTCCACACAGCACAGTCAAAAGAGACCCAGAGCTTCCAAAAAATGATGTCGGTCAAGTAGTGTTTCATTCAATCTAGGAGATCCCAGTGTCCACCAAGAGATGGATATTCATAATTAATAATTCTCGTTTATTTTCAATCCATGCCCTGCAGGTTCAGGGCTTTTGCAGCTCTGGCAGCTAACCAATCCTTGCCCGTGTAAAAGCTTGTCAGAGTTTGACCTCAGCAAGTCTACGCTAGTCTTACAGGGTCAAATCTCATTTGGTTGCGACAAAAAGTGTCCGTGGGGTATCCTGGGAAGTGTCATTTATTATTATTTGTGTGTTATTGTTTGCAGTTTCCATCTCGAAAGACAATTATAGCTGCGCTGGT
Organism: Stigmatopora argus; assembly: GCF_051989625.1. Lineage (NCBI taxonomy): Eukaryota > Metazoa > Chordata > Actinopteri > Syngnathiformes > Syngnathidae > Stigmatopora > Stigmatopora argus. The sequence goes on along the minus strand of NC_135404.1, from coordinate 9,893,755 downwards.
TTAAGATGGTCAGAAATCAAAATGGTGCATGCAGAAACTTGTCACACAGCTGTGTGAGTGTGTGTTTAATGCCAAGAATTGAGTCTTTATTTAACCATCTCATTTTTTCCACATGTTCTCATCCTTTAACAATTCCAGGTCCGGGAAAAAAAAAGATGTCTTTCCATTTCTAGTGTGTACATGTAATATTGCACCATGTAGATTAAGACTACAGTGCCATGTTTTTTTGTTATTTTTAACTTTAATCAAAATGCCATGGACAATTTTTCCTTGACGAATGCTTTACGATGTCATTTCAAATCTTCATCTTCGGGGTGTCATGTGCTCTAAAAAGCACAATTCATGTTTTCGTGATGTGCCTGTTTGAATTGATCTGTTTGTTTTATTCACTTGAAGACACTGTATGCAATCTGCACCAGGAATGCCACTGATTGACACTTACTGTAATGCTCTCAAGGGCGCAGATTTTTGGGGCTGTGTGTCTAAAATTATTATTTTTGTTTACATTTGAGAAAGCCCATCATAGATTTTTCTAAATATGTACATTATCAGACATCCGCACATCGGATATTGCAGATCAACGACACGCGTTCTCACAAGATTTCCAAAGATTAAAAAAAAAGGCTTATCGTTTAGTAGTTTGAACTGGACTGAGAGTCACTGCACTGCAGCTTTAAAGGGAGAAGAATTGAAAAGTGAGGTGTTCGCTGGGGTATCCGGATTTTATTTTTGAAATGTCCTAACACATCAAGAACTGTACAAAGTATATTTCAACGGAATGTTCATGATCTATCTTTTTATATTTTGAAGAGAGAAGAGAAAAAAATAGAAACATATCAATAAAAGTGTCATAATTTAACATATTTCTACTTCTGAGACTTAAAAATGTATGAATGTCAATACGAACTAATGTGAAATCAATCTCCATAGCAGCTTGAATGAATTAAATGGTTATAAGTCAGGAGATGCTTTTTTTCAAAGACGTTAAAAATTGCTTCAAATCAATGAGATGAACTTAAATAAACGGGGAAAATGGATCACCATTGTGTTAGTTGTTTTTTTACCTTCTGTGCTGCTCGTTTAAAGAGCTCATGCACAAAAATATTTTAGCAGACACATTTTTTATTCCATAACGGTCAATTTTATTGAATTTTTCAGGCATTTACGTAAAAAAATGTTGATGTTAACTTTTAATATTACAACAAAAGTCATGATTTGCTTCTAATTTTGTATTTTAACTCCCTAAATTGTAATGAAAGCACATTCTGCAGTACATGTGAGTGTGCTGACAGCAAGAGTTACAGTCGGGGACGCCATCTCGCTGCACTGTGATGGATGTAATCCGACGTGAAGTGAGAACACAATGAAAAGTCCTTGAAGAAAGTCAGATATGACGTATTCAATCACAAGTTAAAAGCTACTGTATGGCCTAAGTATCGGGATGACAGAAGCTTCCATAGCAGCCCTGCTTTAGCCATCATTTGAGCCTGTTAGCAGCTGAGAACTGATGACATGTCACATGATGCTGATCTATGATTTTACTGTATCTGTGTCACGATATTTAAGAACACCGAAGTAAAGCAAGCGATATCTTGGATATCGGATGCCAAAAAAGTGTATGTGATGGAAACATTCAAAGCCGATATTTTGAAACAGATATGGAATGCAGAAGTTGACAACATGCTCAAGGCCTTGACATACAGTAGGTATGACAAGTCAAAATATGACTGTTACAATACCAATTTTTGGTCATGTAGTAAAATAGAAACACTATTTGATTGAACCATCATCATTGGTGGAATAGTTTAGCACAGTCTCAGCTTTCTATATCTATAAAAATAGCATTTAAAAAGTGTTGTGTAGATATATCACATCATTGCTTTATGTACCTCCTCGCCACAGATGCACCTTTTGCGCTATTTGTGTATGTATACACACACACAACACACACACAACACACACACACACACACACACATATATATATATATATATATATATATATATATATATATATATATATATATATATATATATATATATATATATATATATATATATATATATATATATATATCTTTTGAGCTATACATAACACTATCACCCTCTAGTGGTTATGCAACTTCTGCAAAGGAGAAGCCTGTTGAGTTATGTTTAACACAATGGTAACATTAAATTAATTACTGGAATACATTGTGTCTTTACAAACAGAGCAACAAGCTGTGATTTATGTTACTTTTATTCAAAAAACATTAATAATATATGGACTGCTTAATATTTAATACTCTGATAATCATCTTTCAGAGTGTTAAGTTAGGATCAACTAATGGATGATTTTATTTTTAACCGATGATGTCAGTGAACTAGTAGAAGACCCCATGTTTTCACTACACCAGGCATAAGATGCTTTACCTGATACTCTTGAAGTAGAGATTGAGGGAGTCATGGAGCCGCACTCAAAAGAGCGCCAACAAACTGCCAAATCATCTGCAGGGGATTCCATTGGAGGGCTGTGAGGGCCTCCAGCCAGAGTATTGAGCTTGTTAGACAAGCCAACACCAGGGGCTCCTATGCAGACATGACATCCGATAGCTGAGATGGAAGGGTGTGCAGCTCCATTGCTAAAATGGGGGTAAAGGAAAGGGAGGGGTTGGAGACACCCGAGCCGGATTGAATTTCCTCAGAACAGCATTCCCGAAAAATTTCAAGACTGGACAAACATGAGGCGACACGAACTGACAAGATTGTGGATGATCTCTGAGCAAACAAGTGGTGCTGGAGTCAGGACGAGACCTTGTCAAAGTTTAGCAGGATTTAGCCTTTTGGGGAGAACCTCCATTGAGACTGCAATTGGAAGGTCATGATGACAGAGCGACGGAAAACCAACACGCTAAAAAAATAGGAGCGAAACCATGTGATTTGATTTGGTATATGTGAGTAGGAACCTTTTCCCTGTTAAATCATTCTAGCGTCCTGGGTAAAGACATTTCTCAATGTATGGATTATTTTTAGTATTGCTGTAATGCCATTAGCAAGCTTAATGAACCATATCTACTCATGGCACTCTCGCTCTGGTCTCAGGCAATTTAGTCTTGCTGTTCAACAGTTCCTCAGGAAAGACATTGGCGGAGGAGCCTAACTTGCGATACCGAACGGGATGGACTGCAGTGGTGAGGAAAAAGAAGGTCGAAAAGAAAACGATGGAGAGAAAGACAAAGAGATGAAAAACCAACTGAACATTGAAGAAAAAGGCGAAACGGAGATTAAAAAGAATGAAAAAGAAAAGAAGAGGCGTGGATGGGCACTGAGTGAGAGACTGGCCATCAATGTCTCGGGGATGCGCTACGAAACGCAACTTCGCACCTTGGCTCAGTTCCCGGACTCCATGCTCGGCGACCCCCAAAGAAGGTCGCAGTACTTTGACCCCATGCGAAATGAACTCTTCTTGGACCGAAATCGGGCTTGCTTTGACGCTATCCTCTACTTTTATCAGTCAGGGGGGAGGCTGAGGAGACCTGCCAACATCCCTCTGGACATTTTCATGGATGAACTCATGTTCTACGAACTAGGTGAGGACATCATGGACCGCTTCAAGGAGGACGAAGGCTTTTCTAAAGAGGAAGAGAGGCCCTTGCCTGCTAACGAAATGCAGAGAAAACTTTGGATGCTTTTCGAACACCCGGAATCCTCGTCGGCCGCGCGCATCATAGCCATCATCAGCGTCATGGTTATCGTGGTGTCTATTCTCATCTTTTGCCTGGAGACGCTGCCCGACTTTCGCGTTGAGAAAGAGACACGAGAGGTACGCAATGTGAATGAAAATAGCACGACGATAAAGATCTGTACTCCATCTAAAGCTTTGAGGTTAAAGATCTTGTAAAGTGAGTTCAAATGGATCTTTATGCAAGTTCTGTAGCTAATTTAATCCGTCGGATTTATGCACGGACTCAAACTGTTTTTACAATCACCACGCTGAAAGTCAGGAATGTGTAAAGGGATAGAAGGGCGAGGCCCGGATGCAATGGAAGGAGATGAGTGAATTGCGGGCTTAGGTGCAAGCAGAAAAGGTCACTCGCAGTGACTGAACACATTGGCGAAACACTGCCAAAGTCTTCTGCCGGCTTAGGACGGAAGATTAAAATATCTCACGGGATGAGTAGAATGCATCAGGTCATGTTAATAGATTCTTTCAGGGCTGCCACACTGTAGGTGAGAGCTGCCAGGAAAGAACTGTAACTTTGTCCACTCCAAGCCTGCTCAGTTGGAGGCCCACTGAACCGCACTGGCGCTCGGTGTTCTGGGAGGGTGATGAATGTGGAGATGGATGGGAAGTGGTAAAGTGAGACACTCTCGTATTTCTCTTCAGACATCTGACAAGGTTATATTTAGTACGCGGAGAGCCTGCAGAGGTGATGAGCGCATACTGCAAGCCAGATACACACCTTTAGCAATAAACACTGGGGCTGACCTACTACTGAATGTCACGTCAAAAGATATTTATCCAAATTGCACTTATAAATCCTATCCATCACATTACCAGTAAGGCCATATGCTAAATCTGAAGCCATGTTTTTTTTTAGGCCAAACCGTATCTTTAAATATAAATTCCTGGTATACACGAATGTAACGCTTACTGTCACGCAAACTAGAAAGACAGGTGCACTGCAACAGAAAGCTAAGATTGATATATAAAGCCACAAATGTCAACTGGGTTCTGATGGCTGCTTTAAATGACAGCCAATGAGATGGTGAACAACATACTAGAGTTATAGTTATCAGAATACTGAGAAAAACGTATCCCGCCGATGTGTTTATAATGGCGTTAAATATAGCCAAGCAGTTTCCAAACAGTTCAAAACATGTTTATTTTCCAGAGTCTATATTTTATTTTATTCTTAATCTTATTTGATTCAATGTGAAAATAAACATACAGAAAGGTTCGGCCTTAATGCATTCTTATTCTTCTTTTTTGTCATCACAGGCAAATTTTTACAAGCACCACGGCCAAGAAACCAATGTGTCTGAGACCATGCCTCCCCCTCCCAATGTGTTCCAAGACCCCTTCTTCATTGTGGAGACCGTATGCATTTTCTGGTTTTCCTTTGAGCTCATCATGCGCTTTTGCTGTTGTCCCAGCAAGGTGCACTTCTTCAAGGATATCATGAATATCATCGACTTCAGCGCCATTTTGCCTTATTTCGTCACTCTGGGAACAGAGTTGGCAAGGGAGAACGAAACCAGCCCAACCACATCCTTGGCCATCGTCAGAGTCATCCGACTAGTCAGGGTGTTCAGGATCTTCAAGCTCTCTCGTCACTCCAAAGGTCTTCAGATCCTCGGTCAGACCCTGAGGGCCAGCATGCGGGAACTGGGCCTTCTCATTTTCTTCCTTTTCATCGGCGTCATAATTTTCTCCAGCGCCATCTACTTCGCCGAGGCCGACCACAGCGACACGGCCTTTATCAGCATACCGCATGCGTTCTGGTGGGCCGTGGTCACCATGACAACAGTGGGCTACGGAGACATGTACCCAGAAACGATGTGGGGTAAAATGGTGGGCTCTATGTGCGCCATTGCCGGTGTACTTACCATTTCTCTACCCGTGCCAGTCATAGTCTCCAACTTCAGCTACTTCTACCACCGGGAAACGGAATGTGAGGATCGATCGCTGTATAAGCATGTCACAAGCTCACCGTGGGAGGGTGAGGAAGCAGAGGGGGAAGAAGAGGCACAAGAAGGGAAAGGGAATCCTGACGGGGATTATTATGCCATCGGAGGCAACTATGACAGTCTTAACGGGACTCTTCTGGGTGCTACGCAACAGCGTGTTGAATTAGAAGCGAGTATGTTATTAAGGGAACCGCTTGTCACCCAGGTGTGAAAAAGGTCATACTTTGAAAAAAAAACTGTAATATAACATGAGGAATTGCTTCAAAGGTGCACTTGATTATTTGAATGCTGCCAAATGTCTTATAGGATGTGTGGGGTCTGTATATTGTCAAGTTCCCTTGCACAAATAAGCGTTTGTTTTTGCTTGACATGGAGAATGTATGGATTCAGACACTATGACGTCTTACTGTGCCACTTTGCATATTTTCAAATGGAAACTTTGAGGCGTTCTTTGTCATAAAAAGCTCCGGTTGCTGCATACGCACTGAAATGTCTCGTAAACGAAGCAGAAATTCTTAGCATTGTTTCGATGGTTGACATTGATTCCGCTATGGCCCGTGTGACAGGGGGTTATTGACCTCTTCATGCTTTAATGCAGCACTAAATGGGAATATGCATGTGAATATGTATTGAAGACATGAATGGTTCTGTTATGTACTTGTTGGTTTACTAAATCCTCTATTTTATGAATTTTCTAGAAGGAAGTGTTGGCTATTATTATTGTTAATATTAATATTTTTAGTCTTGAATGATGCATTCATGACTGACCGTTAGAAGCTTCAGCATAATCTGTTTTTATCCTCCATTTTCTTGGAACCCATGCCTTACTTTCCATAGTACGAGAGTGATGAGCCATGGAAGGCATGTACTGTACTTCAATACTGGTTTGTGTTAGTGTCAATATCATGCAACCTATAGCTAGTACAGTGAACAGTACAGTAAAAAAACATTTTCCCACTCCAACCTAGTCGTACTAATATCATTACAGAATTATATTAACTCAGTCGCTCTCAGCATTTAACATCAAATCAATTTTGACTCGAAGATCTGGCGTCAATTGCACTTTGTACCTCACTGATGCCTCCATAAGTGTTTAAAATTGATATAATGATCACTCAGTCACTGTGTTGACAGTAAGTATCTCATATTTAGTGTATGTGTGTAGTATACAAAATAAAGTTAAAACATTCACTGACGACATTAGACATCAGATCCATTCAGGTGGGATGTTTATCACCACTGTCAATGGCAGTCAAAGAGTTAATATGAAAAAGACTCACATGGAAAAAGAAGTTACAAAAATAATTTATTTTCATCCATGTTTTCCAGTCCAATAAATACATTCTTTATGCAAACACACTGTCAATGCTAAAACAGCTAATAAAATTTCATCATAAATAGACTTAAAAAGCACACTTAAATAAATAAAATAAAATCATATTTACATTAATAGAATTCACCTGTCAATGCATTGAATTCACCTTCTTTGCTTTCACTTTTCAACGGCGAACTGTGGACTTAGCACGGACCCCTGAGACATTCCAAGAAGGTCATCAGAGTCCAAGTTGAAGTAGGTCTCTCTTATCGGTGCTGGCTCTGATGGGGTCTCCTCCCTCGGGAGGGTTTCCTTGAGCGGCAGGAATCGAGTGAAGGGAACGTGACGATCCGGGGAACGCCTGGATGCCAGCGACAGGGGAAATCCGTGTCGCGGGGAGAGGAAACGGGTGTATCCGTCGGCCAGCAACAGCTCTTGGAAAGTGCAGTCGTCTTCTGAGAAATGACTCTGTAAAAATCAACATCACAGATGTGCAAATGAGGGAGGGCCTTATGAAATTGACTACATTTACTACTTTCGTCAATAACTTGAATTGCGGCAATCGTATTCTGGGTTATGACTTCAAGGAAGATTGAAAAAGCTTCAAATTGAAACAAAAAATATTTCTTCTCAAGCTTGTTTTAGGCTGGGATTGTCACAGTAGATTGGTATTGAAAGTGTGACTGTGAATGACTGCAAATCATTTTGGATAAAATATATTTTAACCATTATCATAACACTTTGTTTACCTGCCCCCTCAGGGATCCCCCGCTGTCTGTGCACAGAAACATAGACGACCTCTGACCTTTGATGGCGATGTGGCCCGGTTGCACCGACCGCAATTGCAATGCACCTGTGAACATTCATGCAATGTTAAATTCAAAAATCATATTTAAAACGTCAGTTTTCCATCCTAATACACTCAGAATAGCCTTTATTGACGATGTAATTGAATTTAAACACAGAAATTTCTCTTTTGCAAGAAGTCCAGTGAGGATTTCAAGCATAAAATAAAGAAGTGTAAAATAAAGCGTTCTGTATAAAATAAAGAATTCAAATATAAAAGTTTAAGAGGAGATCATTGAGGAAATGAGCAACACTCACTGTAAGGGGTCTGCACATCACTTCCGGACACGCTCCCATCCTGGCTAATCTGTAGGTACATGCCTCGTCTGTGATTTTCTGAAAAAGAAATAAACAACCTGAGTAAAAATAGTATGAGATGTATTCAGCTGGACCAAAATTCAAATGAAGTACCTGTGTAAAGGTGCCCTTCTCTGACTTGGCTGCTAAAGGCTAAAAGTGGATTGGAGTCAGCAAGATAGAAAGACTGAGCAAACGGGAGGAGTGTGAAGAGAAAAAAGCACCCCAAAGTGATGTTTGCTAACCAAAACATTTGGAGTCAAAAGGAAAATATTGAAGTTCTTTTAGAGTTATAAATACAATATAAATAATTACAAAAATATTATAAATGACAACAAAGGCGCCCAAATAAGTTAGTTACATTAGGAATATTATGGCTCAAGTAATGCAAGTTCTTTTCTGTTTATTCCAAAGAAGTTTGTGCTTTTATAAAGGAGGCAGGGTAGGAGGGTCTTCTTCATGACTCAGACATTTAAAGTGTGATTTAATGCTGAGCGGAACCTCGCCGACTATATAAGGGCCTCACCGTTGTTTCGTTTTTTTTTTTTGAATTAGAATTCCCAGTAGCATTTCACTGTTTTCATTCTTTCATCCCCTTCTATTTGCACAAATAAATAGCAGGACTTAAGGAATGTTATCAGTTTATAAACATTCTGACAATTGCATTCCTTCAAATGAAAACAATCTTTGGAATTTGACTCAGATTTATCAACGATATTAAGTAATAATATTCAACTACTCCTGGCTTGTATTGGACAAGATTTGATCTGCATGTTATTATAATGAAGTGTGAGTCTCTTCACTTTTACTTCCAGCAATAGACCCCTTCGGACTTACTGTAACTTCTTCTGTTCATTCCATTCATCTAACAAAAATGCACAAAACAAACACCATCCACTCTATAAATTACAGGACACAAAGGCGCAACAGCATTGACTAAAGCTTTTTAAACTTGAAGCGCGTTTATCTTAGGTTGACGCGTATTTGTTTGACGGTATAACGAGAGGAAGAGTGGGCGAAAAAGGATTCACAAGTATGAGAGCAAAACAATGTTTACGTGAGTGCAGCTGTGTAAGGCCTTGCGTGTCTGCTGGTAAATGGACTTCCATGTAAACCTCCTGAGCATTGCCTTCACCTCCAATGAGCAAATATGAATAAATGAATCCACACTGGTGTGCATTCATGCGATCACTGTCATTGTGATATATTTCAAACATTTGTGTGATGAAAATATAGCCCTCTGTATGTAAAATAATACATGCAAATTGTTAGTTGGATAATTATGACCTTTGCACTTCAAATGGTCCACTAGAGCAGTGAATCTACACTTGTGGTTATAACACCCTCTTGTGGCACAAAGACAATCAATGTACGTATAAAGAGAGTTCAGTTGTATTTAACATTTAAATAGAATACAATTTAATTCAATTCAATTTTTGAGAACTGTTAGTTCTTTAACTTTTATTGAATATCTTTTGTTTTTGCATAAACCTCACCTGCCATATGATTGAAAGATTGTTGTGGTCTATTGTAGTATTTAAAAAAATGAATTTAGAATATTTTAAACATTTGATGAGATGTTTGTTTTGACATTTAGACCTACTTTTGTACTAATATGGTGCTCAATGTTGTATATATGATGACGGTGCTTGGTGTAAATACTGGCTAAAAACAAAAAAGAAATGTTATATGTGTCTTTGCCTGTAGATGGAGCTAACAGAAAACACAATTGAAATAAATAAAATATTCCCTTGTGGAAAATGTTGCATTTTTGTGAACAGCATAGTTAGTAAAAAAAAAAAAACATTTCACAAGGCTATAATACTTTATTCTAAGTTGTTTTTGGTTTGTACTGTAAATGTTTCTACCTATTCCTTCAGCTGTAAAATATATTTTTAAGCTTTTGAAATTTATTTCTTTTGAAGTTTTTTTGGGGGTTCATTAGTGATGTGTAATTGCCGTAAATAAGCCTTGTTCCGAGAAGGAGTCGTGACTAGTCGATGATGTAACGGTTGTTAAACTTTTTATCGACTTTTGATGACGACATTGAGATTTACTGAAGAGTTTGAAGTCAAGTTTTAAGACCCAATCTGCCCACACGTAGATTATCCAATAAAATGTCAAGTGGCCCAAATATTTATTTCCTTTTCCGATTACTGGAAATATGGTTCCATGTGAATTTGGTTTTCCCGCATTTACGGTTGAACCTTTTGTGGCCAAAAACGTAAACCAAAAACTAGACAGAGAAAATACGTCATTGATTCAGAAAAGTTGCACCAAGTTGAGTTTTATTTGTGTTCATTTTATCCATAAGAAAGGGTAGTATTAGCAACCCGCTAACTCCATCTTAATTTGAAGAAAAAAACTTTCAGAGGCGTCTAACATGTTTTTTTTAATTACAGCTTTTACAATCATGATCAATATTATTATCATATTATATCCAATTGTCATCACTACTCTCCAGTAATATCAACTTAGCCAAAAGACAATTTGTTGTTCGAAAAATGTACGCATACAAGTCGGATATCTTGACTGTCCATCATTTAAAACACATTTCTTTTTGTTAAGCTAAAATGAAATGAACATCCACCTTAAAACTAAGTATGAAATGAACATATAGTTTACACGCATACATACTGTACATACATACAATAGCAATTATCATAAAAAAATGATAAAAATAAAATGCACACAATTTACAAAGTTCTGAGATCCAAGCTTTCACATCATTAGATGACTGACATTCACTCTAACATGATAGATTTTGGCATGCATATGAACACGAATGCGTTTTCACTTATTTTCTGGTTTCAACGGGTCATAAAGCACTTTGCTTATTATCTCGTCGTCAGTCCTTTTATCACTTGTGCATCTGGCATTTATTTTATGGCTTCAGAACATCCACATTACCACTCAAAATTGTCCTGAACTGTAATGTTATGACATTATATACTGATACTAATCACTTATCAAATAATTATCCAATCGACCTGAAAGAATTTATTTATTGTTCTGAACACGACTGCCCAAAACTGTAAATTCAATATTTCAGTTTTGCCATTGCACACTCTAAAACAGAACTTGAATTCATGATAGGCATTGGTCACTTTCTACAGAATCAAACAGCATCATGCCACAACAATGGATTGACAGATAAAGACAGAGATGATTAAAAAGGCATCCATTCATTATTATATCGTTTGACCTCATTCACTCAGAGTCTTTGATTCTTTCAAATGTCCGACTCCGGTGTCACTTCCTGGGCTCATTTGTTTCCTCAGGTCAGGATGGCGACAGAGGTCTGTCAAGTGACAACATAACACACACGCAAAGTTTCACTTTGATTGGCCACCTTTAAAGAGGACACCAAAAATGATTCCTCACCTGATGTGCTTTTTTTTTTCTTAGCAGGAATAGGTTCTCACTGACGCCGGTTCTCCTCTTTGACCCGAGTTCACTAGAAAGATAAATTGATTTATTCAGATTCTATTCTTAAGGTGTAGTCACACCTGTTCTGTTAGATCCGGACCAAACCTAAACCTCTGGTGTGCAAAGGTGATCTCGGTGGCGAGATGTGTTCATTGTTCTCATGAACTTTTATGCTCTCCCACTTATTTCATGACTAGTTAAATTCAAACTTAAATGTCCTTTTCCTCACCTTCACTTTGGACTTTCCTCAAGGTGACAGAAGGGGTCGAGATCGCAGAGGCACGGAAGTTGGCCGGTAATGTTTCCGAAGAGTCGGAAGTCACGCCGCGGAGGTCTTTCTCTCGGAACATCTTCCTCCACGACGGTGACCGTGTGAATGTTTTCGTGCCGTCCTATGGAAGACACAATGAAGTAATGACAATCATTAATTGAACCAGCTGCCTCTAGTGCATGGGGAGGGTGGATTAAGCGGTGTTTGTTGTGACAATGTGCCAATGATGGCATAATTTGCTGTATTTAGGCAATTTACAGCATAGTGAACACATCTGAAGTAACAAGCCTAAGCCTAAGAGATATTTCACCACAAAAAAAAGAAGGATGGGGTGAAAATCAACACTTTATCTTGACTGATTATTCTTCTGGCAGTACCTCATCTGGCCTCCTCTCTGTTCCCATGGAGATGAGACCATTGTACTCCTTCTCCAAGAGCTGCCTTGCCTACAAATCAGAAAGATTAGATAACGTAACCAGCACTGGATGAAGAACCCATTTCTAACTGATGGCATGGATAAGCTTTGAATAGAGTTGAGGTTTTCGCGCTGACCTGTGTGTTTTGATTGGGTATCTGCAGAAGGAGGGCCAAGTCGGTGTAGTCGAAGGTGTCATCGAGAGCTAGGAGTGCTCCGTGGACTCCACTTTCTAACAGATTGTCTGCAAACTCTTTGAGACCGATGGACTGCACCCAGCACATCACACGCTCATTGGACCACACCATCACATCTGAGGAAAGGCGCACCATCAGAAAAGCCAAACGGACACGTGGTGCAGAGATTTAGGCGTTTCTTATCAGGAAAGTTGCCATCACCTTGGTTCTGATGCTGACTATCCTCCCTCCTCCTCTCCAGCTCCTTTCTGTCGTAATTCAAGCGCTTCAAGCACATGATGCCGTAATGAAGACTCACTCTATGGAATAGCATAGTGTGCATTTGAAGAACAGACCAAGAAGAATCAATCTGGAGAGAACTATGCCACCAATAATCCACCTGTGGAAACTGTCCACCATCTTAAGTTGGCCCCTCAGCTCTTTCTTGGTCAGATGATCAAGCATTCGGGCGTCCACCAGTGACTCCATGAAGTACGAGCGATACTGGGGTAAACCCAGGCTGGGGAGCCACTCATTTCCCACCCACTCATGATTCATATCACCATAAGCCAAGATCTGTAGATGAAATAGCACTACATTTACACAAAACCTTGAATTTCACCCCAAACATTTGAATAGAGCAACAAATGAATGCAGAACGTCCTTTAAATAAAATGAACTCACCTGATCCCAGCTGAACTCTTTGACCTCCTTTTGGTTTGAGATAGGCAAACAATGAAAGAAAAAAGGGACAGAGAGGCGCACATAGAGGAAATATATATTTTTGCATGTGTGTGTGTGTGTTATGGTGGAAAGCGATGTAAGGAGAGGGAAGGCAGAAGAAGGAAACGTTTGTTAGTGAGAATTAGTTGGAAAAAAAACATCTGCACAGATTTTAAGGGAACAGTATGGGGAAGGCGTAGCCAAACAGGCCTAATAAAAGAAAAAGAAAAAAAATACATGTCAAATTGATGACACACTCAAAGTAAGAATATTCTGATAAAAAGCAATATCGTTTGTTCACCCAGTCTGTTCTAGACTCCACAAATTTACTGTCATTGACGGCGATAGACGATAGTAAACTAATTGTCTATTGTTGTCAATGGCGGTTAAGGACAATAGTGAATAAAGTGAAATCAAATAATCTTACTGGCTTGGTGGCAGCAGCGAGCGACTCCATCTCAGCATGTGTCATCCAGATATTACTGGTTGACTGTAGTAATAAAATACAAAATGTATCCAAACTCAGGTGACTGGCTAAGACGCATCATCGTGTTCGGGAGGCTTACTGAGCGTGTGCTGGCGGGTGCCGATGGGCTGGTGAGGGAAACCATTTCCTGAATGGCCAGCCGGAGTTTGAGCCTATGGAGGGGGTTGCTGATGCCGATCTCTCTCTGGATCTCTGTGTCCGAAAGGTTGGCCATAATGGCGCCGCTCTTTACGTTGGCACGGCACGCTGCCACGTACCATGCGGGCATCCCTACCCAGAGCTGCGAGAAAAAAAAGTGCAAAAAATGTTGCAGAAAAAAAACGAAGACACAAAAAAAGGAAGCCATACCTCAAGCCACGTGACAACCGTTGGACCGTCCCATGAGGCAAAAGGCAAACCTTGACGACAAGCCTCCTCGAGCAAGTCATGCCTGGCAAGACAAAGGAAGATGTTAAATTAGGCCTTATTTATTTATTGCAATTCCATCAATTTAGTCAATCATCACTTCTTTTTGCTCCGACGGTCCTTTTCAACTGTTCCAGTCCCGAGTTTTGCCAGGCCCAACGGGTCTGCCGGGCCCAAGTCATCTGAAGGCGTAGAGGCTGAAATGGTTTAAAAACATGATGCCAGCTGGTAAAGACCAAAGTCAAAGAAAATGGCAGTCGCACCCAAAGAGGTAGACTCGCGTCCAGGCGTGCCGATCCTCCCCTTCTCCTTTTTGCCAAAAAGACGTCCGATGGAGGACTTAATGCTTTTCTTTTTGCTGGCTTTGTGGAGGGAATCCTGGCTGGCAGTGATCCCCCCATCGGCAGATAAACTTAAAAGAAATGCGAAATTCAGAGTCTTGGAAGCCAAGCATCTCAGAGTTCATATTTCATACCTGCGAAATTCTCTGTGGTCGTCAAGGCCTGCTCCCGGGTGAGTGTGTGTCATCCGGTCCAGTCGTAGGGCTCGCGGCACAGCGGGAGGGTTGGAATCAATCAAGGCGAGTGCTTGGCATTCTTCACCATCTTTGCTGTTCTGCATGGGGGGAGAGTTAATTCAATTACAAACAAGCTTTAGCCAATGGATTGCCTCTGTGAAAATAAATGAATAAAAAATAAAGACTGTGCCAGCTTCGGACCTGTCTGTCAGTCTCTCTGGCAGGAGAATGCGGCAGCCGGGGGGTGGAGTGCCCAGAGCTGGGGGGCGACGGAGACGCCAACGTGGAAGAGGTGATGGAGGGCGTCATGTATCCCCGACCGACATTGTCCCGTCCACCGAGCGAAGAGGGTGGAATTGAGGGCGTGTCTATGGCCACGCTGCTAACCCGGCTCTGAATCTCCTCTGCCCTCAACTCCGTGCTCTCCTTTTCTTCCTGTATAAGCCTGAGAAGACAATCACAAAGGGCAATCTGAGATGTGACAGCAATTTTTTTTAAAAAATCATTCCCCTCATGAGCAATTAAACTTAACACCAACTTAATCTCTTTGTTGATGGCCTCCAGTTGCTCCTGTAGCATGATGGCCAAAGTCTGCACATCGGTCTGCCCGCTCGGCGACAGCAGCTCCGATCCAAACAGAGTCTCCCGGTCATCTTCGTCGTCGGAGCAGACTCCTTCCACGCCATCGAACCCGGGACCCATCATATTGCCAGTATCCCAGTCACCGTACTGGAAAGAAGATGTGGGACGGGTAAGAAGAACTGCTGCGACCTCGACGTCATCATCTCAAGACCAGGTGACCACCTTGTTACAGTCGTCCCGAGCTTGGCCCCAACGGCCGCGGTGGGTCCGCCTGACCACCACCCCGCCGGAGGAGCTGGTGTAACCCGCTGGGAGAGACCCCCCACCCTGTGGGTACCGCAGCTCCGAGGAGCTCCCCGGAAGAGATCTCCGAAACAAGGTGGATGGAAGTGAGCTTACGCTACCCGCCCTGCAGTGGGACGCAAATTTTTCTTGTTATAACACCGTCCTCGTAAATGACCCAGCTGCTCAAGGAATATTTTGTGTATCTGCTT
Source organism: Stigmatopora argus (assembly GCF_051989625.1). Lineage (NCBI taxonomy): Eukaryota > Metazoa > Chordata > Actinopteri > Syngnathiformes > Syngnathidae > Stigmatopora > Stigmatopora argus. The sequence continues at coordinate 9,878,129 of NC_135404.1, read as the reverse complement.
GTGACTGAGCATGGTATAAATCAACTCTTTTTATGGTTCATTTTGACAAACCTGGAATAAGATGAGCCAGGCCTTCCCCTCAGCTGGTCCAGCTCCAATTGGATTCTCTCCAGCTCAGCAAGGAGCTGCTCCTGGAATAAGTAATTGATAACACCTTGTAGATTCATGTTTTTCCCGGCGAGAATGTTGCCTGTGTGGTTAGGATTAGGAAAACACCTTAAACATGACGGCTGAATACCTTATTAGCAAGAAGGTCATCCTGAATTTTCTTCATATTGGCCAGTTCTTCGGAAAGCGCATTCTAAGAAAGGAAGAGATTTACATGTTTGGAACTCTTAATGCTACAAAAAAGACAACAACAAAAAACAGTTTTTGAGGTTACCTTCTCTTCCAGGGCTGCCATCCTCTCTTTTAGATGCAGCTGAAGTCTCTCGTTGGACTCAGACAGAAGTTTGTCTACGGTATCCGAGAGTCGTTTGTTATGTTCATCATTCATTTTTTCCCTCTGTCTCGCCTGGATGGAGTGAATGGAAACTACGTGTTACGGCACAGGACGTCAGGGGAGAGTTTTTGATCGACTTAAACTAAATAAGCTACATGACGTTTACCCTCTGTAGCTCTTGGTTTTTCTCTTCAAGTTGAGCTTCCATTTGTCGTAGCCGTTCCTCAAAGTTACCATGGCGCTCTTCTGCCTACAAGAAAAGAAGACAGAAAATGTTTTGTTTCCAAAGAGTGACAAATTCTCCCTTTGAGAATATAACCCCAGTGATAAGATATTGTACACTTTGTTTGCAATATTTTATCAAGAGACAAAAGCTATGACAGAATATCTAAGGGACGTTTAAATATAAAAAAGAAAGAAAAGAGAAAAAAGGTTCTCCTTTACCTTGTTAAGAGCGGCGACCCTTTGTGCGAGCTGCGCTTCGATCTCAGGAAGCGTCTCAGCTCTTTGGAGGGTTTGCTGAAGCTTCTGTTTGGCTTCTTCTAGGCGCTCCTGCAGTTGTCTGTTCTTCTCTTCACTCTGTCTATGAAGGGATTCCTTGCTGGCCAGCTCATTTTCCAGTTTGTCCTTGATATCATGGAGAGAAGTGGCCTCCCTTTGGGCGCTGAGGTACCTGTACACAACACAAGACAAAATTGTAACTACCTTGAGATGTCCAAAATGTTGAGATACCCCTTTAGCAATTGGGATTGGATCTTATACTTATACTACTTATTTATTATGTTGTTTATCTATTACTATTTAGTGATTATTTATTTATCATGACTATATATTGATTATCTATGCGTTTGTTCTCAACAACTTGGCGATGAACATCTCCAAAACCATGGAAGTCATTCTGGACTTCAGACGGAACAAGCCTGCTCTGGTCTGCTGACCTCACTTAGACTACTTATTAATTTATTTCTTATTTATCAATTATATATTGGTTTGGTTGTTGTTATTTGTGCACTATGTGGTGAAAGCTTTTAATCTCATGATACATGTATAATGACAATAAAAGCATTCAATTCAATTCATTCAATTAATCCTTTGGGACATTTATACAGTGTTTTTAATATGGCCAAACGGGGCACCAACTCAAAGCTTCTTTTTCACAAGGACGCTAGCATGAGTGTTTTCCCTAAAAAGCACAATGCAAAGACCAAATGCAAATTTGATTCAGAATAGAATTCAAGCCAACAGCAAATTGTGATAGCACTGTAATTTTTCCCTAATTGTATGTGCTTAGTTGGCCTTCAAATTGAACACTGATAATGGTTACCTTCGTTCTAGTGTTGTGATTCTTTCCTCCATATCCTCCCTTTGGCAAAGGGCCTGAAAGAGGAACAGATATATCAAATATATATCATCATATAATGTGTGTACATACAGTATATGGAGCCCCTTGAGTGAAAGATCAGGACAGATTGGGTCAACAGACCTCTTTCACTTCCCGTTGCAGCTTCTGATTGGCCTCCTCCGACTTTGTCACCTCCCTCCTGGCGGCGGCAAGCTGTTCCTCTATTTCACCAACCTGACGAGACGCCACAAAGTACGACAACTATGGTGAGTCAGTATTCATTCCAACAGGAGCGGGTGTGAATAAATAGTGACAGTGATTCATTACAAATAGCCATCGGGTATCAGTAATGTTCTTGAAAAGCCAAAGTGACACCGGATGCTGACGTGAGAGCAATGTTCACTAATAATTTTGATCAGCCTATCTTTTTTTGTTGATAGTATGACATTGTTCTGGCGTGCAGAACGGTGGAGGGGCAAGGGCTGAAAGTAAAATAGAGGCTCATGGACCTAAAGGCTGCACCAGTAACACTAATTGGAGATAGGAATATACACCTAAAAAAAGAAAGAAAAAGGACAAAAAGATTACAAAACACCATATATAGTGGCATATATACTTTAAAGCAGGGGTGCATGTTGATTGAGTCCAATTGCCACATGCACAAAAAATAACAATATACAATAAAAAAAAAAAAAAACTTATATTTATGTTTGCACTTTGTGGTGAAACCTTAAATTTCATTGTACCGATGCAAAAAAGGGCAAGTGTACACACTGTGGTTAGTTAGCAATAAAGTACACCCGCTCACCTGCCGGCACATGAGGGCCAGCCTCTCTCTAAGCTGGGAAAGCTCGGCTCTTTGACGCTCTATTTCCACTTCCCGCTGTCTCTCCAACTCGCTGTCCTCCAGGCCAGAGGCGGGACCATTAGGTAGTCGCTGAGATGGCCGCAATAAAACAAAACAAGACGAGTGAGGGATGATGCGAGGATGCACGATTTGAAAAAGAAATAGAAATCACACTCATGATACCCATACATCTACTTTTCTACTCGACTTCTAGTCGCTACCACGTACACAAAAACAAAACAACTGGAACCAACATGCATAAAACCCTCCCTTACATCTTTCCCGCCGTCCACCCCTTGTTGACGTCTTTTAATTTGGTCTCTTAAAGAGATTACCTAGGAAGGGGGACACAGAGCAAGCCAACAGAGCATACTTATCAACATGACTTTGTCACATGGGAGTTTATATGTATATACATATGTAAAACTGTATGTAGTCAGATTTGTTGACAAATTTAAATTACTTTACCTCTTGGGAAGATGCAGCTAATTGATCCTCCAACATGGACACCCTCTCAAGGGCCACTCGAAGACGCTCTCGAACCTGCAACACAAGTTAGGGATGCTACCAACTAAAATCATGGCACAATTTCTAGAATGTATTAATTTTTTCCCTGTTCAAAATTTGTACGTTTCGCTTTCAGTATATGCTGAGATGGTTAGTGTTGGCATTATTGTGTTTAACATATTATCGACTTTTACTCAAATAGTTAGTATAACATAGAAATGTCAAACAAAAGCGTCTGACTCGTGCGTCCAATCCTGTCCAAAGACTGCATTTTTTTGGACGCTGTGTTAATATTAAATGCTTGACTGTCAGTCTTCTGAGACACCTTCTCATCCAGAGCCTTGTGGTGCTCAAAGAGGGACTTGAGTGCCTTGAGGACTTCCACCTCGCTCGATACCCCCGCTGGTGATTGGGCTTGCCTCTTGACCACCGTCATCCTCAAACTGCGTTCGTGACGGGACACCAGACATTCCAGGTGTTCCAGCAACAACTGTGGGACATGTCCAGATGAGCAAGACACGTAACACTGAGCCCGTCGACGTGCAAACGGGCAAAATGGCGCTTAGATATCTTACACGTGTGTTGTTTCTCTCCGCCTTGAGCTCAGCAATCTCCTCCTCCCTCTCCAGAAGATGCTCCCGGCAAACGTTGAGCTCTTTTGTCAACACGGCAAACTCCTGCGGAACACACGAGTTGCATTAAGGGGCCAGCAGAACAAACACTTTAAACGGTGCATCGTTCGGAGTGTTGCTGTGTGTTAAAAGGGAGGAAAACAACCCAGGCCAAACATCCAAATGTAATTCAGAAAGTGTGAAGATACCAGATTTACTACAGAAGATGTGAAACAAAGCCCAGCTAAGACCGGGACGTAAAACAGCACAATTATCAAGCAAATCACTCATTCACTTTGGGATGCACTTGTATTGTGAACACATGGATGCATTACATCACACGGTTACACAATGGCCTCGCACTGGCATGCACGAGAGACCCCCCATCCCTAAATAAAAGCTGGGCAAATTGACTCGATGTGCTACTTTACAACACCGTTGAGGATACATTTGCAGCTTTGAAACAGGACACGGTGTCTTATCACGCACAGTAAACCATAGCAAATGTCTGCATCAACAACGTAGTCAATTCAGTTTGAAGAATGAGACTCTCCATGCGGTGACCTATCTGTATCAACAATCGGAGACCTCGTGTTTGCATTCCAGGAAATATATGACTTTGACCAAGACAATTTTTGTCAGCGTTCTTGCTTGGAAAGATGGTCAGAAGCAATGGCTCAATGAGGGAAGAGATACGAGCCAAAGAGTGTTGGCCGCAGATGGCGACACAGTGGGTCTTTGGGACTGATGGGACTGTTTCTGGTTTGGATGGCGGTCAGCTTCCCGGTTGGCTCTCCGTGTACTTTTTTTGTAATTATCCATCTCATGCTCTCTTTTGACACGCCTGTTCGAACATCATCCGGCGGTGGAATTGAGTTAAAACTTGCCGTTGGGACAAACTATGCTGTAATTATGTAATAATGTGGGCTTTGTCATATTACTATTGAATTCCAATAAAATATAAGAAATGGAATTTGGAGATTCTTCATTCATTCATTTTTCAAGCCAGTTGTCCTCGCGATGGTCGTGTTGGTGCTGGAGCAACAACCGATTGTATGCTTAATCAGGCTACCAAACCAGAGTGCCAGAGAAAACCCACAGAAGCAGGGACAAAACATGCAAACTTCACACAGGAAGCCCGGAACCCACCAGAGATTGAGCCCTTGATCTCAGAACTGTGAGACGGGCATGCTATGCACTCTTGGCTTATTGGAGGTTATTTATAACAAAAACTTGTCAGCCAATTAAAAAAGGGGTCTCCAAGTAGCAGACGTAACAAAAGGTTGTCAAGGAGATAAGTAACACAATTATAGTTTTAGCTCTACTGTAATTTAAATGCATTTTCATTTTTGGGTAGAATCTCAACTTTAATTAGCAATGTCAAAATCGCATTCTGGAATCCCGCCGATCTCAATGAAGCTGTCTTGTGCTCACACGTTTTCCTCTGTGGACCCTGACAGGATTTTCAGCAGTACAGCTGAAAAGACAGCTGAGTGTGACAGCAAAGTAAACACGCCTGTAAACGCCTCACACGCAGTCAGAAGTGGGGATTGATCCCGAAGGAAAAAGCCAAAGCTGTTCATCATAGCTGGAGGAGAAAATCCTCAAATAACACTCAATATTCATCAGCAAATCCTCCCAGTATAATAAAGAGGATTCCTTGACTATCAACTATTCATTCAAACCTGAGTTCCCACCATTTAACAAATATCTTTCAGCACTATTTATCAGCAGAACCTCATGAGTGGTAATAAGAGAGGGATTGTGAGCGAGGCTATTAACACCAAACGGCTCTAACTGTAGAGAAACGTTAGCGCGGGTGCAGAAGGAGGATTTTAGCATTGACTTAGAGTGCTGCTTGCTGCTACTTGAACTGTCACCGCAAAGGCTTACTGTCTCATGAGCTCACTTCATAGCAAAGTACTCATACACCACTGGACTGATAGGACACGGCAGCAACAGTAACCGCACAGCGTGCTCTCCACCTTAAGGCCCTGACACAAAAATGCACACTATTGAGGAACACCTCCAAGATCAAACAAGGATTTTAATAGTTTGGAAGGTCCTCCTGCAAAGACAATACTAATGATTTTCAATGAAAGTCTTCTCCTATAAAAATCGATGAAACGCAGTAGTTACGTGCTAGGTTGGCAGATTTTAATGGACATTTTAACAGACACATTTTTATGTTTGCATTGTTGATCTTTACTTCTAAGTTTGTTACCACCCAGAGGGTGCTGAATTGGGAACATGTATGGCACTGGAGTGAAGAGACTAGATAAAAAAGCATCAGGAAAGCATCAATTTTGACAGAGATAATTTGAATTATCATTATCAAGATGAAAAAACATAATCAATATTTTGGGAATAAAGGACACACAACAAGTTTGGTTATTTGACATTCAAACTCCACACAGTGGCTCGGAGTCCACCAGGAATTGGACACTCGATCTCAGACTTGTGTTGCATGTCTGTGTTTGTGTTATCTAGATGTGTGTTGTTTTCATGGTTGATTTATAGTTAGTCAATGAAAATTAATTCAGCCATTGAAGACAATCATTTGTGTCTGGATAAGTGCAACCAAGGGAGGTAGACATTTTTTTCAGTTGGAAAATGAGCCTGCCTGCAACATACAATCGTACATGTCATAATGGCACTCTTGCACTGAAACCAACTCTATGCATTTTTAACCTATATGTGTCCACTGTTAAAAGTTTATGTGCAGCTTCCACACACTCTTTTAAGACGCAACACTGTGTCTTTTACAACAGTCAGCAGGATTTGTCTCTGATTGCCATCTTACGATGTCGTTTACGGTCGTAACGTTTCAGAAGCCATACACCTTTTCGTCCTGCAGTTTTTCTCGTTGTCTGCATTTTCAATAAATAGCCACCAGAAAGACTCACGTACCTGCGGCAGGGCAATGGAAAGTTGCCTTTGAAGAGATTCCTTCTCATGGCTGAGCTCTCGTAGGCGTAGCTGTGCCGTTCCCAGACAGTCCTGCGTCTCTCTCAAGTTCTCCAGCAGCCTCTCTCTCTCCGTCAGCATGTTGACCATCAGAGACTCCAGGTTTCCTGTGCTGCCCCCTTCGTCGCCCCCGCCACGGATATCCCTCCCGCCAAAGCACCCTCCTCCCATGGCACCTCCGGGGCCTCCCACCCCAGTCCCGGCCGGAGAGGAGGAGCCCCCGGCCGTGCCACTTCGCCCATCCTCAGAAATGGTGGGCATCACTTCGCACATCATCATGAGACCGGTGAGGGTGAGTCAACTTCAGGAGGCTTACAAAAAATGTAAATGTTGATTTTACAAGCTTGTGCGTACAATTATAGTCTGATGCTCAAAATGTAAGCCTTTACATTTACGGAGAAATCGTATCCCTTTGGTGAGCATATTTTCCTGATTTGAATGCCTTTGTCCACTCCTCAGGCCTTCAGTACTTGTCAGATGCCTCCTTCAAAAAGTCCCAATCTGCATGGTAAATGATAAGAATTCTTATGAGCTTTCAGGGAAGGATGTTTCTAAGGGGATGCCATTCTCTGGGTGCCTGGGATGGGCGGAGGGCGAGTATGGGGACAGACTGTGGTGAGAGAGGGGGATTTTGCTCCTTGACTCAATGCACAAGGCAGCACTTCTCACAGCACAGTGCAAAACCTGCAAAGAAATAAAATGCGGTTGGTGTCAGACAGTTCTTACAAGAGTCATAAAAAAACCCTGCAATATTTCTCCCTTTTTCAAAACTCCGGCAGGAAAGCACCGGACCGATAAATATGCCTGCAAATTGGCACATTTGTACGTGTCTCATCTCATCTCATTTTCTGAACCGCTTTATCCTCATTAAGGTTGCGGGGGGTGGTGCAGTGTCCAATCACCATGCATGTTTTTGGAATGTGGGAGGAAATCGGAGTGCCCGGAAGAACATGCAAACTCCACACAGGTGGACGTGACCTGGATTTGAACCCAGAACCCCAGAGCTGTGAGGCCGATGCGCTAACCACTCGCATCACCGGGCCGCCATTTGTACGTGTTGGAAATGTCAATATACAAACATTTCTATCTTTAACGATAACTGCTGAGAATGTGATGCACAAAGACTGAAAACTATTGGGGAGAATTTGGGTCATCTTTTTTTTAAAAAGCATTCTCAGGTGTCCATTTCTAAAGCAGACGACACACATGTTCCCTCTGCTTGTTTGTGCTAAGAAAGCTAACTTGAAGCCCCGTAATCTATATTAACTTTGGCGAGACATTACAATGGTATTGATCTTCCCATTTCCCCCTTGACAAGAAATGAAAAATCTAACATGAGGGCTTTGAAAATGTGATCTTCCACCACTTATCTTCATTAAATCAGTGTTGCTGTTGGGACTTACAGTACTGCATATTGCTCCAATCTTGAATTTCCTCTCTCACTGATTACAAGTCTCTGTGTCACTGTGTGAACCCGCGGCCAAAAATGCAATGGATGGCACATTAATTGAGTGCGGAGAATATTATTCTTTCCTCTCTTATTTTTCACTGTCTCATCCACAACACCGGTATATTCATTCAGAATCCCATATTAGCCCGTGAGCAGGCATTGCAAATACAGCAAGAATGTATTTTTTAAAAACATGTTGAGCAGAAACTGTTAATGTTGACATCCACCCACCCATCCATTTTCCATATTGATAATTCTCACTATATAGTTTCAAACTTCACAGTGGCATGACCAAAACTTTTTGGGGAAATTCATGCTGGCTAAAAGCACTTGGCATCTTCACTGTGTTCCAGTCAATAACTGATGGATGGTCACTGATGCAAAACAGCTTGCACTTACTGCATTTACTTAATATACACTTTAATCTTACAGCTCTTCCTAGGAATTTTCAAGGGCAACTGGAAGGTATACGGCCCGACGGATGAGTGGTTAGCGTGTCGGCCTCACCGTTCTGGGGTCGATCCCGGGTCGGTCCTCAGTGTGTGGAGTTTAAATGTTCTCCCCGGGCTTGTGTGGGCTTTCTCTGGGTACTCTGGTTTCCTCCCACATCCCCCCCAAAAAACATGCAGCGTAGGCTGGTTGAACACTCTAAATTGCCCCTAGCTATGAGTGAGAGCATGAATAGTTGTCCTTCTCCTTGTGCCCTGCGATTGGCTGGCCATCGATTTAGGGTATCTCCCGCCTGGTGTCCGTAGTGAGCTGGGATAGATATATATTTCCATTTATTACCATAAATAATCATATTTGTTTGGTAATTGTCGACACAGAAGTAGCTGTCCGCATTTTGTAAACAAACTTTACTATTAACTAGCTCTCCCACTAAATGTAAGGTAGGAATTAATTGGTTACACTTAGTAGGCAAGCTAGTAATTTTCTTAACGTGTTCAGCACAGGCTCATCCTTGGGGTCGGGTGTTAACTTGCTCATTTGCATAAGGACGCTAGAAAAGTTGATGGGGATGACTATGTTTCTATGCAGATGAGTGGGGATTGTGAAATGGAAATTCTCTTACATAAACAGTCACACTAGAATTTTTTCTTAGACATTTTGGACACTCACTCGGACCACCATGAGTGTACACAACCCAAAAAAATAGTTGAAGGCAAAAAATGCAGTTATATTTACCACGTACTGGAGAAAAAGGTGCACCTCCATAGCATACGGCGGGCGTCTGATGATGAAAGAAAATGGTCTGTATTGTGAAATGTTAGTTTAGAAAAAAATACGTATATGTGGTGGTGCTGAGTAAACATTGGGCTGAGGGAAAAGGAGGTGGGGTTACAATCTCCCACAACCTACACGAGAACAAATACAACGACACCTGCAAATGGATGCAAAACCACCTTCCCATAGAAACCACAACAACTACTAGTAACTAAGCCCCCTAGTCTACTTCTAATGCCAATAAACGACGGCACCCCCGCTCCTTCTACCCTGGGGTGAACAAACGCATCATTGAAATCAATAAGTGATTGTCGACAGCTGTTTTGCGGGGATGAAATCCCCTGGAACAGAACCACACACGCCTTTTTTATGCATTTTAAATTTCCACTCATGGAATCCACATGCACTAATGGAAAAAAAATGACAGGATGAAAGCTCGACGATGATTCCCATTGCTGGATGTATAGCAGCAGCCCTCGAATGCATTCTTCTAGTAAAACATCCAATGGGTGAGTGTGGGCTTTAAACCAGTCTCTTATGGAAAACATGACAGGATGAAACCGTGCATGCATTCATGGCGTGCATCGTGCAGAGCGCACGTCATGTAACGGACCCAAAAAAGGAAAAAGAAAAATCCACCCCACATGAAAACGACATTTCAATGCATTTGATGTCATTCTCCCCCCCAAAAAGACCCTCCTACATGAGACGAATTTTAAAGAGCAAATTCAAACCTGGAACGATGCTTCCAGCCAAATCTCACTCTGAAAACATTTGCTATATTAGGTGGCCGTGTTAACATTTAAGTAGCTTTGACTGGATATACACACATTAAATAAAGAGTGCACAAAACACACCTGTCATGTGGTTTGATGACAGCACGCGCGCACACATGCACCCACGCCATACTGTAGCCTTCCTGCCATTATAATTATAGTGTTCGTGCAGCCATTGTTTTTTGTCTCTCGGTGCAAAGTTGAAATTCTTACCATAGCCGTCGTGGTAGTTAGCATTCAGTATTCAGTAGCGTGAAATATCCTCGGGTCCATTTGTGCGTGGGTAGGCGCCCCTCATCCGGATGCGAGAAAAGCCCCACTCTTCTCAATGTGTGTGTGTGAGCGTGTGTATCACCCCCTTTTTTTCCCACATGTAAACGACGACGAGGAAGAAGAGTTAGGAGGGGGGGGGATGCGTTACGCCACCTTTGCACAGACCCCCCCTCTCGATGGGATTGGAAGGTAATGGGTCTTAAAGAAACATTCTCTCAGCATTCTCCGCATCTCTGTGATTTATGCGCTTGCACGCGTGGGCCAATCGCGCGCACGTCGCATCAGCACCGGCGTTGAGGGGGTAAAGACGCAAAGTGAGTGACAGACATTTTATTTGCAAACAGACCATAATGCATTGCAGTGCGGCGCCCTGTGCACAACCCCATTAAAACACTATGACGGAGCCGCGCGTGGAGATAATGTGCATCGCATAAGATGCTGTGGTGCTGAGGAGGGGCAATCCAATTGAGCCACAATGCTCACTGTACCCCTTTGAATATTGTCAACAATCTCATTTTGCATCTTAATTTAACTGACTCGTCGCCTCATAATTTTATTGCTGATTAAAATGAACTACTCCATCAAGTTTTTTTGTCACCTGAACAGAAAATCTAAATAAATAATAAAATCTAATAAAAACCCCACGCTTGTTCTCAATATGCTGATGTTGTTATCAAATTTATGCATGTGTGTGTTTGTGTGTGACTTTATGTGTGCGGCTGGGTAAACATAAGGTGGTGCTGTCTTTAAGAGAGCCAGCCTGGGAAGGGATGATGTAATGTGCTCTCAGACAATGATGTCATCGACTAAGACTCGGCAAGGATTTAAAGTGACAAAGGCATTTTTTTTATGGGGCTCTGTCAAATTCTGCGTCAGGTCTTTTTAGGGAGCAGTAGAACCACACGGGAACATCCTTTTGAGAAAAAAAAAGAGGAAAAAAAGAGGGAGACATCATGCAAATGATTTAGGTGATGGGGAGGGGGGTATTTTCCCTTTAGAGCACAGGATCTTTATTAATAAGGAGTTTTGATGAACAAAACATAAGAGCATTTTGTCAGATGCCAACATTTACATCCATTCATTCATTTGAGTTGAAATTACAAGTGTTATTCTCATTGTGATTATGCGAGTGCATCGACACATTGAAGAGGGACATGATAATATCACAGGCAAATTTTCTTCATCCGCCATGAAATTAAACTAACAATATTGTAGTTAAGCGGGCATCTTACAGTGGTTGTGAAAGTCTTTTGCGTTTGTGTATTCATGACTGTATTATACTGCCCGGTGGCCAAGTCACGCACACCGAGAGTTGCAATGAATTAATCATGCTGTACATGAGGTTATTACTATATCAGGATATTAGAATGCTTTGTTTTTTAATAAAAAGAATAAAAAGAACACACGAGGAGGGTAAAAAATGAGCAAATAATATTTTTGTTGCAAATACTTTGAGATCAGAGCATGCTCACAGAACAAATTAAACACATATCTGAAGGCAATCTAATCTAAATCGTTACAGTATTACAATATTGCATTTGTGTCAATTGATGGACAATTGTGGACTTTTTGGATGAAAAGGTGCTTTCACAAACTGGTCCTGAAAACTGTCACTTTAGTCTTTTGGAAGGAGTCCCTCCGACTAACCTCGTTGTCCTTGTGAATGGAACTGGATGAAGTCTTGAAGTTATCCTGGTCTTCTGTTCTTTCTTGATCCCTGAATTCAGCTTGGCCCAAACTCCTTCCCTCAGACGTTTTGGTCCCGGCGTTCTCTTCTCGATCAGATTCCAAAGTCGCATCTTGAGGTGACGCTCCGTATTTTTGTTCTTCAATGTACAACCTGAGTGCATCTACTGTGTCAGCTATCATTTTGTCTGTCTCTGTATCTGTTGGCAGCTTTTGATTGGGCTCCGTGCACTCGAGATCGGATAAGCTTCTGACCGCACAATCGTTCACGCCATGCTCGTCTCTGGAATTACCGTCATTCTTGGTTATATCCGTGTCGGAGATGCTGATGTCGCAAGCGATCTTATAGAACAACGAGTGGTTTTCTTTCATTTTCTCCAAACTCTGACTGACTGTGGATGACATCAGTGTGGAATCGCTCCCTTCATCAGAACAATTCGGGAGGACCTCCTTGCCCGATGGCTCCTGGGTGCTAATGTCAATTTCAGGGATGTGCAAAGGGCGGAATTCCAGACGCTGGCTAGTGGAGAGGAACCACTTGGATTTCACGTCGGAAGATAGCGTATTGTCATCATCTTCATTACCATCAAATTCACGAATCTCTTCCTTGTCCCCCTCTTTGCTGCTAAGAAAGCCCTGACCTTCATCACTCTGGTAGACTGTCATAGATGTAATGTGATGTGGCGATGGTGGACGTTTGATTTTAGTGGAAACACCTGCCCTGCGACTGTACCTTTTGTTCTCTGATTTGCTCGCAAACCTTATGGGACTCTTGACATTGTCAACATGTTGATTTTGTTTCCTTTCCACTTGAGATATTGCAACGGGAATCTGAGAATTCAGAGACGTTCTAAAGGACTTTGTGTCACTGTTATGTTCATAGTCTGAAGAAACAGAAAGAAATAACATCGGAGAATAAAAATAGAATTATTCCTTTGGTGCAGCCTGGACCGGGAGCTGGTATATGATAAGATAATAGCAATAATAAAGTAGCCAAAAGACGAAGAACGTACCTGATGCCAGTCTTTGCTTGACTGATGTGTCATTGAGATGGCCCTCTTGCTTGACAGGTATAATGGCACTGGTAGGTAAATAAATGGATAAACAGACAAAATAGGCCACTTCAAATGACTAAGAACACCTTTATATATAGTTGTTTTAGGATTCTTGTAAGTACTACATAGAACTAAATGGATGTGGCGACCTCCACTAAGGCAGATATTCATGAAAGATGTTAGAGTTTGCATAGTCTTTGTTTTTTTAAATTGTAAATGTGTAAAAAGCTATTGAAAACTGTATAACTTGGTCATGGTACCTTTGGATGACTCTCTGGCGTATTCTTTCAACACGCCTGAGTTTGGCCTCACGTTGCTCGGGGGTCATGTAGATTTTGGGGTCCAATGCAAGGGTCAACAGGGTAGAGGGTGGTTCAACCATCTGTCCAAACATTTCAAATAAGGGTCAAATCACTATGATTTATGGCAGCGTTCCCTTGTATGTTTATGATGTATTTCAAGATTTAAAAATAATCACATCAAGTAACCTTGATTTCAGAGCTGCATCCATCTTGTAGTCCTGCTGATGGCTCCACAACGTCAGTTCTTGACCCTTCTGGACGAGCCCCACCGCTTACGTCCATTGAGGCTCGAGTCGGCCTGTTGGGCCTTGATTTTTTGCTGGGTTGCGGCACACGTGCCTGCACATCTGGCGTGACCCATTCGGATAGCGGGGCTTCCATCTCGGCTGGGGGATCCTCCACGGAAACACGCCGGGCCACGAGGGAGGTTGGCAGTACGGCAGTGACCACCCGTGTCACCCTTAAAGGAAAGGGGGCCTGAGGACAAGAGTAATTTTGTCTTTTTAAAAAAAAAGCTGTGGCAGCAACCCTGTGAAAAAGCAAGGTGGGATCAGCTTACACACCTCCTCTTGTAGTTCTAAACTTTGACTCTTGGTCTTGGCAGCTGGAGATGGTAAGGGAGGTTTCTTCCTATTAGTCATCCTCTCCTGGTTCCTCTTCATCCTCTCCATCTGCTCCTCCTCACTCATCTTCATCTTCTGAGGGCAACACAGGCCATTTGGAGCATCCATCATACATGTCTGTATGGCCAATCATGTGTGTGCATGTATGCTTGCATGTGAATCTAGCCATGTGTGTATCTATGTGAGAAAAGTGCAATGGGTGCAGGGAAAGGGGGCTTCTCTGAAGTCTCTTGACTTCCTCTGTTGGATAACACAAGTAGTGCAACATGCCCTAATTGCAGCGAAAGATGACAAAATCAAAGAATTTCCATTTGGCTGTGATAGCAGGGAGGTAAACTCAGTTTTAGAGTGCTTCTATATTTAGATGCGTGTTCTGGAGCACACTGACTATGGTAACCGGCCCAGTGGAAATAATCATGGTGCCAAACCTTGGTTGATTGTGATGTCGCATCTGCCGTGATCCCCTTAGTGCTTGACTGATATGCTAGAGTTAGATTTTAAATGGTGAAACAAAAGACGTAAGTGAGTGAAATATGATTTTCTTTACAATGCCATATGTATAAATCAATGCAAACCAGATCCATTCTTTTGTGCTTTCACATTCCGCAGGGCGGGCTGACTTTTGCTTCTTTCATGGATATGATCAGCAGTGTAGTTGCCCTGAAAAGCCACAACAGATCAATAACCAATCGAAACTTGCTTTTTCGTGCTGTGTTCTTACTGTACATCGTATGGGGATCCACTCCAACCGAGGTTTTGAATGCTTTCCAGTAGCTCCTTGGGTAAGGGGGGGCGGACCGGCAGTGGTTCTTGATGCACATTCTGCTGGGATTGAGACATGGTCTTATTTTATAATCTTTTATTAATACTTAATATACTTACTATTAGACTGTGAGGAATCTCTATTGGAGAACCAGAATGTGGGCCCGAGGACTCGAACACTGGAAATTATAGATAAAAAATGAACTAAGGGGTTCATTTGGCATGAAATAAACTGTAGATAAAATGTCAGAGAAATAGAACTAACCATGGTGTGTCTGTAATCCCAACAGAAAGTGGAAATGATCTCTGTTCAGTTTTAACCCGGTGAGGATGTCCTCCATCATCCATAGTTCTCTTTGGGCTTGAGACTGTTCCTGGGAGAAATAAAGAAAAGAAACAGACTTGAAGAAATAAAAATTATGACACAATGTTCACAAGTCAAAGCAAAAATTTGTCCAAATGCCAAGTCAAACTGCTCGTATCTCAAGTCTAAAACAGTCTGATGTTGGGTCAGACGTACCTGTGGCATCCCAAAGTTGCAAATGTGCTGCAGGTGTGAACGAAAAACAGATAGTTCACTTTCCAATCTCTCATACTGACCCCACACGACCTCCATTTCCTGTGCGACAGGTACAGAGGAAAATATGTGTTCATACATATACCCACAGGGGTAGGTATACATACACAAGTCTTTGCGCACCACTGACAAATCGCACATTCTGGCACGGATTGTGACCAGTTCTTCCTGGAGCAAGACCTTCTGGCTCACAGCCTCTTCATGGGCTCGCGGTCCCAGATTGCTCCAGTCCTCCAGCTGGAGCCTCAATACCTCCAGCGCGCACTGGATGCTATCCTGTTACAATGAAACTTACTTTCAAAAAAGCAAGAAACAACAGAACACATAAAGATGTTTTTCTGCTCAACTGCTGCGGCGACCTTGTCCATTTGTAGTTGTGACAATTCCACGGACAAAGATTGCAGAAGCTTGTCGCACCCACACAATCTTGTCAACACAGCCTGGAAATGAATGAAGTAGAGCATATATTAAATCTGTTCATAAATGCCTCTTACATATACATATACACACATATAGGCATACGCATACATATACAGATATTTTTTAGGGTACTTACATCTGCATCACTTGCCAGTGGTCTGATTGGAGTTGGCTCAGATTTTGGAGACTGTAATTTCATCAATGCATGGCATTAGGACATAATTATTTTAGACACTCAGCACATGTATTTCAGTTAAATCTGTCAAATTATTTAGAAATCCTGTATCGTTTAGATCAGGGATGTCAAACCGTTCCTCAAAGGGCCGCAGTGGGTGCAGGTTTTCATTCCAACTCAACAAGGATACCTTTTGCAAGTGTAATTAGTTAATTAAAGTCAGGTGCTACCTATTTTAGGAGACACCTGATTGGTTAAAATGTCGGCACTGGATCGGTTGGAACAAAGACCAGGACCCACTGCGGCCCTCAGCGGAATCGGTTTGAGACAGGTGGTTTAGATGCTGTTGCAGATAAATTGTCCAGAAAATATGCTAATGTCACCAATGGAGTCTAGACAACTCAATTGCCATTTTAGAGAAATAAATACCTACGTATAGATGGTGAATACATTGATATGAGATGAGAAAAAAAGCAATACTGCTGGATTTCTGACCGATAAATTGGAGCGTTGCTGCGAGTGGTGCCCATGTGCAATCCTGGATGAGGGGGGGAATGGGGAGAGGTCCATGTGGGTGCCTGTAGAGTAGCACTAAAGAAAGAGAAAAACAGGAAACAAATCAGAATCGAACAAGAGTCAATATATTTGTAGATATTTTGGAATCACCTTTCCTACCGGTCTTCGTCCAGTGGGCCCACGATGCACAGAACCGTATATTGGAGAAGTCTACAAAGACAAATGTGGCAATTCCAATTAAAACTGTTTGTGGAACACAAATGATATTTATACAATTAAACAAATAAACATTTTTGGGAACATCCTGACCTTTGTGCCATTTTTCCATCTTTCTGTCACTGGAGTGGTTGGAGTGGATCTGAACTCAATTTTGGGCGAGACAGGTGTGTAATACAACGTGTCCGACACTGTGACCGCGTCCTCATGAGGTCGAATGTCAACCCTTCCGACCGGTGTGTGAGGTCGAGACCCCAGTTGACCTCTGGAGGTAAAAAAGTTGCCGATTTCTGCATTTGTTGCTGATATGTGAATGGGGAGAGAATCCCCCTCCCGGTTTGGACCCCAATGGCTGGGGGTTCGAGCTGAAAGACTGTACGGCAAAACCGTCAATGAGTGAATGAATGGAAGCAATCGAACATTTTTGCTAACCTTGCATTCCTTTGACGAGCACACCTCCTGCCTCTCTGCTCAGGGTTTGATGTCACGATTCTTCCTCCGCTTAGATGACTCGGTTCACTGAGAGTTCTACTGAAGTGTCTCAGTTCCGGACATATCGCCCCTTCCGAGGGGGAATTTGGGAGGTCCATAGATTCACTGCTACCACCTATCTGAGTAAAATCCTGGTAGCTTGAGCAACGCCTGTGAAGATTGTTTAAATGTCTATTTCGTGGGAGTTGGAAATTAAAATAATATTGTAGATGTAAAAATGAAATAATAATACCTGTGCATACTATCAGTCTCCATTGAAGCCGACTGATTAAGAGCTCGGACCCAACCCAACATATCCTCTTGAGTGTCAGCGCTGAAGTAATAAGAGCGCATCCCCTGGTGCACCACCTAGATTGGGGATTTTCACACAATATCAGACACTCCTAGTATTGCATAGATAGATGTTTATATCATGATTAATTTAATCTTGAGATACAATAGAATTTTGAAATGTGAAATCATTAGCAGCCCAGATGAGCTTTTATAATAGTCCATACCCAAATATGCTTCAGGCTCCTACATAACTTGAAGGTCATTGTTTTTCTTAATGATAGCAACTATCATAAATAAATAAAACAGCAAAGCTAGAAAAGATACCTTGAAGGTGAACTTTCTGTTCTTGCATTCTCGCGGCGTGCAGAATAAGATTTTGTAGCTCGGCAGTGGAATACTACCTAGCACCAATTCTTCCCTGCTGTCTGATTGGAAACAAGTAAACAAAATGAGCGTGTTCACTGTCGCACTGTCACGCTAAAAATGGGAAAGTCGAGTACTGTTGACAAATGTTTACCTTTGTAGTAGAACAAGCAGTAGTCGGAGAGCACAAACCATCTTCTCTTCCATAATTTCAAACCTATGCTGTCCTATACAGGAAAGATGGATGATTCATGCTTTTAGAAAAAAAATATTAGTATCAGTAATTAATCCTTTTGATGGAATAAAAGTCATTCAAATTTACTCTTTTGCTAAGCCACCCTCTGATGACTACAGGACAATTGGGGTCCCTCTTGGCTGCCTGGCATCTTTTTCCAAAGGAATGCAACTTGCCATCGCTTTCCTGGACAATCAGAGTGAGATCAGTTGATGCATTGAAAAAACAAGACAAAATTTAACCCTAGTCAATTCAGACCAACCCTTCTGACGGGGAAGTACGAGATGGTGGCCACACTGGAGGCTTGGCTTAATCTGTCCTGGTCTTCCATTCTGCATAGGACATTAAGGGCAATATATATCATGCGGTTTAACCTGGCATACCTTCGGGGGACAAATGATTAGACCCTGGCCTAGTCATGATGTCTTACCACAAGTTTTCTCTGTAGTATCATTCCCACGCTCGAAACCCTGAAGCCTTCGAACACACCGACCGCATTCCCTTAATGACTTGTCGGTCCTCCCGTGTCATGTGTTCATTCTGACTGTGTTACACTCACCCACTTGCAGTTACCCTGCATTCTCCCACTTATTCTATTCCGGGCCACTCAGCAATTCCACTACATGAGCACATAAGTGACAGGTGACAGCTGCGTGGCCTTGGTGGCTGCGAGCTTAAATGGAAGGACTGGCATAGGACGCATGACTTGGAATGCGAGTTCTTAAGTTAATGAATGCGTCTAGAGGCTAACGGAGAAATACTAAATAAAGACAGATGGGATAATGAGCTATATAGCTCGAGAAAAAAGTCATCAAGTGCTTTATTACTCTTAAGGCACCAATAGTTAATTGAAATGAGTCTGAAACAAAAGTGGCTCTTTAGTTTAGCTCCTTTCAGCACTGCTATCTAAATTTATTAACCAGTAGTTAGTCAGTAGTTGACCTTGTTTAAAAAGAACAAACATTGGGTAATGTGAGAAAGAGCATGCAAAAAGTCTGTTATGCCACCTCCTGCCCACCGGCTAATCCGCAACCACAATCACTCCTCAAATCAGTCACGAACCAAGTGATTGTCAACAATCCCGTCTTTGTCGAGTCAAAAGACAAAAATCCAACGCTCATGGGGGTGTTATTGTTGGAGTTTTGCAAAATCTCCTTGATAATTCGTGGAGGAGGAGATGGAGAAGGATGGGGGAAGGGGATAACATGCTGAGGATGGAAGAGAAGACCTCACATGCAAAATAGAGATGAAGATGATGCCAATGGTGGACGGGAGGACAAACGTTGAGTGTGTGCACAGCACAGAGTGCGCTTTGTGGCCTCGGAAACATTTACATGTCTCCCACACCCTGCCCACATTTACAATCAAATGAAGTATCACTCTGCATTTGACCTTGATGGTCAAACTAGTGACAACCGTGAAACGATTTTTAAATCAAACTATTCTATTCATCAAATTGTGGTCTAACTTGGTGATTCCCTCATCCAATTGTTTGTAAAAAAAATTAAGATCTCAATGTTTCTTCCTTCAATGCCTGAACTACACCTCTTGATGAAGAAAGATTAACACATTCTGCAATCAAAAAGAATCTTAGTATGAGATGATATTGCCATACCTGACTTGTCAGATGATTTCACACCATCCCCCTTGAGCCAGTCCACTTCCTGTCCAAAACAAACTGTGTAAGCGCTCCCTTACTGTGTTCTACCTTTGCTGTGGATGCTCATCGCTCTTGACTTTCTACACACTGTCAGTGTCTTCCTCCTTACTGCTCCTTCTTAGTGTTCTTCATCCTTTCCTAGCAAGCCTGAGACCACAGCCTCTCTTGTCTATTGCTGAGCGTGGGTTTGTGACTGAGGAATTTATTGGGAGGGAAAAACCCCAGCTGCCCTGTCGGCCCCCTCTTCGAGCCTGTTGCTTTATTGAAATCAAACCATGGAGAAAACAAAGACAAGTCAGGAAAGTGATGTTTACAGATAAGTGTAACCCTCCTTAAGAGTTTATTGGCATACAACCCTTACTAATGAACATGGGGTAGGTGGGCTGTAAATATGTGTTATATAATACGCCCAACGACTTTGACAAATAGAATATTGTTGAAGAGAAACATGTTGGAGATCATTTTTAAATCCGAGTTGGTGTTTACTGTCAAACTAAATATGAAAGGCAGTTTTGAGATAAGGCCCAAACATACTTATCATGCCATCTTATAATTATGTAGAAGCTTACATGTCTGCCGATTGTTGATTCTGTTTGCTGTAAATTCAGGGGAACTACATTTCCAACAGAGGGAGCCCTTTGATAACTCTACAAACCAAAATAGTTTAGATTGTCACCCTAAAATTATGCCTGTTTAGATAAATGGCTTAATTACTAATATCACATTATATTATTTTACTACAGAATTAGGGAAAGGTCTTGAACACATGCATTAATATTGAGGACAAAGCTCCATTGACGAGTGGTTGTCATTATACAAAAAAAAAAAGAAAAAGAAACATGATTCAAAATTTACTAAGGGTGTACTGACTGCAACATGGTCTTTGTCTCTTCCTGCTGGTTGTATTTTGAACAACATGCTTTGCCAGCACTACTGTGTAGTGCAGTACTTACTATTTGAGTAGAACAAAATGTAAATAATGAAAATATTGAATATTTACGTATATCTTGCTAATATCCATTCAACCGAATTTTGATTTATCTGTATATTTTGATATATTTCTTTTCATGTCAGATTCAGTGCACAGGATTAGGCAACATCAGCTACTGATTGAAATGGCATTGTAATTCCTATAATATGTGGAAAACATGGATTTTTCATTCAAATATTTGTAGTTTGTATAAAACTGACAAGGAGAACTGAAAAGTTGTGTAACAAACAATTTTGACCACTAGAGAACAGCACCGTCTCAGCTGCTAACATAATTGCTTAGTGATATGGCATTCTGTTTTTTTTATTTTATTTTTTATAATTAAATAAAAAAAGCTTTTTTCATTTGTCACGTGTTTTTCTTCACCGGGCCTAATCCTTTACCATGCATGCATGGAAGACCAAACTAATAATAACAAATAATATGTATGTAAAAGTAATGGTGGAAAACCAAACTAATATTACCAGATAAGTAAAATGTATGAAAAAGTAATAGTATTTTAAAAGTAAATCATTGTAATGTTTTAAGATCAAACAGATAAAGACATTAAATAATTCATGAAACAAAAACAATTTATAAAACAGACTTTAAAACGTTGAGAGGTATTCCAAAACATGCAATAAATAGTGAACAAAAATACCTTGGCCATCTTTGCTCTTTGACCACAGTTCACGGAAACCATAAGTGCAAAATGCTCTTTCTAATATCTGTATATTAAAGTCAAATGCCCATAACCTTATATGAATGTGCCTCAGCGCAGAATGAAAACTAATACAGTCTCAAGGGTTTGAAAAGCCCACCCATAACACACGCACAAACACATAATAAACAGCGATAAAACCTGTAAAAACAAGGTCAAAATATAGACTAGATTATTGTTACTGTGGACAAAACAGAATGGTGCACTTGACTACAAATTATCTCTGTCTGCCTCTTAAATTTGCTATCTGTAAAAGTCCCTGGATATTTATAGTTGTCCTCCAATTCAACATCCTTATCAGATGATGGTACGGATTTGTAAGCAGGGTATAAAGCAACGCAATTTATTGCACCTTGCCAATAAGGCTCCAAACATCTTGGTTGCCCAAGTTTCCTCAATGGAAAATGCTGAGAAATCCTGCACGCACAATAAACTCTATTTATACTATCGACTGAGGAACAATAAAATAGCGGAAGGAATCGTGTACATGCCAGAATTTATATAAAAACATGTCATGTTTTGTGAATTGTATAAAAAAAGTATTCAACCAAAAACAAAAAAACAAAAAACAAAATAATAAACTATTTGCCATGCATACTTTGGATTGCTAGTCACAACTTAATGATGATCCCGGACAATGAGAAAATAGTAATTAGGGTTGTGAGGGGAAGTTATGGAGCATCTTCATCTTACATAGATGTGCATTTTGTGGTGCATTACTTTATGAATTAACTGTAAGACATTATTTTTTTTCAATGTAATATAAGTTTTGTAGAATGCATGTATTTTATGATTATATAAAACATATGGTCTACTCAAGTTTATTTATATAGCCTTAAATCACCATAAGATCCCAAACGGCTTTGCAAACAAAAACTTTAGAATGTTAAATAAAATATGAGTAAGTAATAATGATGTTAGATAGGCAAACATCAAGAAAAATGATGAAATGGCCTGATCTGAACCACTTAATAGAAAAAAAAGAGAAAAAGCGAACAATGAAAGTATAAAAATGATAAAAACAACTCTATAAAATACTATTTATATAGAGTAGTCTACAATAAACCAATTAGCAATAATTAGTAGCATATAGAGAACCACCAAGATTAATATAATGCAGCACACATTCCAGGTCTCTTTGAAGATGACGATCCACCATAACTCCATTAGTTTAAAAAAAAGGTGAATAAAACTAAATAATTTAGCAAAACTGGTTGATCCACAGCCGCATTTAGTAATTATTACTTTTTGCAGTTTTCATTGCAGTACAACACCTAGTCCATTTAGCCTTATTCATCCATCTGATGTACTTCACCGTTTAAGGGCAGAATTTACAAGCTGCGCAGTTGTTTAGTAGCACAAAGCAGCCTGTTGGCCCACTTGCCGATGTCACCTCATCAACAGCAACCTCCGGCTCGCGCTTCACCTCCCAAACTCTCCAGACATTGCCGACATTGACAGACTGGACGTGGGTGTCACCGAGCTGACTACGCGGTGACCCTTTCACCTCCTTTCGCAGTTTGTCGCCTTCACCTTTTGCCCCTGCCAGTTTCAGGCATGACATACGCATTTCTGCCAAATAAAGTCGAGATGACTAAAGTTAACCAAGGCAGCCACGATTGCTTCCATAACCTCTCAGTTCAAACGGATTGGACTTCCATCACCGTCAATGGCGGTGAAACATGAACATTCAAACTTTGGACCCGTTTATTTTTTCTCCGAGCCCCCGACTTCCCCCCATTTTCTCTTGTCACCCCCACATCGCCCTCCGCCCCTTTCACACACACCTTTTCTGCGCTCCTCATTGAGAGTGCGACCCCACTTGAAAGTGCTTTAGGGGGACGCCAGCTCCTTGCTTCTCACTTACAGCGTGGGTGTGGGTGACTGGAGTTCCACGAGAGCTTTGAATAACAGCGGGGTTAATAAAAGGAATAAGCAAAGAGCCTGCGACCAGTCTTCCAGCAGCAAAGAGAAGACACAGGAATAAACCATGCCGGTCCCTGCAGGTATGGCAATGTGCAAAATATTTGCTTACATTTATGGGTGTCTGGGATGCGCTTTGGGAAATGACTTAACTCCGACTTCAAATGTTGCAGGATATTGCAGTCAACTTTTTTTTAAGTCAGCACAATCATGTATTCACTTTCTTTAAAGTACAATTAAGTGGTTTGGAAGAAAGACGTATGGAAGTAGCCTGCTGTCATAAAATGATTTGGGGTTTCCCAAACTTGGGCTCGGGGCCCAAATTGGGTCAATTTTTATGGCGGATTGTCAGGATAAATCACTGGGATGAATTTTATGGATCAACAAGCACACAAGCGAGCGCCGAATGAGTGATGGTTAGTTAGAGTGAAGTCATGTCTGTTGTGTTGCTGTTGTTAGTTCATATTTATGCTAGGATGTTTTTTGTCGCTGGTTTAGGAAACCCTGCCATGAATTAGATTGAGGAAGTATCAGTTGAACAATTGATTTTTTCCCTCTTTTTACTGTCAGAATGAGATGATAAAAAAAGGCTTCAAAAAATCTTTTGCATGAACTATTTTCCATTAGAACTACCACTTTTGAATCTATCTAAAACATTCCGACATGCCCTGATGGTGGTTCAAGCTTATGCGTGAAACGATTTTGCCAATATTACATGTTAATTTATCACTTGGCGACCTAATTACAATTCTAAATCATTTACGGTTGGCATAGTGGTAATATTCCACTGTAGATACACAAGTTGATGATGTAGATATCTCAAGACAAGAGTGCTCTCCGTAGTACTCCACATTATTTCCTTATCTTTCTTCACCGCAACACAAACTAACAACTTTTGACAAGCATCCAGAAAAGAACAAGCTGGAAAAGTGGAAAGAAAGTGAACCCACGGGCTGAGGAAGAGACTAATAAACTCAAGAATGAGACGCTACCAAGTTTTGTATTAGTTTGTGATTAAACAATAAGGTGTTTTTAAAGAATTTCGTTCCTTCTTTGACGAGCTATAGCCAAGAAGTAAATGTTATAAGACACATTGCGTGTAGATTTCAGCTCACTTTACACTTTAATATATTATTATTGAGATCTGAAAGCCGCTTGAGACAAACGCTACTTTCTCCAAACTGTCGCATGATGTCCTTCACCTTTCGGTGGCGACAGGTTTGACCCAATGAGGCTCTAAATCATTGACTATGAGAAATTGTCATGGGGAATGACTTCATTTTTACAGGCCAAGGTTGCATTAACAATGTAGACCCCCTCCCACTTCCCATCTAACAGCCTCCCACATCTAATCCCTCCACAGCCGCTCTGCTCTGATTGGGAACATAATGGGCTTCACACATTATTTCCCTCTAGACTTTTCGGTAATCTTGAAACATTTTTTTCCTGCGATTATCGCAGAAGTACGCATACCCGTGCGCTTATTAAGCGTATGCAGTCAGTGAGTTTGAACTGAGATTCTTGGACATGCGCAACGCCCACCGTGCTGTAAGTGAGCCAAGTTCAACTGCCAAGCTTGCTAAGGATGATCATCCAATGTTTGACTCCCACATGTCACCCCAGGATGTTCTATGTGCTCTTAATGTGGTATTGAATCAAAAGATTAGTTCATTAGGATGAGAATAGCATCGCGTTTCATTCTCCGGTCTTTTTTCTTTTTAAATCATCCATCATTCTCCCTTCCTTTTGCAGGCAGCGTCGGCCCTCAAGGCGCAGCCAAAAATAATCCCAAGTAACCCGTGTCCTTTTCGACTTTTTTTTTTCCCCGCGTCTCCATCCTCTTAAGTTGATAGGGTTTCTCACACACCAGCGCATTAGTTACGATAGCACTTGCGCACTCACGGCTGAAATTTAAATCACGATGCACACCGTCGTTCTGGGCTTAGAAGTTTCCTCGTCAAGATCAACAGGCTTTGTGCTCATCTCTCTTTGTATAATTTCTCACTGGTTGGATCATAAACACATGCATTAAAAAAAGAAACCACCCAAAATGCTGTTGCTTAACCAAGTGATGACCACACGCGTACGATTTGAAACACTCTCCTGCCGGCTTCATTAAGTGTAGCGTTGGCTGTAAATCTATATTTAGATGATTAAGAAGATCATTTTAAGTGAAATTCATTTTCTCACATTAAGCCCCGCAATGTCAAATTGCATTAGCACCTTCATTTGTTTAGTCCACAAAGCGTCGCCCGCAGCTGAGCCTTAAATTGGCCGTACTTCAAAATCAGGCATAAATAGAAACCCAATTAACTCCTATTTAACAATTTTCGTTGACTATCAGCAGGTCCTGTTAAAGTCAACACACTGTGATATGATTTAAGTTCATTCGAGGAATGTTATTGTACGTATTATATAGTCTTAAAATAAGTTTGTTTTACTTTTTCATTAGCTGTTTTGTTAAAAATAATGGTTTTCATGCAACAAAATTGTGAAAGCGTCAAAATGTTATATATATTTGGGTTTCTTTAGTTAAAATATAGCTTATTGTGTTAAATGTGTATATAATATTCTATTAAATCGATTGAAGGGCCTTGAATTGAATTTTGGCAGACTTTGTTATATAGGTAAATGTTGTATAATTGGCCATTTTGACCAAATAATCGATATCATATCATCATAAAATTATTGATTTAAACCCTCTATTATAATTAGCCTTTTTATTAGAATTTTCAGCATGTAACTGTGATCATGAAAGTGGTTAAAATCCCATTTGCATTCCGTAATGGTTAATAGCCCACGCAGAAATGGATGGGCTGTTCAAATATTATTTCAAGATGTATTTATTCATTATAATCTACTATCTTCATCTGAAACTTGACAGTAGGCAAATGTGCTACTTTAGATTGATTTATGCCAATTTGGAACTGCAAAGGCGAGAATTTATGAAGCGTTAGCGAGGTCAGGTTTGTGTGGCTATTTAAAGAAACGGTCCAAAAAATAAGCGTGGCCTGTCTTGAGGGAAGTCATGAGACACCACACTTGGCCTTTACGTGGGTGCGATGACCCTTCCTCAGGGATTTTGGTATTTAATATGTTTCCATTTCTAGCTTACTTAAGTTTGGACCGTAGCACCAACTGTGTTCGACTCGGTCGTACTTTTAATGTGTTCAAAGAATGGTGCCCAAATCGTCATGTAATAGGACTCTTGTTGAAATCGAGCTTTTGGATAGAGTCGTGCCATACGTTAAGTCACTAGAAAAGCTGAACATTTTATAGAATGTCCACTGGATTTATGAACACTTCAAGACACCTTGCGCCATCCCGCATCAGATGACATCTTGTTACAAAATGTAACAAGATTATGTGTTCCGTCAAACAAATACAAACCAAACACAAGGTTATAGTTGTGAAAACGAAAGAAAAATAGATTTTTGTCTCAAATAGAAATAACCAAAACAGTGTACTTTGTGCTCATAAAACCATTTAAACTAGCGTATTGAATTTGACTAAAAATGTACATAAAAATTGACCTAAAAAATTAGACACAGTGCCTGTATTATACAAATAATGAATGAAAATGAATACAAAAACTAATTGAAACACTTAACTTCAATTAAAAATTCATGCCACTCCTTCCAGTCAAAGTGGATTGGACGCCTATCACCGTCAGTGTTAGCCAGTGAGGTAGTATGAACAGTGAATCCTAATCCTATCCCTCTTCTTTTTCTCTTGCAGCCAAAGTGGAGGTGGACGGTAAGTCAAATGCACACCTTCATTCACCTCCTGACCTTTTGTGTGTCTTTGATTATCACATCGTCACCTCTTATAGCTGACACATTTTCACATTTGCCGCGTCGCGCCGACCTCGGCCGATACCCGACCCAGTTAATTGACCGGCTGTTGATCGTTGTGTATTTGCCATCTTCTTTGTATGTCATTTTGCGAATTCATCTAAACATGCATTTCAATAATAACAATAGTGTGAAAGTAGCAGTGAAAAATGTTGCTAAGCCTCGTGTGATGTACTATTTATTCTGACTGTAGTTGATCAGCTGTTGAAGCCTCTTGACTTATGTTCTCCACTGGGGGCTTCCATTTAAAAATAAATGAATAAGGTGTAATTTTAGCTCCACAGGAGTCAGCAGAAGAGGGTGAGAGCCGTTTTTAAAGAGGCGTTCATATTTGAGATGCGTTGAGTGTCGCAAAATGCTTTTCAACTAATCGGTCATGGTGATTATTTAAATAAAACAGATGATACGTTCGGTGAATTAAACAGTGAAGTGGATAGATCAAGGGTCAATCTCTTTCTTTGCGATTGAAGTGTATAATACAGTGATAATGACACGGGTTCTGCAATTTTGCATTTTTAGCACATCCTCTGCATGCAATTCTGTTGTATTACCTTGACTTTACATCCTTTACTATTTTATTTTGAATGTTTGAAAATGATGACTTCATTGATAGCCAATGTTGATTGTTAAGCAGGTCTCATCACAGCCTTTGTTCCAAGTAAAACACATTTTTTTATTTACACAGCTGCTCCAAAGCTGGAAGCTTCCAAGCTTTCTTGCATTTTTTTTTTCAAATTCTAGCCACATACAGTACAAGATAACCAAATATGCACTGGCTAATTCTTATTCATTTCCTATAGCTGTACCCCCCACAGATGGAGGCATCTACAGTATTATGAACGCGACCATTTCTCTTGCTCATCTTCATAATCCTGTTAATGTATTCACATAAGTGCATACGTGAGCGTTTCCGTGTGGAAATGACACGAATCTCCCAGCATGAAGCATGTTCATGATTACTTGTTTGCAGGTGTGCCACAACTGATTATAAAAAACAACATCTTCATATTTCATTTTGTGTTTACTTGAATTTTACATTACTAATTTTACAGTTGTATTGGTGTGCATTATGAGTATGTCAAAGTCTTTCAGTTTAAGAAAATAAAATGTCAAATGTGTACTATAAACTTATTGCAATATTTTACAGCAACTTTTGTCCATTTCTGCCGCTCTGGCAATTTAAAATAAGAGTGCAAGAGCATCTGATATTCAGTTGTTTAACTATAACAGCTGCCCAGCGTTATGTGATATCCCAGATTTGCCCTCAATTGAGTATTATGGCCTATTAATAAACATCACAGGAAGCCGAGTCCTGCAGGGAATCACTCCCAGGACATCAGGTGCGTTGTTTTAAGGCTCATCCCGGTGTCTGTAGTCCAAAGCCACGAACACGTTGCATTAAGTAGATTTTCTATTGTGAGTTGCAGCCTGGTGGTGGCAAGTTAAACATCTCAACCACGCTGAGTTCAGGTTTTACAAGTGAAACCTAAGTACTGGAATTCGTCGAGAGGGATCATCAGTCTGGGCTGACTACTTTTCATGGTTGGGGGGTTGCCGACTGTTTCTGCCAGCGCTTGGGTGTGCTTCTCTTTCTGTATTTTCCATCAGGAAAAGCTTTGAGGGTCGAATGACAGCAGCAATTGGAAATAGCTGGCTTCCAAAAACTTTGACAAATGTAGTCAACTTTATACGGTGCCACAAGTGGATTTGGTACATGTGGGTTGATGTCACACTGGATGTTCTTGCATCACATTTAATGTAGGAGGATTTCCTCTTCTTGTGTTATGTTTAATCTCAATATAGTAGTAATTGCTGCACCTGTCACTGTGTGTGTCCCTCAGGATAGACATTTGTAAGTTCTTGCATACCAAAGTTGTTTAAAGCCTTTCCCAGAGGGTTGAAGAGTAAGCATGTGGGTTGAGGCGTGATATTCTTATCCAGTATGCCTAAGGAAGCAGGAAGTTAAATTAAAATATGATACACTATAATTAATTTACTGTTACTTTGAAAACTTGGCTCAGAAATAACAGCTTTAGTTTAATAGAAGTATTCAAGGTCATTTCAAATACATGTTTTATCCCAAAAGTGATGATTACAAAGTGTGCTCTGACTCATAACAACCATGATTGCATTCAAGAGTACACAATGTATTGGCTGTTACTGTGTGGTGTATTCACTTCTAAAATATCACACTTACTCTTAGCATTGTTATAACTGCAAATTGTTTCTCTCCCAGCTAACGGGAAAGCTGGAGGGGAGGGTAAGCGTGGATTATGTTGAGTTATCACTGCATGCGGATGTCATTTCATGGAGCGTCTGCATCCGTTATTGCTTTTGTTGCACAGGTGGTGTCTACATGTGAACTGTATTTTTCTTTACATTTTGTCCTTATTGTCAGGTTTGTGAAGTGGACGGATGCTCATTTGGGGTTGTATTAATGTTAATTTTCATGTGTCGTGAGTGAACTTTAATCCTGCCTGCTACCGTTTGCTCTTGTGTCCATGTTTTGGAAAAAGATGGCAACATGACATTTTGCCACTATTACATACTGTTACAGCAAAAATAGAAAGACTTTGCTATACCACAGTGTTTCCAAGAACCACTCAAAGAAATAAGATTTCAAGTACCACCATAATTACCAACTTTAAAATATAGGAGCCTGGTAGGCCTAATTATAAAATGTTATTTTGAGCCTTTGCAACAGCATATAGGGTTTAATTTTAACTGTGTGCTTAGATACATGGAATTAAAAAAAAAGATTCAACTCGTGTATATTGCACATAAAACCTTGTCAAATACTGTAGCTAGGTAAGATTTTAAAAATAAACCATTTTCTAAATGCAACTATATTATAGTAAAACATCAAATACAACTTAACTGCACAGGGTATTTATTCATTTTTATAGATTTAGAAGAACCCAAAGTATAGCTTTGAGAAGCACAAAAACTTCATCAACAAATTTGTACAATTATGCAAACCAGGCTTTGTGACATTTTATAGAATGATTTGCCAAAAAGAAATTAACTTGATTGTCAAATGTTAGTCAGAAAGAGTATACTGTAAGTTGAAATGCTAGAACTGTACAATTTCATTTAAATATATGTCCTGTACTCCTTTCCATCTTTTGTTGTTTGTATCAACCATTGAGTTTTCATTGTTTGTATTATAAAGTGTCTTTTGTTGTTGAGTC
This sequence comes from Stigmatopora argus, assembly GCF_051989625.1. Taxonomy (NCBI): domain Eukaryota; kingdom Metazoa; phylum Chordata; class Actinopteri; order Syngnathiformes; family Syngnathidae; genus Stigmatopora; species Stigmatopora argus. The sequence goes on along the minus strand of NC_135404.1, from coordinate 9,847,676 downwards.
AAAATTATCTCTGGCTGCACTTTGGATTCTTGCACACAGTGTCACCATCATCATCATCATCATCATCATCATTGTTTGTCTTCTCACTGGTTCCAATATCTATATTTCTGTTTGTACTAATATTAAATAATGAAATAACTCTAGTTTTACTTCATTTCAGAGGTGACAGAGCTCACCGGGCTCTTCGTGGAGAAGCCTCCAGATAATGTGACAGCAGTCGCAGGTTAGACGTGTGAACAGACAAAATGAATCTACCACAAAGCACATGTTGACACTACTGATTGGTGTCATGACAGGGAAGGATTTGGTCCTCATTGCTAAGGTTGACTCAAGTACCCTGATAAAGAAACCCACTATGAAATGGCTGAAGGGAAAGTGGCTGGACTTGAGCAGCAAGGCTGGGAAGCACATCCAGTTCAAAGAAACCTATGACAGAAACACCAAGGTGCGCCTAAACAAATAATAAGATTGCCGTACAATGACATTAAATCTCTGATCTGTTATCTAAAGATCTACACTTATGAAATGGTGGTCAACAAAGTGGTCGCAGGAGACGCTGGCGGTTATAGGTGTGAGGTGACGTCCAAAGACAAATGTGACAGCTCCAGCTTTGAGATCGCCGTGGAGTGTAAGTGAAAGTTGAACCACGGCTACTGCGCATTCCATGTGCACGGATGTTCTGGTTTGATGCGGACCTAAAGTGCCATCTCAACAACTTCTCTGGTTTCAGCCTCCCAGCAGGAGGAGAAAGCGGACATTTTGTCTGCCTTCAAGAGAGCGTGAGTGGATTTCATGCGTTCTCACAGAACCGCTGCTCCCGTCACGCACATGACACATTATCCATTTGGTCCTAAGTGATCTAAAAAAGGAACACAACCGTATTTTTGGGGGGTTTGTTTTTTTCTGCCTGCAATAATCGTGCCATATTACTGTGAGGATAAAAAAACTATATATGAATAATAAAAGAAATACTTTAGAGTAGACTTTCTTTGCGCCTTTCTCGCTCCTCTTGTTATGACGTCATTTAATCATTGCAGTTGCGAAATTTAAAATTCACGTAATAGTTTAAATACAATTTAATCGTTAAAAATCCGAATTGGACTTAAACAATACCACAGAAGAATTACACAATTTTTTTTATTTAATTTTTGGAATTACATTGACATTCATGATTCTATAACTGCCTTTTTCCCCCAATATGTCAATTATTTTTTTCTCCCTCAGTTTAACTTCCTATGTTGTTACTACTTGGACAACATTTAATAATAATAGCTATATGCTTTCTAGAAAAATTGGAGTCATGTCTGTTTGTATGTCAATATTTGATTTTTCTTTTATGAAACAAGCACATGAGTTAGATTTTCATTTTTTTTTGTGATATAGATGTTGGTTGGGGGGGTATCTAATGGAGTGGCAGCACTCCTGTGTTCTCGAATAATATAGTTGGCACGTCGCCAAGTTTGCACGCACTCCACAAGAAATACGGTGTACTTAAGTCCGACTCACACGAGTTCTCCATCTTTGGCTTCTTATTGTGAGCACATTTCCTCCCACAAAGGGATGCCGGCGAGGATGACGGTGACCTGGATTTCAGCGCTCTTCTCAAAGCTGCCAAGAAGTGAGAAAATCTTTGCTTACACAAGCAAGAGCATACTCACACTCTATAATTGTTTTCATTTAAATGCCTTCATTTCCCCATGACTGACAGAAAGAGACCTGAAAAGGTGGAGGAGGAGATAGACGTATGGGAATTGCTCAAGAGCGCTCACCCGAGCGAGTACGAGAAAATCGCTTTCCAGTACGGCATCACCGACCTGAGGGGCATGCTGAAACGTCTAAAAAAGATGAAGGTGGAGCCCAAGCACAGCGAGGGTGAGTGAGGTGGAGGGTGACGGAGCGCTACCAGATCATCTTAAGCATGTGCTGTAAGACCAAGGACAGCCAGAGGAGAAACAAGAGAATCCCATTCCTATTATCCACTTCTTTCCTGTATTCCCTAGCTTTCCTGAAAAAGCTGGAATCTTGCTACACTGTCGACAAAGGAAAGAGAATCGTCCTTAAGGTGGAGGTGATGGATCCCAACGCCCAGGTCAAATGGTTGAAGAACGGCCAAGAAATCAAACCCTCTGCCAAGTACGTACACAAAAGCAGCAATACGTTTAAATATATCTTGAGCCTTATTTAGGGAGGATTTTATTTTTTTTCTACACATTGACAGTAAAACTAGGTTAGAAATGCGTTGAAAGTAGCTAGTTAATGGGTAGTTTTTAGATAATGCACAGCTAAAATTATCGACTCCGTAAAGTCATACTTTGGACCGATGCTGCCATCCACACATTTTATTTTTAGGTCATCATAAGAAACCTCCCAGAGGGCCCAGTAAGTCACACTGCCAAAACATGTATGCCTTATGTAAGCTAATGCTGATAAAATGAGACCTATAATTCAACAGTCGGTAAGAAATGTTACCATCGGTGCTGTTGTGCTTGCTATTAATTAGTTCACTGTGATACTCGTCCAATCTATTTGAACTAGGACGGGCTGGCAGCAAAAGATCTCTGCCAGCTTTCCCAGTTCAAATAGATGATGACACATCCATCATTTTCAGTGGTGACCATTGAAAGGAGACGTGTAAAATTCCAATTGGTTTTTAACTTTTTTTTCAAATCCAGATATGTGATGGAGACAAACGGAAACATCAGAACACTCACCATCAATAAAACCAGCCTTGCTGATGACGCCGCCTATGAGTGTGTCGTTGGGGAAGACAAGAGTTTTACTGAGGTGTTTGTCAAAGGTATGCCACATTTCGATGACGTCTTGAAATGGTGAGCACCGGCACACATGGTAGAGTTCTAAACTCATGGTTTGTTGTTTCAACCCAGAACCCCCAATTACCATCGACAAGCTTATGGATGACTACCATGTGGTAGTTGGCGAGAGGGTGGAGTTTGAGGTTGAGGTGTCGGAGGAGGGCGCTCATGTGATGTGGTGAGTATGAGTTAAGAGCTACAAGCAAGAATTAATCCAGATCTATAGGGATATTAAATATATGCTTACAGGTTCTATGAAGATGTGGAAATTTCAAAAGACAGCGCGTCTTCAAAATATCGCTTCAAGAAAGATGGAAAAAAGCATACGCTCATCATCCTGGAAGCGGCGCTCGAAGACATCGGAATGTACCATGCTTGGACAAACGGAGGGCATACCAAGGGAGAGTTGGAAGTGGAAGGTATTACTGCCAATATTTGCATTTAATGGAATTGGACTTGGGCAGCCCGGTAGATGAGTGGTTGTTGTGTCGGCATCACAGTTCTGAGATCGAGGGTTCATTCTTAGTCCGGATCCCACTGTTTGGAGTTTGCAAGTTCTCTCCAGGCTTGCGTGGGTTTTCTCCGAGTACTTCGGTTTCCTCCTAAAACCCCAAAACATGCAGCATAGGCTGGTTGAACACTCTAAATTGCCCTTAGGTATGAGTGTGAGCATGAATGGTTGTCCGGCTCCTCGTGCCCTGCGAATGGTTGGTCACCAATTCAGGGTGTCCCCCATCTGGTGCCCAAAATCAGTTGGGATAGGCTCCAGCGCCCCCGTGACCCTTGTGAGGATAAGCAAATAAATTAGTGAATAAATTGGACCTCTTTTCAAATATTTTAATGAGGTTTTCCTGGATTTAATTCCCTACCCGGTTTCTCATGTGTCCAGAAAAACAACTGCAAGTGTTGCAGGATATTGCTGATCTGACAGTGAAAGCAGCTGAGCAGGCTTTATTCAAGTGCGAAGTGTCTGATGACAAAGTTACAGGCAAGTGGTACAAGGATGGAGTAGAAGTCATGCCCAGTGAACGCATCAAAATGACACACGTCGGAAGGTAGGGAGAACCGTAAAGACAAGGAAAAAGCGAACCTTCATTAATTTTCCCGTCGTCACATCATCACTCCTGCTCGTTTCAGGTTTCATCGTCTGATCATTAACGATGTGAAGCCAGGGGACGCTGGAGACTACACGTTTGTTCCTGATGGATACGCTCTGTCACTTTCGGCCAAACTCAACTTCTTGGGTGAGGCAAACAGAAAACACTCCTTATTTGATGTGGATACATTTATCACCAACAGACAGAGTTAAACGCTCATTTTCTTTCTTGACAGAAATCAAGATTGACTACGTGCCTAGACAAGGTAAACAAACCTTCGTTCGCTCAACTTCCCAGTCATTTGAAAAGTGCATTTGTATTCACTTCCTCTACACAAACCCTCTCAGATCCTCCAAAGATTCACCTGGACACAACTGGGAACATGGTGTCGCAAAACACCATTATTTTGGTGGCAGGCAACAAACTGAGACTGGATGTGGAGATCACTGGAGAACCAGCACCCAAAGTAGTTTGGACCAAAGGAGACCAGGTGAGTCATAACTTAAGTCTTTTTTTCATAAATTGGGTGGGCCTCAAGTGCGACTTATATGTATTTTTGTTTTCCCATTTTACTATTGCTACTTTACCGTGTTTTTGTTCCTGTTTTTTGATGAGATAAAAAATTACCCTCCCAAAAAGCGACTTAGACTACAGTGCGACTTGTATCCAAATAATCGTTTTTAAATATGTTTTATAATGAAGCGACAATCCAGTAGCTCGTCTTTACAGTATGTACTCGAACAACATACAAGCCATATATTTGATTGCTGCTTACATGGTCTGTATCTGTAACATAAGCTTCTAGCAGTCAGGGCAAGTGATTCACTTGTCATAAATGTAAAAGTTGAGGTGCCCTCCAGCTTCTCTAGTTGGCTGCTCTGAAATAGCTTAAGGACAAACATGAGCCCTGCTTCTAACCTTACAAATGGTATTTTCACTCTGCGGCCTCAGAGACTAGCAGCAATTACTACCGACTAGTAATAATGTGTGTGAATGCTCACATCGATTGGATAAATTACAAGTGGGTGGGAAAACGACATACCTGTGATAAGGTGCGATTTCCTGTCTGCTAGGAAATCACGGAGACCTCAGGGCGTGTGAGGGTGGAGAGCAGGAAGGACTTGAGTTGCTTCGTCATTGAGGGCGCAGAGCGGGAAGATGAGGGCAACTACACCATTGTTGTCACCAACCCGGCTGGAGAAGACAAAGCGGTGCTGTTTGTGAAGATCATAGGTAAGTAAAGACAATGTGATTATAAGGCAGAAGTCATTTTAAAATGTACAGCTCAACTAAATATATACTGATCCCCTAATTCGGAAAAACCTTTGACTTTCAGATGTGCCTGATGCTCCTGAACATGTCAAGTGCACATCCGTGGGAGAAGATTGTGCCACCATCACCTGGGAGGCTCCCAAATTCGATGGCGGTGCACCAATCAAAGGTAAAGAACAAAGATATATTAAATATATAGACATGCCTGGTTTCCTGCCCTAATACTTTGAGCCCACCAGGTTATCTGATGGAAAGAAAAAAGAAAGGCTCCAGCAGATGGACAAAACTTAACTTCGACGTGTACGAATCAACCACGTACGAGGCTAAGAGGATGATTGAAGGCGTACTGTACGAGATGAGGGTGTTTGCCGTCAATAGTATCGGTCTCTCTCAGCCAAGTCTCAGCTCCAAGCCCTTCATGCCAATCGGTAGGTGTCATGGCCGCTGCTCCTCCATTTCCTCCAGGGTTATCTTCTGGGATTCTCAGTCTTTCTTCTCATCTGCGACCCCCAGCGCCGACGAGCGAGCCGACCCGCCTGATGGTGAATGACGTGACAGACAGCACTTGCACCCTGAAGTGGCTGGCCCCGGAGAGAATAGGAGCCGGTGGATTGGATGGCTACGTGATTGAATACTGCAAAGAAGGAGGTCTTGTTAGGCAAACGCAAACATTGCCGATATTATCACTTGCCCTTTGAACTTCTGTCCGCTTTAGAATGTAAAATCGTTGATTGTTTCCATACATTTTATGTACGCACCATGGAAAAAATCTAAAAAATTCAAATGGAGTTTTCCATCATATATTTCACATTATTTGCAGATACCGAATGGGTGGCAGCCAACACGGATCTGTGGGAAAAGCAAAACTATGTGGTCCGCGGGCTACCTGTTGGGGAGAAGATCAATTTCAGGGTGGTGGCCGTGAACATTGCAGGGCGCAGTCCTCCTGCCATCATGGCACAGCCTGTCACCATCCGGGAGATCATGGGTAAGACATGATTTTGCATCTTGGTATTGAAACATGACCTCAAACGACAAAAAAAAAACATTTATGCAGTCACTCTATAGTCTATATTCTTTATTTTAAAAAAATAGTTTTATCTGAACTTTTAAACTTCCTTACCAACTCTAGAGCACCCTAAGATCCGCCTGCCTCGCCACTTGAGGACAAAGTACATCAGGAAAGTGGGAGATAAGATCAACCTGACCATTCCCTTCCAGGTTGGGGAAAAAAAATCTCATAATCTGAATTTCAAAATCCATCACTCATTGTCCCGTTTTGTCTCCCAGGGTAAACCGCGTCCTGCTGCAGAATGGTTGAAGGACGGAAAACCAATTGACCCCAAAACCGTCAATGTCCGTATGTCCAACGTCGACAGCATTCTTTTCATCCGCTCAGCAGAACGAGAGCACTCCGGAACGTACGAGCTGGTTCTAAAGATTGAAAACATGGAGGACAGAGCAAGTTTCCAACTGAGAGTTGTCGGCAAGTGCCCTTTAATTAGATCTCTCGGTCAAATATGTAAAGGCACTCAATTATACAAACATTTAACCCAATCAGAAAAGCCGGGGCCACCTTTAAATCTGAGGGTGACAGATGTGTGGGGCTTTAACGCCGCACTGGAGTGGGAAGCCCCCACCGATGACGGCAACTGCGAGGTCACCGGGTACACCATCCAGAAAGCCGACATGAAAACAAAGGTGAGCCAAAGACAAAAGATGAAAGGAGGGCCCAATCATTATTCTAAGTGGATATCGCTTTTCTCTAGGAATGGTTCACCATTTACGAACACAATAGACGAACGCACTGCACGGCTTCCGACCTGATTATGGGCAATGAGTACATGTTCCGCGTCTACAGCGAGAACCTGTGCGGCCTGAGCGAGGACCCTCGCCACGGCAAGAACACGGCCACCATCGCCAAGTCAGGTTCGCATTTAAGCATGTGTATAAATACAGACAGCAAAAACCTTTGCCACCTCTCCTGCCAAGTAACAGGATTTAAAAACATTTGGATCCTCCCTGAGTGCCACTCTTCCCCACATAGGACTGCAAATGAAACAAGCCAACTACGAAGAGAAGGACATGTCCTGTGTGCCCAAGTTCACTCAACCGCTTGTGGACAGAATTGTGGTAGCCGGGTACAGCATGGCCATCAGCTGTGCCGTCAGAGGCTTCCCTAAGGTATATACAAATGATCGTCTTGAGATGCCTCTTAGCGCCACTGCCATTTTTACAAGCAAACTGAAGTACCGTATTTTCCGGACCATAAGTCACACTTTTTTTCAGTTATTTTCTCTCTTGTACCACCGAAAGTTTGTGTTTTTAGGCTGTAGTTATCCCCCAAAACTGTAAATGTTACATTAAAAGGTGCCTATATAGCCTGTTGTTCTCTATTTAACTATTTTGACTCCCAAGTATGTTAGTTCTTGGTTTCTGATCCCCAAAAAATTGCCCTCCCTAAAATGCGCCTTAAACTCCAGTGCCACTTATAGTATGAAAAATACGGCAGCTGTCAGAAGACGTACAGATCTTATCCTGCTGCCCTTTCTTGGGAAAGGCTAACGGTTATTCTGATACGTTTCGTTCAACGGGGTTATTTATTCATTTCGCTCCTTAGCCCAAGATCATGTGGATGAAGAACAAGATGATCATCGGGGATGACCCTAAGTACTTGATGCAGAACAACCAAGGCGTAGTGACCCTCAATATTCGCAAGCCGAGCACCTTCGACGGAGGCAAATACACTTGCGTAGCCACCAACGACCTGGGCAAGGACGAGGTGGAATGCAAGCTGGACATTCGAGGTGTGTAGTTTTCACAAGATGTTATTTGGACCAGATATATCTGTGGCCACTAAAACAAAGAGTTAACAATTTCATTGCATAGATATTTAAGCACAAATAGTTCAGCAACGCCTATAAACAGACCAAACACAATTCGAGCGTACATTTAAGAGTTGTGACCTTCTCCGTGCACAGAATAAAAAGGCCGCAAAATCTACTGAATTCATTCACCCACAGTTTAATTTGTAATACTATTTCGTTGAACTCATTGCTGCCATTGACGGTGATATACGTCTAATCCGTTTCAAACAATCATTGCCAGCCTTCCTGGTCAAAATAGATTGGTGGTCTATCACCATCAGCAAAGAGACGACTGGATTTTTTATCCATTTTGATAAGAAAATTGCTAGTGTGCAGTATGAGAATGCTCTCCGCAAATATGAGATCGTGAAGACATATCCGTTAAGTCAGGTATAATCTGTTTACATGCCACCTGTAGTCGCATCCCCATAATGATTTCCGAGCATGGTAGGGGAGCATATCAATAACACCTGGCTTCATCTTGTTAGTTTGCCAATGCTCTTGCTAATGTTGTGAATACAGATATATAGCAAGATACAAAGAGGGGAGGTGGCCATAAAGACGTTTTAGGGGAAAATAATGCACTTCTGATTGACACATTTATTTGGATTGACACTTAATGTTCTACATTATTGATAATATGCAGTGCTGTCCAGGAGGAAAGTAAGAAAATGTCACTTGTACGCAAATTCATTGAGTGATTTCATTTTTCATGAATGCCAATCATATTTTCTGGCTTTCAACAGCTCCTGTGGATCCGAACAAATCATAAGAAAAGGACAAATGTGACATCAACTAATTCGAGTGGACAGTGAACATCAAAATCCAATGCCTCAACCTAATAAAAAAAAATTGTAGCATTTTGGAGTTCTTTGTACTTCATTTGAACAGCAAGAACTTTATCATTTTCTTAAAAACTGTTTTGAGAAACTTTTTTTCACATTTGGAAAATAATTTTAATGGCCTTATTTGTCTTACTTCAAATCCAGTTCAACACAAATCAAAATAGAATCGTGATAAACTCAACTAAAAGATCTGCGATCTGACATCTATATTATTCTCACTGGCACTAAAAGACCTGAGGTCATAGTGTCACATATTCAATCAAACATTTCTCAACAGTTTACTTTCCAGGAGCCGCCTGATTGATTCCTTTCTTTATTTCTCGTGTAAAATCCATTAAAAGCCCGATCAAATCTTCAGGTAGAACAGTCGCCCGTAATGGATTGTTTTCTAAGGGCCCACTGTATTTAATCGCTGTCGCTCAAGTCTAATACAATTACTCAAATTGCATTGGGGCTCATTAGTGCCACACGGCGTGCTGTAATTAAACACGCAACCAGACAAGAGCATGACGCTGGGCCTCGGATGCAAGTCATTGGCCGTCAGACTCCCGGTACGAGTCAGAGGTTGACAGACAGCGTACGGAGGGAGAGAGCCGACCGGCCAACACGTACGGCGCCGCCGGCGAGAGAGGCCCGTCATCCAAACAGAGCAAAAGAAGGAGGTGAGAGGACATGTAGACGTGGAAGTAAAGTGTGGTCCATGTCTTGGAAATGACACTCAGGATGGCTTTGAGTTCATTAGTCACGTCACCAATGCCAATTCATTTCAGGTGGATTTTTTTCAGAGGGGAAAAAAGGTCAAAATCTTGTAAGAATTGGGTTTTTTTTTGCCTACATATGCTTATTTTGCATGAATTCACTCATTCTTATGATTACATTGGAATATTACATGATTTGTTTTATTTTAACAATTTACGCACATTATGATGGTTTACATTATCAATGGTTTTATTGCAATAATATGTAAATATTTGACCAAAATTGAGCTGAAATAGTCATAATGTAGAGATTAAAATTGTAACATGTTAAAAGATTACTGCAGAAGGGAGGTGGAAGTTTTCGACTCTTGTACATTCTTCCAGTAGATTTAAAAGCACTCCTCAGTGCAACACTTCAACTTGGTGTTCATCAGGCAGATGCCTAGTAAATTAATAAAGTGTCAACAGAACAAATTAATTTTCAGGCACGCTAATATAATCCATTTGACCTCACTGAGCATCTTGTCTTGTGATGATACTCTCGTGCTAATGTGCTTTGGGGAGGACTTGACCTTAAATCTAAACTAAACAAAGCGATGATTTGGCGACTCCATAAAAGACAATTTTCCAAGTGAAAATGTCACAAATCTTCCTCACTTGTCATCACAAAAGCAGCAAATGCATATTTATCATGTTTTCAGTGTATAAATAGATCTTTACATGAAGTTTCAGATGGATCCTTTTGGAAATATTAACAGTATTAAGGTGAAAACAAAAACCATAGTTATCCATTAATCATATCGTTTGTGAGGATCGTTTGCTGCTCTTAGTTTGTCAATAAATATGTCTTTAAAAAGTGATGCAATTATGCAAGTCATGATACACTACGTTACTTATTTCTACTATACATTCCTCATTACAGTGAGCCTGATTTTCCCTTTGGCTTTGTGACTCAGGCTGCTATGCATGACCTCAAATCCTGTTTTTTTGTCTCTTAAGGGTATCTACAACGTCTTTGGTGTCCCAGCGTGGGAGGGTCAAGTTGTGGATCCTCTGCACACAAGCGCATTAATATACGCCGTTCTGCTAGTAATCACATTTCACGACATGATTCGTAGCGAAAGAGGGGATGCTCTCAAGTGGGTTAGAGGGTTATAAATGGCTGCAATTTTTTGTTTCGAGCATCCCGGCTATTTTTAGACGTGCTCCGAAGATAACAGATGCTCATTTTTCTACTGTGAATGAGAGCATGCAACTTGGCCATTTCATAATTATTTAATCATTAGTATGATGTCTTGTCCTACTCATGCCACCCAGAATGCCAAGTGAAAGAAGTTTTTTTCTTGAAAGGGGATATAAAAGCTGCACTGAAGTCATCGTCTTAATAAAAAAAATAACAAAAATAGTGAATTAGCAAAATATTAATGCAATACTGTCTTGATGTTATTGGATGAAAGTAATGCTGTCTTTTCTGACAAAAGTCACAATATTACATGCGTGAGTAATAATTTCATGCTACTAAATTTGACAAATAACAAAATTATAATAGCAACCTTTATGAAACCATACAATGTTGCACCACTGCAAGAAAAGACTAGAAAGATTCTAAATGAAATATTACACCAACATTATGAAAACAAAGTTTTTCCAGTTCCGAGTTTTTACTGAAGTCGTAATGCTTGAAAAATAAAGTTGTGATGTTATGCAGAACAAAGTGGAGCAAGCAAGGAGTCAAACCTAATATTATAAACATAAGCACTGCATATTTATAGCTGCCGTAAAGGATTGTTCATTTGTTTTTATTTCTACAAGTGCCACTTCAAATAATTCTTTATAATTGCAAACATGACACTGGTGTGTGCTTGTGTGTGCACGCCTGGCATTTGTCCCCGACCCACTTGATTTTCTTCCCAGTTTGCTGAGGGAGTTTGGGAACAATCACCCCTCCTCTGCAAAGTGCTGCATGAAAAGAAGCTTGATTAGACACTTAAATGCTTTGAAATGCTTTAATTAACTTTTTTCCTTTTTTGGGGGGGGGTGGAGGGTGGTGGAGCGGCGATTTGAAATTGTTGTTAGTTTAACCTTGCGCTTCCTGTAACTAACATCAAGATATTGTGCTTGCAGCAGAGAATGTTAAGTATTCAACAGAGAAGGTTGGTCAGGTTCCTTAATAGGCAGCACATGGGAGTCGGTTTAATTAAAAGCTTTTCATAGTAATTCTGAATCTAATACAATCCTATCGTTAATTAGCATCTCTGGGCATGTGCGAGAAATTGCAGCAGTGGAGTCACCGTGCCTGAGAAAAATCACTGAGAGGACACAATGTCTGGAAGAGAAATAACACGTTCGCCGGAGGTGCTGATCATTTTGGCACGGAGAACTGCACCGGTGCCTTGCTTTACACACTTAACTGGTCTTTTAACTCAGTGGCTGCTATTGTTGGGCGCTAGATGTTAGTAGGTCCATTTGGCTGGGAGGGAATGGCAGCAAATTACAGAATTTAGTATTATGCATTTTTTTGTTCTTCGATTTTAATCTATTTAAATAAAGGCAAATTAAATCTGTAGAATAAGGGGGAAAATGTACAACCAAACATAAGTGTACAAGGTCTGGATTCCAGGTGATAATTCAGGTCATTGGCACTTAAGAGGTAATATCGCTGAATCAACTCAAATTTAATCGCAATATGGTCATTTACAAAGTATACTACTGTAAAGATCTATATGATTTTTCCCAATATTTTTTACGTTCTTTCAAATACTATTTCCCCCCCACCATTCTTCAGGTTCAGCAGCATTGCAGTCTTTTCAAGGGCAGATGTGTGCGGCTTGAATTATTTTAAAGCCCTTTTCTGTCGATTGAGCCTTTATTGAGTCCTTCAACTTTTATATAGGAACTTTTCATAGAGTAGCATACTCCTACAGCTTTGCCAAATTTTCTGTTTTTCAAACATTTCAAGGTTTAATGCAATAGAAATCACTGGATTCTTCTCCCGAAAATTGAATTTTCTCAGCTCATTTCTCACATTTTAAACCTATGCAAACCGGCATAAAAAGTTCCATGTTTTAAATAAGCACGAATTCCTTTCCCAATCAAGGCAAGGCAGAGAGGATTGCTAGGAGAGGCTACCTCTCCACATAACCGATGATATAATTCAAAACGGATAAAGGCAAGCTTAGAAAGAACGTTTTCACTAGCTGACAGGCCCGAAACTCACAGTAAATAATGTGGCAAATTAAACAAAAATTTTGCTGAACAGTTCAGGTCCCTAGGACGATTTGCGATACATTTTATTATGAGAGGCTTTACCTAATAATGTGACTCACTCTTGGAGGTCTCGCTCATCAGCAATTAAGATCTTGGACAGTCCGCAGTCTTGATACCCTTCGAACTGCCATTTACGGCGATGGACATCCATTTTTTTTAACTAGGAGGGGCTTGCAGTGAATTATTCTGTAACCGATTGTCTTCATCTGAAAGACATAATATTCACAAGGTGTCCATCAATTTTGGTGGCATTTGTCTACAGTTTTCAAAAACTCCAAGTCACATAAACAACCTGTTGGCTTCTTTACTAAACAATAAATCCTTTTTAAAACAAAATGGCGAGAGCATATTGCAAACCCATTGTATTACAAGGTATCGGGAAGGATGAAAAACAAGTCATTTTTCACGCATTTGTGCAAAATAGATTGATCGTAATGAAAATAAATTTGATTTTCCTGGGCAAAAGAAATAAATAAGGTCAGTTTATTGGTGAAAAAGTTAGCATTTTGGTCAAAGGGTTAGTGTTACAATACTTTCATTCGTTGTCCAAATCTTAAAATGCTATGTCGTGACACAATTGCCTCTATTTCTTCTTCCAAATGGGACACCCAGTTTGTCTTTGCCTTTTTATGGAAAATGTAAATAGACCGAGAGAGCCAGCAGGGCTTCATTTGCATTAATGCACATTATTCACTTTCCTATTTATTCCACAAAGACGGCAAATAAATGCACTGCAAAGCAACCCAATTGTTCTCCCGCCACCGTGACAAGAGGCGGGGCAATGTGTCTTGTTATGATCTCCTGAGACATCAGTCTTCACTCGTCTATAGAGCGCTCTGTCACACGTTGTCACTTTTTTTTAGGCGCGCTGAATCCCTCTGATAAGATTTGATGTTTCTGTGATGCTGAGAAGGCTTCTATTTCCTTCTCCCCCTTGCACTTTGTCAAATTAAAAGAGAACGCCACCGCACAAGTTGACTGAGAGCCGGCAGACAAATCGGTTGTGACAGGTGCTAAGGAGAGTTGTTATTTTGGGTGGTAATTGCGTATTATTCAGTGCGGCTAGAGGAGGACAACGGGGGGCGAAAAGGAGAGAGAACATGACGATGAGAGGGCAGAAGAGAGAGAAGGGCAGGCAGGAAAGAAGAAATCCTTCTATATCCTAATGAGTTGGCGTGCTGCCTCGCGGGCACACTGAAGCAACATGCATGCTGCCAAGTGCACTCCGTATCGAGCCCGGGGGCCCCATTTTCTCCCATGTTGTGGCTCGTTACAAGGCCAAGGCAGCAGCGAGTCGTGTTCATTAACTTAGCAGGGTCACTAAGAGGCCTTCAGCGTCTTCTCTAGACTATTTAGCGGGATGACATAAGAAGAAACGCGCTACATTTGAATATGTGCGGGTATCTCGCTTCATGGCGAATATTTTGATGACCTTGTTAGTTCTCGGCACTTGACCCAGAATGGATCGGACGCCCGTCGCTGTCAATGGCGGTGAATGAGTTGGTCACAATAGGCTGGCCCGACTGGACTAATTAGGCGATCAATGGTGAAATCGCACCACCTGACACGACACGGAATGGATCGCGTCACACGGGGGGGCCGAACAGCGTGGCACTCTTCCCACATTCCGACTCCGAGGGGGGTCGATTCGACCCTGAGAGAGAAATCGGAAATAGAATGTTGCCATCTTGGACACTTTGGACTGCGTTGAGTCAGTGACGAGTCACCGTGACGCAAACAATGGTGATGCTCGGTTAATAAGGAGTCACTTTCGGGAGCAGTCACAACACACAAGTAGGGATTGGGGCCACTCGCGGCGGGTTATGTGATTCACTTCGAAACGTCAAACGGAAGACTGTGCCGCTGAATTTGATGGGACAAACATGGAAATCCAAATAATAATTGGTTTGTTATAGCAACATGAAAGCAATCATGTTCTGACAGAAGCGAACCAACAATTTATTGCTATTTCAGGAAACCTCATTTCCTACCATTTATTTACATTTTTTTCCAATAAACTACCAACCGCACGCTGGTTTTTCTACCTAATATCTATTTGTTTGGTTCAAAATCCTACTAACTCGTCAGAAAACTGAGCACCGGCACAATGAAAAATAAGCCTAACAAACGTGAACGACTTTTTTCCATCCTTTTCTCCTCAGTCGTCGTTATTCCTGTTGCAATAAAACGCACTGGCAAAGAGGTTTTACGCAAAAAGCCACGGTGTCTGCGGGAGATATGGAGTCTAGGCTCACAGTAATCCTTTGTCACATACAATGTGCAAATATAATGACACTTGTGCGGCTCAAACGTACAGTGTAATCAGCCCGAGCGTTGCGTCACGTCGGAAAACACGATACCAAAAGACTCTATAAGCTTGATATGCGTTCAATCCATTTAAAGTATTTCCAATGACAACTCCACTCATCGTTTCGACAAACCTTCCCTTGGCCAACCGCATTGGTGTAGGAGTAAACAACAGATATATAAAAAAAAAGACCAAAAAAAGCCAAAAGACATGGAAAACCTACGACTGCTTTGGTTTCATTACGCGGCTCGCATGAGTTACATAATGTACTAAATATGTATGCCGTCGGTTTGGAAAATATGGCGACGTTCTGTCCAGATTTTAGTAGACCTCCCGATAAATATTCATGTGGGCTTTATGAATGTGATGTGTGCGAGTGGAGACCCATGCTTTTACCTCACATATTTGCTCATTTTAATTATTTTAGGAAGCACTGCGGCACATCTCAAATCTTCATCGACATTAAGTGCATGTTCCAGTAAAGGAGATGGAGCTTTTATAGTCCTCTTACTTGACCTCCTCTTTGCACACACACACACAAGCACACACAAGCACACACACACCAATCTAGTTGATCTCAAAGCACACTCCAAATCACTGTCTGGGCCAATTTCCCATCCCTCAGCGACATGACAGCTCAGCCTGGCAGACATTTTTTGACTCAGCTTGGGATCTTAAGGAGATGATCACGCCGGTAGATGCCACTTCATCACCGCAGTCTTCAATTTATGGTAACCACAACAGAAGGAGGACGCTGCCACCTGGCTACACGGATTCACACACGTGCGTGCACACTCTCTCCCAAGGCCGTAAACACTCATTATAATGTGCTATGTCATCTGCTGTGGGTTTGGCCTGGGAATTACACAGCCCGGAGTGTTTTCCCTGACTTGGCACACATGTAAGTATGTGTTAGTATCAAAGCAGCTTTCTGGGATACAACGGGATTATTGAGTGTGAAGACGCCGAGCTGACATCTTACTTGATAAGATACCATCTATTATATTCAGTAGGCTAGTGAGCCCAATGTAGCTATTCTCTCCTCTTGGCTCAAAGCGGAAGATGGGCGATATCCTATTTCTCCTGCTTTCATCCATTGAATCCAATACAATAGTCGTTGTGCAAAAAAACGAGAAAATCCACTCTTTAGCCAACAAATGATGTCTTTGAAAGCGACGAAATGCCAATCCATTTAAAACCACAAAGGGCCGAGGCTGCGACTATGCATCTTTAATTCAACGACAAAAACAATGAAAGCCAGCCATTCCTATTGACCTGAATTAAATTGAGATAATTGCCAAGCACATGAATATTCATAGTTTAGCCAGTGGCCTGCCTGGTGCCTCATGCAATGTAACCACATAGAGCATTGATCCATGTCTCCTAGTGAAGAAATCTATCAAAAAGTGTTTTTTCCCCTCACATCACAAATGTGGCCAATAAAGCTTTCCTAGAATAATTTTCTAGCCACTCTTTCCCCTTAAAGCAAGCGCCTTTCGTATCAGCCAATGTGGAAAATACACAGCATCCATCCTTTCTCAGAAAAATAGGCGAGTCATGATTGCCGTGGCAATGACGCAGATGTTATTCCCCTAGTTACAAGATAGCGTCCTGTAACCATTCATTTAAATGGTTAACGTGATTAAAACTGAGTTCATAAGGAACATTTTGACGTAGTTAGTCACTAACTCTGCTTCAATATGTGTTCCGCTGCCATTCCAATTCACTTTACAAATGCACACAATGAATTTTTTAATTCATGTTTGAATGTCTTAATACATTTCTTCACATAGCGCACACCCTGTGTTTCCCATAAATGTTTTATTTAAATCAGTGGTAGTCCATGTATTGTGTGCCTTTGCTGTCACGGGACTCACTGGACTTAATCTATTTATTAATACTTAAAATAACTCAGGGCATTTATAAAAAAAAACATCAATACTATAGAAAATGCATACATCACGGAGAGCAGTTCGAAATCAATATTCATCTCATAACACGACATAAATATAATGAAGAAAGTAAGTCATACTCACCGGTATTGAAGTCGGCCTTGAAATGTTGGCTCTGACTTTTCATTCTGAAAACGCAAGATGATGTCAGCCAAATTTGACAATGGACATTTTGATTGGCCAAAAGAGGTCCAAGTAAGTCCCCCAAAAATCTCAAAAAGTACACATTGTGGGACATCAGCACATCATTTCCTAGTACTCCCCGATGAAATTGGTGTAGTCAGTAAAACACAAAGTTACACAGAACTGGATCTTAAAGAGAAAAGCAGCATAACCATATGTGGCCCACACAGACATGCACACACACACAGTTTTTAACGATGGTATTCGATCCCGAGCAGTTCACCGAAGGGTCACTTACAACACTGCAGCTGCTACCTTGTCATTCTGTCACTCAAAACAAAAAGCATAAACATGCACACTCTCATCCCAGTGGGCTCTAGTGTTTTTGCCTTTGTTGGGAATTTTAGCAGCAAATTTCAAGTACATCGCCGTGGCAACTGCAGGTTTGATGCATGTCGACAGAACGTGTTGCGCGGTGGAGATAAGAGGTGAGCGGAGTTATGATTGTAAGATGGAAATTGAGTTGGGGGGAGTGTGTTGGGTTACATTTTGCTTAGGAGTCTATATGATGAATGGGTGCGGGGGTTTGTGCCTGGGACATCTCATGATGGAAGGAGGCCCAAAGATCTGGGAGGAACCATTATCAAGGCACGTGGAGCTGAGAGAGGTAGGAGAGTGTGGTGCTATTTTCGTCTGGACGTTGTCATGGAAACTGCAGCCTCACTACAAATGGAGACGTCCAGAACACATGTATCGTCAGACAAATGGCGTGTCAGGCCCAGCGTGATACTCGGACGTGGCCGCCCACCGCCGCTTGTCCCAACCCTGAGAAAAAGGAATGAGCGAGAATTGGGCAGTGGAGGGGGCCAATGTTTTGTTTTAGGGTTTCAGCACCATGGACAGTGATAGATACCCAATCAGAAGCATGTATTGTCAAAAGAACACCAAAAAAATGGTTTTGCACAACTCAAAATCACAAGACAGACACAAACAATGCCAGTAGATGAACATAATGCGAGTTGTTGCAGGAAGCAGAAGATAGCAACATAGATTAGTAACAATGTGAAAATATTTTGCATTTCAATGTGCTCTTTGTTTCTCATTAATACATTGCAGCGGTATGAGATTGATACTCCATATCGGCAAATACTCAAAATTGCATGTGATCGGATCAGCCCTAGAGCCCGCATAACTACTTTTGAGATTAGAAGTCTACAAATATTCCATTTAATTCCAAACAATATCATCATGCAGAGAAACAAAAACAATTCACAGAATTTGCTTTTGAGGGCCACACAAAGGATGTGTCAGACACGATGTTGCGCCTAAGCCTTGGGTTTGACACCTGTGAATAGATGTCCAATCCATTATGACAGCGTCAAAATGCATCAGACATCTTTCTCTGTCAATAAGAGCCAATGAGTTAATACCAGCACTTCAGCACAGCAGCATCCTCGTCTGCCGACTTCCTTTCTGTCTGCTCCTTCCTTCCATCTCCCGCACTCTGAAGGACGGAGGTATTCCCACATTTCTCTGTTGCTATAGCAACACCGCAGCGAGAATGGGAAGGAGAGGACGCAGGGGGAGGAGTTTGGGGGGAGTGCAGAAAGCGGCCTAAAGATGAGCGGATGTGTGAACAATGCTAATTCTAACGTGATAGTGAACTCCCCTCTCTAGTCGCATCACACAATGCGCAGCATTCTCATTTACATAATAGCCTGTGGGAATATATTTGCTCAAATAATACGCTGGAACTTATTGTTCCCCATTTTTTACCTCTTAAATGTCCTCACATGCAAGCACCAAACTGTGGATATGTGGTTCACTTTCAAAGGTCCAATCATTACAAAGCAAAGTCAAAGCAAGCGTACGACAAGAAGATGCATCTCTGTGGAACCCATATCTCAGTCAGGGGAAGGCCAAAGCTATTTCACATCAATGTCATCATCCTATTCGATCAGGATGGAACGCACTTGATTTATCTTTTCATATACTCGCGCCCACATGCATACAAGGCCTTAGAAGAAAGCCGTCTTGCATCATTTGAGGACGCATCATTGCTACGCACCGGAGTACGCCACATTTTCTACGTCAACATACATGTGTCGGAACGAAACTCGATAGATGTGCATCATGTCACATGTCTAATATTCCATCATTAGTGCCCGATGCTGTTTGTTACGTGGCGCAGTCTGCTGCATGTCAACTGTCTCGCTCGTCCTTTCGCGGCAATCAATAACTCATCTCTCCACGTCAATATTCCTCTGCCCCGCGGGACTTCCATGTCCTTCTTTAGGACAGAAGGAGAATTGACAAGATGGCAGCAACGGAACGGGAAGCGCGCAAAGTAGACTTTCTTCCGTTTCCTACTGCTTTTTCTGCACCAAGCAATGGTCGCTGGATGTATATTTAATGAAGAACATGTCTTTACCAGAAAGCTATTTTGTTGCATGAAATGATATGTTTTGCATGGATCAAAAATTAATTTGGGAATAATGTCTAAGTGCTCGTGTTTTGAAAAATGTATTTCACATTTTGGCCATATCTGAACTGGTGGGACAGGCAGTGAATGAGGATATTTCAATACCACTGATAGTAGTTTTAGATGACTAGATTACAATATATGAACAAAACAAAGGAGTCAGTGCTATTACCGATTAACTAAATAAAACTATACATGAGAAAAGAACATGAATCTAATTGTTGACTTGGACTGAAGGATGAAGTTACTTCTAATGCTAAGATAATTGCTCTTCATACAGACCCAGGAAACATGAGAGGGCTTTTAAATGTCTCATTTAATTAGCGGCAAAGCAAACAAATTACCCCAAATGCCAAGCTCTTATAAGCTGTGTAAAAACCTAGCGTACTCAAGGGGCCCCGGCGAGCTGAGTAAATGTTCCGATATAATGCGCTACGCTGATAAAAGCCAAAAGCATCGGGGGTCTACAGAGTAAAGACATAGCCTCCATCAGATGTTATGGTAAATCAATAATCAAGTAAGTATAATCTAATAACGGCATCCGCACCGAGCCCAAGTGTGTGTTTGGGCGCGTGGGCGTGTATCCGCTGGGGAACATTTTGCTACATACTGTACATTCCTGCAGTAATTACTTTGAGGTGTCTACCCGCCGTGTTTGCTGCAAACTAAATATTCATAGGGCAGTAATCGCTGTCACTTCATCACATAGACTACAGAGGATAAAGGCATTAAAGGACAAGTCTTACTCCACATGGAGACTGAAAGTATATAAAGCCCTGGATAAATTCACACACCCTTTGATTGGTCAATACAGTAAAATCTTGGCATTGTATTCACTCCTAGGACAATGATGCAATATCTACCTATCTGTCTCCACTATTAAATTTAAGGGATTTTTTTTTTAAATTGACATAAAGTAATAAAGAAATCTGTTCTTTGATTAATCTACATTAGTGTATTGTAATATGCCTACTTGTACACTGATATAGCTTCAGTTCCCAAACTGACAAACAACATTATTCGCAATTTCATGTGAAAATCCCTTTTCTAAAACAATTTGTTCGTGAACATCCATGAATCAAACTTCAACTGTATGAGTAAAAGGCACCCGGACAGGTTTTTAGAGGGCTTTAAAACATCACATGATCAAAGTCAAACCGTCATCATGCATGTGTAACCTTTACACGCACATCAGCCACTTCAGCAACATTTGTGTGCTAGCACAAACAATCAGATTTTCTCTCTCTCTTTCTCTCTTTCTTTCTCTCTCTTTCTCTCTCTCTCTCTTTCTCTCTCTCTCTCTAAATCTCTTTCGCACTCTCGAGGTTACATGCCTTGTTGGTCAGGCTGATTGTTTTATCCCCGGAGGTGGTGAGAAACTCTGCAGGCTTGTGAAATCTTGTGACACATACTGGATAGATAGTGACGCATGTCCACTCGAGCAGCATGGCCACTGGACTCCTCTCTGCATTCGTGCATATATATATCACAAAGACACTCGAATGGAAGACTCCAAGTTACTGCAGAAAATGCTACTTCTGGAGAAGTGGCAGTGCTTTCATGCCACATCGTTTAAGACCCATGAACTTCATATACGTAGTAGACATGAGGGAATTTCTGGGTCACACTTAAGTTGATATTAGCAATTTCCTGCTGATTTTGGGTCCTTTCTTTATCATTTCCTGTTTCCAAGCAATTCCTTGTTTTGTATTATTATTATTTTTGTATTGATGATCAGAAATTGACTTTTTTGGGTTATAGGTCGATAATTTATGGGCAATAGGTATTGATTGTGTGGGTAGTGGATGATCAGTGAGCCCCAAAAGGGGATTTTTGTGTGTTGGTGTTGAAATTTGATAGTGACTGATCTAGCCAGCCTTCACAATTAAACATTGGCTGCCATTTCCTTCCTATGTATTGACATCTATCTCCATCGATGGCAGCCCATGAATTAAATAGTTGTTTCATCCATCTGAATAAATCAAAACTGACCTGAAAGTGCATCACCCTCATAAATAGGCACAGGATTATTATGATTATTTTATTTGATGGTTTGCTCTCGCTGCAGCCCACACAGGCCTATCAAATATGTCCGCCCTGCACTTATTTATCTGCCTATGAAGTGTGAAGCAGCGAGAGAGAGGCTTTGGCATTTTCACGGCTCCCGACACGGCCCACAGACTGACACCTCAGCTTCACGGCGGAGTTGACGTCGTGTCAGGTTCCCCATAGACCGTGCAGCTTGTCGACGGGCCACGGGGGCCGAGGGATTCCCTCGAGAAGAGCGCAGCTGGGACGTTAGTTATTGAATTCGAAGGGAAACGACAGGCTTATAGCAATGTGTTTCATGAAATACATGTTTCACTGCAGTGGAAAGTCAAGATTACGCATTTTAAAAATGAAGAAAAACCTCCTGTAAGAGGTGATTGTGTATATGCCACATCATCAATTTATTAAAATGCCTCTTCTTGTTCATCATACTGAATTATTTTTTTAACAACTGCATCCAAAGATTTGCCAATTATTTTATGATGAAAGATTTTAATTAGTCAAGACTAAGCTCATTGGGAATGGATATGTTTTCTGAGAAACCAGTGTAACACACTGTTGGTGCTCCTCAATAAACGTGCCATTATAATAAAAGTTTTGTTGTTCTTTTTTGGTTGAGCAGTCAGTCAAATCTGTTTACAGTTTCTATTCAGCATCCAGCCATCATCACTGTCGAAAAAGATTTAGCATCCTAACTGCTACATTTGTACAATTTGTCCAAAAGTAGCACTTTCTAGAATTGCAAAATAAAAGAGATGAGTCATGTTTCCACAATGGATAAAACTTTATGTTTTTGTGATTGTAGTTGCAATAATTCATCTGAAATAACAATTGAGCCTTGCTTATTGTGATATTTATTGCCATTTGCTATTGGCAGCCAACCAACTCAGGTTGTCCCCTACATTTCCTCATTTGGCTGGGATAGACTCCAGCACCCCCGCAACCCTTTTGAGGATAAGCAGTGCAAAACATGAATGTATAAGTGAATGATTATTGGTGTCCATGTGTTAAAAAAAGAGGTTCATCCCAATTTGAAAGGATTATCTCTACTATAGGGTAACCAAAACAGTTTAATATAATTAGCTTTTTAGAGGGAGGCTGGAAAAGATTAATGTAATTTCTATTTCTTATAAAGAGAGATTTGATAGATGAGTGCAGTCATGAGCCATTTTTTTTTTTAAATCATCTCAAATCACTGGAGTATATGAATGAATTTAGTATGGGTGATTTGCTGTTAGAGATGACTTTAGGTTAATTTTATTTATTAATTCATGCCTATGCTAAGTCGGTTCTATATAATACATTTTAGAACATTTTGAGAAAGTCAGAGATGAAGTGAACTAAAACTAAGAACAGAAGTTAGGGGTGATACTGCTCTCCTTATGAAAGAGTAGCTTACTATGCGGGGGGAGCAAAAAGGTCAGCCAATTTCCTCTCTCCCTTATACCGTTAGTCAACAACAGTCCATGTCATTACAGATGCCTTGGTATAATCCAGATGTTTCTGCAGGTAATGGATGGTAACCATAGAGAGGAGCTACCATATACATACTACAGTGAAGTACAATTTTCTTAAATCCCAGTCTCACCTCTGAGTATTCCATCAAAATAGCTTACACAATTGTACTTTTAATAAGCTTATACAGCCAAATTCCTGAGCTCTTTATAACCGGGAAATGTTATATTTTTACGTGAAAGCATTTATTTTCTACGAATGCAAGTCGGCCATCAGGCGAAGCGCCCCGTTCTCTGACATTCAGGCAGGAACATCGGCTCCATGGCAACCGTTTGGCGACCACGAGCTCACACATGAGACGTTATCTTGTATTCTCTTTGAAATCTGACGACAGGGACGGCAAACGGATCACATCAAGGGAACGGCCATATGTTAAGTCTTTAGCCCTCATTTATATTCTGAAAATGTGCATCCCACTTTGCTAGATGCGTCTGTCGGGGACACGGTTCACGTTTACTGCGATATACATCAATGGTTTAATGGAATGCGCAGCCAAAAGCAGACAGTCTTGAGAATATGCCCTGGCGTATTTGAGACAACCTGACTCACATGATCGATCGCTCTGCTTGTGAGATTATACTGCGGGGCATAACAGAACAGATTTAGTGTTATGTATTGAAAACAGAGAGGTGGTGTTTGTTGACACGGGAGACGTTCTTTTGATAACAGACAACAAAGTCTCATGATTTTTTGGGGGGGGCCAGATACCCGTCTCATGTTATTACCCGAGGATGACTAGTGGTCAATGCTATAAAATCGATACGCAGCTGTAAGTAAGAAAAAGAAAAAAATGAAATAGGTTCTGCTGGCTTGAGTATTGAAGAAAAATGGTTTCCAAAGGATACATCTTGCACATTTACGGAAATATCCAAATTAGGCAAATAGGCGAATTGGGTGTGCTTTTAAAGCTCAGTATAAAGCCTCATGTTTACTTGTTCAAGAAGTATCTCTGGGACTAGGTCCCAGATCCCTAGCCGTTTTTGAAGCTTCATTCTAAGTTAACAACAACTTCAGTGTGTCAAATTTACAAGACGTTTATTTTCACTTAACAAAGACTTTAAAAAAAGTCTTACATGTAAATCAAATACAGGCCCTAAATCTGAACTGAGAACCTTAACCTGCATTGTAATGGTTCTCTGCCAGCCTTCAAACGTATCCAACGTATGCTCAATTGCAACAAACATTTTACATCTAAAAAATTTCCCCATAATGCCAAGGCCGTCAAAAATAAACGTCCTCCTCACCTAGTTCTCACGAAAATATTTTTTTGTCTATTGGACATACTTTATATAGGCGAGTGACTAATAGCCTGTCTGAACTTGTTAATAGAGCAGATGACACCTTTCATTAGCACAGTGACTAATGACAGAACCACAAACCATACGTTCATTCCAGGTTTAGTACAAATTATCAGGTTTTCTGAAACCCGGTTGCCGTATAGACCTGCCACAATCCAATATATGATTCATTTATTTCACACATAATGATACATGGCTAGACAACTGTACACATTATATCAAACTAACAAAAATAAAGAAATACATAGTTGAAACGCGAGAAGCGCAAATGGCATCGAACATATGAAAGTTACACTGTAAAAATGCAGTTCTTACAATTGTCGTACAACCAGACATTGTTATTATTGATATACTGTACATTTCCATTCATTCTAATCATCCAAGGTCGGATGTCGGATCCCTTCTCGAGCACAGCTGCGGAAAGATGTCGAAACGTCATTGCGACGGCGTTTATGGCATGATTATAGTCCCCATGAGCAAGGAGGTCAGATCAAATTCCTGGCTACGGTTTTGCTTGAAATAACACACATAAGTCAATACTTTATTTTAGCCGCACAGGTCTTTGCATGGGAATTACCGCTCCCTCTTTGTGAAACATTAGTTCGAACATTATGGCATTGTCAGAATTGATACGATTCAAATACCAAGTAGCTGGCTGGTACAAAATACATAACACACCCTCGGAACACAAAAATTTGTAATGATTACTACTGAAGCAACAGACAAAGGTTTGTCAAACAGAGATCGGCATTTACTGTACTACAACCTAAATAGACTTGAAGCCAATTGAAAGATTCACAATGAGTGTTGCAATTGAGCCCTTATGTTCTCTGAGAAGTAGCCAAACTGAAAACATGTATCATAACCAACCTCCCTCGTCTCCACCCCCTCGTTATTCACCTAGAAACAAACTCTACCCGAGTACACAACCACCCCAAAATATCTCTACGTCGGAGTTTGCAATGATACATATTTAAATGAAAATATATTCATATAATTTGTGGATTTTTCACAGTAGTTTGTACTGCACTGTACCTTTTGTCCATCTATTTACGCCTACGTTATTGTCACCTCTGGGGAGTCTATTGAGTCAGTTCAGAGCGAGTGTGGCCTCTTTTCTTCGAGAAAAATATCTCTCGGTTTTCATTTCTCCATAATCTCGGCCATCTTCAGCGTGGTAAGCACGAGTGTGCATGTCTTCCGTCTCTCCAGGCCAACAATGATTTAGGAGCCGATTACTCCCAAAGACTTCTTTTTTTTTCTCCTCCCATTGACAACACAGTTTGGCGAAAATGCAAAAAAACATTTGCTTTGGCACAGATTTACATTGTCACAATGTCCATTCTTTGATTTCCTAGGCCGTAAGCGGTACTACAAACACAAATGGCCCACTGTGGTAATCCTTGGCTCAGTACACCATCACGGACAAGTCTATGCCTTTGTGTGTCACCATGTCTCGTCTATCCTGTCTCCTGGTGTAAAGTCAATGCACTCTAGTGTCTCATCAATCCGAGCACAAACCCAACATGAATCCCTTCTCTCTCTCGCAATGATTTTAGATCTGAGTCTCCTGGACATTTTCCTTTGAGTTTCCCTTAAAGAGAAGAGGCTCCATTTGGGGGTTCTGGTTCTGGCCCATGAACCCTTTAATTGATCCATGGAGGCCCATGGTAGGCATCGGGAGAGACATTGGCAGAGGTGGTGACATTGAACTCAGGTTAACGTTGGTGCCGTTTCCTGAGGACACGAGCAGATTGGATGTCGAGATGGGGATGGGGGTACAGGAGATGGGGATTTCATGGACTGGCTGGTTCTTGTGTATGCCTCCTGATCCAATTCCATCAGGTCCAACGCTAAGACCCATCACGTTGTTGTTGAAATGGTGGGTCTTGTAGTAATGGTTCAACGTGTCAGAACGGCCAATGTTGGGGAGGTTCACTATTTCCGGATGATGTATCCTCAGGGTTCCTTCTCCGCCACCGCTATTCATGGTGGACCCGCCTGAGATACCACTCCCTGCACTGGCTCCAATCTCATCCTCCACGTTGACGATTTCGATGGCTCTGGCCGGGCCATGGTGCTTGTGCAACTGATGTTGCTTGCGGAGCTTGTAGAAGACCACCAACATGACGGCCGCCATAAAAGTAATAGCCACAAAGCAACCAATGATAATCTTAGTCGTTTTCATGACATCATCTAGGCCCGGAATGTTAGTTACATCGATGATGGACACAGTCACTGCATTCTCGGTGGCTCTGTTTGCACGTGGGGACAGTGAGGAAAGAGACGAGAGAGAGGGCGATATAGTGATGCCATCTCGGTCAACAGTAGGATTGGGGAACTCTATCAAGGTCTCGTTGATGTACTGTCTTGCCGAGTTCTTATCGTCCCCTCCTCCCACTGTTTCGACCGTCTCCACAGTGACGGTGGTGAAATAGCTGTAGCTGTTGCTAGGGTCTGAAACTGATACATTGAGGACCGCGGTGGCGGTTGTGTTACCGGCGGAGTTTGTCACCATGCAAGTGTACTGCCCGGTGTCTTGCACGGTGACGTTGGTGAAATTGAGCGTTCCGTCATGGAGCACCGAGATCCTGACGCGGTACGATCCGTGGGTCATCAGAGTGCCGTTCGGAGTGAACCAGTTCACGGAGGTCATGGAGGTTCCCGTGCGGCATTTGAGCTCGGCCGCCATGCCCTCGGTAACGTTGAGATCGGTGGGCGGCTCCACGATGACGGGGGCATAGCAGGTGAAATGGCTCTGATCCAGTTCTCCGATGTACTTGCCCTTCAGGCCCGGTGGCGCGTGGCACCGAGCGCAACATGTGGTGTTGCTAGGAACTGTTTCTTTAAGCCACCAGCTGAGCCACAGTACATCACAGTTGCAAACCCACGGGTTGTGGTTGAGATGCACCCTCTCCAACTGATGCAGAGGAGTGAAGAGGTCATGAGGCAGTGAATGAAGTGAATTGTGTGAAAGGTTGAGCTCTTCCAAGTTTTTCAGGTCATCGAAAGCGTTTCGTTCAATGACCGACACCTTGGAGTGCATGAGCCACAGCTTCCGAAGTGACACGAGGCCCTGGAACGACCCGGGCCGGACTATTCCTAACTGGTTCCCCGACAACTCCAATTCCTCCAGCCGCACGAGGGCGGTGAGGTTGGGTATGTCCTTCAAGCCGCACATGCCGAGATTCAAGAAGCGCAAGTTGAACAGACCCTCGAAGGCCGCCTCGGAGATGAAATCCAGTTTCCTGAGTTCCCCGAGATCGAGGCGGCGTAAAGAGGGAACGCGGTGAAAGGCGAATGCCGGCAGTGTCTCGATGGGGTTGTTTCGTAGCCATAGTTCCCTTAGCTTGCTGAGGTACTCAAAGGCTTGCGACGGTACCACGGTGAGACGGTTGTCAAACAGCTCTAGCGTGTTGAGGTTCGGCAGCCCATTGAACGCTCCCACCTCGATCTGCCGGATGTGGTTCTTGGAGAGCTGGAGGATTTCCAGATGCCGCAAGTGCTTGAAGGTGTCAGACTTGATCACCTGGTGTGGAAAGAAAAACACGAAGGCATGATTGTAGCACCTCCCGTCAAAACGTATGAACTCAACACCATGGCGACGTCGCCCTCACCTGAATTGTGTTTTCTTGTAGATTGAGGTATCTTGTGTTTTCTGAAATACTGTCTGGGACTTGATCTAGAGTCTTCCTCGTGCAGATGACACGGCTCGCCTGATTGGAGCAGCTACAGGGGACGGGGCAGGGAGGTGCTGCCTCTGTCAGCTGAGGTCCATGGTTATGGAACCACAACAAAAGGTGGACCAACCAGAGGAGGGAGGAAGGGGCACAGGGGCTGGTCACCATGACAACACGCATGGCAACTGAGTCATGACCCACCCCTACTGCCGTATGATGTTATAAATCACCTACTAACAGGGAAATTTAAGTGCTTAGTTTGAAGCTCATATTTTATGTACTTAGGCAGTTTTTCTCCTTCAAGTAGACCGCTTAAATATTTAGTAAGATGGGTGTAATGTTATATTAAAGACTCTTGCATTAATAGATTCTTATTTTACTTTGCTCATGCTTCTTTGACTACCAAGCACCTTGTTCTTGCTCGCATGTCATTTTAAGAAAGCATGTCCTGTTTTTTTTCCCGTGACAATTATTGGGATAAAATTATATGTGGGAGGGATTTTGCTCTGGGAAGCTCTTCTCCTCGGAGGATGTTTTTTTCTTCTCACTGTGGAAGGAGGGGCTGAGGGTGGAAGAAGAGAGAAAATGGAAGAAAAAAAAGAAAGAAAAGAGGTCAAGTTATGCACAGTGCGGTAGCTTTGCGATATTAGCCTAACACATTCAAGCAAGAATGGCCAGGGTGGAATTTAATTATGACTATAAGACATCGTCCTGTTGCTGAAGACAAGCAAGGTCAGGCTTTGAGTTGTGAGAAATTTGCTTTCAAACTGTGACCTGTAGTACAACTCATCAAAGAGCTGCCATCTTTTCAATGCTAAACTCATTATCTATAGGTCATCATCAAAAATAGGGGTGTGGGCAAAGTCTTTTTGGTCACTCAATATAAACTCAACAAGTACAGGCAGAAAAATGATTTTTTCTTTAAGGTTTCCCCTGTGCTTTAACTCACTGCAGAGCCTCACCCGATCCATCATAATGCAACAACTACCAACGAGTTAACAAATGCAACCCTAATGCAGCACTGGCAATTACATTATAATTATTATTGACCGCATGCGTTGTGTGCAATAAGCCAACACACAATTAGGCCCCGCGCGGAAGGTGATGAACCGAACAAGACATTGCGAACAAGACCCATGCTGATATGCATCCGTAGCAAAACTGTGTCCTTGGTTGAAAGGGTGTCGCGCACTTTTTCGCAAACAGAAATGCCTGCAAGCATCAGCAGACTCACTAAATTTAGAAATGCTCAGGCCATGTCCCTTGCCGTGATAAAGCGGCAATGCTCCTCCTTGTTTTTGAGACATGACTACTCCCGAAATCTCAGTCCTCTTGTAAGCGTCTCATGTCGACTATACATTACGGATGCACATATTTTACTCTCTAACAAGCGGTGGTTTTCGCAGGCTTCAATGGCGGCGTTTGGCGTCTCTTCCCCTATGCAGCGGCCGCACACGGGCTCCTAGAAACACGGTTGCTGTGGCAACCTGCTCACTCACCATCTTGTGTTTTTACTGTCCACTGCCCCATTCCATATTATTATATTTAGCGGCGCTTGATGAGCGTTTGCTGCCCAAACTAGATAACACTGCACTTAAACGTCATATAGAATCAATACTTTTATTCAGAATCAAAATTCACATTTGTGGGGGAAAACTGCACTAATCCTCATGAAATACAAGAAGGGGAAAAAGGTGGGGGTGTGAATGATGATACCTACAAGGTCAACATCAGTCTCTGTGGGGAGGGAAAAAAAACCATCAATGTGAAATCTTACAGCAGCTATTAAGAAAATTCATGAGGGAGTATGTTAGTTAAAAATAGACTTGTCAAATGTTCCACACATCCCACAGACTTTCTCACACATCCCCTCATACAGGGACCCATTGTATAGAAACGCCAACTGTCAACAACAACAAAACTGTTACACAGATAAAGATGTAATTGGCTTTTTAGCTGCTTATGTATTTGCCATAACATATGACTTTACAGGTCGACCTAAAATGGAGTCTTGAGGCGAATCATTAGCTAAATAAACCAGTTTTCTTATTTTTAACATAGCAGTGATTCATGGTATTATATTTTTGCCATACTTAAAACTACCAGAAAAAATCGTAATCAATGACCCCATCTCGCATAAAACCAGGCAAAACAAAGAGTCTAAAATGTTTTCGTTCAATGCACAACTACACACAAGGGATATTTAAGCGGCTATGGTAGGTGTGTGGTTTCTTTCCACAGCCTTGAGGGAGCAAAAACACATTATTCACATGTTAAAGACCACACAAGGTAACAAACCTTTCACTGTGTAGAAAGAGGGGGGAGAGAGAGTCAGAGAGAGAGAGAGGAGAGAGAGAGTGAGAGACCTTGACTGAAAGCCTGTTGCCTTGACATGGCTCCAACATTTAATCTCCAACATATGATGCAAATTAGGTATATCTCATGATGCTCTTCAGGTAAAAGAATATTAACCTGACTCATTTTGGGGGCTGATGGTTGAATCATGACATTGCTGACACGCCTGCATTTTATTTTTTCCGCCACTTCACCGGTTCCCACGGAAGCAAATTCTCAAAGGGGCACTTCTCTCCGTTTTTAATCTTTGTTGCTCTTCGGTGTCGAGAGCAGATTGCAACAATGTCAGTATTGATTATTCGATCAGCTCTGAGAGAGCGCTCAGTCGTGAAAAGACAAATTAGCTGCGAGCTGCTGACCAATTGCTACAAACCAATCACGGTGTGATTGTATCAAGCCTTTCCACAACAAAGTCGTTAAGATTTACGAAGAGGCGGAAAAAAAACGTTGTTTTCGGGAAGGGGGGGTTCCAAAAGACGAAGGGTTTCTCTACCGAATGGTTGCCCGATCCACGCTGGGCCCGACGAGTAGACGCTGTGCATAAACACAAAGCGACGCAGGTGCACCGGGGCCAACTTCATCTACTGTAACTATGACAACACGAGATTGATTCAGGACGTGGGAATCGGAGGAGCTCCGCAAAAAAAAGAAGAAAAAAAGAAATGCTGCTTCATGCCAAACATTCCCATCCAATCACCAGGAAAAAAAAATATGATTCATTCATAAATACATTGAACGGACTGATGCCCAGCGCCTCCTTTTTTGCATGATATGCACCACAATCCAACAGAATGGCCTTATTCATCTATGCAGCTGCGCGGACTATACGGCGCACCTTCCTCCAGAACGCAATTGAAATTCTGAAAAGGCCTAATTCTGCACATGCTGCATTACAAAATGGCTTGCACCCGTTCACACTTAATGACAACTGCACCCACATCCCCCCCCACACCCCCTCCACCGTTTCTCCAAAGGCAACAAAATATACTTACATAATGCATTTGCGTTTTCCTCAATGCCGGCCGGTTTTACGTGATCGTTTCCTTTTGACACCGATTAATTATTCATTCCGCGTAAATTGTCGGGGCATCTAAGCACCATCTTCATCGGATCAAATGGAATCACCACGCCGGCCATTTCATCCTCCTCTTCCAATGTACACACCTGCACCAACATGCACTTACCTCAGCGTTGCGGCGTCTAGCGTCGATGTTTTCCTTCGACAACCCCATCAGCGGTGGCTTGTCTGTCTTCCCCCCTCCCCCCTTTTCACCAAAATGGATTGGCTTGTCTCCCGGGCTGAGAGCTGCCCTTTTCTTGTTCGTCTCGTTGGCTATTCCGCAGCGCCAATGCAACAACGCGGGGGTCTGCGCGGTGGAAGCGGTGCTGATGAGAGACACAATCCACTCCGACGGGCTCGACCAAGAAAAAAAAAAGGGAAGGAGGCTTGAAAGGGAGAGAGGAAAATCAGTTAAAAGGCCACTGGGAGACAATGATGTTAGTATGATCACACTGAATTGAAGGGGACGAGGATGCATGCGCGCGTCTGGTCATCCTTGGAGAAGGCGCGCGTGCAGGCTGCGCACAAGTTTTTTTTTTCTTTTTTTTTTTGTCTTTACGCACATTCCGCATGTCGCCTTCTCTGAATCCCACTAAGAGCAGCTAAGACGGGACTCTGGTGGCTACACCTGCAGTCATGGAAAGATTGGAGCACTTATTCCGCATGAGTTGTCTTGTAAAAGAGCATGATGCTGACACAGATTTCAGTCATAAATCAGGATAGGGTACACAGGGATGTGTTCAGGCTTTGTAATAAAATAAATCCATAAAATATAGTACTTACAGTCATGACTTGCCTGAAACATAAAACTTAAATATAACAATGGGACATTTGTCATACATATTCCATTGGTGTATTATTATTATTTTTATTATTCCAACCACTGATTTTGTATGCCTGAGCAAGAGTGAATTATTTCAAATAAAAAAAACACTTGGGTCATTGAATTGCGCCAGAAAGGGTTGGTTGTTTTGACTCAAATATTTGAATTACTAAACACTATCGGACATAAGTAAATATTTAGAAGACTGTTTTTTTACTCTGGGGTACTTCTTTTCTCAAGTTAAAAAAAACTCTTGTTTTGTCCCAAGGATCAAAAAGATCAGCAATAACCCCCGCATTTAATATTTTCTTTAATCAAGCAATTATCAAGCTAGAATAAACACCTACTGCGGAAATGGGGTACAGTCTATTTATTGTCCCATCAAATACAATTTACACTATTATGCTGGGTAAAGTTGACAAATGGAGCTGTTATTTTTATCATTGTTCATTGCATGTTTTTAACCATGTCAATTGAGTCCAGATGACTGATTATTTTGAAATGTGAAAAATATTTCCTATACCAAATAAAGGTCAGCCTTTCCAGTTTTCTTTTCCTGATATACTGTATTCATAGTCACATCTTACATCACGAGTGATGTTTCGCCGAAAGATTCACAGCATCGCTGGGATTTCCTTCTTCAAAGGAATCCGTTCATAGAAGGAAAGCAAAAGAATTTTGAAGAGCATTCAACATACCAAGTAACACAAAGAAGACACCGCTTCTCAAGTGGAGGAAAACATGGCACAATGGTGACATTATTAAGAACTGTGTGTCCCTTCCCAAACTGATGAAAAGCCGAGAAGAAAACTGGACAGGGATCCTGCTAAGAGAGTGACAGCAACATTGAAGAAGTTGCAAGACTTTCTGGCAAGAACTGACTGCTTAGTGACAACAATCTCCCATTGCTTCATATGTCTCAGCCATGGGCAAGGGTGGCAAGATGAAATCTTTCCGTTCTAGAATAATGCGTAACAAATGGAGGGAATTAGAAAGACTTTGAAGATGGCGTCAGGATTAAGCCAAAATGAAGAAATTTGATGATTAAGTGCATTTATTCCATTGAAATTCATTAAATATGCCTTTGATCATGTGTGGCTTTCTTTTTTGTAGTGGCCCACATCACAATTTAGGTGTTGTTTGGAGAGACATAATGGCTGTGAACTCATATAAATATAGGAGCGCCATAAAATATGAAGTACACAACAAATTGAAATCCGAAATCAATAAAACTTTAATTCAATGTTTCTTTTTAATCTAGGATCTTATAAACAGTAGGATTGTGTCCCATTAATGGTTGAAAAAGTTATCGCACAAAAACAGCTACCATTTGACCTAGGGTGTGTGGACATTTTAAATCCACGACGTTGAATTTGATGGAGTAGCCTTTTAAATGAAAAGCACTTTGACAAATACTTATTCTGCCGACATTGCCTATGCAGGTCTTGGCGAGCACATCAAATCTCCATCACAAAGCATCGTGCGCGTGCATGCGTGTGCTTGCGCGTGCGCCGAATTGGCCCCTGCACATTCCAAGTGTCCCCTCTTATCACTTTTGTCTTGTGACTGCCCTCTTCACTGTCAGCTCGGAGTTAGCTCATCTTCGTTCTGTCCCGGCCCGCACTAAAAGGTCAAAGGACGCAAAAGGCCGGTTATGCTTCTGAAAGACCCCCAAGATATGCCTCCCCCTCCCACTTGCACTTCCCCTCCCTGTGAATGCCGTAGTGAGCATTGTTCACAAGCGCCGGCTTTTTGCTGAAAGCTGCACAGCAATGAGGTCTCTGTGCCTTTTTGCCTCTTCCCCCCTCCTCGTCTACCCATCCCCCTTTCACTCTCTCTCTTTCTCTCTCTCTCTCTCTATTAAATTTCCAGTCACACAGCGGTGCAGAGGATATTCCTCCTTTCCCTTGTTCCCTCTCTTTCCTCCTTTTTTTCCCTTTTCTGCCTAAATCTCGGCTCGCAATCCGGTCTGCATCCCAACCTGGCCGTCTTTCAGCGCCCACTCTCCTCTCTGTACATCCTTTTGCCTTCCAACCCCCCGCCCACCACACCATTTAAAATGCCTCCACGCTGCCCATGCCAAGTCCTCTGTCCTCCACAACCCCCCACCACCACCACCACCACCCCACTCTGCTTACCACTCCGTGTCCTCACAGTGTCATTGCACATTGAATCTGATATCCCCCCCTTATGTATGTACGGCTCGTGTATTTGCAGGCACCCTTGAGGGTCTGTGCGAGGAAAGGACATGCATTTGCGCCATATAAACAAACATTATGACTGTAGTGTTCGTGTCATCGGTACACGGGGCGCACAGAGGAGGGAATTGTCATCCCTCCATGCAGAGGACAAGGCACAAACCCCCATCAACTCTTAATGCCGTGTCGGGAGCCACAGGAGAGAAACGGGAGAGGGAGGGTGACGAGGATTTGGCAGAGACATGCCAGCGCGCCGAGACATATGTGGCATGCTGATAGCACCACAGAGGTGCGGCTCACACTGTGAAGCAGTTTTGGCAGGAAGGACGGGACCCGTATACACACACAAGTCCGTCACTTCGAACCCCCTCATCACTGTGTGCAAAAAAAAGTATACATTTTTTTGGCTCCAGTATACGACAGGGTGAGAAAAACAGTGAGGAAAAACCCCAGTGTCACAGTATCTTAGCAACTGCCTCCATCTCCTTGGAGACAGAGGGCTGACATCATTTCCTGTCTATTAGAGGAGAACTCACTTTAAGTGTGCGTGCGCGTGTGTGTGTGTCAGGGTTGAACTGTAAGTTGACCACATGTTACATCTTATATAGGCATATATAGTTACTGAATTTGAGACATATCGTTTACTATGAAACTACTCACAAACAAAAACATGATAAACTAGAACTGCGAATTAGAGTAGACTTATAATGATCGCCCTTGCAGTTCATTTCGTATTGCATTATACATTTTTATTGTCTTTTAAAAGGAGATTATTTATACTGTTACAATGTTTAATTTGCAAACTGTGGCATTCCAATCCAGAGTTTTTTAGAAGTTGCCTTCTCAATATTTCTATCCTTTACTACCATCCTATGGATTAAATTGGTACAGCACCCGGTCTCAAAGCACTACTCTATTTGTGGGTTCACTTTTAATCAGATAGAAATGTTAAATTTCATTTAAAATGAAATGAGACAGAGTTAAAACACTGTCTCCCATTGACTTTGATAGATGAACTAAATTTGCTCCAAAAATAAACAGACAACACAGTGAATATGGAGGACTACTTACAAAGAATAAAACTATGGAAAGAGATTTTTTAAAAAATATGCTGTTGTAACTGCTTTAATGTTATTGCATTTGTTAACTCACTGACGGCAATAGACGTCCGAGCCATTTTGACGGTGGTGGATTCGACGTCTATCGTTAGTGCCACTAAAAATGCATCATTCAATGACAACTACCGCGGTCAATGGCAACATACGTGGAAAGGTTCTAACTTCCAACAAGGAAAAGTGCAATGGTGGCAGACGGCATAGTTAAGGCATCGTCACAATAATATTATAAATGATCTACAGAGGTCTAGAGAGGCATCTGCTGAAAATTGGTGCAGAGTAAAGGTCGCGCCACAATGCTAACCCAATGTGTTCGTCTCCCAAAGGAATTCTGAAGGCCTGCCGCAAATCACCAGAGTCAGCAGAACACACTTTGAGCATTATACACGCATTATAGAGCTGAGCATATGATTTATAACATCCCATAGGAGCAGGATGTGTTTCACAGATAAGACTAAAGCAGAATATGATTAAAGAAAAGCAAATCCGTGCACTGAAGCGTCTTCAGCAAGGGAAAAAATCCTATGTGATGTGAGGATTTTCCTTCAATGCTATCTTTTCATGTTCTCTTGCTGTGATGAATGCTCATGGATACAGTTTTCTTTCCAAAAATGGTGAAACCACTTGAGTTTGATCGTAAGCGAAAGTAAGCTATACATCCAATTAATTGTCCCCAAATGAAATGTTCAAAATTGCATTTCTATTTAGTTCAGTTTGCATCACAATCATGTAGACTGAATGAAAAGCAATTCATAATTTAATAGATGAAAATACTTTCATGATGATTAATGAAAGGCCTGTCAAGCTGTTACATCGCTGTTTGCTGGGAACATTAAAAATATGTCTAAACTTTCCTTTTAAAATACAGTGACCGTTTAATGAGTTACTCCCTTCCTTCAATTGTGTCCAAAAGGAAGTCTTTCTGAATCACTAACACCAAATATTTGTGTTATGTTATTTTCAACAGTAGGTTGTGCTATTGCTGTTGCTTTGGACCTCTAGAGAAAGGGGGGTGTCTCACCTTATGGTGCAAAGACCACACAGACTTATATAATGTCCAAACACCAATCAAATGTTTTTATTCCTGTCAAGTTCTTCTCTACTTTCTTCAGATTTTGCCCCAAACTTGAAAAGGGGCCCCGATCTTCTCACAAGAACAACTCAAATCCTTCCAGTTTACAATTTTATTGAGGTTTTGGGTGATAGGAAAGAATTACTGTTGCTGAAAGGATTAGGTTGAAAACCTTAAAAAGGTGGACAGAAGGAAGCAAGCATGTGACTTCATTCAAGTGAAAGGAAAGCACAAAGAATGCAACTTACGGTTGTGAGAAAACAAACTAAGCATCAATCAACTGGCATCTAAATGGTACTTATTTTTGATCCTACCAGTTGCGTGTGATCGGGTCTGAAGGGAATTTCTGCTTCCTGTTGTTGCCTGTCTTGTCTTTCAAGGCTGGACTACTGAATTTATATACTGGTCCTATGACCTATGACCTCTGGCAGGAAGTGAGTTTGATTGGGTTTTTTCTGCCCCCTGTTGGTCTGGAGGGGGGGCAGACATATCTTCTCCATAGTTGACTTGACAATTCCTAAATGCGAGAAGTTGAAGAATGCCTATTTGAGAATACATATTAACAGGTTAAACAATCATAAAGTATGTGTGTATTAATCTGTATTTGGAAATGTATCTTTTACCGGGGTGTCCAAACTATTACTGCCATTGATCGCTGCCAGCCCTCCCAATCAAAATGAATTTGGACATATTTTGCTTTAAATGGAAACCAACGAGTCAACACTGAAAAATGCATTCTGAAAACTCAATCGTTAGGACTCAATTAACATCCTCTATTGAACAAATGAAAGTGGAAGGATTTCGTGTTGGCTCATGCATCCTCTGAGTTTTCTGAAGGCGGCCCTCAAGACAAAGTTTGGACGATGATTGCATGACAGCTAATAAATGCACTTTGCGCTGTGTGCTGGTCTCTCTGGGCCCATTTAGGAGCTACAGAGTGCCACTCAATAAAATCTTTTGGAGGGTGTTCACTTTGTAGAGTGGGCGTCAATTGTTTCTGCAAAGAAACGATCCCTCATCCATCTGTGAGGTGAAGTTGTGCACATCATCTGTATCTGAGCGGTGACACTACCCCCCCCGATCGGCAATCACCCCCCGCCTTGGGCCTCACTTACTGCTGACAAATGAGCTGAGCCGCTGGCACAGCGGTCAGCGAGAAATAGTGGACTCTCGGAATTTTCCACAAGATAAATAAGAAATATCTAAGAAAAACACACATCATATTCCTTTCACTAGATTGTACGCAATTGAGTAAATGTTTTTTGTTGTTGTTGTTTTCCAAATGCTTTTCAGCAGTAAATACGGAATATTACATCACATTTTACATCATTTTCACATCAGTCAGTGTGTTGCAATCACATGTGATACTGTGTTAATATTTTAACTAAATGCTAAGTTGCGTGAAAGTGTATTTCACAAACACAAACTTCAATATTAGATTGAAGTTGCAATATATATATATATATATATATATATATATATATATACACACATACACCTCTGGGTGTGTACAGGTGGTGATAGCTGAAAGAAAGACAAACAGTGTATGCCATGGCAAGCTGAACTAAAACTAAAATGAGTTAAAGCATCAATGTCCCAGATAAAAACATAAAAAAGAAAAGAAAAGGGGGAAAACACAAGCTGCAGACTCAGCAGAGGTGATTATACCATTTAATCACAGACTCCCATCGCCATGGTGCGTAGACTTTACTCGCTTCCAGGTTTGATTTACCCGCCCTAGTGTAAGAAAAAAAATCTCATTCACTAGACGGATTGCTGGGGGGGGGCTCCGACTGGCCCCTATAAATCATTCTTTAATCAGAGGCCTCCGAGATTGGGCGCAAAATACCCTGGGGGGCAACACGGTGACACTTCGACTCCTCCCCGCATGCCCGTGCAGTGCTACTAGTTTTTATCTTTCGCATTTCGCCCCTGAGGGACTGTCAGTCCGCTCGTCAGGAAATGAAGAGGGATGACCCGACCCGTGCCTTTGCCCAAAAGCAAGCCACTGTCACAGAATTACTGTCTGTCAAATTCAACAGTTTGGGCCTGCCGAGTTTCGTTGAATATTAGTCGACTTCAGCAGTAGCTTGAAATAGTAGAGCTCAATTTTGCAGTGACTCTGCGGTGCACCGTGAAGACTTACAAACCCTTCGTATTTCGCTTACCCATCTTTTAACTCTTTGGCTGCCATTGACAGCGATAGACGTCTACTTCATTTGAATTGGTGGGCTCAGGAGTGATTGCAGTACAATTGGTGGCGAAAGACATTCAAGTCATTTGGTTGGGTGGCTGCCATTCAAATGACTTTAATGTCATTTATTTTCCTTTCGACTTATTCTCACAAGGGTCGCGGGGTTGCTTGAACATATCCCAGGCCACTATTGGCAGTAGGCGGGAGATAGCCTGAAGATGTTGCCATTCCATTCACAGAGCACAATAAGACAAAGAAGCAATCATACATAAGTACAATTTAGAGTGTTCAATGGGCCAAACGTGGATGTTTTGCGCACGTGGGAGGAAACCGGAGTACCCAGAGAAAACCCCTCAGAGGCATAGGGAGAACATGCAAATGCCACACAAGCTCTGAACCCACTGGGGGATGGAACCCTTATCAATGGCAGCAATGAGTTAATATTAAATGAGATTTTTTTTCTCCAAAATCCATAAATTTCATATTGTATTGTAATTGTAATATCACTGTATCTTGGATATCCAGTTTACACACATATTTTTGTACAATCAGATTTTATCTGATGTGTTGTCATGCACATAAAATCCGCCAATAGCTGTCAGAATCCTGGCTAGTTTGATATCTTATAGTTAATTAATGTTGTTGTTTAATAATCAGAATTTAGCTTAGTAATTTTCCCATCCTCGGATTAATTGGTGCTAAATAGTCTTTAGTTGGTTGAGAAAATTTTGTGGGAATGACTGCTGCTGCTTTCATCTCAAAGTTGTGTTCATGAATAAAGCAATAATGAATCAAATGATCCATATTGCAGTCACTCCGATAATTTACTGTTAAAAATGCACAAAATTTTGTCATTTTAATTGTCGTCCACGAGAGGGCGTGGTATAGACAGCTTGCTATGATGTGCTGTTATGTATTTACAAAGGAATATTCACGTGTTGGAATCTTCAGTCTCTGCGTAGTTTGCAGAGCAATGAGTCAGTCAAGTCCAAGTGAGAGCTCGGCGCAAGGCAAAGATGTTTTGACGTCACAGGCTTGGTTTTTGTAGCGCTGCTGTGTGCGCCTCGAGTCAGTGGAAGTTGCGTCCACGCGTCATCACCATGACCAAGAGCAGCACTCTCGGAATAAGCCGTTTTCCCCAAAGGAGCGAGTTTGGGAAGTCACACAAGATGGATTTTCTTCCAGCTTTGGAGTCATTCTAAACGAGAGGAGATCAGTTCAAAAAGAAAAAAAAAGATGTACTGTTGGTATCCATGGAGTGATGGCATGCACGCTCCTCTTCAGTCGCCGGCTTACAAAAACATCAGTGTGCTTGTTGTCCCTCTTCCTTTCTTACGTGGGCTACTGCACCTTATTCCACGGGG
This sequence comes from Stigmatopora argus, assembly GCF_051989625.1. Taxonomy (NCBI): domain Eukaryota; kingdom Metazoa; phylum Chordata; class Actinopteri; order Syngnathiformes; family Syngnathidae; genus Stigmatopora; species Stigmatopora argus. The sequence continues at coordinate 9,807,229 of NC_135404.1, read as the reverse complement.
ACCCTCTCATGCTGCTGGCCTCGGGGGATCCAGAGCCGATCTGCGGTCGGCAGACGCTGACCGACGGAGCCTGCGCGTCTGCCGCACCGCCGCACGCGGAGGCATCCCGGATGAAGACGGCCGAGGGGCCACCCTCAGCCGCGCTCCATGCCAGGGGCCACACGCCCGGCCCACCCTTGGGGCACGCCAAATACGGGAATAAGAAACTGCCCAAAGCTGTCATCGTTGGGGTGAAGAAGGGAGGAACTAGGGCGGTTCTGGAGTTCATTCGGATCCACCCGGACGTGAGAGCTGCTGGTACCGAGACGCACTTCTTTGACAGGCACTATGACCGAGGGCTCGAGTGGTACAGGTGAGGGAGGTCGCAAAAGCGGTGAACCCACTCATTTCTCACTAATATGTGCTCTTTTCTGCCATTTTTGTATGTAAACATTATCATTAAAATCATAAAGTGTCACAGACAGAAGAGTATTCATGCGTAAAAGCAGATTGGTTGCATTATAACACCTGTATGTTTTCAATATACATATATTCCTGATGTTTGTTTTTATATATTGCTTAAGATATATGTAAATATGAAGTATTGGGCTGGCACATTGCAGAATTTACAATCGTTATTGAAAACTTTGTGTATACTACTGCCTGTGAGGTTGTAAATTGTTCAATGAAATATGATTTTAAATTGGATGTGCACACTGTGCTTTTGCCATGTTTTCCAAACTGCAAAGATATATGGCAATCTTGTACGAACCAGTGAAGTGATCCTGTTTTTCTCCCTTAAACTTAGAGAAATTCAAGATAATAAAATATGAGCGCAAGCATAAAAAGGAAATTTGCTATTTAAAGTTTCTTTGCAACCATCCTTGAATAATGAGCTTCATTTTGACACTTATAGAAAATTGCCCACACACAGTCACAGGAGAAAAAACTCGACATACGTAGATATATTATCTGCAGTAAAAATAATATTTGGACCAATTTAAATGGAGTGTACCTCATTGGTTATGAATCAGTAATTCATGCGACATAAGGTATACAGTATATTTCCCTTTGTTTACTATAAAATAAATGAGCTTTTTTCCATCCAGCAGTAGAGCTACTTTAAGTATATTTATATCTCTATTTGAGTCTAGTATTTAAGTCTAGCCCGAATTTTAAGGAGAAGCTAAGATTTATTCATATGCCGTGCAATCATTTCGGTTAATTAAACCACTTGCCTTCCATCGTCAACAAACTTTTGCATTTCTTTGCAAGAAGTTCTAATGTGTTGGTTATTGATCCAAAACTGCGAAACGGAGTGCTTTTAACAAAGTGTGGCCTCATTAAATGGCCGCGTTTGTCCAAAGCCTGTCAGACACTTCATTAGGCATACCCGCCACAATCCATATTCAGAGCCAGTCCAAGAGTTCTTTTAGTTGTAAAGTCAGGAATCTTGAACTGTGTCATGAAAGAGTGCACACTTATTATTGCCATAAATCAAACATTCATACCAATCACTTTGAGGTTTAAGTCATATCCGTTTTTGTGAATGATTTGCTGTCAAGCAGTGGAGTTGACACCATTGCAGAAGAAAGCCTCCTTGCTACACTAATTGGCATTCGGGCAGTTTGACTGTCATCCGCCAGAAAATGTCAAATGCCAGCACGCAGACGTGAGCGTTTTGTGAGCCTTCATAAGCGTACGTTTGCCTCTAATGAGGAAAGGTCAAACTGTGGAGCCAGACAGGAATTTATTGACCAATGGGGCTTTGGGCAACGATTCTCTCAAACAAGCAAAAAGGTGAGAGATCCTTGAAAGTTTACAAATGATAATTCTCGCCGGCTACAGTCCAAGAGAGAATAGACCACCTTGTAATGTGAATAGGAAGTGGTATTTCTTAAATAATTTCCAACAGACAAAGCATTTTTGGGGGTTATTTATATTGTAACCGGTTGTTAAAAATGGCTCAAGCCATTTTGGAATTAACCTTTGTTCGATCGTATATATCAGTGGTGTCAAAACTATGATCCGTGGGCCATCTGCAGCCCAGATTTTATTGGCCCGCAATGATTTAGGAAAATATTGTTGAACATGGCCTGCACAAATAACTGAAATTTAGCCTACTTTCTGTCACATTTCTCAGTTTTAAGACTAGATGGAGCTGGTAATGTTAACAGTGCCTGTCCATTGTTCAGGGGTCAAAACTTGCAATATGTTGAAATCAATGTAGAAAACTATTGCAATTCAATGCATTTATATTCATATATAAATAATAGTAATCCAACGTAATAAAGGGAAATATTTTGGGGTGAATTTCTTGATTGATTTTTTTTGCTGTCGGCCCTGAGACAAAAAAGTTTGGACACCCCCTGCTATACATAGATTCCTAACGCTTCCTTAGATAAACCTGAACAAACTACTGGAAACCAATATCAGAGCTCTAATCAAAGTATTCCATAGGTACAGAGAGTTTCAACTATGCTTTGGTTTTCATTTGCAGAACTCCACTGATGTTGTCGTAATTCAATGAACACATGTAGGTTTTAATTGACATAAAGGTTATAGGTCATGTCGCGTCAACAGTGTCCCACTTTATAGCCTTGCGCGTAAGTGAACACGGTCACATGCTGCTGTATGCATTGTGCATGCCGTCATGGTGATTTATTGCTTTTGAAGCTTGCTACACGATAGAGCCGGGCCGGGTGCGACAATCCTCTCGTGACAAGCCAGTGCACTCAAGTTGTGCATCAACATCTTCATTTGCATCAAGAAACTGGGATTGCAGCCAAAGTAGGTTTTCATCGGTTCTGATTTGGGGTGGAAATTGTTCACATTGTCTTTTTGCATAAGGACAAGTGCAGATATATAAAAAAGACTGATTCAAGTACTTTATTTAACAAAAGACAAAAAGTGAAAAAATATAAAATAGCAAAATCTTGTGTCAAAAAATCAAATGGTGCTTGTTGTTGTTTACGCTTCAAGTATAAAACACTCATTTTTTCAAACATTTTGACATTCAAAACACTTTTGAGTACACTCACTTGATGTGGAATGTTTTTGGACATAAGATGGAAAAATGTGAACAAAATGAGCTTATGGTTGGTAAATATCTCGTAACAACAATCATTCTAGATCGCAATGGCACTCATAGATGAAGAGCCTATAAAAATACCTTAAAATAATAATAATAAAAATAAATCTGCCCAAGCACAACAATGAACTATTACTTTTCGAAACAGCCCTTTTTGCCACTTTCATCTCTCTGAAATGCAACATCTAATATTCTCATTTTGTTTTATGCAAAGGACAGCGTGTCCTCTGTCGCTTAGCTTGTGCAGCATTTCAAAAGCACTCCACCACCCAAAGAAAACGTAAAATACATCATCTAAGTGGATGTAAACAAAAATCCTTCTCTTTGCTTTTGTGTTTCCATCAGAGGTTTGATGCCAAGGACTCTTGAAGGCCAAATAACCATGGAGAAGACTCCCAGCTACTTTGTGACTAAAGAAACGCCGCAACGGATCGCCGCCATGTCCCGAGACACCAAACTCATCGTGGTGGTGCGGGATCCTGTCACCCGAGCCATATCGGATTACACCCAGACTTTATCCAAAACTCCCGACTTGCCCAGCTTCCAGGAATTAGCCTTCCGGAACCAGAGCGCGGGCCTGGTGGACGCGTCCTGGAATGCCATTCGCATCGGCCTGTACTCCCTTCACCTTGAGAACTGGCTCCGTTACTTCGCCCTAACTCAGATCCACTTTGTCAGCGGCGAGCGCCTCATCACGGATCCGGCGAGCGAGCTGGCCCGGGTGCAGGACTTCCTGGGGCTGAAGCGCATCGTCACAGATAAGCACTTTTACTTCAACCGCACCAAAGGCTTTCCGTGCCTCAAGAAACCCGAGAGTAGCGGCTCGCCTCGCTGCTTGGGGAAATCCAAGGGCAGGACTCACGTGCAGATTGACCGCGATGCCATCGAGCAGCTGCGAGACTTCTACAGACCCTTTAACGTCAAATTTTATGAGATGGTGGGACATGATTTCAAGTGGGAATAGGGATGTAGACCAAGTCGGAAAATACCAGTGCAATCGAATGGAATGAAGCTCATGAGCAAAGATATTAGATGAGCAGGTCATTTATTCATCATGTATCTTATTTTCATTCACGCTGACGAGATTGTTCAAAAAGCAAAGAAGAAGAATATTCTGGAATGGAAGAGGGATGCTTCTGAGGAGAGAGGGAACATTACTTTAAAAAGTAAAAGCACTTTATCACATTTCCTGTATGTTAAACAGCAGTCAGATCCAGTGTAAAAGGGAGAAGAAAATGAATTTGTTTAGAATTTGGTTACCTGTGCACTTTTTGGCTCCAGCCAGATGTGCTGCTGAGTCATATTTGAATATTTTAGCTCCAATAAGCCTAACCCTAAAAGTCCTGACATATTTGGTCATGAGCAATTGGACTAACCCTAACCCCATCTCATCTCATATCATCTCATTTTCTCAACAGCTTTATCCTCTTTAGAGTCGCGGGGGGTGCTGGAGCCCAGCTAACTCCAGGCCAGAGGCGGGGGGACACCCTGAATCGCTCGCTGGAAGCCAATCGCAGGGCACAATACCTAGGGGGCAATTTAGAGTGTCCAATCAGCCTACCATGCATTTTTTTATGTGAGAGGAAACCGGACTACCCAGAGGAAACCCACGCAGGCCCGGGGAGGAAAATGGAAACTGTACACAGATTGACATGACCTGGATTTGAACCCAGGACCCCAAAGCTGTGAGGCCGCCCCAACCTTAAACCTAACCCTAAAAGTCCTGACATTTTTGGTCATGCGCAATTGGACCAACAGTAACCCTGACCCTAAAAGTCCTGATAAATTTTGTCATGAGCATTTGGACTAACCCTAAAACCCTAACGCTAACCCTAACCCTAATGCTAAAAGTTCTAACATATTTGGTCATGAACAGTTGGACTAACCCCAATGCTAAGCCTAACGCTAAGCCTAACCCTAAAATCACTTTTAAATAACAACTAGTGCCAGTTGGATGTCTCTGCGGCAGACGCTGCCATTGACGTACACATCTGTCCATTTTTTTAAAAATTGTTTTTGATTATTTTATTAACAATAAAAAATAGCCTTTCCAGCCCGATGTGTGTCTCCTGGCCTATGTATGGATCGTTTCCTCCGTGTTGACAGTATTTTTTAATTTATTTGGGGGTTACGATTGTAACACTGTGGGATTTATAACATATACCAAACGAGCCTTATAGTAAGCCCCCTACCACATAATTATCAGATAAAGGAGAATTAATGCCTACCAATGACTAGATGGATAAAGAAAGATTAAAACATATATTATGACTTGTTATAAGTGCATTGAATGGTTTTTAAACATTCACTTTTCTCACTACCGAAGGCTTACGCTAACCCTAAAATATGTGACATATTTGGCCATGAGCAATTGCAATAACCCTAAAACGCTAAGGCTAACCCTAATGCTAAACTCTGACGCTAACCCTAACGCTAAACCCTAACGCTAAACCCTAACGCTAAACCCTGACGCTAACCCTAGCGCTAAACCATGATGCTAACGCTAAGCCCTGACGCTAATGCTAACACTAGCGCTAACGCTAACGCTAACACTAAGGCTAACGCTAACGTTAACACTAGCGCTAACGCTAATGCTAACGCTAACACTAACGCTATGGCTAAGGCTAAAGCGAACCCTGACGTTAAACCCTGATGCTAACAATAACGCTAGCACTAATGCTAATGCTAGCGCTAGCGCACGCTAATGCTAACACTAACGCTATGGCTAAGGCTAACCCTAACGCTATAAACCCTGATGCTAACACTAACGCTAGCGCTAACACTATCGCTAGCGCACGCTAACGCTAACGCTATCGCTAAGGCTAAGGCTAACCCTAGCGCTAACACTAATGCTAACGCTAGCGCTAGCGCTAGCGCACGCTAACGCTATGGCTATGGCTATGGCTAAGGCTAAGGCTAAGGCTAAGGCTAAGGCTAAGGCTAAGGCTAACCTAACCCTAACCCTAACCCTAACTCTAACCCTAACCCTAACCCTAACGCTAACGCTAACGCTAACCCTAACGCTAAACCATGATGCTAACGCTAAGCCCTGACGCTAATGCTAACACTAGCGCTAACGCTAAGGCTAACACTAAGGCTAACGCTAACACTAGCGCTAACGCTAACGCTAACGCTAATGCTAACGCTAACGCTAACGCTAACGTTAACGCTAACACTAACACTAACGCTAACGCTATGGCTAAGGCTAAGGCTAACCCTGACGTTAAACTCTGATGCTAACAATAACGCTAGCACTAATGCTAATGCTAGCGCTAGCGCACGCTAATGCTAACACTAACGCTATGGCTAAGGCTAACCCTAACGCTAAACCCTGACGCTAACACTAACGCTAGCGCTAACACTATCGCTAGCGCACGCTAACGCTATCGCTATCGCTATCGCTATCGCTAAGGCTAAGGCTAACCCTAGCGCTAACACTAATGCTAACGCTAGCGCTAGCGCACGCTAATGCTATGGCTATGGCTAAGGCTAAGGCTAAGGCTAAGGCTAAGGCTAAGGCTAACGCTAACGCTAACGCTAACGCTAACCCTAACCCTAACGCTAAACCATGATGCTAACGCTAAGCCCTGACGCTAATGCTAACACTAGTGCTAACGCTAAGGCTAACACTAAGGCTAACGCTAAGGCTAACGCTAACACTAGCGCTAACGCTAATGCTAACGCTAACACTAACGCTATGGCTAAGGCTAAGGCTAACCCTAACATTAAACCCTGATGCTAACACTAACGCTAGCACTAATGCTAATGCTAGCGCTAGCGCTAGCGCACGCTAATGCTAACACTAACGCTAACGCTATGGCTAAGGCTAACCCTAACGCTAAACCCTGAAGCTAACACTAACGCTAGCGCTAACGCTATCGCTAGCGCACGCTAACGCTAACGCTATCGCTATCACTATCGCTATTGCTATTGCTATCACTATCGCTATCGCTATCGCTATCGCTAAGGCTAAGGCTAAGGCTAAGGCTAAGGCTAACCCTAGCGCTAACACTAATGCTAACGCTAGCGCACGGTAACGCTATGGCTAGGGCTATGGCTAAGGCTAAGGCTAAGGCTGAGGCTAAGGCTAAGGCTAAGGCTAACCTAACCCTAACCCTAACCCTAACCCTAACCCTAACCCTAACTCTAACCCTAACCCTAACCCTAACCCTAACGCTAACGCTAACGTCAACCCTAACGCGAACCCTAACGCTAACCCTAACCCTAACGCTAACCCTAACGCTAACCCTAACCCTAACCCTAACGCTAACCCTAACACTAAAAGTCCTGACATATTTGGTCATTAGCAATTGGACTAACCCTGACACCGTAACCCTAACGATAACCCTAACCCTATCTCTAACCCTAACCCTAAAATAGCTGACAGATTTGGTCATGAGCAATTGGACTAACCCTGACACCGTAACCCTAACGATAAGCCTAACCCTATCTCTAACCCTAACCCTAAAATAGCTGACAGATTTGGTCATGAGCAATTGGACAAACCCTAACACCGTAACCCTAACCCTAACAGTAACCCTAATGGTAACCCTAACCCTAAAAGAGCTGACAGATTTGGTCATGAGCAATTGGACAAACCCTAACACCGTAACCCTAACCCTAACAGTAACCCTAACCCTATCTCTAACCCTAACCCTAAAAGAGCTGACAGATTTGGTCATGAGCAATTGGACAAACCCTAACACCGTAACCCTAAACTTAACAGTAACCCTAACCCTAACCCTAACCCTAACCCTAACCCTAAAAGAGCTGACAGATTTGGTCATGAGCAATTGGACAAACCCTAACACCGTAACCCTAACCCTAACAGTAACCCTAATGGTAACCCTAACCCTATCTCTAACCCTAATGCTAAAAGAGCTGACAGATTTGGTCATGAGCAATTGGACAAACCCTAACACCGTAACCCTAACCCTAACAGTAACCCTAACCCTATCTCTAAACCTAACCCTAAAAGAGCTGACAGATTTGGTCATGAGCAATTGGACAAACCCTAACACCGTAACCCTAACCCTAACAGTAACCCTAACGGTAACCCTAACCCTATCTCTAACCCTAATGCTTAAAGAGCTGACAGATTTGGTCATGAGCAATTGGACAAACCCTAACACCGTAACCCTAACCCTAACAGTAACCCTAACCCTATCTCTAAACCTAACCCTAAAAGAGCTGACAGATTTGGTCATGAGCAATTGGACAAACCCTAACACCGTAACCCTAACCCTAACTGTAACCCTAACGGTAACCCTAACCCTATCTCTAACCCTAATGCTAAAAGAGCTGACAGATTTGGTCATGAGCAATTGGACAAACCCTAACACCGTAACCCTAACCCTAACAGTAACCCTAACCCTAGCTCTAACCCTAACCCTAACCCTAACCCTAAAAGAGCTGACAGATTTGGTCATGAGCAATTGGACCAACCCTAAGGCTAACACTAACATCTTGTGGCGGTTTTCGGGATTGTAAATTAGGAGATTCTGCGGTTAGACTGGATTGAGGCCGTAATTACATTTTCCAGACGCTGCCATTGACATACCTGTCCGTCCAATTTTTAATTTTTTATATATATATATATATTAAATAACAATAAAATGGCCTCACTAGCCTAATGCGTTTCTCCTGACCTACGTATAAATTGTTCCCTCCGTGTTGGCAGTATTTCCTTTAGATTATTTTGGGGATTTCTGCCAACGAGCCAAATAGTAAGGCCCCCTACCACATAATTATCAGATAAAGGAGAAACAATACCTACCAATGGGAAGATGGAAAAAGAAACTTTAAAACATCTATTATGACTTGTTGCCCTTTGCATTGAATGTTTTTTTAAACATTCACTTTTCTCACTACCTAACCCTAACGTTAACTCTAACCCTAAAAGTCCAAAATGAATGAATTAATATTCATGAGCCACTCCATTCACCAAGTCTCAAAAATTGCAGCAAAGTAGATACGTACACTGAACTCCCCCGGGGCCTTACTGAGCATGTGCGGCCGGCCAGACAAGAAGCAGGTGTTTGGCTTGTTGTGCATGGCAAGAATGAGTAGTCGTTGCTCGTCGTCCTGCTGAGGCTCCTTCAGCCTTCACACGAAGGCCATGTGATGATGTACTATCGTCTGCTTGTCGTCTTTCAACTCCACCTCATCGATCTACAGTACACTACATATACGTATGTTTGTGAATGAGTCTCATATACAATCATTCCTCCCTTAACTGGAATTTCAAGATCTCAACAGCAAGTGTTCTTCAAAATCATTTGCCACATGGACCAATATAACTGTAACTGATTCAGAGTCGGGCGGCCCGGTGGTGCGAGTGGTTAGCGTGTCGGCGTCACAGCTCTGGGGTCCTGGGTTCAAATCCAGGTCTGTGTGGAGTTTGTATGGGTTTCCTCTGGGTACTCCAGTTTCCTCCCACATTCCAAAAACATGCATGGTAGGCTGATTTCACACTCTAAATTGCTCCTCAGTATGGGTGTGCGTGTGCATGGTTGTCCGTGTCCTTGTGCCCTGTGATTGGCTGGCCACCGATACACGGTGTCACTCGCCTTTGGCCCGTAGTCAGCTGGGATAGGCTCCAGCACCCCCTGCACCTCTAATGAGGATCAAGCGGTTCAGAAAATGAGAGATGAGACGTACAAGAAGAGATTGTTAACTCTTTCAGTGCCACTGACGACCAGAGATGCCCAACCATGTGGCTCTCACTAAACAATGAAGACTCTAAAGGTCCACGTCAGTGGAATAGTTAATATTTCATTGAGTTGTAAATAAAATGAATAGCAGTAGAAGCACCTGAAAACCAATGATGTTCCATTGATCTATTCATTGTAACACAAAAACAAACAGCAACACGTCTAGCTCCAGCCTTCATAAGTAGTATGACTGTAGTGCTTCCATATAGGGGTGAATAGTTGGGATTTGGTACATTTTGATTTTAAAAAATCAATTAAAATGTACACAGAACTGAACTAAATCAACCTATTAGTCAGCCTTCACCAATTGGACACAATGAGGATATAGATAGAGTACTATTGACTGTCTAAGATTGTCTACTGATGATCATAAGATCAAATTTACTACATTTCCAAAGCACTAAAATAGAAATTGAATGGAGATTATTATAAAAAATACTCCTGGTGCAGCTTTATTGCAAAATCCTTATTCGTTTTTAAATTGCTGCACCTCTTTAAATGCTAGCCCGTTAACACAGGTACATTTCCATCTATTCCCTTCTGTCTTTAATTACTGTAAAAGTCTTTGGAGGTGAAAACTGATCGTGTATTAAAAATTTAACCTCTAAGATGTGGTCAATACTCACATTGGATGCCAATTAATTCTTAGCCCATTGGATTCTTGGCATACTACAAAAACAAGGGTGTTGTCAGCAAGTCTGCTGTGGATGGCGGTGATACCACCGGTGGACGAGTGGGTGGGAGGAATTTCAATCACGGTGCAAAGACAAAGGAGGGAGCACCTCACCATGGCAGGTTATCAAATACACTGGGAGACTGTAGGTCACATGATTGCTCAGGAAAGTTTAGATTTGGTCTACTGTGCCGCATACTAAAGCAAAACAGCGAGAGAACGGGTGATCTGTGGCCACAAAAGCAACATTATCACTGTATTCCTTATCATTTTCTGTAGCAGAGCGCATTGAAGCATTGCAGCCCAGGGTAGTCTCTTAAGAGTCTATTACTCTATTTGCTATGTCCTTGTGAAAAAAAAGGGACACTTTGAAATGAGGCTTGTTTTTTTAGTCGAGATTTGGAGTTATAATATGATGTAGCTGTTTAATGATTTTGCTCATTTTTGGATGACAGACAAATATGGAACGGTGGGTCCAACAATTGGTCTAATTTGTACATAAAATATGGTGAAAAATGTATACCAGCAGCATTATTCAGTACATTTCATAGAAAATTGGGGAACCCTGCAGTGTATAATAATCCATCTACACATTGGATGTATGCACAGTGCACTTGGAAATGGGGGAGCTAATATATATATATATATATATATATATATATATATATATATATATATATATATATATATATATATATAGTACTCTCCATTTCCTTCTCCAGCAAACCATTAAAATCACAAGCACAGGAAAGAAAGAAAACATAAAAAATGTTCCTCTTTTTTAGAACCTTCAAACCTCCACTATCAGCCTTTTTTTTTGTCTCCATCCTAACATTCATTATTCTCCCGTGACCTCCAGATGGGGGCGTCGGTTGTATAGCTCCACTACCTCTGATACCTTCTCCCGTCACCGTCATTTCTTGCACACCAGCGGCTCATTTCCGGTACTTCACACACAGACACACACATACGCGCTCTCACGCACACACACAGGTGAGCGCCAGAAGTTACTGCGAGCGATTGTGAGGATGGTGCACATGGGTCCTAATTAGGCATGAGGGCCAGGACGGAGCAATCCCGGGGAACAAGCGGCATCCAGAGTTTGATTAGACTCTCCCAGCGCGAGGCCCTCTGGAGATTGGTTGCAGGTCAAATCTCTCTCACACACTCTCCTCCTCACACAGACACAAACTTTGCCTACTTTTCAAATTGAAACTCCCGTAGGAGGCAACCTATGCAAATGGTAAACCTCTTGGCGGATGTGACCTATTTTGGCTATGGCTAATGAGGTATTAGTTTTTCATTGATAAATATTTGGTAGAAATCGAAGCAGTGAAGCCGACTCAGCGGTTCACGCAATGTGGGGTTTTTATCCATTCATTTTCTGAACCACTTATCCTCACAGGTGTTGCAGGGGGTGCTGGAGCCTATCCCAGCTAACTACGGGCACCAAGCAGGGGACACCCTAAATCGTTCGCCAGCTAATTGCAGGGCTGGAGGACCCAGAGAAAACCCATGCAAGCCGAAGGAGAACATATCAACTCCACACAACCTGGGATCAAACCCACGACCTCAGAACTGTGAGCCCGACACACTCACCACTTGCCCGATGGGCCACGTGACTTTTTTAAAAAAATCAATTTTAGCACACGCGTCGTATACTCCCCAGTGATTTTTTTCTCGTAATTAGCCGAAAGTATCAAAGGATTATTTTGAGTACTTTTTGTTGCCGAAGTAAAGAATTCCATCAAAAGCTGACAAATATACTGCATTTTTTTAATACTTCTGCAAAGAACCCTCAAACAAAGATGCAGCAAATGACTCCCCAAAAAGCAAATGAAATCATTTATAGTCTGAAGACAATGTTGAGAGTGTTTAAAAGTCACAGAAATGTCACCCAGATGTAGTTCATCGAAGCCTAATAGGTTTCAGCTCCTCACTGACTTTTAATGAGCTTCGGAAAAAGCAACAGAATTTCACCAGTATACCCGAGCTTTTTGTTTGTAATTCTATAACAAGTGTTAGCAGAGGCCTGCAGCTGAATGCATTTCACATGCATGCTCCATTTAAGGTACACTATCTTTTTTTCCTTGCACATCGCACTCTCCATGCTTTATTCAGTATCTTCACACAAGGAAGAAAAAAAAACTGAGTTCCTGGGGTTTTCAAGCAAGTGACACTCGGCACTGAACCCTGCTCGGTCCTCGCACTTCCGAATAGTTCTACACGCCGACAGGATGTCCCAGAGGTCTAAATCGCTGGTGGCTTTGGAGCCAAATTAAAGCCAAGTGCTGACAACTGTATGGTGCAGTCGCAAGTACATAATGATACACGTTCTCACAACTATTTGCAGAGCACCGTTGGAAGAACAGTCCATGGGGAAGAAGCGTAATAGGTGTGCCGAGGTGATGCGCTCTAATGAGCTTATGGCGAGGAAAGCAGCGAGCAGAAGAAATGAGAAAAGCGCTGGAGAGTTAAAGCCAGGTCATCTTGTCTTTTTGTCACAGGAAGCGCCAAAACTTGTGACCCTGAAATTGCAATTCAGAGACGGAGAGGCACTATCAAGATGCTGAAACGCAGACGGAAAATGAAATGAACAGCATGAACTTTACGAACTAAAGCACATACATAGCCATTTTGAATAGTTCACAATTATGTGACCGACCTTTATGTAGGTTTCATTTTCTACATTAGAAAAAAGCTTGGCATTTGAACCAGGGTGTGTAGAATTTTCTATAAACTACTGCAACGAGGGGATGATCGTCCAAAATGTCCACCTATGCCTCCATCGGACCTTTTCTCACCGATGCGGGCTGCGAATCCGATGAGATTGGAGGCCCTAGATGGAACACTCGCCAGGAGATGTGTGCTAATTAGGATGCATGCCTGGCATCTCGCTGAGGAGGATAACAAGGCTCATCTCAAGGCTGCCTCAGGATGAAATCAAAACACGTCTGACGTGTCAGCAGCACCCCGGACTGCAGACCTACCACACCTGAGCTGACATACAAAGGTTACATTAAGATGTTGATAGGGGGGCTTTCAACAGCCTATTTGTGAAGAAAGGCAGATGACAGTACATCATTTACATTAAGATTATCGTAGAACAAAGGTCTACACCAGCATGGGTGTTCTGCTTGACTTTATAGCCTAGTCATACTGTACAATATACATACAGAAAAAAATGCTTTTATTTTCTCAACACGGTCGCTGTAAATATAGAATTTTGTCAGGTCTGTGATGCAGTGTGCACAATATTGCACAACATTCTTGGGAAATAGGAAATAAAACATTAAATTTCATTCATGAATACAATGGACACTTTTGTGTTAAAGTTTTTATACAGTTACAACTGATGTTTTCAATTCTGCTCTTATAATCTTTTTGTGGTATAGATTGTCCTCTCTCAATATTTGATATGTGTTGGAAATTTCTTTAAAACAAATTAATTCCTCCCAAATTAATTCAAAGCCTAAGGTGTAGTTCAATTGGGTATTTTAAATTAGATTTTGACTTATTGCAAAGGTTTTGAATGGAACCTTGCGATAACTGCAGTCTAATTAAATAAGCTTGTTTTTTAAGCTTATTAAAAATATATCTCTAGTAATATTTCTTGCATGAATTGCTGCCCAAATTCAAAGAATGAAAAGTATGTATTATTAGTTTTGTTTACTATTTAGATCATTTTCATATATATATATATATATATATAGTTTTTTTTTTCAAGACAAGAGTCTTTGTTTATTGGATTTTGTCCATTGTTTTGACTTGCTTTGACTAACAAGCATGCTCAGGGAATAAAACCCTTATCTCAAGGTAAGAGTGCATTATCAAATGACATTATAATACAAAGTTTTTGTTTTGTTTGACTATATATTTGAAATTGAATGTTTGGATGTGGTAAATTGGGTGTTGTTTGTTCCCATGAGCATCCTGGTGTGCACCCGAACAAAAACAAAATGGAGGATGGTCCCTCAGATTACGTGACAGACAGCTGCACTCATCAAAGATTTTATGAATTCATTATACATTTTATGTTTCTCCAAACACTCATTTATCTTCATGTGAAAATCAAACAGGACAGGCATTGACTCGTCTTCTCTTCTAAAGACGACAGAACTTTTGGTTAAAAAAAAAGTGTCAGACGTTCGTGCCAAATTTCAGGGCGGTTTCGTGTCCCGGTTCTGACAGGATGCGCGCGCAAAAGCATGTTCGGGGGGCGTGCGTCGGAGTGAAGACGGCTTGGGAAAAGAAAAAAAAATCAAAGTGTGTTATTTTCCTCCCTGAAAGCTCATGACATCAAAGTGTTCGCCTTCCTCTCCTGTGCTGCTTCCATCTCAGAAATACTGCAAAGCCTCTAATGATAGAACGTATAAGGAGGTGCTACGGCTGCCAGCCAAAAGGAGAAAGAGCGAAAAAAAGATGCATAGGAGGTGATGATTGACACTGGATCTTTTTTAAATGTGGAATTCCTGTCATGTGGGTCCAGAGCCGTGAATTCCAACACATTGTGGCTGATGCGGTAGCCTGCCCACTAAACACCAAAACAACAACAAGCTTTCTTTCAATCAATCACCACAAATGGTAAACCAACGAATACCTTTTAATTCACGGCATCAGGACCACTGAAAAATGATCCTTCACTGCGACGGAGTAAAAAAAGTACAAGTACTTCATTACTTATTACCACTGTCAATCACGCAAGTGTTGGCGGAGGAGTGTCAGACGCGCAGTGTCATACTTCACACTTTGAGCCACGTTTGGGAAGGTCTTGAGATTCCAGCGAAGACGCAAGCTTGCATAATGGAAGAGACATTAATGGGCAGCAAATTGAGGAAACCTGCCAACTGCACAAGGGGGAAAAATCAGATAAGACTCAAATGGAACCCATCAAACACTGCATTTTTTTTATTTATCTGGGGTCTAATGTCACCGCCAATGAGGGGATTGCGCGAAAAAAGCAAGGCGTGGGACCAAGTGCAAAAATCCAAGGGAGGCAAGGCAGAAATCTAAAAAATTTAAAATTTGCAACCATGCTGGATCTAGAATGTTGACACAAAATGTACCCTCGGGAAGGAAAAACTCATTCTGACTGATGTGAATGATCACTGCCAGACCTCCTAGTTCAAAGGGATTGGCCGTCTATCGCTGTCAAACGCAGTTAATCAAAATCTAACTGTCCAATGCATGCACAGTTGATTCTAGAGAGATGGTGCTCCATTTGTTTTTCCAAGGCGCTCTGTACATCTGCTCGGTTTTATGTAATTCAGTCGTGGCCGTCGCGCCTGACACGTCATATATATTGCATCGACTAAAAAGCCGCTCTCTTGCCGCCTGCACTCAAGGCTTACTGGATTTTTCATCTCCAATTAAAAGGGAACTAAAGTATTGCACCGTTGGACTCGAGCAAGAGGGAGAAATAATTGACGTGCTCGCTCACGAAACAAGTGAATTATTTAATCTGTTTTGGACTTTTATGGTGGTAAGAGAGGAAAAAAAGCTTTTACATTCAAAATGCAATTATGTCTTGGGTTGGTGGGGAAAAGGAACATTTGTTATGACGCTTGATTATCAGAATGATAAGTTTAGGGTAATTGAACGGTACACTGAATAGAATATGGATTTTATATGGATTTAACATTGTGTTCTGTGATTGACAAGTAAACTGTTATAGGTTCTAACTTTCCCCAATATAGAAAATGTGATGAATAATTAACAATGATTCATATTGCAGAAGTTGGATGGATTTGTCGTTTTTTTTCAGTTTTTCAGTTGAGAATCACGTGACTAAAAATATTAAAGATGAAGCTAAATGGGAATAAATCAGCGATTCTTAACGTCACACGATAATGAGCCCTCGTTGTGCCAAACCCATTTAGCACGATTGAGTCCTTTGAGATCAGCAAATACAAAGACCAATCAAACCGTGCATGGGGAAGGTGCCGTTCTGTGATGTATAAATACATACAGAGTATCTGACTTGAGAGGTTCTTCGACCCACTTCTTTTCCAACATGGTTCCATTTGTTTGCTCTCATTCGCATCTTCCATTGTGTTTGCTGGCAAATCAATATGGAAACGTAACACTTAAGAGAGCTTCAATATGTTCCTGTGTAGAAACTTGAGAAGAAAATTATTTTGACAAAAGTGAAAGGTCATGCGATGCATGTATTCTTTTATTGCTTCTTTGAATACAAATAATCACAAAAAACTCAAAGGAATGTTCCTGTACAACTAATCTGATAAGAAAAATGACTGGAAAACATTACTTTCGCAAATATAATGGAATAAATATAGCTTATCGCTGTACTTCAGGCTACATGACAGCAAAATGTGGAAAAAGTGAAGCAAATTGGATACTTAGAGAGTATATATTACTTAAAACTATACTTATATTATAGTATACTACCACATGCATTACCATTTAGTCCCAATGCAACCATTTTTGATGTACTGAAATATCAAATGGTTGAGTCCAGTTTGTGTGTTGTAAGTTTTGATGTCATTACACAGAAGCCAGAAAAAACTGAAACAGCATTAAAAGTCTGGATCTCGCTAATAAAGGCCGAAAAGACCAAAAGGCTATACGAGCTCCTGTGATAAAAACAATTTCTAAATAGACCGAAAAGGTTCAATGCTAAAAATTGTGGCCTTCCTCTTCCATCCTTCGACAAAGTGTCTCAAAATGAAGCCTCAAGAAACATCAATATGGATCAAATTTGGCTACCGGAGGTGCGGAGATTGCACTGATCAATCCGGCGAGATTGCATCAGCCGCATGTCTGGCGTAGGCAAATGCCGGCCGACGTGTCAACTCATTCCACATGTTAGACGAGCCGCCTCTCGCAGGTCACCAAGGCCGATGTCACGCTTGAATTCCGATCAAACTTGAGAATTCTCCAATGAGGACTCGCTAATGAGCCTCTCTTGGAAGTGATACAAAATGGAGATGATTATTGATGTGAGCATAAGAGTCTGGCTCCTTTGCACCACAGTCTCGTGCCAGTTTGCAGTCCCTGTGTTTTTTTTCTTTTCAGGACAGTCGTGCATGCATTTTAATTCGAGTGACTTCTCCCCATTTGGAAAAACGATACCCGGGATGTCGTAAGGTACGTCTCCTGTCACCGTGGGCCGTTTTGAAAATTTGATCGCTTCCCAGGGGGAGAAAAGGACGAGGTAAGAAAGCAGTCGGTGAAATTGATGACATTTATAGAAAATTACAAGAAGGGAAAGACAAATAGGCGGGGTTAGTACCCCCACCCTGGGGCCAAACTAATAAAAGTACAATTGAATCACTGCCTAAATAAATGACACTGCTGTAGTTTAATAACGCAGTCGGGCTTTTCGACCCTACGATTCATCTTAATGATACAAGTAACCAGTTCAAATAAAAGCACGTTTTTCAGGGACAAATTGAGTATTGCAACCATTTCCTCAGCTGTTATTTTGGGGCAATTTTCCAGCAAATATGGAGCTCCACCAAGAGGAGACAAGGAGAAATGGACTGTAAATCTTGTTTTTTTTCCCTATTTGATCAATATAATGTAATATATTTACCTCTTCTGTTGGTGGGAAAACAATGTATTTTTCTCACTCTGAAAAATACAATCAATACGCCATTGAAACTATGCGCTGAGTAGGAAGGCGGTTTACAAGAAAAATGATATCAAGTATTTCTTAGGTGACAGCTAGTCACTAAAAATGACTTACTACAATAATATACATACACTACCATTGACAACAATAGACGTCCAGTCCTTATGAAGCATCGCCGTCTATCCCGCTAAATCTCTAGCATTAAACCTCAGACAAAAACCACCACGATCTTTGTTTTCAAGTGAGTCTGTTTACTTTTGAGAAGGTTAAATGAGCAGTTGGTAACATTCATACAAAATATAGAGTTGTGCAAACAAAGCGTCAATAAACAATGCCTTCACATGCTCACTGATGCTGGCATTTTTGGAAAAATAGAACACTAAGAAATACTATGTACACATCCAAGAGCTGTACGTCAACATACTCAGCGGCGGCCATGAGCAAGAGGTTGCTTGCATAGTTTAGTGCATGCAGAAGCAAGTCATCATGCAACAAATTTCACATGAACCGTGATTTGTGTGAAGAAAGCGGTGATGAGGAGTCACCTCCAACGCGATATATAATTATACACTTGAGGGGCCACTTGCACAGTCTGCTGGGATCCAATGCAAATGTTTAAATCACACGACGACAGAGGCTCTTCTGGAGGAAGTTAATTGGGTAATCAACACGTAGTTTGGTCATTCTGGCATGTGCTCCAAAGTGCATACTTCTCAACACATCTTTTTTTCAGATGCTGAGCTTTTTCTCTGTGCATATAAATTGCGTGCCTGTGTGCTCAACCCCACAGACAAAAAAATAAATAAATCAGTGTCACTCTGGACCTGTGTTTACCCATCCAAGTGACTAATGTTGACTAATATTAATTCATTTGCGCTAGGTTGCTTACTTGTTGACCTGTTAAAAGTGTCATGAGACCGAACTAGGGTTCCTGTTGACAGAAAACACTTTGAGGGGGCATTGATGTCTGGTTGGGGGCCACAAAATATTGTCTGAAATCGCCCCTCAGGCTGCAAGTTTTACACCCCTAGTTTAGAGGATTAGCGGCACTTTTGGCACAGTGTGTATACAAAGTCTTCTTCAATCTTCTTTTTGTTATTTTTAATGGAAAGCGTAACTTCTTACAGTCAAAATCACAGTTGTGGTACACCTTTTTTTCCACAAAAAGATCATTTCCGGACTGTGCAAGTGGACCAGAACAAGTGTGGCAGATTTTCGGTGTATGCGTGTAGATAATAAATGGCCTTTATACACCCTGTGTTCTTCTTGGGAGGAATGCTCTGAGATAGTGTGGCAGTCGGAAAGCCCTGAGGCCAAGGATGGGCGCCGCAAGTAAATGTTGGCGTCGGCCAGGTGAATGGTTACTCAGGGGCTTGATGTGTTATCACAGGTAAATAAACACAAACATTTAAGAACCGTGATCTCTGACGAATGTTACCACTGACATGCTTCTTGCCCTCGTCTCAAACACACTCCATGAAGGAAGGCTCTTGCACAAATACTACATCAAGTGTATGTAAACAGCAATTAAGGTTACAGAGGTGCCTGTTACTTGAAATTACATATTCAGTGCTTAATAAATATTCAATTTTACTTATAAATTTACCAACTCCTGCAGTTATACAATTTCGATTAAATAGTATGATTATCTGAGGCACTGAAGTTGACACTTGGTTCCCCTTGGTTAAGGAGAGGTAAAGGTTTCGGGTAATAATTCGGTTAAAAAACGGATTACGGAGTTAATGTTCAACGCTTTTCAACTCGTTTTCAGGCTTCCACTGGCTGTTAGTTCCGCCCTCCCCAAATAAGTGCCTGCAATATTGAAGTATTGAAGTGGTCATTCGAGTCCCTGCAATTAAGCAACAGACACAAGGCAATCATTCCAGTAAATGAGCGACCCATGCTTATTTACAATACGGTATAGTATTCCCCGGAAATCATCACGATCCATACAAAGTGCTTTGGTAAAACCCATTCCTTAGTCATTATAGAACAAATTGGACGGGAGGAGTTCAATATGGCAGCTGCAAACCAGTGAGCACCAAAGAACCAAAGGTGTCTATTCAGTGTTAGGAGCTGCGCTAGAAGGAGAGCGAGATGGTCACCTGCCCTGCCGTGGATTTCATTTGGACCTTTGGCTCGATTGAGTGGAATTGATGGGAATTTTCCTGGAGGGCATGATCTTTTTAACCGGTTCTTTCTTTGAGGGTTCTTTTGTTGAAGAACTCTGGTTGGTGGTTTCTGAAAGTTTGGATTTGGTGGAAGGGAGGAGTGGATGTCGGGTTGCAGCAGAACCTTTGGTGGATTCTTTGTCCTTAGCTGCGGGAGCTTCTGAAGTTGAGTTCTGCAGTTTCTTGCTGGAAGCGTCTTTCGCCGGATCTCCACCGTCTTCCAGATTCCCTTTCAGATCCGTGGCTCCCGCTTTCCCGCCATCCGTCGACTTGCGGGCGTCTTTGGGCCTCAAGGCAGTTTTGAAGAAGGACAAGGCTTTCTCCTCAGTCTTACTGTTCCTTCGAGGAGCTTTCGATAACAGGGTGACGGACGGGGGTACCACGCTCGAGGATCGCAGGCTGGTCATGGAAGAGCTACTGCTCGAGCTTCGGGCTACGGTCCGGTTTTCCACGGCCCGTCCTGGCCTGCCCTCCGCACGACTGCCGGCGCCCGTCCTGGACGGAGGACCTCCGTTGTTGACCTTCTTCTCTGACAAAGCGTTGGTCCGTGACGAATCCCGACTGGCACTCCTGTCCGCTCCTTTAGTCCTCGCCGAAGCTGAGCTTTTATCACCGCCTCCTTTGGGCGTTGTCCTTCTCGGAGGGTGCGAACTTCCCGGGGAGCCGCTCTTCCTCTGTTGGGCTGAGTCAGGGTGTAACCCCTCCTGAGTTTGGGACGAGCCTTTTTTGGAGGGTGTGGCCATTCTCGAGGAACTGGGCTTATTGGCTTTGTTTGGTCCGTCACTCTTATCCTTTGGATTGGACGTGCTCCCCTTAGCCTGAGCTCGAGTTGGTGACTTGACAACAGCCGGGGACGCAGGAGACAATGAGCTGGATGATGTTGAGGAAGCAGCGGGACGCTTTTTGGGGCTCCTTTCACTCTCCGTCCCGGTCTTTGAGCTTCGTTTGCCACCTGTATTATCTGCGGCCACATTTCTTTGCTTCTGTTCCTTTGCGCTCGTCCCGTGTCGAGGACTGGTTTGTTCCGCCCGGCTGACTAGATTGTTATTATCCCCGACTTGCAACAAACTTCTCGATTCGGCCTGTGACGCAGCTTTGGAGTGGAGCTGCTCTATCAGCCGTTTACTGCCAGGATTATGATCTAAAGCTGCGAGGGCCGACTTACCTCCGATCCTAGGTGACCCGTTGAATGTGGAGAGATTGGTATCAACCACCTCGCCTATCATTTCCAGTGTTGGCGAGGAGGAGTGGGATTCTAAGGAGAAGCGCGAGGGAGAGTTAGAGCGGAGTTGAAGCTTGGCAGAATGAGGCCAAGAGGGCTTCTGGCCGTTCTCGCTGAGAACTAGAGGACTAGCGATGGACGTTCTGGAAGAAAACGTCTGCCTTTGCATTCCTCTCACTACAGGTCGGCAGCCTGCACGTCAGAAAGATAAAAATTCACTAAAAGATAAAGCACTCGCTCCTATATTTAGAAGAATTTGAAGCTTTACCGTCATCCTCGCTACGTTCAGCAGCAAACTCTGCTGACTCCGACAGCGACGCCAGCGATGTTCGTCTGGAAGAACCGGACGAGGCTTGACTCGGCGGACGGCTTCCCATTAGGCGGCTGATCCAGTGCTCACACAGGGATGAACTCGTAGATCCTAAAAGGAACAAATTGAGCCTGTCAAGGAAGGTCATGGAAGCATACAGAAGTGAAAAATGCGGGTTGAGAATGTTACGACTTACCTCCCACAGAACTGTTTGCCGACCAAGATGGAATGGTGGCACGCCTTTGGTAAAATAAGATGTAAGCGGTCTGCTTGCAGACGTCCTCTTCCGATATCGGATGAACGTCGCTGTCGTCAAAGCAGTACCACTGCCCGTCAATGGAGTTCTTACACTGAGCTAGGGGATAACGAAAAGCGCAACGTGAGAAAATGGATTCCATGTCAGCTGAATGGGAAGGGCAGAATGATACCTGTATAATGTCCTCCCTGCATCGTCCCGTGATGGTTGCACACGGCGTAAAGGTCGTAAAGGTAATCCTCGGGATCCCGACCTAACCCGTAAGGCCGTCTCCACGGTGACCAGTGCGAGGGGAGACTCCAGCTGCTTTGGCTCCTCTTCACCATGTGCGGTGCCATGTCCATGCCTGTCAGTGGGAACTTCACCATGTTTTGCATTTTCATGCGTCGATCTCCGTCCTAAAATGAGCGAGAATCCCGTGGTGAGTTTTGTTTAAAGATTTCAGACATCGGCCCCTCATTTTCCTACCTGTCGAAAGCGTTTAAGGTGAAGGATGAGGATGTCGGGCAGGGTCCACAAACTCAGCTTGATGCTACCCTGCTGAAGCTGCTTGCAGTGTGGACATCGCCAGGCGTCATCAGGTGCAAGCTGGGGAAAAAGATATTGCCATTGACATGAAAGGGCATCTTTTTTTCCATTTTAACATTATAGGTAAATTAATGAAACTAGTTTTCAGAATGCAATGCAAATGTAAGAAATATATTTTATTAGATAACCGGCCAATCAATTTTATTCAACTAAAAATGAATTAATGACATATTGTTGGTAAAATTGAAAATTATAGGGAGCACATTTAAATGTATATATAAAACAGTCTAATAGTTCCCTCTAGTGGGAAAATAAGGTATTTGGCACGTCAAAGCCAAAGCATGGGAAGCTTAATAATATTTTTCATCTTTCTATATTTGGGAGCAGCGTTAATATTCAAACGGTGTGTCATGCTATAGGTACATATTTAAAAAAAACATCTATTCGTACAGTAATGTACTTCTTCAATTCTTTTGTTTTTAACTTTGAAGTCCAATACTGCTTTTTTTAATACATGTAATGTGTTTTTGATCATTTCATGGATTTTTGTAAGGGACTGGAAAACAAGGACATTCTATTGATGGATGGTGCATGAAATGTTTCCATTTACCTGTTCCTCTTTGGTGTAGAGCTGAAAACACTGAGCGAGTGAGCAGTTCTGAGGTTGGAGGTGCTGCTCCTTCGCATGACGTACACTTTCAGCGTCAGGGATGTATTCGTCCTCCGTTCTTTTAAACAGACTGTAAGAAAACGCAACATAGATTATTATTATTATTACAAAATGTTTGCCTCCTTCAGTGACGGTGCGTGTTTGGCCTCCAAGTCCAACTTACTAGTCTTTAGTCTCCTTGTCCCATTCCACAACAATTTTGACATGAGGTGGCCCACCAGGACCACAAGACTTGTATGCTCTGTAAATAAACAAAAACAACAACATGTTCACATGCATCTGAAGTAAATTAGGAATGCCGAGCCTTACCTCTCCACAGAAGGATGGCAGAGCGGTTGTTCCTCCTGAGGAAGAAGATACGTGATCCCGACAACCCCGACCACACGTAATGTGAAGGGCCCGACCTTTAAGACAATATGGAGCAAAACAATGAAATACAAATTAGTAACTTGCAGTTAATAATGACTTATTTGTACATATACCTGCAATTCTGCTCCAGGACGCAAAAGATGACGCATCTTCTCCAGAATCTCCTTCTGGAGAACATCCCACGTGACGGTACGCTCCAGGTAGAGGATAAAAGGATTCCCAAACCTGTTGGATTCAAAACGCACTATTTACAAGGTCCAAAGTCAAGTCGAGTATCAAGAAGCTCCTTTTCGCTAGACACACCTTCGTCCTTGCTGGCCAGCACAAGCTCTATTGCACACTAACAGCACCACCTTCTCTTCGGGCCCCGTGTTCTTGTTGGGGCTGAGGGGTGGTGTTGCGGGCTCCTGGATTTGCGGGGATAACCTGTTGTTGTCCGTGCTGT
Source organism: Stigmatopora argus (assembly GCF_051989625.1). Lineage (NCBI taxonomy): Eukaryota > Metazoa > Chordata > Actinopteri > Syngnathiformes > Syngnathidae > Stigmatopora > Stigmatopora argus. Next base: position 9,783,208 of record NC_135404.1, on the reverse strand, counting down.
ATTTTAAGTTATTTTGGTTGAGATTGGCGTGTGGACTCCCTGCGTTCACAACAAAATTGTGACACAAATAGTGTTAATGTGAAAAATAATGGAAACTTTTTTTCAATTATTCACTAATTGGCTACCATTTGAATTGAGAGGAATGGAAGTGAATGATCATTTTCAGTGCCGTTGATGGCAAAGGACCTCCATTCCATTTAGTCAAAATGGATCGGATTTCCATTACCATCAATAGCAGCCCAAAATATGAATTTGGATAATATAGTACACAACTATATAACTGTATTTTCTCATTCATTTCATAAAAAAACGTTTTTTTCTCCAAGAACAAAGAAATTTCAAAGTGATGCAAACATTTTGAACACTAACATACACATTATGCTTAAAAAAATAAAATAAAATAACAAAAACTTCATGTAATTTGGCTTATTGGCAATGAAAAAACATGCTTACTTTTTTGTCCAAAATTGCGAGCATATTTTTTTACATTTAGCTGTCATTTTGTTAGGTACACCAATCAAGCTACCAGTAACAAAATAAAGTTAGCAGTTACTTCTTAAGTGCAGACAGTTTTTTCCTCAAGTGCCATGCGAATTAGAAGGAAAGTGAATAAATGAAGTGTCTAGCGAGCGCCTAATCTGATTGGTCCTACTACTTGCACAAATTAATGGGCAGGTTGTCCTACCGCTTCGCTTGGAGCGGATCTGATCGGGCCTGAAGAGCTCTGGCGTTTCAAAGGCAAAGATGGAGTCGCTTTCCTGAATGATCTCCAGGTCGTCGTCATCGTCGCAGAAGGAGCGATGGAAGCCGTCGTAGTACATCTCGGTCAGGACAATCTGGACATGGATGGAAAAAACTGAACTTTTAAGGCACCGCCACTGACGTTATTTGAATGTCCTCTTCATATTGAGGTCTGGCAGAAATCATTCTATGTCAATTTTGAAAAATAAAGTACCTGTTGAGAAGGGATTTTAGTTTCCTGCGCCACAGCTTGTCTAAGCCTTGATACGGTTCCAGACAGAGGCACGGCCACCCCGACCCGCATGCAGTGAGAGCACTTGCCCTGATACACGACTGTTACATATAAGGGCCTGCAGAAAGAGAGATGTTTTGGGGGATTATATTTTTTTGTCAGTATGAGTTTTCATTGTCCAAAAACTTACCGCGTGTGAGGTACGGGGATTGGCAGTGAGATACAGAGGAAAGGATCAAAAGTGTTACTCTGTTTCTGGCAGTGAGGACAAGTCAGGGAGGATCTGCACACAAATGTCAACAAAACTGAAAGAAGGCATTAAAATAGTGTCATTGGATTGACACCTTTTACAATTATGGTTGCTATCACAACAAACCAAAACATGGAGGAAAAAAGGAAGACAAGTTATATAGTAACGAATTGGCTGGCATTGACATTGAAAGATGCCCAATTCATTTCAAGTGGCAGGGAAAGGCACAAATTATTACTTGGTCATTAGAATGAATGATGTGCTAATATTTGCCCGCTAAAATATAACTTGGATATACTATACTACTGTATTAAACAAAGGTAAACAGAGTTGAATACAATACAGACTTGTATGTCCCATGTGGTCCATTTTATGTTGTCAGAGTTTGTGAGTCAACAAAATGGAATTGGAATTCTTTGCAGTTGTCAAATATGAAAGCAAACAGTAGTTGTGCGGATGTTTTACCTGTATTGTGCCTGGAAAAGCTCCTGCACAAAAGAGCCAGGCGCTGGAAGTGGGGATTCTTCAGGGGCGTTTACGTTCTCTACTGGGGGCTAGAAAAGAAGGGAAAAAAGGGAAAAATGTAGAAAGCGCCCCTGTGTTTTGTTCGGTTAATTTCTACTGCCGGCGGGAGATGTCCAGTCCCAGCACTGGGAGAGTACCAGTTCAAACGGATAGGATGCCTATCACTGTCAGTAGCAGTTAATGAGTTGAATTCTTTTCTGGCGTGTGAAAGTGTGGTGTCTGTTTACCGTCCTCGGGGGTCTGATGTCAGGATGGATGATGTTGTTGAGGTCTTCATGAACTCGATCCAGCAGCCACAGGAGGAATTCCTGAGCATCATGCTGGGAGTTGCCCTTGAACTGAAGGGCGCTCTTCGACACCACACTCTGGAATGGGCATAGACACATATATTATACAACTTTCCAAAGCATCAAAGTATTCACCTTTTATATGTTTAATGGATTTGACTAACTATGCTGAGACACAAGCAGTAGATATTTTGGAATGGAAGAATACATCTTAACATTGTCTAACATTTCTAAATCTGGCTGGCAATGAAGGTAGGGAAGAAAAAAATAGCCCAAAATAGGCACGCTTTGAAGAATTCAGGTTCTGTCTTTATGTAATTTGAAAAGATGATAATAGCTGAGCACAAGATGCAATGTTAAGAGTGCATAAACAGCATGGAATTTAAAAGGCAACAAAGATGAAAAGGTTGGTTACGAAAGCTGATGAGTGAGTGTCAGGCGACATTAAAAAACAATTCACCACATTTGTGCTTCAACTCTGACCATAAAACCTGACCTTTTTTTAGTAAAGACCTTGTTTTAGCATGGATGCTTTAGCTTTTGTCCTTTAAAAAGAACACTACCAATTAATACATAAAAATTGAGGTCACGCATACTTCCTTCCATTCGTAAGAAGCAACGTGCCCTGCGATTGGCTGGCCACCAATTCAGTGTCCCACGCTTGGAGACCATAGTTGGCTGGAATAGGCTCCAGCACCCCCGCAATCCTTGTGAATATAAGCAGTACAGAAAATTAATGAACCAACTCGCCATATTGCTAGTTTTCGACATTTGTTACTTTTCTGCATGGCATCTATCGTTTCCTATTGCAACATAAGGCAGCCCAGGTCAGTCCTCACTGTGTGGAGTTTACGTGGGTTTTCTCTGGGTCCCCCCACATCCCAAAAAACATGCAAGGCAGGCTGTTTGAACATTCCAAATTGCCTCTAAGTGTGATTCTGCGCAACTCTTTGGGGATAATCAGTTCAGAAAATAAATAAATGACAGATATAAACGTCTTTGGCAGTAAAGGTGTTAACGTGATATGAGTACAACAGCCTACCTTGAAGTCTCTGCTGTGTTGGGGTGTGTACTCAAAGGTCCAGAGAGCTCGGACCAGGCCGGACAGCTGCTCTGTCACCTCCCCAGATTCCTCCTGCTGCTGCTGCTGGCTGGACTTCTTCTGAACCACGACCCCAATGGACTTACTCGCCTTTGCATCAGCACCGCCGCTGGCCTCGGTCTCTCCGGCACTTTCCCCCCGGAATTGCTCCAAGGCCAGGTACTCGGCAAAGAGCTCCGTGTTACTCAAGCACTGCAGGATGGCGTTCATGAAGCAGGTGTTGCCGTGGTTCTTCAGCCCGGCGACACCTGGCACCTTGTCGCCGAAGGGGAACCCCCCACAGTCGCTGTCGTCAGACTGGAGCGACCCGCCGGTGGTCGTGGGGACGGACGAGGCGTCGTCCTTGTCGTCGTGGGCGGCCTGCTCGTCTGTGCTAAAATGGGACAAAGTGGAAAGAGTCCGAAGAAATCTGTTCATGAAGCTGCCCACAGAGCGCACTGAGCTTCTCCGGAACAGCTTCTTGCTGAAGGATTTCTTCTCCTTGTTAGTTACCACTTTGGACATTTTGGCTGCCTTTTGGTGGAGAAGGCTAAATGAGTTGTCAGCACGTTCGCCTCACTGTTGGGATGTTTAAGGTTTGAACCTGGGCTGCGAGCTTTCCGTGTTTAGGTTGCATGTCCTCCCTATGGTTGCTTGGGTTATCGCCAGCTTTATTCCACATTCCAAAAACATAATGGAATTAAGACAAAGTTGTCCATAGAACGCGAGTAAATGGTTGTTTGTTTACAAGCACCCTACATTTGGCTGGCGACCAGTCTTGGGTGAACGCCGCCTTTTGTTGAAAAACAATTTGGTCCCTATAAACAGACAGACGACTGTCATTATCATCAGTATCCTTAAATGTATTATTTTCCTGTAGTAATAATAATAATATCGTCACATAAAACGTTGGTTTACCTAAGTGGTCTCTACATTACCGCGTAACGATGATAAAAGAAAACATATCCTATCTGTTTTGAGAGCCAGAAAAAAAGGAGGAAAAAAAACACTTTACTAAATCCTTTTTAGATCACTTGGCCGCCACCCCCACGCGGCATCATTCGCTCATGTTGTTCACAAGGCCCGGGCATGTTCCACTTAAAGAGCCGGTAGTTGAGAAATGAGCCAACAGGCCCGCTTGCATAAAAACAAACACCATATGTTGTTAGTAATGGAGAACCGCCCTGAGCGGGGCGCCTCTCTCAAGCGCGCCCGCACATCGCGTCTCTATAACGGCTACGAGCGAACGACACGGCAGCCCACGACATAAACATCCACGGCTCCGAAGTGGAGGGCGGGGGTCCCTCATCTTTTATTCAACGACGAGCGGCTCCACCCGGTCCAAAAAGGTATCCCGCCGCGTCTGGTCCACGTCGAATCCTCAAACGGGCTTGCGATTTTTAATTCGTATTATGCTTTTGTTTTCCTTAATGCTCCTTGGCGTCGGTCTTCATTGTCGGTACCCCGCGAGCAGGCGGAGCTCCACCGCCCGTCGCTCGAGCTCGAGCATCCCCTCGCACGGATCCGCTCTTCAAATCGGTCCTCCTCCGCCGTCTCCGAAGTTTTGGACGGGAGGGGGTAGGGGTTGTCACTCGGGGTGGCATTCGGATCCCCTTAATTCTCGCTCGGGAAAAGGATGGACGGTAAGGCCGTGCGCCGAGTCCATCCTCATCTGGAGGCAGCGACACTGCAGGCGGGCAGGGCGGGGACGGATGACGTCGCAGCCGAACACTGGTCCATGGTGGAGGGGAGCAGGTGGATGCTGGATGAGGATGATGCCGGATGATGCTCTCCACCAGTGTCCACACCACTACCAATCACAATCACAAAGTGCTGCCAACCAATGTCAAACTATTCATAAATACTAGTATGATTGTCAGTCATCCACAGATCAAATATTTTTGGAGGAGAGACCTGGAGTGCGGATTTGACAAACTTCGAAATACCACCAATATCGTGTTGCGTTTGTATGCACAATATAAAAGAACTTGGAGCAGCTCAGAATGACAATTCGTTTTATAACAGGAAAAATATACATCTTTCTGATCCTGAGGTGGATTATTAAATCTGATTGGCAGACTAATGGTGATTAGATAATCTGAAAATCAAATTGTCCTTAAATGTGAATCCGAGTATAAATTGGCGGTCACCACTAATAGATTTTATTTCAAGGAGTATCAACAAGATATGGTCATGTGTAAATGTTTTATATACACATTTACAGTATACTTTAAAATAGGCTTGAAAATTGCACAACGAAAATTAATGATTGCTCAAAATATGAAACTCCAGAAACATTTAGTTGGTTATCTTAAATAAAATTTGCAACATAAGATCATTATAACTAAGAAAAGGATCTGACAATTTTTAATTGCTGTTTCCTATACCCTGATTACGTAACATAATGCAGAAGTGATATTCATTACAAAATCCATCACCTCAGTGGACATAGCACTGTAAATGGCTATCTAAGAGGGACCCAAATATCCACCAAAGTTTGTTTTAGTAGTCAAGACATCGGAGAGCGGAGATGGTAGATACTAGTCGACGAGGCATCTGTTTGGCAGTTTGTCTGTAGTCTTCTGGTTTGGCCCTTAACAGGGCAACCAGCTGCTGGAGGGTGCGAGACGGCTGCAAACCCAAAGCATCCATCACATTGCTCAAATAGTCTGGGGAGTACAGAAAGTTTGAAAAAAATGGAGTAATATAGAAGAAGCACTGTGTTTCACATTAAACCAAATGCACATAACTAAACTAATTCAGGTGACATCAGTTTATGACTGTGTACGACCTTGATGCATGGTGCTGATGATTTATCAAACCTTCCATACATTGCATCGTATGTAGTCAAGATTATTATTTTTTTTTTACCGATGTCTGTGGCCAGCTGCTTGGTGGAGTGTGCACTCAGTTTAGGGATGAGCAAGATGGCGTCACAGTACGTCTGCATAGTTGCCCGAGCGATGGATCCCAGCCAGTAGTCAGCCGTGTTGTCCAATTCTGGAAGGTCATCACCTGGAGAAGTTTGCCGGGCTGTTTTTCAAAGTCGCCAATGAACTACAACAAAATATCCCGTGGAGAACAGTAACCTTGCTCTGCAGGAAACGGTAACTTCCCAGCATGCAAAGCCAACTCTAGCGCCGGATCTTCTTGTGTCACAAAGGGTTCCAAGTGAAGTGGCAGTGACATCAAGTACTGACCGATCTGGAAGAGTATACCAGTGTGTAGTTGACACTTACGTGAAACATCCCCATAACCTTGCAATAGGTAAAGAAAGTCCTTCTTAAAAGATCAAAACTAACATTTGTAATGTACTCTTGTGGCGAAAGGCTGAATGAGGGCAAGTCTTCAGCGTAGCTTTCTCCTAAACCTGGAGACTCTGTACTCTGTGAATAAAAAACAAAGGATACGCAGATAAGTACTCCAATTCTCCCAAATAAGAACAGGTTCCATAGGAGCTCACCTCCATCTTGGTGACGGGGGCCAGCTGGTGTTTGATCTGTAAAAAGACTGAGTCAAAGGCCAGCTGATGGGCCTGTTGGTTGAGTCGGGTCAGCGCAGCTCTTGGCTCAGCTAAGAGGTTGGAATTGCCGGCGCCTTTCTCCTGTGACACAAATACAAACTTGGGTCACTTTTAGTTCATATAGGTAGGCTACGATCTCAACTAAAGGGCATCACACCTTTAACGAGAAGAGCAATTCCATAAGACCGTTGTATTCTGCCGTGCTGCCCCTTTGGAGGTAGTTGTACTCCTGCCATGGATTTTTCTTCCTGTCGGCGGTGCTGGTTTCCTGGATGCCCGCTAGGGTGCGAGGGCTGTACGAATCCGACAGGTACTTGCCTGCCGTGCCCATGATTCTATGGAAAAGGTTGATTAATGAAAGGGACTTTTTCTGCATTGACCGTGATTATGGCATGACTTGAAATTTCATCCTCAGATTGTATATTGTAACTATATGCACATGTTTGCACATTAACTCTGTTATTTGATTGATTAAAATAGAAAATGTACTCACACATGTACATTATTTCAATATAATAAACATAAATGCTAATAATAACTTAACAATACCTATTAAACGCCCTGCACTTGATTAACTCATGGCTTGCCATTGACAGGCATAGAAGTCCAATACATCCATTTGATGAAAATGGCACATTAATGAATAATAATGATAAAGACCATTTCACTAACTTGTTTGACAGCTGCTGCTCAAAGGTACCGCATTGTCTCAGTAGCTCCCCACAAGTGGCAATGATTCTGAAAAAATAAATATTAATAATTTAAAAAAAATGTAATTGGTACCGCATCATTCAAACAGGCCCAGATTTTTACATATTGAGGCAAAAGCACCAGTACAGCATAATTATTGTATTGTGGAGTGTTATTTTTCTAATATTAAATATGCTTCGGCCACACTTGTAACGTATCAAGAAATATGCATGGAAGCATTTATAACCATTGCAGTAGAGACCAAAAAGAAATGGAGCAGTTTCAAGTTGATTAATCATCCCAAACCTGACTGAGTTCTGGAAAGCAGTCCAATCCTCCTGGAAAACAGAAGAATTTGGTGTGTCCTCCAGTTTATACTTCTTCCTGATTGACTGCAGTGTAGTTGAGAAGTCCGACACATACCTGGAGGAGGAAAAAAAAAAAACCTATGTCAACGCAGGCTGCAGGATCCATTTAAAATCCAAATAAAAAAAAAGTCCAGCAAACAGAATCAACACTGTACGTGAAGGAAAATTTACTTGGTGAAGAGGGCTTTAAGAGCCGTGAGGAGGCGGCATACGCCTAGCCCGTCGGTCAGTTTTACACAGCGCTCGACGGCACAATTTGCCAGGCCGAATAGCTTCCCCACTGAGTGCTTCAGCTCCTCCACACAATCAATGGCCTCTCCGTGCTCCTGAGGACAGATCGTAGAATGAAAGGGGTTACATTCCCTTTAAAATAATTTAATGATGCACATGCGCTTTATCGTACTGGAGCTCACCAAGGGAACAGCACTGATCTGGATGAGGAGGTGATTTTCTTCCAACTCTCCATACTGTAACTGGTACATCTTATACGGGTCATATAGCGCACACACCAACTCATTCACCTTCAGAAGGTTATTTACACCTATAGGGAAACGACAGAGGTTACAATGGCCATTCCATTTTGCATACATATTCATCTTGTCAATATACATGCCCAGGTGTGGGATCATGGCGGCCTCCAAGTTGTGTCCCAGGGTCAGCGCCGTGTTGTTGAGCTCCAACAACGTGTCGAGTCGTTGCTCTTGGGGTGCGCGATCCATACACGTGTTAAGGCACATGGGAATGGAGGGCACCATGGCGCCTAGAATTTGGATGAGTAGCACTGTCACCACTTCATGTGGGTTCTTAAACACCTGATGGATGTTAAAGTCAATGTTAATGACAATACTTAGGTTAGTTTAACTGTGTAATGTTTTTTTTCTTTTTTTGTACCTGGCTGCACCACTGCAGCTGAGCGTGCCACGTGGATAACAAAGTGTCGTAGAACTCTGAAAGCTGCTGGTTCAGGAGAAGCTCGCTCTGAGATAAGTCCTGCCACACATTCACCAACTGGACCTGCAGGGTGTACAAACATTTTCGTAAATTTATTGGTTGCTGGTATCGATTATTTACTGCCACCCCCTCCCAGTCAAAATTGATTGGTCATTTTTCACCATTATTGGCACTAAAACAAGATTACTAAATTGCTTTACCCACTTTATGACACTTGTAGTAGTACGCAAGGAGCTGCGGCATTCTGTCAATCTCTGAGAAGACTTTGACAAACAGTTTTGCTTGGTCTGCATGAAGGAAGGTGAAGAATTCCACTTAATCAATGGCTGCAAATAATTGGGTGTCAACATGCAAAACTTGTTTTCTCCCTAACTTACCAACAGACATGGAATTAAAGGCTGCCACTATTTGGGGGCTTGCCAGGGCTTCCAGCCTGTTTTTAAGAGCCTCCAGGTGGACACACTTTTCAGAGTAGTCTGGTGTGTCCACCAACATGGCTAGACTATTTTGCATGCTGGTGAGCTTGGATGAGATGGCTAAGAGATCCTGAAAAAAGAAAAGTTTGATGTTTGCTGCTGTGGCTAAATATAACTTGAAACCAGCAATTTATTTATCGTACTTGTGATTTGAAAATCTCCTCGATGTCTGCACTGAGTGTGCTCCATTTATCGGCCTCCTGTAGTGCTTCTGCTGCAATCTGCATTCGACTCTTCACTTGATCGATCTCCACCAGAACCTGAAGGAAGCATTGGCAGATAATTAGGACACTTTCAAAGTCTGCAGAATTTTGGACATTTTTTTTTCCAATGTCATTCTACGTCAGGCATTCATCAATAATCAAGTGGGGACTTGCATTATATTTTGTATGTCAACACACCTGCATGGATTGCACTGTATCTTGTTCAAACTTCTTGATGTCCTCTTTTACCAGAACCATCTGCTCCTTAAGGAAAGATGCTTCCTGCTTTAGTGCCTCCACATCCCTCAGTACTCTGGGCATATTCTGTAGGGCCTGGTTACTGGTCTCTATACAAATAAAAGATAAGATTGCACTTTGAGGAAAGTGCAAAACAGTGGAGTAGCGAAATTAGGCTCAAAACACGACAGACAGGTGAAAGTATGCAGTATACGGACCCTCGATTGCATTGTTGACTTCCTGGATGAAAAGCTGCAGCTTCATCACCAACGTCGCAGCATGCGTATCCACTTTCCCCGGTGCATCGTTCTGCACTACCTTAAAAGCGCCATTCACCCAGTCTTTTACGTCAAAATCATCGTCCAGGAATTTGGAGTAATCCATCCTCTGATTTCGGATTGTTCATTCACTCGATTTAAATTAAATGTCATCGAGCCATAGCTAACGCGCGACAGCTAGTTTTTGCCCAACAATGGTTTCGATACAAATATAAAATAAATCGCCCAGGAGAAAGAGATAATCATAACAACCAGATATAGTTCCAACAAGGCGATGGCCTCCTCCAGAGTTATTTAGAGGTGTCAAAAAGTATTAGAGAAAGGAAATGGCTTGAGACATTGGACATCCTGCTGCAAGAGGCTGTAGTAGTAATAGTGACAACAGTTTCCGGTATGTACGGGTTTGTTTACCTTCCCTTAGAAACAAAACCACTTACCACGTTACAGTCATCAATAAATGTCTAGTTTTTAACATTTGATGACAACAACTTTCTTTAAATAACACAAGATCAGCACAAACAGGGAGGAGAGAAAAACAGGTAATGGTGAGTAATGGATGCGGGCGGACGTCATCTTTTGTCGGCCATTTTGTGTCAGTGCTATTCAACTATATCGAGTTGTCATTTTTTAAACTGATTTTGAAAAACGTCAAATATGTGGAAAATTAAGTATATATACATATACTTTAGAAAATATTTAAACATTTTCAACATCCATGCCTAGTCAGAATACTGAGTCATATAATTAAAGACATGAATCAATCAATTCTTCTGAAATTTCAGTAATTTGTCAAAGTTGCTTTATTTATTTTTAAAATTAGTGATGTTTTTTTTCTTAAAAACGGGCTTAATCAAAGAAAGTCAACAATAACCAATTATGAGTTAGTATATCACGATTTAATAGACTGACATGTTTTATATGGAGGCATCATCTGCTTCTTCAAACTCTATAATTTCCTTTAAACCTTGAAAACAAAAGTAATGTGAGTTCCCATAGAGAGGGGGCTTGTTAGGACACGGGCCCACCACTTCTGGTTTGAGTGATGCAAAAGGGTTGGCCCCACTTCCTTTCATGTCCATCTCCAACTCTTGCAAAATCTGCAATGAGTAGGTCATCTCTGCCTCACTGTGAATAAAGAGACAAGAAGCTTGTCATGACGAAAATAGGAAGAAAAAAGCAATCCAAATGCTCACTTCAGGGCAGTGAAAAGAGAAGGAATTTCATAGTCCCGTAGAAGTAGAAGAGTGGGAAGCCAACCTTGGTCCAACCCCTGACTTGCATCAAATCCTTGACAATACAAAAACATAGTTAAACTAAAAAATCGACTTATTACATTAAATAGTAGAACTTGTTCTCACCAGGATGAAATCCAACCACCAGATCGGGCTTGGCTGCTTCCTCTTTCTCAACCACTTCTTCCCAGAATTGATGGTAGAGGCCCTCATAGGCACTAATATAGACCATCTGCCTAGGCCCAAAGGATGTAAGTGGAGGCCTTGTGATGGGCCCCTTCATCAACTCTGGTCCCACCATTACAATTTCTATCCCCTGGTGACCCGGGAACATCCCATTCAGCTCATCGTAATCTGTCAATTTTGCCCTAAGAGTCTCGCTTTGGCCGGCTCCCACCAAGTGGATGGTGAGAGGTTTGGAATATGGATTCAGGCCAAACAGCCTCATTCCCCAGGCAATGGTAAGAGGTTTGGAAAAGAACTCACTACAAACCCTCCAGATGGACTCTGTCAAGTCTTTATTTTCAGGTCGAGTCCTGCTTGCGTCGTTCCACAATTTCTCCATGTTTGCTCCTGTCAAAATGGGGTCGAGACAAGGGGCAAGATCACCTTGCATGGCCAGCCAGTCTTCCCAGTTCTTAATCTCGGACTCTGGCTTTGACCATTTGTCCGTGGGGAATGGAAGATCTCCTGAAGGGTCATTTTAAAGAATCCAGTCATTTAAAACAAAACAGGGTCACTCTACACTTCACCCAGTGCTCCTTAATGTAATCTATACGAATCCATGCATTTTTCTTCAAACAGGAGAAATACACGAAATACTTTTTGTTATGAGATATTCTTACTTGCACACCTTTGTACACAAGCCATTCAACTACCCTGTCAATGGCAGCGAGACGCAGTTGTGGGCAGAACTTCTTGTGTTTAGTCCAGTCGACCTTTTGACAGTCCTTGCAGCAGTAATAAGCATTCAAGCATCTGCAAAATCAAAATTTAATTCTTGAGTATAGTGTGGCTGTCACGGTAGATTTGATTTTTGTGGACCTGGAACAGCGCTTCAGGCTTTGAGGGTTTGCCAGCTGATTTGAACTCTTCTCACAATGCGCACAGACTTTAAAAGATTCCTCCATCTTTTCAAACATTTCCTTTTGGGAACGGAATGCCTTGGGTGCATCTGTCTGTGCGGGTACTCTGGAAAAGGGTGGGTCAAAAAATATGCGTCAGGAGGTTTGCATGCTTGTTGGACTTCAGATATGATCTTCCATCATGCTGTAATTTGCATTAGTGAGGTGAAAGTGTGAATCCAATATGCATTTGCCATTTGACAAACATCACCATGTCCTGCTTTAGCTATTTTTAACACCACATAACATTGTTATTCACATATCTTAACAGGGATTGCTTGACTATTAATGTGACAACCCGGTCCAAAAAGATCTACGGAAAAGACATTTGCGAATCGCATGGAATATGTATAGCTGAAGTTGGAAAACAGTCAAACATAGTCAAACTGTCATTCAAGCACGACTGGTTTGCACTCTGACACCGTGAGTATAATATTTAAAAAGTGCCCCCCTCCCTTTTTTTTCTTTTCTAATACACGTTAAATAGCCTTAAAAGATTAACATACCTCTTTCTCTCTGCCATTTTGGAGCTTTGTTCGAAAGTTAATGGTAGTCTTCCTTCTTGCTCTCTTTCGACAGCAAAGGGCAGAACTTTAAAACACCTGTTCTTGTCCATCTAAATTTGACACTGAAAAACACACCACTACACCCTAAACACGCTACAAATATATGGCATGACCTTATGTTCCAAAAGTTATTGTAAAAATAAAATCATTTGCATTTACACTCATAACAATAGGTCGTTTTATATTCATATAAATTCAAAGAAACCAATAGAATTACTGAAGTCGACGGGTACTGACTTGATAGACCCACTTGAGGGCAGTGTCACAAAGAAGACAACCAGTACATAAACCGGTTCATTTGGACAGCGATTCCAAACAGAAAAACAAATGTCAAGTGAGCAACAAAGCAAAAGGGGAAAAATGTTATGATTTGAGCACTGTTCAATAGAAAAGCATTCATTGTTTTACCTCCATAACCTCTGGTTAATGGAACCAGCACGCTTCCGCTGCGCCACTCTGCTGTAAATACCATTTGTGAAAAAAAATATATAAAGAAGCTTTAATACTGTGAGAGAATTAGAAAGGGAACGTTTTTATAACTGTGAGGCACACTAGAATTATTTTCTGTACTAACGTCATGCTATAATTACAGAAAAAGCCACATAATATATAGATGAAATGTGCTAGATTTAAAAGTTAAGCAATTATTGATTTATTTAATATACTGCTGGACTGTGTGTGTCACACATTCAGCAATTCTGCATCTGTATTGCTTGCTGCAAATGGGATCAAAATCAGAACTTGCTTCTTTAAAATCCCACTTCATGTTCGTCACCAATTTTTTTGTCATGGGAAAGTCTGCGGATAAAGTGCTTCGTCCATCCTCTGTAAACGATCCTTTAGTTGATCGCCTCAAATTCTTGCTGTGGCTTCAATCCATGGAAGGCGATGTAGTGAGAGTTACAGTACACCGGTGGTTTGTTGGGGCAGGCCTGCACCTGCTCTGGCTTCTGCGACGAGAACGGATTGGCCCCGCTCTCTTTGATGTCCATCTCCAACTCTAAGAGGATCTGCAGCGAGTATGTGAGCTCCATGTCGCTGTTGTAACCCAAAATGTGCTTTAAAATATGAAACCATATATCCGATCTGGAGCAATACATCAATTGTTGAAGCAATGAGCCAATCAAATTGGCCCAAACACAAAACATTGATTAAGATTGTTTGTCATTCATTGTTCAAAAGTCTGGTTTTAGGAATGATTGTCTGTCATTGATAGTGATAGACATTCAATCCATTTGATCAGGTAAGCCTGAAAACAATTCACGGTCAATGGCACTTCAAGAGATGAATTAACAATTGACGGCTCGCTTATCCAGTTAAATAAATTAACTGGCCAAAGTCTTCATTTGATGATTGTCTGTGATACAAATGTATGAATTCAGATGACTAACCTGTACAGAGTGAAGTAGGAAGGGATATTGTAGTCTCGGAGCAGCAGAAGGGTGGGGAGCCAACCCTCCACCAGACCCTGGTTGGCATGGAAACCTGCAGGGAATGACTAATTAGCACACTAATAAGAAAGCACTACTAATGAGTGTTAAAGGCTTCCCAAATGTTAGGTTAAATTCCTGTCAAAGAGTTATATTAAAAAAAAACCCACACAATTTCATCCAGTATAATTCGGATGGTAATGTAAGGGCCCAGCAATTTATTTTACCCCACTGGGTGCAAATCCAATCTGGCCTGTTGACACTCGGTTTGAGAAGCGAGATCAAGAATGGGGGCCTCAACTTGCCAGATATCAGATCACACATCCTCACATTAGCCCCCAGTTGTCACTTTAGCCCCAATCCTGACTTATTGGTCATATGAATAGCTCATCCTTCACAGGCTTCGATCCCCAGTAGAAATCAAACACTTTGGTAAATCCACCCCAGTTTATTTGCCCTCCAGCGGGCTATGTCGCCTCTCGGTCTGTTGATGGGGTCTTATATGTTAAGGCTGGATATTAGCTGACAATGGGGGGCCACACCCATAGGAAATATGAGTGTAGCCAATTGAACAAATTCATTTAAGCTTCAGCTGTCCCACAATGCCCCAGGTTAGCGCTTCCCATCATGATAAAGTATTAAGCAATGATTTCATGTTTCAACCCTTCGGGAAGATGAAGCACACTCTGGCTATTAATTGCAATAATTATGTGGCACTAATGAGAATTTGGCCTTTACGCAGGATAAAGATTTTGATTAGCTCTGGGGAATGTCTTTTAGAGATATTCTGATACAATTAGGTCTAATTAAACGGGAGAGTTTACTGAGGTTTGTGTAGTGTGCAGTGTTTATACTGCATATTTTATGTTTTAAATGTCATATCTCATGCAGTGTTTGCACGTGATGTGCCTCGTTTAGTTTAGTCTCGAATGCTTTGTATGGTTGATTTGACTTTCCCATATAATATAAAACGGAAGCATTTCATAGTGCAACCATGTTTATTTCTGCATTATAACCTGCCAGTACACAAATTTAATCAGGATTGCGTTCAAAGTCGCTCGAGTTATTAAGTTTATCTATTTAGTATACGATGATGTGCATTACAATAATGAATGCTATCTTATGTGGTTGCCCTGAGATAAGAGTTTAATAATTTGGGTCATGACCAAGCTTGTGTCTCAAATAAACTTTTCCCCATTGAAATGGAATGGAAATATTTTTTTTATTCAAAACCCACAAACTCTAATAATGTGTTATGTTATTTTTTTTAATTAACAATGAAAATTAATATATTTCAGCCATTTGCTGCCACTAGATGTTCAATTAATTTTGATAGGTAGTGCTGTGAATGATTTGATATTGGACTTTACAGAAATATTTTATAATTAAATGCGACAGATATAATTGAACAAGTTCTGCGTCATAACTTATGACTCCCGGTTAGATAATTGTGACGCAACTTCCCATCCAGAATTATTTATCAGGTTTCTCATCCACTTGTTTGCCCTCTCACTGAAGCTTTGTCATAACGTTTTTTGGGCCAGTTGATCTGCAGTGAGCTTCTCTTGAGCAGTTTACTCAGCGCATGATGGATTCTGATGGTATATTTAGAAGGCGCCATGTGGTGATAAGTGAGCCGCCGGGGGCTGGAGGTTATGGGTGCAGCCAGGTCGGGCTTTGTCTGCTGCTTGGTGGGTTAAAGGGTCGCACTACAGACTGGTGGTGCAATCTCATATAGGATGTGTGAGTGTATACTATCACTTTTATGAGCTGACACTGTGCGGGTGACCATTGCATTCTTTTTTTTTGTCTTTGTTCATCTAATATGTGCAAACATGTTTCTCAACTGTTCTTATGATAATAAAACACATCAATGATGAATAACAAAGGAAGGTGAAAGTGCTTCATTTATGACTTAAAGCGTGGGCTGGGTCAACACGCCCCACGCTTTCAAGAGGTCATATAGCGGTCATTATATCGTGAGCCAGGAAAAGCGTGATTCCAGCTGTTCCCATTAATGACCGGCAATCTCTATAAAAGCCAGGGCCTAATGAACAGAGTAGGTTGAGCAAGATAAACATCTAATTTGCTCTATTCTATAAAAGATGGGAGGATAAGTGGAGAGAATATATTGTTTTTGACCTCTACTCGTTTTTGCCAAGGTGAATATTTCATTTTATGAGTTATAAACTGTGCAGATACAAACGCGCCTTGAGATGATTAAGTATATAGTAACTGAAATGTACTTTTTTTTTATTACTTTCAAGCAGAATTAATCAAACCATTTTCAATTTCCAATGTTTAAACCCCAGAAATGATTATGCTAAAATAATTTTGATTAAATGTCTCTTACTGGCAAAATATAGATGCATTTTTTTGGGTGAGTTGACATACCAGGATGAAATCCAACCACCAGATCCGGTTTGGCTGCATCCTCTTTCTCCACCACCTCCTCCCAGAACTGATGGTATAGGCCTTTATAGGCACTGATGTAGACCCTCTTCTTGGGCCCAAAGGCTCTGAGAGGGGGCCTCATGATGGGGCCCGCCACCACCTCCGGTCCCACCATGACCACTTCAATACCCTGATGCCCCGGGAACATGTTGTTGAGCTCGTCATAGTCCGTCAGCCTTGCCCCCATTGTCTCATTATGGGAGGCCCCCGCAATGTGGATTGTGAGCGGTTTAGCATGAGGGTCCAGCTTATAGTGCCGCACAGCCAAGCCCACCGTGAGGACACGGGAGAGAAACTCGCTCTGAATGCGCCACACGGACTTCTGCAGGTCACCGTCGTCTGGCCTAGGCCGGCTGACGTTCCTCCACAGGACCTCCATGTTGGAGCAGGTCAGAACAGCTGCCAGACGGGGTGTAAATTGGTCCTCGTGCAGTGAGAGCCAGTCCTCCCATGTCTTTGGTTCAACAGCTGGTTTGGACCAATTCTCAGCAGGAAGTGGAAGGTCTCCTGTAAGGGTGAAGTTTTTATGGAAACATTATAAGATGCAATAATCGCACTTTTTGGCATGAAAACATGCACTCACCAGTGAACACCAGCCACTCTACGAGCCTGTCAATGGCCACCAGACGCAACATCTTGCAGAACTTTTTATGGTGAGGCCAGTTCTTTACCTGACAGTCCTTGGAGCAGTAGTACACGTTTAAACACCTGTCAGGGTGAATTGGGAAAAACAACAAGCCAGCTGTCTCAGTCAGATGCAGGAGCACTTCCATGTATAAAAGAGGACAAATGAGCTCAGCCACACTCACAATTGAAACACTCTCACACTTGTGAAATGCTCCAAAAGAATTAATTATTATCATTAGAATTTTGCCTTAGTTTTATATTTAACTTCACATGCGTACCATGCCTTGGTTAATGCTTTTGCTCAGAATAAGTGCAAACAATACTCGAAAATCAATACTACATTTCTAATTTAGCAATAATGAGATTTAAATGATATAGAGATTTAAAAATCAGTAATGTTAATATGTTGCTGCACTGATGGAGAAGGTAGATCTATTGCACGTCAGCAAATCACCATTAACCA
Source organism: Stigmatopora argus (assembly GCF_051989625.1). Lineage (NCBI taxonomy): Eukaryota > Metazoa > Chordata > Actinopteri > Syngnathiformes > Syngnathidae > Stigmatopora > Stigmatopora argus. Next base: position 9,765,470 of record NC_135404.1, on the reverse strand, counting down.
TCAGCTGCTAACAATAATTACCTTGGAGAGAGGCAGAAGCAGCTGAGAATTTTGTGTGTGTGTACGTGTGTGTGTGTGTGTGTGTGCCTGTGGGAGACTCGTAGGAGGATAAGCATTATTATAGAGATCAATTCACTTGGAACATTTTTTTCTCCAATTATGAACAGGAGTTGAATTTTAAACTGGGAAATAAATCGTGTAGAAGCTAAAAGACTGCAAGACAAACAGTGCTTGTACACTGAAGCAACCTAAACCATCAACTCTTGCTATTTAAAAAAGTTTACGAGAGTATCACAAATTATGATCCCAAAACAGTCTAAAAATAAATGACTTGGCTGGTGCATTAATTTTACTTGATACCTAATTATGTGATTATGAGTATTAATAGTTTAATAGTAATGTATTAGTGTCTTAGTGCACAGTCAAGTTAATTCTGGTGGTTTATTTGGGATTTAGCAGATACTTAGTGTACATTTAGTTTTTGTCAGTGTCCACAAAGCACTAAAAGTGAACATTTATGCTAGTGTGAACTTAGTTTGGTATCCTGGCTGGCCCGCAAATAATTTATGCCGGTAATGTCAGAGACCAGCATTTTTTTACATAAGGACATCAAATAGCATACTAATCTATCAACACAATGAATTTGACGCGATCAGATTGTGACAAGTTGTTGCTCTAAATTGAAGTCATAAAAAGAAAGCCGCACGGTATCATATGGGACGTTACGACACTAGATCCATCCCGGAGTGTGTTTTATGGGCTGTCGAGTTCCATGGAGATGATTCACAGTCAGAAGGTCTTAGTTATATTTACACCTGGATAGCATCCACTTTTTTTCAGTGTGAAGCCAAAGTCAAAACTCTGACAGAGACGGCAAATACCAAAGCAGAAGCCATGAGCAGTTTTCACTCGATGCTTAGTCACGTTTTACCCTAATATGTGGTGATGGAAGCCACAGTTCTCATAATGGGCTTACTTGATTCTCAAGAGTCCATAAGTTTAAGTCAGCAAAATATATGCTTTTTTTTTTTTAAACAACACTTCTTCATCTATTCAACCCAATGTTGCACTAACTTGACACAGCGTTTCAAAGTGCCCCCTTCGCCGACATGTTCTGGAAGTTTGTTGCAGCCAGTGCAGAATTGGAAGGTCTCCTCCATCTTCTGGAACATCTCCTTATAGTTATGGAAGGCAATTCCTTTTGTTTTGCCCTCCAGGGCAGCCCTGGAATTGATCAATCGCCAATATTCTCATAGGAAAATTCTGGTGCTTCACTTTTTTGGGGTGTTAAGAGTACCTGTACTGTTCATAGTTGTTCAAGTTGAGCTTGGCTAGGATCCTCTTGGAGAGACCCGGGACGTTGGAGTCCAGAGAGTAGAAGCCAGACTGGTCAGAGAAGACGCTATCGTTGCTTGGAGAGTAGGATTGAGGGAGCGCTGGGATCTGGGACGCCATGTTTGTATCCTCCCTTAAAAACTAAATAATTCAAATCCTTTTTTTAATTTGTGTATTTAAATCAAACTCCTCACACCAGTATTTTTTTTATTTAGCCCATCTGCAAAATGCATGATCTCATAGCAGTTCAGGAATGCAGAACATTAGTGTCACTTAGTCCCCCCCGGGCTCAGAATTTGAGCGTAAAACACAGTCCTTAAGATGCTCCATATCAACAATGGAGTAGTCCTTGGCAATATTTTACCCAAGCCTTATTGCATTTTCAGCTGTCCGGTCGGAGATATATCACAGCATGAGAGAAAAATATGAAGTGTCATACCTCTCGGTGGCGGCCAAATAGCAATTTCCTCTGGATAGTTTCCTTTCCCTTCTTCACTTCAGGATTGCAGTGATTGACAGCTCCTCATGGGGGGTTCATCCTCTCATTTACCCCGGTGGGGGGGTTTAAAAATGGGAGTGGAGACAGGAGAGGGAGAAAAGGGCTTGGGTAGAGTAAGGGCAGGATTTTTACGCCCTTTGAGTAATACATAAATCATTGATACATTAATCATAAAACACTGGTGCTTAATTTAAAAAAAAAGAATTTTTATTTGGTCCACTGGAACCTGAGATTGAAATATTAAAACATACATATTTATACACATATTCACAACAATACCCCCAAAAAGGATCTATAAAGTATTATATCACATTTTTCAGCAATAGGCTCCTGTTTGTTATTGTGACTACTGGTTTAAAAGTTGATTTTGTTTTTTTCCCCTCAATAACATAGTTTGGTACCTGTACAAAGTCAGATGAGGGGTGTTGACTCTATCTGAGGCCTCCTTAAACTAGCAGCAGGGGGTGCCACTGAAATATGTTTAAAGGGGGTGGGAGGGGACTGAAGGACATCAGTAAGAGCCAAACTGACAATGAGGCAGAAGACAAAAAAAGGTAAATATAAAAGTGCACCTTGCCCCATCACATTAGCCTGCAAATCGATCCCAATAAATTAAATTGCACAGCTGCTCAGTGCAAATATCGAAAGGGGTGGGTGGTCATTGTACAGGTGTATGTTTCTTTGGGGGTAACATATTTACAGCTGATTAACATCACAGGAACATTTAACATGTTGTAAAAAATAATAATAGAGTACAGTTGTAAAAATGGCTAAAATGTATTTAGAAAATAAATCTGTGTCTCATTGGATTAATGAGCCACAGTCACTAGTGCAGTTTTGTGGCTTTCAAGTATGTTTAAAAAAATCTGCCTGTGGTCATTCAACCGTACCAATTCGACTCAATGACTAAAAAAATAATTTCAAGTACTTATATAATCATATGTGAAGTAACTGTCGGGCAGACCATTTTTTCCTCATCCAAGCTGCCCCCAAAAAATACATTTGAGGCATACAAACCTAGACGTTAAGTAGGGTACATACAGAGCGACGTTCAGGACGGATTCAAGTCTTTTCCGACTTTCCAATCAAAGACCTCAGATTCAAAACATTTCTGGCACATCTGTAAGATGAGCTTGAGCAATTCGACTGATCTTTAACGTAAGCTTCACCTCTGCCAGGGCAATTTAGTAGGATCTCTACATCTCATGGGTTCCGACAAATTTTTCATTTCACTCTTGGGTGCTTCTGAGAGTAAGTCAACTTTACCAGTTCCTCTCTCACCAGACACTCTGGTTCCTATTTGGCTTCCCAAACTGTCAATTCATTTTGTTGTGTTTTTTGAAGTGTACTATGCCATAGGTATGGGGGAAAAGAGGCCATTTAAATCTTCAGCTGAAAAAGTTTGGGAATCTCTACCCCTGTCTCGAAAAGTTAAATAGGAATACAATGTTTGTCTCCTTAAAATGGAAAAATAAAAAAAATACCATACTTATTTTTCTAATAATTGCAGTTATAATGCTAATTGCTATGGAGTTGTTGCACTTCTTAGATAAATGACTACGGTTGCCATGGAAGCTATTGTTTAAACAAATGATCCAGTTTTGATCAAAATAATTCGGCAACACGTGAAATATGTTGGAAATCAGCTATAAAAACCACAGGATGGCAGCAAAGTACTTCTTCCTGTAGTAGGCAAGGCTACAACCATTAAATCCCTTTTATTACCAATATTGTTTGAACTATTTCACTGCCGAGAAACGTCCAATTTATTTAATCTAGGAGGGTCGACAGCAACTAATCAATGCCAGCCTCTACCAGTTCAAACAAATTGAAAGTCTCTCACTGTAGGCAGCCACTGAGTTAATTTTGGACATATACTCAAAAATCGGCTTATAGGCAATATAGATGGGCTTCACGGTATATTCCATTATAAATGACACACGGTTGGTCCTGAGTTAGCGACAGTTAACGTGAACTTTTCTAAGACCTTCAAACATGCACCGAAAAACCTATACGGATGAAACATATAAGACTCATACTCTACCTGCATGGTGAAAATATTGTTAAAAAGGTAGGTTTGGCTTAATAAGTACCCTATTGTCATTGGGTTGATATACAGTAACTGTCCCCCTGTCGTCTTTCTGGTTGCTTTACTGAGTGGGCGGAAAGTGAAGGGAAAAAGTCTTGTAAATGGCTCAGTAGTTAGAGCACTGGGAATCCATATACAGCGCTTGTACCGCACACATTTTGACAATTCCATCTGGTCCGTGGGGCTTGAGGGCTGACGAGTCCGCCCTCGTCCATCCTGAGGGGCCCAGAAGAAAGCTTCAGTGTTGATGAATACATTCAGATGCGCGTCATTCCACATCTTTGTATGTGTTTCCGTCGCCGCACGTGCCGCTCGCCCAGCGTTCCAGTGGTCTGACCGTTCATCGGATAAGTGTGCCACGTCGGATGATGGTCATAGCGGCCTGGGTCGGTGCAGGCCGTCAATGTCCGGCATGAGCTGAGGGCTGTGGGTGGCCTTGGTGGGCGTCCAGTCGCCCAGGGAGGCCTGTGTGGCTTTGCGGTGAGCCAGCCGATGTGTGATGGAAAAGCCGGCGTTTCCTTCCAGCTGGGAGAGTACAACCAACACCTGCCTGCAGGAAGAGACAGACCACTCCAAATTATTATGCGCTGCATTCTTTAAAGGGGTTGAAAAGAACTTTGAAGTTGTCGCTATGCATGCTTTCTGTAAGACGGATGGTATTAATCACAGGTGTCCCTATGGCCGTGTAAATTAGCTCATTTTCTTTCTCTTTTTGCTGTTGTTCCTCAAATAAAAGGCAAACATTTTTGCGCCAAGCTGTTCATTTTTCACTCACTTATACGGTCAAAGTGATGTAAAGCAAATATGAAAAACAATCATGTGCTAACTCAGTAGTATTCTACAGTAACGCAATTAGCCACACTCATGCATTACATTGTGTATTATTATTCTGAGGTGTATTATACTGATATTCTGACTGATCATCCCAATCAAGATGGGATGGACATATTTTTACCCTCAACATAATGTGGCCAATGAATAGCTTGCCGCGCATTATTCTCTTTGTGAAGCTATAATTTTCAAGACCTGAAAGTAAGGATATAGCACAATAATACTGTGGAGGTGAATAATAAAAAGAGCTTGGCCATCACTTTCTTGCTACGAGATAAGAACTACAATAGAGAAAAAACTTTGACATTTAACAGCTGCCTTTTATATGGGTCATAACTCTCCTGGAGAACATGCCATATAACATGCGACTCCACCAGTGAATCATTTGCCGGCGTGCAGCCTAAATTCAAAAGAGGATTAATAAGGTGTCAGGCAGCTCCACTGTGCTCATTTTTGTCCTGCATTGTTCTTTAAAAGGAAGTGCCTTTCAAAGGCAGCGGTCTAACCGCAAAACATAAAACGCTGCTTCCTTTTTTGCTGCACCTGTCAATAAAAGACACTCTTTTGTGTATTTTTTATACCGGTGTAAAGGTGGTACGCTGTCGATGGTCTTAAGGCTGCCACGTGTTGACACCACGTTGAAGCTGTCTGTGCAATCGCAGGAGACGTGGAGGTAGTACTTGGGGTGACGGTTTTCAACCACCACAATGAGCCCGGCCCAGCCATGCGTCAAATAGTAGCACGTCATGCCCTCACGGCCCTGCAAAGACAGAATCAGGGTCAAAAGTGGCTGACATGAAATTATAATAAATCTAAATATATAGAGAGAACTATTTTCAGACAATGCACATTCATTATTATCATATACCTTCTTTAATCCGTAAGTCACCTATGCATCGTATTCAAAAGCACACGAGAAAATAGGAATCCTACAGGTTTTATAACCTCGATGTCCCAGAAAATCTATTTGAATGCATCCAATTACTGGCACGTGTGCAATGCTTGACAAACTCAAGAGAGCTGGGCCCACCTAGTGCGTCAGGAGATGACTGATCTGACAAAGAACGTCACTTTTCTTTTTTCAAGCGATGTCATTAAAAAGGAATAGCGACTGTGAAAATGTATGTGAAAATAAGAGTGCTGTTCTTTCATTCATTTTGGTAACATGGCATTTATGTAGACGAAGACAAGCACCTCGTGTCTTTCGCCTTTGTTTTCCGTCAGTTGGATGATGGCGTCTGCCAGTGTGGTGGCGGCTGCTTCAACCTGCTCTACCATCACCTGTCTGGAGCTGTAGATGGCAAGGATGTAGCCGGGGAAGTCGTGACTGGGCCGCCGCTGGGCTCCACTGGTTGGACTGGAGACTGGGAGATAGCGATATGGAAACCGAGAACAATGATCAGATGCCACAGATTTTAAACATTATATCATAACAAACATGCAAAACTTACTGGGCGTAGGTGGTCCCCCAGAGCCGTTCACGTTCATCTGCCAGTGGTTAAAAGCGCAACACACAACGGCGTACTCCCCTGGCTCCAGCATGACATCACAGCCAACGAACTTCTTCACCGCTCGCTTGCTGTGTGCCAACAGACGGCCTAGGGTCAGCTTGTTGCTGCTTCCGAAGGAGGCTCGGAACACCATGATGCACAAGTCCAGAAGGTGACTGTCTGCTGTGTCTGAGCGTCTGACGAATGAAGATAAAGGTGAGCGAAAGGGAAGAAAAAAAACGTATATTCACCTTGAATTTAAACTAGAAATATCAAACAAGGTTTATTTTTAAGTATTAACTCATTGGCTGCCATTTACATTGATGGATGTCTAATCTATTTTGACTGGGAGGGTCAACAGCGATCATTCGATCATTAAAAAAAATGTTTCCACTAAAAAAAACATCTTATATGGCTTTCATGTTAAATAGCTTTGTTCAAATTGTGAAAAAAAAAGAAGATATTCGGATGTGCTATTTTTGCCTACTAAATACATTTCCAGGGTATCATATCAGGATTCGACTTGCGTGCTAAAGTATGCGAGCGGGACATTCTGAGTCTTAATTGTTATTGTTGTCTATTTTTAATTGTTTCTAAAGGTTTCTAAAATTTGGTTTTACCTGCTTCCCTCCTGGAAAAGAGCAAACTCCAGCGCTGTCCTCTCCAGTACGGTAAGGGACATGACATTCACGGGCCCACTGGCCTTGCTCGGGAAGCATCCCTGGAGTCGCACCTCTTGCCAGTCCGAGTGGATCTTACAAATATCCACCGAGTCAAAATACCTGCAAGAGCAAAAGCCGGGAGAAGACACTGTAGGTCATATCGAAGCATCAGGACTGATTGTGATGTCTTTCATCACTCCCATTTTCTCCTTTGGAGTCACAAGTCTCCTGCTTTCATTGCAAAGGCGAGAGATTACGTGGCTGGGAGAAATCAGGCAAAAAGACAGATGGGGTCCTCTGGGCCAAACACATTTTTCAGGTGGAGTTGTTCAAAGAGGACAGCTGCCTCGGCCCTCCTGGACTTATTGCAACTACTATTTTTCCTGACAGGAGCATGAATAACAGACTCAAACACACACTGGCCTCAATTGACGCAGTGCAGTTCTACTCTACAGCAAACTAAAATACTGTAAAGCAATTCTTGGGTCAAATGACTCTCTCTGACATTAATTTACACGACCCATCCCTCGTCTCGGATCACCCTTAATTAGTGTGGATAAGGCGAATGGTTAATTTAACTCAATGGCAGCCAAAATTGCTAGTCCAGAGGAGGAATTCCATTTTTTTAAAGGAATTAGTCAAGAAACACCCTCAAAATTTGTGAATACAAGATATAAAATGAGACCCAAAATTGTTTCTCTCGACAATCCATTGACATTGCAATGAGAACCAACTGGTTCAGAGATTGAAAGCATTAGATAATGGTTACAGATTCCCCAAAATATGAATGTTGGCCACCAACTTGTCCAGTGGTTTGACTGCTTGATTACTGTGATGCATTGTAATTGGCAAGATCTTACACAATTGTAGTAAGAACCAATGATAAATAAAGGGATATCTGGATTTCACAGTCTTAATGTAACTCTTCTTGTAACTACTTGTGTTATTGAAAAAAACAAACAAACAAAACAAGAGTAGCTTTAAAAAAAAACCAAAAAAAAACCCCAGTGTGACACTTCTGGAATGAAGCCATTTTCTGCATGTTGACACAAGCGTGTTGTTCAATTTGATGCCAAAACCAGATGGTGAGTAAAATCCACAGAGGCATGAGATTACTAAACGCTTCGTCACATGACGCATGTCCATCACGGTGGACTCAGACGACATTTGGAGAGTCCCTTCCCACGATCTCTTGTAACAAAAGCATTGCCATTTGAAAGTGCTTGTGTCGAGTGCATCTTTTCCTCGGATGAAGCATCCCCAGCTGGAAATTCATGCATTTTACATTTGTGAACAGCTGTACGTCTGGAATGAAGACAACGTGTGTGTTTGGCAGCTTCGCCGCCACCGCCACTGGCATCGAAATATCAGCGCAACCGTCACACTGCTGAGTGGGGTGATTGACTGTGGTGCAGAGTGCAAACATCACAGCGTGAAGCCATGATAACTTAAGTGCTGACAAATATCCTGTTATGAGATGAAGGTTCATGAGATGCAATAACTTATAAGAGCCACTAGGAGGTATTGCGGGAAGCTGAAAGTGATGAAAGGTTAGTTAGGGGAAGGAAGGATGGATTTGCAGACGCAGAACTGCACTCAGTGGAGTGTAGACCTCGGCCAAGGTCCAACAGTCAGAACAAACAGTACCCTAACCTTCAGACTACATTTCCTCATTATATTCCAATTCATGCTCTTATCTGTGAAGTCACACTCTGTGCTTAACACATTCATTGCCAACAGTTTTCAGAACAGCCAACCTTTCGCTGCCTTTCTATGTAGCCGATGACCCACAGCATTTTATGATATATGATTGTGAATAAACTCTATGAATAGACTCCCTTATTTCAGCGGGAAAAGTAATATAATTTCCTACTTTCAGTATACTTGCCAAAAAGTACCGCTTACTTGATGAAGTCTGTATACTCCATCCAGAAGACGCCCTCTCCGCTCCCATGAGGCATCAGATCGTGACGCAGGTTCTGGGGCCAGTCCGTCCACTCGTCCGACCAGCTACCATTCCATGAGAATCGACCCCAAGGGTTACGAAGTCTCAACAACCTAAAAAAGTACAATATTGATGTTTTTTATTTTCAGGAAAAAAATCTTAGGTTGTACTTGTATTTGCTGCAAAATGTTAGAACCAAGTGGCTTAATGTTACTTTAATGAGCATTGATATCACAGCTCAGCAAAAAAAACAATTTCACTCACATGATATATACACGTGACCAAGAAAAACATTACATGAACCAAAGTAAACACAACAACGGCAAAAATGAACTAAGCGCACATGACAATGTAGGTGATAAAATGTTTATTTTTAAGTTTAGGTGATTAATTATTGATCTACCTATGTATATAAAGCTTTACTATACCAACAATGAACAAATTTCCAAAATATAATGAAAAAAACACAGGGTTTCTCCAGCTCTTTGGAAAATCTGCGGGTGAACAGCCATTCAAAAATCTGCTTTTTGTGTCCCCTGGCTTCACGCAGAAGGGGGCTCCGTGGCATTTAGGATCAAGTGCTGCTACACCGCTAGCTTTATGGCAGGAAATGAAAGTGTATCTCTCTTGAGAAACGATATCTACGCTTAAAAAAAAAAAATTAAGCTACTCTCGACTTACTCCCACCGATAGAAGCTGGCATTGTGTTTTATCGGTGTGACCCTCTCCCAACCCCCACCCATCATGGCATCAAAGGGAGCACAGTGTAGTAAAGTGCACACCTGCTCTCTATTCGTAAGTGGCCCTCCACCATTTACACAAGAACAGCATATTCACAGAAAAGATCTCTTTGATGATCCATTTATAAACTAGATATTATGATAAATAATTAATATACTATGCGTTTTAAATGTAGGCCAAGACAAGATTAAAGACTTTTAGTGCTCAAAATTACTTAAAAGATTTGTACAAAGCCAATATGCGCAAATCCTATCGGGTGATTCTTTTTTTTTTTTAAACTTTGCACATAACTGGAGTTCCACTTCAACTTGAAAATAACTTTTTGTTCCTTAGATCAGAAAGCCTACTTCAGGGATAAGAAAATACCTCCAAAAACACAAATACAAACCTCCAAAAATTGGACTTGTACCACACACTATAAAAAGTTAATGACGCTTCGTTTTGAAAGTTCCTTTTAGTAAAAAAAACTCAAATTCAAACTCAATAAAGGGGCCAAAATAGTAGAATACTTTCCATTTTCACTAGAAAAACAATTTTATTTCTTAACTTTTCCAATTCTAAGCCTATTTGAAAAAAAAACCTTCAAAAGTGTAAAGATAAATTGAAGCTTTTGGTGGCCTAATAAAGAGTAATTTATGATTATACAATTAAATGCACCCTGAGCAAATGAATATTTATATTAAATGTTCGTCATCTGCACCTTCTAGTGTCATTGCAACAAGACAATGGGTCATGCCACCCTTAAAGCATAGAGCTCTTAAACCACCTCATTTTTTTAATTAACATTCATCTGCATAAGTGGCATTTAATACACATTCCAGCCGACCTTTTAAATTAATGAAGTTGTAATTTGTACTTTGAAGGACTTTTTGACATTTGTAATGATGGAACATGCATCGACCTTTTGGTCTGGGGATCAAATTCCATTATTATTTATTTATTTTTAATACAAGGCGAGACCCCTTTTTCATGCCTCCCCTACATTGCGGTATTTAAAGCATCACTTTTACATAGTAGCAACAAGATTAATCGGTACCTGTATCCTTGGACATCTCGTACATCCAAAACGGAGTAAGCATGGCGAGGTCTCAAACCCAAAGACTCATAAACTGCATCGTCCACCTTCATGTTGCCTCCTCCACAAGAGGCGCCCATCAGAAACCTACACAAGAACAACAGTCAGATGTCATCATATCTTTTCAAAAAATGCATTCATCTTTACTGTGAGGGTGCAAAAGCTTAGGTCAATGGATCAGAAGAAGAAAAAAATACTATTCCACTTTGTTGATGAACCCCCTCCGTTTTGCCAACACTCTCATGACAGGCCGCTTTGATTTATTAAAATATACCGCGGCTTGTCTGACAGATGGGCGGCAGACTGGTTGCAGAAGACTGAGCAACTTTGGGGCGCTGCTACTTTGTACATGCGCATATCAAAGAGGCAATAACAGGAACTCTTAGGAAAACCTGTTAGAAAGTTGGAAACAAACTCTGTCTTTTTATTGTGTGATATTGTATATTGTGGTTGCATTTAATCTCATATGACTGAAAAGTCAAATTTATTACACTTTTAAATCAAGTCATATCATTCTTAAAGGTTTCATACCTACTGATCTCTGGCAGGGGGCAGAAAAAAAACTACTGGTATTTCTCCCTAAATACATTAAAATTAGGAGAACTAATTGGTGCGAATTATATATAACCCAAACATTTCTCTTACCCAGCTTCCTTGGAGCTAAGCATCTTAGCCCAGATCAGGTCTGTATCAATGGGCTCCTCGCGTGGGTTGGTGGAGCTGACCTGCAGCATTAGGGAATCGCAGGGAGCCCCAGTCAATGTGGCCAAGCCTTCGATGGCGCGCCCGGCCTGCAAGGCAAAGTAGGAGCCGTGTAGTTTGGCCAGAGCCTTCTCAATAAGCGCCACCCACAGCTGCTTCCTTTGGGCCTGGAAAGACCACACACAGTGTCACATTCACATGTCACTTTATGGTCTTGAAAAGAGGCACAGAGCATTGGCAAAGAGATGTTGCAGTAGGGTGTTTTTTTTCTGGAGGTTATGTATCTGGGGAAGGAAACAAATGACCAAAAGCTCTTGTGATAATCTACAGCTAATTAACAAAAATGAGAAGCATTGCGAAGCCAATACAATATACAGTGTGTCCACACGTCTTGTTGAAAGATAGTCAAACATATTCAAATGACTTGAAATAAAAATCAAACGAGTGTGAATGAATTATTTTTCAACACAAGCAAACTTGTGTCCCAGGGGTTGTATTTGACGAGGAAATTAATCAACTGCCTTGTTTGTGGATGATCCTAAATTGAGCAAACAGGCACTTGCAACGCAGCTTCATTAAGTCATAAATTTGATCGAGACAAACACTTCTAAATAACAATGTAATTGTGTTGTTTGCTATTGAATAAATCAAATGCCCTACAATTCAATAATATATTAGTTCTCAGTATGAGCACCATGAATATAAATAAGAAAAAAAATTCCCATTATACTGCTGAATAATTAAAACAGGTATTAAATATAATGTGTTATTTCTTTTTAATCTACAAAACCTTAAACTTTTGTCCATTTAAGGATCTGTATTTTTTAATATACTTCAAATTAAAATTGTACCCTATTTTTCCATAGCAGTACCATATGTGCACTACTTGATCAAAGACTCCAAGGAATTTTGTAACAATTGAGAAATAGTAGCACAGATCATTTATGCATAACACTACCTCCTAGTTTACATACTTACTTTTGAGACACACTACCCCTCGGAGTAACAAGGTATTGCAAAATGCGACAGAATATAAAAAGATACTGTTCAATACATTTGCAGCACCGCCACAAACAAGAGGGCCACATTTCACCGAGACCCAGCAGGCAGTAAAAACCATCATTAATAATACACATGATTAATGTTACATAACGTGCAACGGTACATTAACAGTCACATTCATGTTTGGCTGCCTTCAGGGGTCACAATCTGGCACGACTGTGCTATAAAAAGTTCTTCAGAAGGTGACCACCCCGCCTCTATCCTTCCGTCTTTATTAGCCCCTGTGAGCTTGAACAAGGACAAACACGAGAGCAAGTGTAACTAAAAGCACGGCAGTCTTTTCCTCGCATCGTCTTGTATATATATCGTCATTAGTGGGAACAAACCTGGGAGAAGAGGAGGAAACCGTAGTCGTCACACGGCAACATGTCATCTACCAGCACCGTCGTCCACGTCCCGTCTTTACATAAGCGGACTTGGTAGGCTCCCTCTGTGCAAATTGTCCTGGTGATCATCACCCTCTCTACTAACTCGGGACGCTCAGCCAGAACAGCCAGAGCACTGAGAAACCTAAAGGAAGAAATACATTTACTCCATATATTCAATTGTAATTTTCCATGCTCACCATTTTAGCTACAATACACCTTTGAATCTACAAATTCCCAATTTTCATGTAGTTTTCTATTGTCTTCAATCATATTTTGGCGATATAAAACTTGATTTTATATACACTATAACATACATAAAGGCTGAGCAAATCAATAAAAAGCAGTGTTTAATCACTAAGCTTGTTTCACATATTGATCATTTCTCATCTAGGACCAAGATACTATCAAAATAAAATTAAATGAGAAGAACTATATTGCATCTATAAAATTGCATTTTTTAGAATGTGCCATTGAAAGACTGTATATTCAACTAAAAAAAATACAAATTGAAAACCAATATTGTCTACCCCTAGTTACTATGCTGTCAGCTTATATTACTGATGTTTTCATCAATATGAGTGGTTGGCACATCCCTACTCTAGTTCTATTGGTTGGCTGCCTGGTTGTTTGCTGGTTTATTAGGACAACTGTGTGTGCGCATCTGTGTGCATCTGTGCATATGTGCATGTGTGTGTGTGTGTGAGTGTGTGTGTGTGTGTGTATGGGAGTGGGAGATCGAGAGGAAGAATTTGGGTTACATCCTGTTGAGAGTGAGAGGATTTGGCTCCAGAGAGAGTTTTTTTGATAAGCTGTGTGTATGCTGCTGATGGAACTTCTATTGGTCAACTTTGTGAGGGATTGACTTGTTGTGTGTGTATGAGCGTGCACGCATGTACACACCCCCAAAGGATACCAAACAAGGGCAGAAAGATAAAGCACCTGCCCAAAGTTGTGTGAATTATCTTCCTGTCAGGTACTCTAGTACTGCACCATGATCTCAACATTTTCCTTTTTCTCACAGAATAAATTCTCTTTATTATTTCACTTTTCTACATTCAACATCCTAATCTCCCCTATCTATCTCCAACACTGAATTAAGTGCATGTGAAATGTTTTGCAAAGTCAAACAAGATAATAGACCAATCTCTGTCTTTTAAACTTCATTGACCAGAGCAGAATTTATTACCTCTCTATAATGCTGTCTAGACTTACTTGCTTACAGCTGTGATACTATGCCCATTTCCATGAATAACACATAAATAAGGGGAATAAAACCCATAAAAATATGTTGCATTGCAATTTACAAAAAGTGCTAATTTTTATGTGAAGGAGGATCATTTATTGCAGTACTTAACTAGGAAAAGTGGACCAAATTGCAGTCCGTGTTAGAAATGGGTCTTTATTGTTAGCATCCAATTTTTTTATGCACAGTGCACATTGCAATCATGGCCTCTGTCTATGAGTTTTGCCCGAGGAGCTTCCTACTTCCTTGTGATGTGTTCTGACAGCTCACCAGCAATTTCCAAGCAGCCCTTGGAGGATGTCAGAAGGTCGTGGCGTGCGGAAAACGGACCATTTGACGCTTCGGTCTTTAAAGTTGCTGCACTTGATCTCGTGGGGGCGGAGCCACTTTTTAATTCGCTGTTGGACGCTGTCGCCTTCGGGGAAGCCGACCGATTGAGGTCCTGGGGGGAAGCTGTCGTCCACGAAGTTCACCGTGTTCTAATTGAGGGCGAAGAAGGACATAGTATTAGTTGGAAAACGTAAAGGAGACAAGAACATGAGTAGAGAAGTAGAGAAATGCTTGCTTTAAAACAAGACTAAGAATATAGAAGGTGTCTCAAATGAAGCTCAGTGTCTACTAATTACACAGCCCAACTACGGACAACATGATATTCAATCTGACACACTACCTGCTCATCTAAAATCCCTTTGTACAGCAACGCACACACACACACACACACACACACACACACACACACACACACTGGTTTCCTATTTGTGGTGTGACAAGGTAACTCGGCGATGTTTGTTGTGATACTGGCAGGGGATACAGCGGGCCTCTAGCTGGTAGCTCCCAGTGCATCAAATTGATTCCCTGTCAGCCCCTGCTCATAATTCAACTCTGTTGCCTTGATGCCACAATAGTGACCACACAACTCGCCACCATTGCTGACATCCAAGGTGACAATGTAGTGCACAAAGGGCAAAGGTCACCGTTTTATGCACGACCCGTGAACTGTAGCTTTGGTGTTTTATGGATGCATGTGCCAATATGGATTTACCACCACAGTGTGAAGGAAGAAGAGACTTCAGCCCTTGACTTCAAAACACAAAATGCATATGAAGGAACAAAAGTGTAATGCTTTGCCCTCTCCTAAGTTGATGGACAAATTCTAAAGCAGGGGCGGGCAAACAATTCCACAAAGGGAACATAAGGAGAACAACTTTTCACCAATCTGGTGTCATACAAGCCAAATCAACAGATTGCAGTCAGATGCTTCTTGTTTCCGTAGAAAACCAAGTTGGTTAAACTGTCTGTCCTAGATTGGTCGGAACAACCACCTGTACCCACAGCCCACCTTGAGGACTGGGTTGCCCACCCCTGTTCTAAAGCTTTTCAAATAATTTCGCGATCTTGTGGTAAACTGAAATGAGACTGTTAGCTAGCTTTTGTATGACAACATATCCTTAGGGCGAAATTCAATACCATTGATCATTTAAAATTGATTGAACCAGACAAGTTTTGGCCACTGACATTAGTGTTCGTAACATAATTTAGTCAACTTCTGGCCTTTCCCCTGGACACAAATAAATATTGGCAAATGACTATCAAGTACTCTACTACTAGTACCTCTAATTCAAACAGACATTCAGCTTAATCTTTTGAGGGTACTTTACATTGAGTTAAAATTGGAGTTCACTTGCAAGAGAGGTTTTATTTTACAGCGATGGTGTCTAAGATGTTGCAATGTCTTCCGAGCGCGAGTCCGTGTTTCCTTAACAGTGGACACGTGCCAAGATGCTGATTCCACTCTGACAGCTCCCACCAGACTCAAAACTGGCAGGCATACAAAACTTCTTTTTAGACAGAGGTGAGCTGTTAGCCAAATATCATAGGTGGCGTAGACAATCTGTTTATCTCCAGAAACATGCCAACAAGAATGTATCGAGGCAGATTTCACAGCGTCACACTTATTTAACGCAAAACAAAAGGGTGCCCTCAACACCCTGGCAACAAAAAGCATACGTGCTACGAGATGAAAACGGGTGTTAACAGTCACAACAAACAATGTTTGCAGATATTCAAAGTTTGGCCAGAAATTTGCCTGAACGATGGTGTAGTCAGAAGGACGTAGAAAGAGGAACGAGAAAATAGCTTCAAAAGGTATTATTCTATTAGCTGGTTATTTAGGGATTATTTAGAGTATTATTCTTTATTCCCATGGCAACCCTGATTCATCCAACCTGTCTAATAGAAGGCATGTCTATCATGAGAGATATACTGATTCTATCCAGGGTGGCTGCAGTTACTGTCAAAACATTTGTCCAAGACTAAAATGACTATAACCTCGTTAAACAAAATATGTTTTTTGGGTTACATGCTTAAATGCATTTGTCTGGCATGTTGGTATTGTCTCATGTTGTATTAATCTCATGGTGGTTTTTGGGGGTTCCCATTCATCATGTCTTGAGAGAAATAGATAAACTCTCAGACGTCAAAAATGGAACAGCTCCAGATGATGCTGTTAGTGATTACGTTCACCATAGGGGAGCAGATCATTTCTGCTCTGCACTCAAGCTCCGCAGCTATAAATAGACCAGCCCAGTGTTTGGCTTAGAATGTTCACACATATGCAGTCAGCCGCGAAAACATTGTGACACTGGGACAGGTTGAGCATAGTGGTGGTGGAGCAATCACTTGAATGTCAGTCTGATATTGGATAAAGATGTGAGGAAAGAAGGTATGAGTGCTCTCCGGTTGCTTCCCTGAACAGCAATGTAGCCATGAATAATGTACAATAAAAGTTATCGCATGCTATTGTGCCGCGTATAATTGAAACAGTCTCAAACAGTGGCAAAGATGCAGTCGCCCCATAACAATTGTATCAAAGATGGTAATTAACACTTAAAGCAGATATTTTAAATAATTATTGAGGAGGTGAGAACATGTCATTGGTGAAAAAAAGGTTAAAAAAACATGCTTTTTAAGGGGCATTCAGTTGATAAGCAACAATCAATAAAACTTTAAATCACAAATATTTGGTCAGAAAATTGTGCACTGTCACTGAGAAAGTTGATATAGATTTTCTTACCTCCCTGCAGAAGCTGACAATATTCTCCCAGAGTTCCTTGGCTTCACCCTCATCATTACGCCGGCGGGCCTCGACATGCATGCTCTCTCTCCTTTTCAGGGGCTTTATCACCTTGCGAAGGGTGAGGTACTGTTGGGGTGTATGGCATGCTGCACAGTTCTTGGCTTTAATGTCGTTGAGCAGCGTACATGCTGGGCAACTCCACTGCCCAGGCCTCTCCTGGAGGCTGGATGAGATGGACGAAGATGAGGAGGAAACAGAAGTGAAGGCTGAAGATGAGGAAGAAAACCCTCTGCCCTGTTTCCTTGTTTTATGTCCTATGGCAGATGAGGAAGAGGTTTGTGTGCAAGAGCATGCTGTGCCAAGCCCAGATGGGACCTGGCCACAATGTGTAGAGCAGCGAGACAAGGGTGCCTGTTGCTCCTGAAAGCCATGCAGCTTAGACGATCCACAAGCAGAGCACTTTGGTGCACCTGTGGGGTTGCGCAGGGTGCACTTGCAGCAGGCCCAGGTGCTGAAATCTGGGCTAGAAGGGCTGGCCGGGGTGAAGCGTACCGTCTCGCAACCTAAATCGATTAAGTCAGCGCCGACGCGTGATGATCTGCACGTTTCACATTTAGACGAGCCACTTGGGTTAGGTATGGAGCAGGCTGGGCACTTCCAAGAGGGGGCTCCTGAGGAAGGGTGATGAGAAGCCTGGGGATTTTTCACAGGGTCTTCTTCTTCTAAGATACTGAGGCGCTTACTTGGATATGTGGGCTCCTGGGGTTGGGCATGTTTGGGTTTGGCAGGTCTCTGTGGACCAGGCTGGGGGAGTACACTCGCACTTGAAGGAGATGTCGGGCTTGGAGTGTTAGTGCCTTGATTTGGTGGTCGCCCTGTTGGTGGCACTTCTCTCCTACTTCGTGGCACAGGGTTGTTCTGGAGGGAGGAAAAAGAACTGAATGTAGAAGACGGCACATGAGGGGGTTCTTGGGGTTCGCAGGGAGGAGCTGGAGGTGAATCATCAGTTAGGTCTATGACTAGAGGGGCAGCTCCTGCTGAGGGCACAGGAAATCCTAGTACAGGAGTGCGAACCTCTGGTACCACCAAAGCCTCTGGGGGGATTTTGGGCAAGGATAGTTTCCTGGGCCCACCACAAGCTGAGCAAGACAATGCGACTGGTGTGTTGAGAAGTGTGCAGCGAGGGCAAGCCCAGCCTGCATGCTGCTGTTCCAGGACACCAACTTCCCCGTTGCTTTCTGACCGTCTTAACATGTCCTCTTTAACCGGAACCTGCCCTTGAGGTTCTGAATGCACTACGGGTGTGATAATAGGAGTTGGGGCTTCTGCAGTAGGCGCGGGTGGGAGACCGTTTGAGGTGGCAGCAATGGTTGTGATGGCAGGTGCAGGTGTGGTGGCTGATGGCCCAAAGCCGCAGACAGAGCAGGCTCTCGATCCCTGAGGATTATTAAGGGTACAGCGAGGGCAAGCCCAACGATGCTCCTCGGTACTGCTCAGGCGAAGAATATGATTAAGGTCAGGTTTCTGGCGAGGCGCCTCACAGATCGAACAGCGAGGCGCTCCCCCGACATTTAAGAAGGTGCAGCGTCCGCATGACCACTCACTGCCTCGCACTGCGGCTGCCATGGAGCCAGGAGAGTGAGAGTGGCTGCAAAAAGAAACAAAATCAGTAAGAATAAATTAACGTTTCGACAAATATTTTGGCATTCTGCATTTACCATCATTTGATCATATTGTTAAGAATACGAGATATTTCCCACCGACAGTGATACAATGTCCAGGCAGTACCTTTAAACTTGGAAACAATAATGTACCTTTTTGATCCCAGAAAATTCGGTAATCATCTTGCGCAGAATGTTCAGACAAATATTGACTTGTGTAACCTCTATTTCCTACAGCTTATTAAGTAACACTGAAGTTGCTCAATTGAAGGCAATTTTTGTGGAAAAACGTAAGAGGAAATGAAAGCTTGAGATGACGGGGGCATGACTAAAATAAACTATCAAGAGACAGAATACTTGGAAGATAATGGTGATTATCTGAAGAAAAAGTGAGGATAAACCATTTCAGACAATATGACACAGACCCAGGCAAAATGAGAAAGGAAAAATGGAGTGCGAGAGGGAAAGATTGCCCTGCTCGAGGGAGCAAAAATTAAATCTCTTTCCGGAGGGCACCGAGGGCAGTAAATCCATACACAAAGGATGTATGATTAGAACCAAGAAATGCAGCAGAGAGAGCTGAGAGGAGACGGGAATTGCCTCACGATGATAATGGTCAAAGTCTGCCTTTTTCTCCACATACACTCTGCAACTTAGACAAAACTCTCCAATCAGTTCATTCGAGTACCCCTTTCTTATTGACCCTTAATGCATATGCAAGCTTAAGAGCAGCAATGGACATGTACTTGGTTGTTTTGTCTTAACCAACATAGAAGTCGCTGTCACTCAAACTCCTCATGTGTGAACACTGACACAGACAAGGCATTGCGTGTATGAAGGGGTAGCAAGGGTGAAGTGGTAAGAGCTAGAGCAATCTTGTGTTCTTTACTTTTGTCCCAAGAGTAAAGGCGTTGTCTGCAGTATGATGACAGAATCTCTTCATATTCAAGGTTATCTTTAGTGTGTCTGGTGTAGCTAGATGTCAATGTAAAATATAATTGAGTGTATTGGTATAGCTACACTAATGGTAAATTCACCAGCTAAACCTGGCACTGAAATATGAATTCTGGTGCCCTCAATTTGAACACCCCCTAAGAAATACATTCAAAAGGAATACTTCAACACTTAAATGAATACCTGAGGAGAAATAAAGGAAACATGTCTTCAGCAAAAAAGAAGAGTTCACATGCCTCAATTCGAATTTCTGGATGATGATTGAATGGAAATGAATGGGAACATCTCTTTTTTTTCTTTGAATTGCACCTGACTGTCTTCTACACACAGACATGCATCTGATTTTATTTCTAAATAGAGAATAGTCACAAGATTTGCTTTTGTGCAAAAGCTAGTTTCCGCAGTCATCTTTTTACCCTGCAACATTAAAAGTACAGAAGAACAAGAACATTATGTCAGAAGCCCTTAATGGGGTATTTATTCTCCTGTCATCTCCTGACGTCAGCAGTAAACCAGCAGGAAATATTGGTCTTCTAATTATCACTGTAAACAATCAAGCATGAAAAAAATTACTTAGCTATTTTCTTTCATTCAACATTTATCAAGATGATTATAAAAATGTAGTGTTTGTGTTTCTTTAGTACCCTACCAGTGAAAATCAATTATGGGGTATTTGTGTAATGCTTCCGAGCACCCTGAGATGCTTCAAGCAAAGATTTTCCCCTCGTCTCATTTTTCTTGGCCAATGTTAGAATTGATGACATGGCAAGCTATCCAAAGGCCGGCTTCATTGTCTGTCGTTATACAAGGACGAGGACCAGCCATGACAACCAGAAACAGTGCCTCCTCATGTTTGATGACAGCTACTTCCCTGTGGCCATTTTCATAACTGTCAATCTGTTTCATAGAGTTAGAGTGCAATGTCATGGTGTCGGCCACAAGGCAACTTTGTCAAAACAATTGATTTGGTTAGCAATGGAATAGATGGGTGGCAATTCATGATTTGTCTCCGTGGAGCAGGGTATCAAGAGCTCAGACGACTTTCCCAATGAGGTGTGATCCTCTTGAGGATTTTCGAAACATCTCACTTAATTACCTCATTATATTCTAATGCAAGCTTCCACCGATAAGGGGACATCTAGCGTCATAAATGTCAAAATCCTAGGCCTTCCATTAAAAGAAATGCATAAGTCTGGCCCAGGATCCCAAGACACTGCGCAAAAAAAATGCCCTGCAAGTCCAGTGTTCCACTCACTCATAAGTGTGTACGCCAAAAGACAGACCCATGCTAGCACCTTTTCTCCTTGGCCCTGTTCAGTCAAGCTGCTCTAAAAGTGCCCACTTCAGCTCCTCAGTTGCTTGGTGTCGCAGACCCGGGCATAGAGCCAAGAGCTTACAGTGGAGCGAAAGCACAAGAGATAGAACTCCACCTTTAAAATAATGATCTTTGTGCAATGAGAATTTCAATGCAAACTAGCCTAGTCTGAATAAATCATCGGTGCATGAATGACCCTTGCATATAAATGTTCACTGGCTGTAGGGCAATAATGGATCCTAAATTTTGACTGTGAGGAAAAAGTGCAAGCTCCAAAGCTCTGATGAAAAGCTGAAAATGTGTTGAGAGTTCAAAGCTCTCTCCAGACTACAAATACTGGGAAAACAATCGAGGGTGAATGATGGGTAAGTGAGGCCGGGCGCAAAGGCTGCTTGCTGATTGTGTGTACGCCAGTGTACTGATGGGTCCTTGGATTCACTCTGCATACAGAACTCTACCGTGAGATTAAGTAAGCCCCAGTCTTGCCAGCTTCTCCCCACCTCACTGCGAGACATTTGGCTTTTGTGCGACAGTCATTAGCACTGCCTTTCCAAGCTTGGCCCTGGGCCCATTGCCCTAGGGGAGAAGTCCTGCTTGCTCCTTAAAGAAGCTTTTTATTTTATTAATTTAACACGAAATCGAGCGCTGTCCTGAAAATGGATTCTTTCATGTTTGATCATATTAACGCCGTAAGTACTCACAGTTAAGTGATGAATTGCTTGAGGAAAGCACCATAAAGTTTGAGAGCTTTAAAGTATTTTAAGTAATTATAAAAAAAAAAAGAACATGCTACAGTGCAGACTTCTTAAACTTCAGTTTGAAATTGTATATGATTAAATGAGTCAGAAAAGTAAATGTGGGGTAGTATACTGTGATTCCGATAATACGACAACTACCCAGATACTACACCATAGCAAAAAAAAAGAATTCTTGTTTGCGCACATTGTTTTAGGCCAACCGCAATCAAATCAGTCATAAAACCTGGCAAGGAGTACCTATGATATTATAGAAGTCACTCTCCCATACAAGTTTAAACAAAGTCATCTTCACCAGCAAAATATCTTGTGTAACAACTTTGCTGTATGAGTCAGGTTTGCACATTTATAAGTTAACTGGAAGAGTTCTCTCGACCAGAAGGCTGTTCTTGCATGAGTAATAGGACTTAGTCAGCTCTGTCAGTAGTCCAAAATCAAAACAGAAATTATGGGACACAACTATGAGTGCAGTTTGTAGGAGGCAAGACTCTAGATACAAATGTCAGATAATTTTGTACCATTACATACTGTGACAAGGAGAGAAATGTTTAAATGTTGTAGTTTTAGTACAATACATTTTGATGTCTTTTTTTTAGTTTTCAGCTTTAATCAGACAACTCAACCAGTTATGACTATAGCCTGGCGATTTAAGCACAGGATGTTGATGTACAAAAATCCTAAACTAATTTGACTGTATTTCTAAAGAAACAATACATTTATAAATTGACTGAGCATGGAAAGTGCCATTTTAACCACAATTCCAATACTCTAATAATGTATAATGTATGAGAAAACAAGGACACAATTATTCAAATTACACCATGACAATGGCTTACATAATAGCTTAATAGCATAATACTTTAAATAATAAATTACAAGTACAATGTTCTGACACAGTACAACATCTCTTACTGCTCTTATTGATTTATACTGCATTGACAAATCTGCACGCAAACACTAAGCCCATGGATTCTCCAACCTAATTAACCACTAAAAGGATTTTTCTATCTATCTCCCAAGCGAATGACTATTTTTGAAATCTGAGCAGGAAAAGGGCGAAGGAAGAACAACTCTGGCCGGTGACCTCCAGCGCTGCCCTCGGTGAATATTTCATGACCCATGCTCATTTTAGCCAAGTGAATATGTCAGCGATGGAGACAGCTTGGGATATTTGAATATTTACAGAGAGGAAACTGTCTGACTGGGTTTTAGTGCACTGTAGCAAAAAGCTAGCACAAGCAGGAAGCTGACAAGGAACACCAGGATCACAGGAAGAAGTGACGATACAGCAGCAAAACAGTGCCCTTGAGTTTCAAGGAGGCAAGCCATCACTTCCCCAATTCCTTTGGAGACAAAGCCACCAAAGCAAGAACTGTATCAATGGCTTTTAACATCCTCAGCAGGAATAATGCTGACACAGTAAGTAAGGAACTTCTCAGAAGGGAAATAGTTCACACAAGGATGATTTTATAACAACTGAAATCTAAAGGAAGCTCACATTTATTGATTTGACATCCCTAAACCCTGACCTAAATGATCCCCAGATCCTTGCATTGAATAGGAGCAAAAGAATCAGCAATAATCCACCCAAGCCTTGCAGGACAACCACTAAGCCAAGAAGCACCATATGATGCATGTCAAATAAGTTCTAGTGCTTTAGGAGCACCAGCTCCCTACAACACATTAAAAATAAAATAGAAGAAAGCAGACTAAGGCATGGCTAGTGGCCATACTGCTCCAGTCAACTGCTGGACTCTTTTAATCCAATTAAAAAGGATAGGAAAGCCTATAGAGTAGAGGAGCGATAAATGCAATCATCCATCATCCTGAGAGAGAACCGTCACTAGGATCGACTATATGGAGGAAAAATAGTGACTTTTGTAGCTCGGGGTTTTCAGAGTCATTAGGATTCACAACGGCTAAATGGATGCTCCTCCTTATGCATATATAATTCTTCCATTCCACACACAGTTCCCAAAACTCAATGGGCAACTAAACCCCCCCCCAAAAAAACAACAACAACAAAAAACACTGCAAACTTACTAAAAGATAAAGCTATGGTCGCCATTTCTCGGCAGACAACATTGTCCAATGAAAATATGCTCAAGAATAAAATACACAAGTCGGGCTTACTCAAAGCAGAGGTGTTGTTTCTATATTTTACGGTCTGTCACAGTTATGCAAAGCTTGCCTAACAATATGAAGCGGGCACCGCCAGCATTGTTGGAAGAGTGCGTAATGTTGTCATATCTTTACAATGTAATTCTGTTGCACAATGGCAGATCTATTTTTGCAATTAAAACATGCTGCTCTCATTCTTATAGTACTGTACAAATCTAATGTAAATGCCTGTTAGGTGATGAAAAGACATTGACAAGGTCGAGTTAACAACAAAAGCCATGGCAGCATTCAGTATTAAATGGAAAGAAACTTGTCGGTGAGCAGTTTGTTAGGAATGATGAAAGCCCAACCAGGCAACTAATGCTGAATAAATAATGGAATGCATTGTGGGGTAATGTGATCAGGTTCTCTGAATATCAATAACAACCAAAAAGGACCAATTTACTCTGAGTAACTCTGCAATGACACCAATGTTTTATAGGCTGTCGATATTTAATATCTGTTCTTGCTCTACTTGACACAATGTAAAAAAGCTAAACTAATAAATTGGAAATACTCTAGTTTATTCCTTAGAGGTTGGTTGGTTAAATCACAAGATTAAATGCTTGTAATAAGTGCAAACCAAAGGGCTTGAACACTACTGACAGGCTGACCACCAATTTCCCCAAGGTGACATTCTAAAAGCTGGGGAGGGTAATATAACATTCCAAAACAAAAAATATATTTTCAATTAAACCTTTCCTTTTTTTTGAAGCTACCACTATTGAAGCAGTTAAACACCACTGAGTGCAAAAGAGTTGACCAACTGGGAATGAATTTTTTTTTAAGAACCAATTCCTAGTTATTCATGTCTAAGAAATCATCTGCATGCTTGGATCAATTCCTCTTACATTACAATTGAGTCATGACATCTCTTTTTTAACTTTTCCAACATTGTGTAATCATGCAATACAAATTTCTATTGTTTATATCTTTATTTTAATATGTAGTTCCCAAGATGCTGGCATATATAGTCATCTTACTAACAAACATGGGCCAAAAGTGTTGCCTCGGTATTTAAGAATGTTGATTCTCTGTGGAATTTTTCATTAACTGCCCAAAATGAGTGAGGAAAGGAGGCAGGAGTAAGTCAGTGCTTAATAAAAGCTCATATTTTAATCGACCGCCCTTGGGCTTGTTTTCACTGGGTTCAAAACAGTCAGATCAATCACCTCTCAGGGAGAAACCCACATCACCACTGCCAAAACAGTCCATAATATGCAGCTGTGTTGTCAAGGCCAAGGTTGGGATTTTGGTTTACACATCCAGCTCAGCCACAATCGAGTTTACAATATAAAAACAAGATGAAAATACAGGCTCAGATTTTAAGTGGTGAGGTCACAAAACTATGTAAGTTGTGAACAACTACTATCTAACCATATGGACATGAGCATAATAATTCAGAATACTGTTGGGCAATTGATTTTTTTCTAGGCCACAGTGCACAAATTCACCCCATGTTATACTATTGATAAATAAACTAGACTGGAATAAAGTAGTTTTGTTGGTGGGTTGAGTGCTCTTCTGTCACAAAATTTTGAGTTTTGAAAGAACCACCAAATGAATATGGTGGTCAGTAAATTCTAGTAAGACTTAAATATACTTAATACAATCTAAATAAGGAATAGCAGGGATATTGACTCTTCAAGAGGTGTGATGACCTTGGTGAGGGAGTATTTTAGTTCATATAAGATAGCTGAATGGTGAAGATGATAAGTATTTTGTTATATAAACAAGCACCTTTATTTCATTGTAAGATAACATTCCAGTTCCCAGATGCTTTTAACCTTGTTGGCTCTTACCTGCGCACTCGGTGAGGCCGTGGAGGCGGTTGTTGTTGCTGCTGTTGACGTGAGATGAAGGTGGTGCCCCACACTGGGCTGCTATGACTAGTCCTGAGCCACCCGACCGGCGGCGAAGATGGGTAGTTGCGAAAACCATGATCGGACTCAGTCTCTGCGGTGAGGGACGAGGCCGAGCTCCCCATCATCGCAGTGAAGGTGACAATAAATTCAAAAAGCGGGTGCCAAAACTACCTTGTTTTTGCAGTGAAGACGTTTCCGATATGAGCAACAAGCCTTCATTAAAGTTCTTTGACTTGTGAATCAGTCATTCTTCGGGAGAATTTCTCACAGCAATGCTTTCCAACTGGCATCCTTGTTGACTTTAGCCTGTCCTCAACAGTGCCAATCTTAATTCTTCTTGCATACCTTCGGACATGCCTCGTCAGTCTGTGCAGGCTCATACTTGGTCCTTATTTACGAGAAATTGTCTGTTTTCACTGTCAGCGGTACAAAGAAATATCAAGTTCACCAAGGCCATCAACATAAGACTGGTGTTACACGCAGATAGTTGCAAACAATCAATAGTGGGATGGATCTTGAGTTACATCCAGTAAGAGAGAATCAATGTGCTGCATTTTCTGGGGAGGGTGTTGGCAAAACTACAAGCATGCTAATTTTCCAAAATCTCATCTTTCAGACATGCGGTCTGGCTAACAGCTGGACTGAAGCAGAACCCCCTCACAGGCCACAGCTGCACATTATCTGTGGGTCTAATACTAATGGGAAATGTTTTCCCATGCTTAAGGTATTTAGGAACTCCACCCAAAAGAAAGTCATGATTACACAACAACTTGAAGAGATGCTGGTAAAAAAACCCTGTTTTAATAAAGTGAACTACAACACAAAATGGGTATATTTTTTTCTAAAAATCAAATTTCAAACTCCGATGACAATCCAAATTTCCGTCCCAGCCCATTGTCAAACCAGTTATGCCTTTAAATTCTTTAGGACCGGTTGTCATCATGAGAAAGTGCATTTCAAAAACCCTCAAGCGATAAGAAACTGCATTTGCTTGCATGAAGAAGAGTAAAACAAGTGTCATAAACCAAGTGCATATGCTGTCATGACGGATACAGTAAAAGCCAGGATCACACGAACATTTGCCAGCGTAAACACACACGCTCACTTTTCAGATTTAAAGCATGCTTGTGCTCTCTTCCCTCAATAGTACAGTAGAGATGCCAGTAAGCGCTTCTACATGCATCTGACACGCACCCTGAAGAAAACGTACTAACCCACCAACTGACAAGTCAAATGGTAAAAAATCTCCCACTGGATCTCTTTTGAGAGGCGATTTTTTTCCTTGAAGAGGCATTCACGGGCTTCATAGGCTAACATTGAATGTCTTTTGCAAGCAGGCATGCTGGCTCCGGTCTCTCTGATTCTCCTTGGATGCAGCAGGATCACTTCTATCTGCGTCGTTCTGTTCCACGGGTGTATCAAATGGCTGCATTAGGGTGGGTCCTATTTAAACACTTGTGTAGTCCCCTTGTATTTCTCTCTGTCTTGCCACATCATTTAATTCCCACCTCGCCGACGACAAGAGCGCAGTGAGCGCGGATGCGCTCTCCTCCTCACAGCAGATTACTGAGTGAGAAATGCGCATGCGTAGTATGCCGACCGGCAAAGTGAAATTGGAAGGCAGGGAATTTTAATAAATCTCACTATTGAGGTTTTAGATATTATAAAGAATATGCAGATGTGGTATACAATGAAGGTATCCACACACTTAACTGAAGTAGAAGTATGGGTTTAGAAGAAAAAATGAAGTGCTAAATTATTTATTTTATTTCTTCATTAGACACGAGGTACATTTTAATAGATAAACAGTGTCTGTTCTGACAGGCATTCATAAAAAATATAAATACATACCTACATAAATAAGTTAGACGTATTGGCGTCCATTTTTCTGAACCTTGCTTTAAATTCTCATTGCAATGTCACCCATGACAAACCTGCTGGAAAATATTTGGATTGTCCTATTCATACCTACGTATAAGCTACAAGAAAAAAACAATTGTCAATCACTCTATCTACAGCATGGTATGAAACACGATCAAGACAAGTGTTTTTTGAAGCCTACCAACGGGTTAACACAAAGATGGTGGTGACCACGCTGCTCATCACCACTCAGCTGTCCCTTCACATTACCGAGATAAGCCTTCAAACTTTCCCTCTCGCCTCTTTCTTCCACTTCATTTCACTTTGTTGACCTCATTCCTAATCTCTCAAGTTCCTTTGCCGAATTTGTTGTTCACCAAACTCAAAAAAATAACGTTCAGAATAAAAACCAAGAACATAACATGACTCACATTTTTGCCGGAACATCTCTGTTGCATGGAACTCAGCTTGTTAATGATTAGTCTTTTAGTCGCAGGCAGACTTATTTGACAGGAACACTGCTCGGTTTCGCAGACAAAAAGGTTTGTGCGTCACGTACGAGTATGACTAGCTCCTTTATCAAATGTGTTTGTCCCTCTAACCTGTTTATCTGGTACATCCACTCCCATGGTTTCGTCATATAATAAATAAAAAAAAACTGATTGTAATATTGTTTGGCCTGCTGTTTTCTATGGGCCAAACAATAAAAGATTCTTAGAGCAACATAATAAAATTGCAATTCTGAGAATAGTCAAATTTGAATCATACGTTAAAAGCAATCATAGGTGAAAATGCTAATCCAAATAAGAATATAATGAGCAAAGGAAAATGACGTGGCAGATAGAAAACTAAAGATTAGATAAGGGTTTAATTGCCACAATATATTTCACATAGGTCCAAAGATTTTTTTTCTATTAAAATGACATTTTAAGAAGAAATAAATGTTTGATTCATGAAAAGGACATACTTTTACATTAAGAGTCATGTCCAAAACTTAAGAAAAAAAAGTAGTTAACAGATTGCATTTTTCATGTTCTTGTGATTAGGAGAAAAAAGGGGTTAAAAGTTATCATTTCACAAGTGTAATGTTTCCATGACCTGGAAACAAATGGCAATTGTTATGCTAATGAGGTTGCACGGTTAAGAGGAAAAAAAATCATTATGCAGCAAAAATGAACTCATCAAATTTCTCCCATGAGTTATTTTGCAGTAATGGGGCGAAATGCTAAAGCACTAAAATGCCGCTAATGACTACTAATCCACGTTGCCTCTTGAAACTACAGGACATAGTCATCTACATGACATTATTTTTGTAACATTTTGTAGTCTTATGCTCTTTTAAACATAGTTAACATTTTATCAAAAGTACGAAGCAAGGTCAGATTTGAGGAGTCAGCTTCCACTATTGCCATTCTTTCCCAGTCATGCGTGTTTTTTTTCCAGCAAGCCTTAACTCAAATATATCACTCACACAATAAAACCTGTAACTGTAACTCTTTGTCCGTGTCCCCTAGCCGACGACCACCTGTCCCTCTGGATACAGCAGCTGTGTGTACGATGTCCACATACAGGGACAGGGAGGTTGTATTTCAGATGTATTCCCTTATGATGGAGGCTGATTTCACGCCACAGTGTAGGCTGTAACTTGGAACATGATGCACAAAACACCTGCTGAAGAACTTCCTCCTGGCTCAGGAACAACGGGGACCACTAGGAAAATTGGGCCACCTGAAGCAAGAACAGGACGATCTAGGTTTGGTCTGAAAAATCGTGGCTGCTTGGCTAGCCCAACCATGTTGTCAAGCACAATAACTTTATATGCATTGTTTTGTTTGACCAAGACTACCAAACAAACGCCTGTAGCTATTTGAAAAAGAAAACTTGCAGAACTTGTTGAACCCATTGACGAAACAAATATATCCCCATGACTATCCCATGACTAGAGGTTGACTTACTATTAGGAAAACACAGGAAATTGTCTGAAGTCTCATCCGAGATTTCCAGAGAGCCTTATGTCTTATGAAAACTAATTAATACCGTTTTTGCCATGTTAAAGATTAAATTACCATTCATTTAATCTTAATTTAAGCACCTATAAAGACATACAAATGCTTAACCCACATGATTGTTGCAATTCTCATATTCATTCATTTTCTGAACCACTTATCCTCACAAGGCTCACAAGGGGGTGCTGGAGTCTATCCCAGCTGACTACAGCCACCAGGCGGTGGCAAACCAATTACATGGCACAAGTAGACGGATGACCATTCACACTCAAACTCATACCTAGGGACAATTTAGAGTCTTCAACCAGTTTATCCTGCATTGTTCTGGGATGTGGGAGGAAAATTGAGTACCCGGAGAAACCCAAGGCTAGCCCGGGTAGGACAGACAAACTCCACACAGTGAGAATCAACCTGGGATCGAACGCACGACCCCAAAACTGTGAGCCTGACGCGCAACCCACCCACCATCTCATATTCATTCATTCATTCATTATGAAAATCATCAACTACTCCCAAACTCTTAGATGTTAGATCGGTCAGTATGATCAGTTTTATACTGTCATAATTTGACAGCTCTCAAACACTTTCACCCTCGTGAACTAAATAGTCCAGAAACTGAATTGATGAAAAACAGTATCCAAATGATAAAAATAAATACATTCTCAATGCTGAATCTGGATGCGGTGGTCCCCGTGACTGAGTTTTCATATGACCCTCAAATGACCAGGGTCTCCTGACGCGTCTCCTGACGCGTCTCCTGACGCGTCTCCAAAAGCTATGTTCAGTAATGCATCATAATATAAGTATACCTTTTCATTTCATGTACAGTTACTGGCCTCAAGTTAAGGTAGCATTTCCAAGACCTTTGCCCCTGTGTTGCAGCCGGATACGGAGTCATAAACTGGTTTTAATCCGATGCGTTTAAGAATTTACCTCCATTTAAAGGGATCGGACACGAATGTCACATAATCGGTCTATTTGCGGACAAAGTGGTAACCCAGGAATGGTGCCAGTGACACCAACATTAGCTTGACAGTGTAGCCAGCTGACCGAGACACCTTGTAAACAAAGACGCCAAATCTCCAGCGAAGCCCCCGAACCGGCGAAATAAAGTGGACCAACGAGAGACCAAACGTCGCTTCTGCTCACCTCAAGTCGAACCAAAGGGCAGATGCGTCCCTCTTCTTTGTGATCGCGGCGCTAACTTTTAACATCCATCAAGAGGTTAAGTTGTTTCCGTGTCTTGCTGTGGCCAAAAGGAACTTTCCTTTACGTGGGCTGCGCGTTTTTCGCTCGGCGAACGCGTCCCAGACATTTGCGACAAACGCTTATGAGGCTTTTACATTGTGCGACAGGTACCGAAGCGAACTGATGAGAACCGCATAGGTTTACCTCCGACAGCCTCACAAGGAAGCGGAATCGCTCGGAGCAAATTCAAGACGAGAATACGTTAAATGCGTACTGTACTTCTTTTCACCCCGTAAAGTGCAAATAAGCGTACGTAAAGCTACATCAAGAATACGAAAGAGGAAAACTACATATCCCAAGTCCAACGCGAACGCTTACGTCAAGGATATCCGGGTATTAAAAGGATTTCCCATAACAAACATGTTATTTCTTTTGAATGAATGATTACGTTCTCATTTTGACGATCCATTGCTGTAATTTATTTTTTATTTGAATGTAAAGTATAAGACTAGAACTGCTTGTTTTTCTCCGTCAGGTAATTAATGGGGTTTCACTGCCATCTAGCGTCTAAAAATGGGTATAACAATATGTTACAATGTGCAGCAGTAGTTCTCTTATGGGATGTATCAAATCCAAACCACAATTCGCAAATAAACAAAATGCCTAGATATAAAAATATTTAACAATAATAATAAATAATCAACAATTGAACTTGTATAAAGTAATTTGAACAAATGTTTTTTTAGTGTAGATTTAAAATATTGCAGTAGTTGGGGGGTAAATATTGGTTTTAGTTTGAAAATGATTTAATTTAAATGTAGATCATCTGGTAAAATAAAGGTCAGCAGAAATCTTATACCGACATGTTGGAACAATATTATTTATATTTCCATACAGTTACAACATTAGACCATTTGATTTAGCTTTGTGTATTTGCCACAAACAACTACATTATCCAGTCTATTTTCCTCTTGGTAAAATTAAGATGTAATTAGGATAACGAGTAATTTCGCATGTGAAACATTCGGGGTGGATTATCTCTTAATACTGGTGTCACCCGTGTTGTTTGAACCAAGCAAGTTCAAAGGATTAGTAAAGCTGGCCATTAAATTCCTAAATGATCCCATGGAGAACCTTAAACATCTCATTAGGATAATTGTCCTTTGCGCACTCACTCATCATAATTGACTGGGATTTTTGTTTTTTTGGCCTTCTGGTTTATATCACAAGAAAAGTCTCAATACAAGGACCTGAATTTGAATTTAGAACTCACTGGTTGCCAAAGATGATAGATGTCCAAATGCAAATGGGTTGGACGGTTATCATCGTCAATGGCAGGGACTGTTAATCGTTGACGCTCCTGGAAGAATCCAGCTGGTACAATCAGCAGATACCAACCCAACACCTCTAGGGTTGGCGTGATTTATTTCTCAATTCCAGTGGGACGGGCGGTGTCAAAGCATCCTCCCATAGACCCAAACACAAATCTGGGCGGAGAAATGTCACCGGGCGACCTCACATATCGCAGGGATGAACGATCGTCCACGCCGGGGAGAAATCACGCCTAAAACCTCTTTGGAAGTTTACATCTGGTGTAAACCCGCACCCGGATTATCATTTTTTTTCCACAACGCTGGAGAAGGAAAAAAAATCCACGAGTGGAAACAAGGTTCGACAGTGGATCTGGCTTGTTTCTTTTGTCAACACTTGTTGCAGCACTTGTTGCTGACCGGAACGCCGACAAAACACTCCATCGACGCGTTTTCAATGTAAGTTCCAGAGACGCGCTGAAGTGGTCAACTAAATAGAAACTTTTGTGTGGTTGCCTACACTGTTGTCATGACAATGCTAAGGGAAACCGAACGCGAGGCACGTTGAGCGCAACACAAAAGACTTCAATTTTAGTCTTCATTAAACATTTGCCTGACTCGCGATGTGCGTCTAAAGTTCCAATCGAGTGTCAAAAATGTTTTTGTTTTGCTTTATGGATGGATCGATCTCGTTTTTGGA
The DNA here is from genome assembly GCF_051989625.1 of Stigmatopora argus. Classification (NCBI taxonomy): domain Eukaryota; kingdom Metazoa; phylum Chordata; class Actinopteri; order Syngnathiformes; family Syngnathidae; genus Stigmatopora; species Stigmatopora argus. The sequence continues at coordinate 9,732,578 of NC_135404.1, read as the reverse complement.
CAGCTTTTCCTGGCAAAACGGAAAGAGGAGTACTACAGGGAGGGACTGCAGACCAGGGGGGGTCACAGTGAGGGATATGTAGTATGTGTTGGGCTAAGGTGTGTCCTGTGTTTATATGAGACATTTTGTGACCCGGTGATAGCCAGGAAAGGGATGCTTTTAGTCGGCCCTTTGCTGTTTTATAGCCTGCACACATGTGGAAATGACATGGCTTCCACAATGGAGAGTGAGCAATACAATTGCTCAGGGGTGGAAAGTAGAAAAGTTCTCAGTTTATGCTCAAATGCATTTTCCAGGTATCTGTCATTTCTCCGATTGTGTTTAATGCAATCACTGTCAGATTTGTTGAAGCTTGATCTTCTCCTTCCATGACCTTAATAGAAGATTGCTGTTTTGGTGATCAAAGTTTGTTTTTCTAAATAAATCGGCTCTGATTTTGGGCCAGTCTTCTATCATTAATGATTTTAGTCAGGAATAACCAAACTCGTGTGTATTGTTGCACTCAAATAGTCAAATAGCAACAAAGTGAAGTGTGACCTCAGCAAAAACCTTGCAAGATGACACCTAATGTTGACCAATATTGTTTACTAACTTTCTAGAGCATCCACCGACAAAATGCTGACGTTATTCTACAGTATATATATATGGTGTTAAAACTAGGACAATAACAATGATTGCATCTGGTCGTGTTGACACGTTCCTTGCTCTGCTTCCCCTGGCAACTTTATATAAGACAAATAAACAAACTTTCTGAACCTTTTAGAGCCAATTCCCATGGCCAGAAGGGATATGTTGAGCTTTGTTTATGTCACCACTTGCAATGTTTCTGCACACAATAATGTACAAAGCATATCAATTAGCTGCTGACATGCATGTGATTCATCAAAAGCAGGTGACTCATTGTTATTTCACCAAGTTTTACTCTTGTGCAAGGGAAGTTTTCACAAGTATGTGTGCTTTAGAGATGACAGTTTTGTGGAGTGCTGCCATGCTTGAATCATATCAGCATCCTCTTCTGCTGCCAAAAAACTGTGTAAACCATGTTGAACTCTGTGTTCAACACTTGAAAAACCCATGCACCATTATTGTCAGATCATTAATAGAATACAAAATAAAAATGCTTCCCTCATTTATTATATTTAATTTTAACATTACAATTGTCTATACAAATTATTTTTCTTTCTCTAAGGACTATTCCAATTTTTGGTCCAAAAAAAAAAAAAAATCCAAAGACATTGAATTTATTACTTGACGGATCCCATTAGGTGCATTTGTGTATCATTGTGATCATTGCGTGTACATTATGCATCATGAATTCCATCGTTTCGTTGCATTGATTGCCTCGCTGTATGTCGGGACATGCAGCAGCCTGGTTTCCACCCGTAGGGCCCAATGACATGCACGCGCACACATACAGATATGCACATGCACACGTGCACTCATGGGGGGAAACTAACAGGCCTGCATCAAAGTTACATCTGTTTCTCATGCATGTTTGATGGGACCAGCAGGCAGTGACTTCCCACAGCTCCATGTTACAGTACATGTTATTTTGCTACTTAACTACAGGGATTCTCATCCATTTAAGGTTCAGAGACTGCTTACAGAGCATATTTTCTTTTTGAAGGACACATTTTTTAATTTAAATGATAGATTAAACATAACTACCAACTTCCAATTTGGGGTTACTGTTAAATTGACTTGTAATTTTTATGTGCACCGTTTTAATGAACAGTAAAACTTGGGAAACATTGCTTTTGATGATCACTAAGTGTTAGAATCCAATTGCTTTAATGTGTAATGGCCATGTCAAAATCACATGTCCTTTAATAGGGCTATTGTGCAATGGCGATAGTCAAATGATATTTCATACAGGCTTAATCTCTAAAAAAGATGTTTGCCTCTATGCCAAGACTTGCCTTAAACTTGAATACTTAAGAGGCCTTACCATATTCTGCATGGCAGAACATAATGTGACTTACTCCCACCTCTGTCACATACAAACTAAACTGTCCCCAAGTGAACTGAAGTTCACCTTCTGAAATCATTCTACACTCCTAGATGAAGGGATCATCCTGCAACCTGACAATGTGTTTCCCCTCTAGCCAGATGTTCTGCCTAATTAACATGCAGGTTTGGAGCAAGAGAACTGACACCACGCCATACACAGTGTATTCAAGTGCATCCCCGCTGCATAAATAACCTGCATTGTAATGATGAAGCTTGATTTCATTCACGGTAAAGTGTTTCCCCTGGCTGAGAGCTCCATGGCGGTTTTAAATGGGTTGCCAACCTCAAAGAAAAATTGCGAGAAGGAAAAAAAATACAATTTTAGGAATACGTTTCTTAGTTTAAGCATGTTTACTGGAGTCTTGTGGAATAGAAAATCTGTCTGGTCTTAAAAATGCCTGTTAGAGAGAAATATATTTTGTTTTACAAGTGACAAGCATAATTTCCCTTGATTTGACATTTCATATTGGAATTTTTTTTCACTGGTAATAGCGTAGGTTGGGTGCTTTCTTGCATTCTAAACCAAATAAAGCCCATTGTGTTTCCAGTCATTTGATTTTGAAGGTCTGTTATATTCATAAATCATACTGTTAATTCAACCGAAGACAACTTTGATAGTTTTTTGGGGGGAGAGAGAGAGAGAGGGCTGTACAGAAGCAGTTATTTTGTGATAAGACTCCATCAAGGGAGAATAAATACATGCTCTCATAAAGTTAATGGCTCCTTTGTACTTTTCATAGGCAACAATTTGAAGTTCGACAGAGAAAGTGAAGGACTACCATCTCAAATCTGGGGAGCCTTTCAAGCCCTGGGTTGCTGGAATGGAGCAACTCATTGAGTAAGTCAGATCATGATCTCTATATTTGCCAGCAGGTCCAGGTTACACTCTTTATGCTGTTTGTGAATATGCCTTCATTGCGCTTAACTAAATGCACTTCCTGACTCTATTTTCGGATTTCCTGGAACTGTTGTTGCCCATTCTTAAGCTCTGACATGGCACCGGGACAAAGGAATCACTTTATTGAAATAAAGTGCTTCAGTGACATACTGCATTGCCCAACCCCGTCTATTTTCTCTCATTGCTATGGTGACTTATGGCTTTAGAGGAGCAAGTGTCCAGTCCATCATTAAGCCAAAGTCATCGCCATCGGGATTTGATGGGCTTCTTTAATAGAGTTGGCTCAGTGTTTTGTCGCAGAGTTTTAAGGGTGAGCTGAGGATAAAGACATTGGGATGTGTATATATTCTTCTTTTGTTGGTTTAGTACATAGTATGTACTGTATCCTCTAATCGAGTGTATGTTGTCCTTGCTGACCCTTGACATTTGAGTGCAGAAACAGCACAGCTATTGTTAGATGTGGTGTGTTTACATCCTCTTCAAGCATTGGATTTCTGTGTGCAGTCATGGACGTCGCTGGGAATTGAGTTATTCTTCCACTTTGTTCTGATAAATTGACAGACTAACGTCTCCTGCCTGTGTGTTCTTTACTTACCACACCTTAATTTATTCATTTAGTGGACTTTGACCTTTTGCCTACTGCTAAATTATTGCCATGGAATACAGTAAAAAGTACCTATCCTCTCAATCAATCAGACATAGGCTTTTTCATCATCATTGACTCGTCAAAAGCCTAATTGTCATTATACCAAGCTGTGTATGACGAAATTGGTGGTGCTTCTCCACAAAGTGCGCTTTCCCGGCAAAAGGCCAAAATAAGTAATATAAAAAAACTTAATATAACTTGACAAATTTTGCCTTGTTGATCCTTGGATCCCCTTGTTTAAAGTTCCAAACTGTCTTGTATGCCATTACTTAAAACTCAACACTCTAACAGTGGCTTTTTCTTTATGATGACATGCCTTCAACCTGCGGCCACGTAGGGAAAAACAATCAAGTGACAGAGAGGTTTGCTTGCGGAAGCAGTGATTCATCGGTGAGTCATCACAATACAAATGAATAAGAAGGGCTATACTTTCCCCCTCTCCAATACATGCGTATTCACATGCAGGAGAAGTGTGTAATTATCATCCCGTATATTTATATTGAGACATCTGCGTCACAGTGTGTACTGCAAACTCAATTTGTCAAGTAGATTTAATGACACAGTATTAATAATAACGGATAACAATTGTTGTCTGATATTTTAAAGCTAATAATTAGCCAGCAATACAAATTGACTGTTTTGTTAGCTCGATGAGATAAGGCTTCATGTAATTAGGGGTTGCTGTATAATTTGACGTGAGTACACTCTTAGAACCACAGGAGGGCGACAAAGGCATTTATTTGGAACTTGGAATAAATTCGGATTCTAGATGAGTTACCAAAAGTTTGGCGGTTTGACAAGAATCTCCACTCTTCTCGCGTATATGATGAGATACGCTTTGTTAACTTACTACATTGTTTAAAAAATGATTGATCCAAAGGACTTATTTTACCGTAAAACAATCTCAACACGTCACCAAACTAAATTTCACTAAAATTTAACACTGGTACTCACATACACATGGTGACAGGTTAATATATGGATTGATTTTGAAAGATGTTGTCAATGGACTTTAGTAGAATTGTGTCACATGTTGTACATATTTGATTTATCATCAGTCAGACTCTGTTGAGCACAATTGAAATTTTATTGTCAATCGTAAGCTCCAAAAACATTTGTTACCAATGTTGTCCTCATAATAACAACTGATTTCATATTTGAAGGTGTTGTTTTGTTCACACACAGTAATAAAATTATAGTGTAATATCGATCTCCTGAGGTTGTACTTTATTTTATGACCCGTATACTATTAGACCCCAATGTCTCCTCTAGACTGTAATCTTAACTCTTCTTCCTCCCACCCACTCTTTTGATGGAAACCCACCACTGTGTCTGTTTTTGTGATTGTCTAATGTCCAGATGCGCACCCTCTATTTCCCATCATGTGGTTGATTGCTTCAACTACAACTTTGCTGCTTTGTTCTTCTCAATTAGGTTTCACTGCTGGGCTTTCCCCCCCTGTGCAGAAGTCTGTACTCAATGTAACAAACACAGTAGTGAAGGTGACATGAGTGCCAAAAATCTAATTGTGGCTTCAATAGAACATGGTGGACAGGCATAGGTAATTTTAATTTGTGGTCCAACATGATCATTTAAAATGCCCTTTCAAGTACAATCCAGCCCACTTACCGTACTATAAAACCCTCACACAGGACTAAAATGTTCTCCCCTGAACCGCTCGTACACAACATTTTGTATCCCCATCCACGCACTAGAATCCTCTCATACTTTCCAGTGGGATGTTCTCATTTAACCAACTGAAATTGCACATTATACAAACATACTCATACTAACAATATGTCAGGTAATCTTGAACTGACATCTGAGAAATAGTCTTCCTACAGGAACCAATTGTTCAACCACCCCCATAGAATCTGTTATCTGTCTTGCGCTGAATTGCATGGAACATTTTCACACTCGGCATGAAGGAATTGTGATGAGCACAACATAAACATATGTCTCAAGGGCTGAGCCGTGTTACAAATCAAACAAATGTGTTGGAGGATGAGGAAGTCTGCTTGTCTGCCGTCACCGCCAATAAACCTAACAAATACTGAACCTGCATCCCGACAACTGTGCCATGCTCCCTGAATGCTGTTACATTATGAATGAGCTTGTGTTTGCAGTTTGATCACAATCTGCCCAGGGCGGAATGGAAGCAGCCGTTGGCTAAATGCATGCGGCATGTTGTTATTACCTCCCATAAGAGGTGGCAACAACAAAATCTGTCAAAGTGACATTACTGCTGCTCAGCACCACCTAGATTTCCCAAATGTCTTCTTATTGACGTCGATCACGGGTATCCCTTTGATGTTTCACGTCAAGGGAGCGGCTGAGCGTTCTTCGTTGTCAGCAAGGACCCCCAAGTACTGAAACATTGCTCCTTTAAAAAACAAAAGAAAATCCTCAACTAATAATTCACCACTAATATGAATACACATTGCCATTCATTCCTTTCAGTCTCAAATTTTGACTTGATTTTATTAAGACATTGGGCATGAAATAATGAAAATGAAACTTTTTATTGATTTAATTTAAACGTTTCCTCTTTTTTGCTCACCTCCCATTTAAATGCTACACTGCCCTGATTCATGAGTCACTTGAGATCAAACACGTCATCCGGTCAACAAGTACGTATACTGCATGTCTAAATGCAAATCATTCAGCGTTTGCCTCCCCCTTACCCACTCTTTCACCTCACTCATTATTTTGTCCACAAAGGACATTATTTGTCATAAAAATAAACACATTCATCACCACAAATGAAATAATTCAATTTCAATAGAATAGAATGACTTATCACTGACACAATAGCATCTTATAGCAGTTTAGATTAGCTAACAACAAAGCCACAATGAATTAGTTTTAATTCATTTTGTTCACTTAATCCTGGCTGGAGTTTTCTGACATTAAAGTCCCATAGTTATATTGTCAAAATATATAACAGTTTAATATTTGTTTCCTTGTATTTGGCTCTCGACATGATATGGATGATTCCAAAGTGCATCATCCAGTATGAAAATAGCTTGAGTAAAAATTTAACAGCGTAGGAGTAATTCATCCGCCAAAGCCATTTTAAAATCGAAATGTAGCCGAGACAAAAAAGGGAACAATTCACAATGGTCGCAGTGGCTCAGAAGAGGTCCATTCTTTGCCCTTTCCATTCTGTTTCCCAATCCAATAAAGTGCTGCTAACTCATTCATTAAAATAGATGGTTAGATGCTTCTAACAGATACCGTAATGAGAAAGAGATTATTTTTCCAAAACGTATAACATATGTACTTGCTACCTACCATCTGTATGCATTAGCACAGTGCATAAATAAAGGTAGCCCACATAAAAGTTGAATAAAAATGGAAAGTAAATCTAAATTATTTATGCAAATGTGTTTTTGTCATGATCAGGTGGTACACAATGTAGTTTGCATTCAACTTGCATGCCTGTATATCACTGGTGCTTTTCACGCCAGTTCCCTTTAGGACAAAAAAATCCATTTAAATCTCTTGTATTCCTTCACATTCCTTCTCCCAGAGAAATAAACTCAGGATATGGCTATGTGTGAAACAAACAATAATCAGCTGATATGACATCTGTGATGGATGACCAGCTGTGGGTGGGGTGGAACACATAATGAAAGTGAGGTAGGCAATGAACCTGTGGAGGGAGACAATAATCGATAAAGATAAACTCCTTTAGAAACCTCGCGCCGGGCCGTGCTTTCCTTGCGCCCCAAGAGACGACACCTCTGACTACTGACGCAAACATCCAAAGACAAATACGCATCCGAATCTGCTTGTGAAATAGCGTGCTTGTGTAAAATCTTGTACTTTATATGGGAATACAAACCTCTCCATGATTTATTGATGAAGGGCAGATATGTTCCAAGAAGAAAAATGAGTAAAATCGAGGTGTAACCATAACAGACACATTAGTAAGAATGGAATAACAAAATGATGAATGACATTGTGAAGGACAACAATGATACTTGCTTGGCTGATGGAGACAGACTAATTAGCTGTTCATTGGGATCCTCCCTTGTCTTCGCATAAAACTCTTACTGTTGCTCTCTTTAATCTTGCCATGCTACTGGAACAACAATGCTGAAAAGATTATTACAAATACAATACGGTAGTGTACCGATGCATCTAAAAAGGCATGAAAAACTGAAACTCTGAATCAATCTTTTGGATCTTCAACAAACAAACCAGTCCAGTTGCATTGGTCCTTTTATTTCTTTGGCCTGACTGTGGGAACAACAATTTTAAATGAAGATCAGAAGATAGGTTCCTTGTAAAATGTTGTATATCAGCAATGAAAATGGTCGATTTACACTGTGGAACATCCTAAGATATTTCAAATTCCCTACATAAATAGCTATCTAGTAGTATGCATTACAGTCAGTCAGTTATTGCTCATGAAGCCACAGAGAAGTGGATAATGGACAACTGGGTGTGGGAATGCAGTGATGGGGGGTGGGGGCAGGTTCACCTCAAGCGGTGTGCAAAATCTATGCACGTGAAGCATAGTGCGAGACAGCGCCAAGAGGTTGTTGATTGGTTGAGGATGCGCCTGTGCTCATCAAGAATGAAAGAATCTAGGCAAAGAAGATAGGAGAGGCAGCGAGGGGGAAAGAACGAACAGGGTGGGGTGGGTTAGATGGGGCTTGCGTCCAAGCATCGCCGCATTTCTGCCTTTTTCTGCCGCACGAGAACCGCTGCTCTACCATCACCTCCCTCCTTTCTCCGTCTGGATTCTCGTCTCTTCCTCTATCTTTCTCATTTTCCTCCTCAGGGGGGCACTGCTATTGCCATGTTGATTGGTAGACACTTACAAACGTTACTATTTTGAGAGACTCGCTGTGTGCGCAGTCGCGGGAGAGAGAGAGAGAGAGAGAGAGAGAGAAACTGGGGGTTTTGGCTCTTTTTGTTTTTCTTTTTTCATTTGGCTGTACATTGAGTGCTTTGCATAAGAAGCCGATGGCGAAAGGAAAGACTCAAACTCGCAGCTGATGCCAAGCTGTGTCACAGCATCCAGGTCCAAGTGAGTCCAGACACAAGTCCACAGGTTGGTGAAGCAGTTGCGGGGATCAGCACCTTTTAAAGATCCAAAAAGCATTAGGCGAGCCAAGGCAGAGGAAGGAACCATGGCCACTTTCGGTAAACTCACAGAATACTTTAATCGGCGTAAATCTCGTGAGGATCTGCGAGTCGGCAGGAGCTCGCGGAGGAGTGGCAGTTACTGCTGTACGGTGGCAGAGGCCAGGTAACCTGTCCATGTGTCAACAACCTCCATGTATTTAACACTCTCTCCATTTTTCTATAATGTGCATCTTCAGAAGGGTTGTGAGTGGGGTTGAGGCGTTTCTAGGAGTTTTTGGACCGGGTTCCAGTCACTCCTAGCTCACCTATTGACAGACAAGCATTCACTTTGTAGTAGACATTGGAGGATGACCAAAAGTTTTCAATGGACTTAACATGTATGGTTGGTCAGTGTGGGAGGGAGGCTGTAGTAGTTTTAACCTTGAACCTGAATACTATGAGCCAGTTGTTATAATCAGTATAACATTATAGTGTCTCATACTTTTTGTATTTTTTATTTAAAAACTCTCCGTCACTAATGAGACTATTAATGGAACTACTAATTAAGGGTTTTATTAACAGTGTCTCTGATTACCTTCAGATTCGGGAGTTTACTAGTGCTGGCAAATCTCGTAGAAATGCATCAGAATTATGCTTGGTTTAATTTTTGGGCTGAGTGATTGGATTTTTATTATGTTTCCATACACTATTCTGGTATTGTTATCATACAGTATTTTGCTACAGGGATGGGGACCCATTTTCTCTTTAACTTTTCTTGATAAACTTGGTCTTTGATTTTCATTACGTGATATCTAAGTACCAAAACGGTACCTAAAACATCTTCACCAACACGATACTACACAGCTAGCTTTAGGTTATTCTTCAATTTGAGTTGATAACATGTTTTGATGTTGTTTTTCTTAGAAACAATTTTTTTGTTACCTTTGGTTTGTATGACAATTTTTTTTTTCAATTAATAGTGTTCTAAAAATGCACAGTTTTTTACTAACCCTATTTCAATTGTTTTCTAGTAAGCTTTTTGAATGCCATTCAGATTTTCTAAACTTTCCTAGCTTTGGACCAGACTACAAGCCACACCTATAACATTTTAGCAAAAAAAAAAAACAGCATTTGTTTGTATCTACTGTAAGCTGCACCGGGCTTTAAACCTCAGGCGTCCATTTTGTATTATGAGATGTTTACACCCCAAAACATGATATTCATTTGCCAAGTGAGCCCATAAATTCACAGCACTGGAATATAAGCAGTGGGGAAAAAAGAGTAGCATTTTATAGTCTCAAAACTGTTATTTGTACATCCATGTAGATAACTGCAAAAGAAAAATGAGCATTCAACTAGTAAGTGCATTTTTTTTGGACACACCCTTTTTGTATAAGTGCTGCATTGTTCTAAAATATTTATATTTTATGATAATAAGTGATTCCTTCACCTCTGTAAAGGCTGTCATTTATCCAAATGTTTGTACATCTGTGTTTTCATGCATGAGGGCAAGCGTTGTGTTACATAAGTGTGGAGGTGCATCATTTGATGTGTGCTGTCATCCATTCTGCTGGCTGCGGGCAACTATGGATTCTTCCCACTGATGCTCAGTGGAAGGATGGCTGATTTTTTTTTTACATTTTGATAAAAATAGAGAAGGGAGGAAGGAGAGCCTTTCTGAGTGCATTTACTTGAAGACATACTGTCACATGTCTTGTGGTCCCACGCGCTTCACTGTTGGCTTCAGTATTGAAAGTTTCCTTAACTTTTCCTTGTCACTGCTTCCACTGGTGACATTAGTGTCATTATTAATGTATTTTTTAATTCTTTCCAGGGTTCAATTAGCCGAGAATTGTTTTTGCCAAACTTTGATATTTTCTTGAGTGATAGGAAGAAAAAAAACTTAGAATGCCCGTAGTACTGAAGCAGTTCCAAGTTATGCTATGTTTACCTCACAGATGGTAAAAGTTTTCCACCCACATAGCATTGGTTGAGTTTCCACTAACAACTGTTTTTTTTTAAACTATGCAGTCTGAATTATTTATTTTTCAAAGCCCACTCTATCGATCTTTTAATAAGTAGTAAATTCAATTCTGAATGGCAGTACGAGTGCATGTGTATCCCCAAATTGTCAAAACAACATCTGTCTTGACATCTAGCAAATAGGGCAATCTTATTTATTTGCTCTTAATGGAAAATAAGAACGATGGGAAAGAAATCACGTTAAAATAAACAAATAGATTTAGAAAAATATTGAAGTCATCATTTGAACGTGGGCTGACATTATCATAAATACCATCTCACACATGCATGTAGTGTCTTTTTGTCTGTCTGTCTCTCCCACTCACCATCTTGGTCACACACATCCTTCTGCCTCTTTCTAAGCTCGGCCCACTGACGTTCCCTCCTCATATTTTTAACTTCAATTATTCTCTTTCTGTCACTGCATCTTCAATTCTAGGTTATGCCAGTGAAAGGCATCACTGAGCAGCCATTAACTGTCTCTTTCTAATTCTCTTTGAAGAAATATTCTACTATTAATGAAGACTGGGCTGCTCTTTATCATTATTAACACATACAAGGTTGTTTTGTGCATTTTAACAATTGGATTTCATAAAAAAAGAAGACTTAATCTAATTTACCATTTACGAATAAATAGTTTTGGCCTCTTCATAACAAAAGCACAAAGTGTGCCCTGTTTGAAAGGCAGCTATAATACATGGGGACAAGTGTGCTTAACGTATCAAAAGGGATGTTTAATCAGAGAAAAAGTGTGTGCACGTTTGCTCCTGTATGTCCATTAAGCTCTTCAAAGTAGTTTGGAAATTGTTGATTAAAAGGGTGAGAAATGAAGGACTTACTATTAGTCATATACTCCACTCCAAAGCAATTCTCAATCCCCTCACAGTCGTTTTTAGTCAGGCATTGTTTTTATTTATGTATTTATTTATTTATTTTATCTTTTAAATAGCGTCTATGTCTGACACACTGCAAAAACAGAACAGCATGCCAGTAACAAGTGCTTACAAATTCTCAGATTTTGGCAAATGTATGGGTGTTCTTAGGCCTATCTGGATGCTCTATTTCAGGACCATGGACAGTTATTACTCTGGCTTAAGAGCTGTTATTAATGTAATCAATCCTTGGTTGACTGCATGCCACTATATACTGATGCAACACCCTGAAAAACATAGATTTGTCTTTTTAGTAAATGGTTAAGATATTGACCAAGATTTATTACTCAGCTGTAATTGGGTGAGTTAGATTCCATTTCCAGGTCTTAAACTTTGTCTCACACTTAAACCTCTTCATGCGGAAATGTGAGCAAAAGCACATTGGAGTTCGCAGTAAGAAAAGACGATTGAGGGCAAAGTCTTTTAAAGCCTCTCCACTGTCAGCCAAGTGCCAAGCGAGATAGAGAGATTAAAACCACAAAAAAAAGGCTAGAGGGCAATTGTTCAAAAGCTGATTGTTCCTTGGCATCTCAAATAGACACATCATCATGTTCTGTTCCCCCTTGCATTTTATCACAGACTGGCCACAGGATTACAAAGCAAAAAGAGGGTGTCAAATTAAAACAGGACAAAATATAACAAAATAAAGAATATGCAACACTGATTGAGATAGCAGTGGCCTGATTAAAACGTTTTTCAGGATACGAGTTTTTGTCCATTTTGACTTTGATTTGCAAGCATTGATCTGATATGGCAGTTAACGTAACAGCATGTTTTTTGTACTTAAACGTAGCACAGTTTTTGATGGAGACAGGTTTGGATTAGGGGCATTTCAATGGCAAATAAGCAATTGACATATGCACATTCTTTAGCTACACAATAAATTAAAGTTGTATGCTGATGTCCTACTGTCTTGACATGGCAAGATTTCCACAAAACAGTAATTGTCTTTAAACAATTATTTACACTACTACTCAGAAATGGAATAACATTTTATATTTTATTATGTATTATTCATGACCCATAATTGAAGTTCAAGGGCTTAAGGGAAAATGTGCTCTCAATATGCTTGCTACAGAATAAAAAGAAATATTTTCCCAGAGCAGGATCTCAATCATCTTGATTAGATTCAGATTTGTTCTTCCATTCTGCTGTTTTTATTTTTATTTATTTTTTTAAATTAGTATTTAGGATGCATTATGGCCCCCAAAAATGTAATTTCCTAAAGTGGCTTCAGCATTGAGACTGGATTTGGCCATTCAAAATCCTTTAGACTCTACTCCCAACTTAACTTTCTTGTCCGCACCCATTTTCTTTTCCTTTGTTTTGTCGCTTAGCAACAGGTTTGTTGCATGAGCGAGAACCCAAATTGTCTGCGGCCTGGGCCATCGTGATGTGCTCTCTGGGGCGCTTACAACCGCATTGCTGTATGTGCGAGTCTCCGTGCGTGTCATTGTATTGATTGCCTGTGGACGCATCTATTGTTTTAATCCGGTGGACAATGTGAGCCGTGCGTTTGTATGCCTCAAGTGAATGTTGTCTCACACCGAAATGGGGAAAGCAATGGAACTATTGCAAAGTACCTTTGGCGCAGTAAATTGTCAAAAAAGTGAATATAACAAGTGAATGATGCATTTAAGGGTGCACTTGATAGTTCTGGGTTAAGAATGGATCATTGTACCCAAAACGTCTGCTAACGACTGTAATAAAAGTTTAAGACATTTGGATGTCTTTAAATTTTATTTCCAAAATAGAGAAAGGTTTAAAAAAAGATGCACATTCCACACGTTCCTCCAGTCTTTGGTGTCTTTTTATGGACTCTCTCATGTCCCAATCCAAATATTCAACACCCACCTGTTTCATCAGAAGGCATTTGACTTGCTGACAGTAGGCACACGTCAGTAGTTAGCTCTGGATGTGCTTACGTCAATTTAGCCCCAAGGTAATGATTGCTAAACGCATCATGAGCCAAAAGTCCAAGAGAATTAAAAGGCACCGGAAATATTCCACTCACTTGCTTGGCAGAGTATCTACGACTTTACCCCAGAGGCCTCGACTAGCCTCGCAGGCGATTAATTGTTGACTAATAACCTCCCAAGCACATGGAAGCATTTAATTCTCTAATTCACTTAATTCTTTTCTCTCATAGCTCAAATCTTATGTGATTAGTTCGTGTGAATTTCATTTAATATTAATAGTTTTTGAAATATCATTTCTAAGTTCAGGTTCCAAGTTGGAAGGAGCAAATTATTTGAGTTTAACCGAATAATATTATTTTTGTGGATTTTTTACCACATTTTTATGCAGCTTATAAAGGAGGCTCTCCACTTTACATCGAATACCACTACGGTATATTTTTATGAAGTACAATATTTTTATACAGTGCCATTTTGTAGACTTTTTGCCGGTTTTCGGACGGAAATGGACTAATGCAATTTCCACTCATTTCAAAGCAAAAATATGATTTCAGATACTAGTGTATTCCGTTATCAGTGTAATTCTACTAACTACTTAATTGATCAACATGTAACGATCAAAACATGAGCTTCCACTATTTTTCCCTTGGCAGAGGTAATAAACCTCATCTTATGTACAGGCAATCTTACAAATAAAAAGTGACAAATCCCTACCGTTTCTCCAAGAACACAGCTTGTGTTTGATTGCCCCATTCTCAGTCAAAGTTGTCACCGCAACACTGGGCAGTTTAGGCGTTTCAGTCCGGTGTTACAAATGCTGACCACGTTTCATCGAATTTGATCACATCATGCTGGAGACCGAGGGGGAGGAGGAAGAGAAGCATTGAGCTTGTCTGGATTAATTTCAGGTCTTTCTGCATCCATAGCTTTTATTGATAACCTTATATACTGTATAAGCATGCAAAAAAAAACAATCCATGTCCTGATGTTCTGGAAGGTCATGCAGTTCCGTGGATGCCTTTTTAAAGCAAGGCAGTTTGGTTATTTTAATTTTAATTTATGTATTGAAAATGCCGCTAGTCAAAACAAGGTTAGAGTAAGGACAGAAAAGGTAGGGAAGTCAAATAGCAATTCATGCAATTAAAATCTGTTTTAATGGCTTTTCAAACCATTTTGGTTGATTTGTTTCATGAAAACGTAACTTTGTTAATGTTCTCTGAATTTTTTTTTTTAATTATTATATGAATTTCTGTTGGATTATATTTATTTAAACACCAAAAGGGTATTTTGCATGTTTGCTATGCCATTGTCATTCATTTTGTTACTGTTCGACGGCGTTACAGTGTGAAACGCACTTTGCATTTTTCTATTGATTGGTTTCCCATTGGGGAGTTTGTGCCATCAACCACATAAAAGAAAACCAATTTCTACTCCTTGTTTTCCTAAATGGCCTCCGACTTGATTATGCTGAGGTGGAAGTAATTTCACGATTGATCTGTACAACTGCTCTCTTGTTGCTCCTTAACATTAAGATGTTTTCGTTTGTCAACGTGTATAGCTGCTTGGTAATCATCCTGCCGGAAAGACTAGCAGTCGGTCCTTCAGCATGAGCTGAAAGTAGCACCATTCTCCACATTGAATTCCATACATATTTTTTTTTTTGCAGGATTATCATTGGTTCATTGTTCAAAATCCAAGCAATAATGTGAACAATCTTTTCTCAAACAGGTCGCTAGAAAGGAAGCTGCAGAGACCCATCCTGGCCAAATCTCGTACGCTCCCCAGCATCCCCCAGTCCCCGCGGGTTTCCAGGGTCCACCATTCTGACCTCATTGGTGGAAGTCCTCCTCGCAGAAAGATCTCACCCACGGCCAGCAGCCCAAAAGCATGCACATTGCCGCCTGCTGGTGAGTATCACAAATTCTATAAGCAAGTTTGTCATAGATTATTAGACATTTTATTTGCACAAAGAACAATCATGCTTTTCCTGGCGATGACCACAACTCACGGCGAGCCACTCAATACACAGAAGCCAATTTAAAACCAGCAGAACCCCATAAAACCAGTTACATTCAGTCCCAGAAACTACATTGAAAATAATGGTGGCTCCAAGTGGACAACCATAATTTGTGTGCTTAACACTTATTCAATGATAGTCTTGTAAAAAGAATCATATAATATTTATAATATTACTTTTGCTTAACACTGGTTTGGTTCGTAAATGTGAACGGCATCCTGTTTCAGATGATCGAGCTTCGCATCTCTGCGTGTTATTCAGCCCAAGTACTTGTGTTTTATGGTCCGGACCCATCAGTGTATTTAACCCCTCCTATCCGTCGCTCCGCTGCAGCCGCTCCGTCGCAAATATCAAAAGCGAGAGACTTAACGTGGCCCCTTGTTGCCTAGCAACCACTGTCATTGACCATAATGCTGCTATGCTTCTGTCTACCCCTCTTGCTCATTATCTTTGTTAGTGCTCAAAGTTTTTCTTTTATGTTCGAGTCAATGCTTAATGAAGCCAACTTATGGGGACGTGAATTGTAAAATAAATATAAGCGCGCCGGTTCTGTGTCTGTTCCATTTGTAATCAGTTCAGTCGACGTACGTGATTAGCAGAACAATTAAATAACAGCTTGATGCTGAATTTCAATGGCCCTGACTTCACTTTTCATTTGAGAATGAATTGATAAGTGGTAAATTTCTTTTATTGGAGGACAAAGTTGTGATATCAATCTTGAGTCATTGTGATGCACAAGCGCTGTCGCTGAGGCCTTGCCGTCGGGATTTGTGGCCAGCATGAAATGTAGAGTGATGGAAGTCGTGTATGATTAGCACTTTGGGACAGCGAGCAAGTGTGAAAGCTTGCCGCTTGGAAGATAAAGACAAATTTGTTTCTTCCTATGGTTAAAAAGCAATTTCCTTTCAGTTTGTGGATCTACCATCCTGCGAAAGAGACTTCTTCCCTTTTGATATTTGCTGTACAATGACTCGCATAAAGAGCAAAAATGTGTAAATATTACCTTGGATTATATTCACAGTCCACAAGATGCCACCAAAGCCCAGTCTACATTTTAAATGAGCAGAACAATTATCATCAAGATAGTATCTCAAGTAAAATGCATAGATTTTTGTTGTTGTTGATGTTTTAAATGACATGCAATTACAGTGGGAAGGTTGTTAAGCTGCTTTCTTACTGTTATATTTTCTAGTATGTTGATGTGCATCAAATATAAAACGGTACTTTTTATTCTTTTTGTTTCGTAAACAGATTTAGTTTCTCAACCACTCTCAGTGGCAGTCAATAAGTAAAGCTACCGTATAAAGGCTATGCCTCACAAATAACTGGGGATTACTGCATCATCAATCTTTAATGACTAGATATTTTCTGGAGAGTTGCAGCGTGAGCCAGAAAAAGAGCACCTTCAATTTTACTTCACATCCTTTTTAAATGCGCCAGCATTGAAGCAGAGGCCGTTTCTCACAGTGAATAATTCATGGCAATCCTTTTCTTTTCCCAGGCGAACTGTGGCGCTTGGAGGATGACATGGAGGCTGAAGATGAGCCATCACGTGGGGAAGCCAGACCTCGGTCTCAGTCGCCCTTTTCTCACTTCCGGGCACGCACCGCATACCTCCGGAAAAGCTTCTCAGCCGACAACCACCTGGACATGAGCTGCGACTACACCTCGGGGAATGCGGTGGATGACAAACCCGCCCGCATCAGTAAGGCCAAGCTGAAACGAAAATTTGTGAGTAAACATCTCTTCATATTTTCTTCGATTTAAGACTTTGGGTCATTCTTTTAATTCCACATAGTGCCTAGGTACAGGTAAGTGAAATTATTCAATGACATGATTTGACTTGATATATTCTGTTGTTTTGATGCATGAATTCTGTAGTATCTTTAATATCTCCTTCAAGGCTGATTGCATTTAAATGCATTTTTAATCAGTTATCCAGGTATAAATAGCAAAAAAAACACAAAACCCAAAAGTTTGAAATTGCCCTTAATGCATTTCACAAATCTCCAAATATTTACAATTTCAACCACACTTGGCAGTCCTGCACCTTCATTCTCATACTGACATGATACTAAAAAAATAACATTTTAAAAAGAATGCAACCACTGGAATCCGAGTGCAAACTTTACCAATACTTAATATAGACATAGGGTACTACTTTTCAATTAACCAGACTTTTAGTGCCGTATTGTTTTAACCTATTTTTACAAATCAAGATAGTTGACTAAACTATGTATTAAAATCAAGCAATAGAGAATCATGAGGTATACAATTGATAATCTCAGCACACACTGCATTGATTGTATATTTAGTCAAAATAATCCTCATGTATATTTACTTTTTATAATATATTATTGAATCATATTAAACAATGTAAGTATCCCCATAAAATATTCATTTTGATGAAAATCTACCTATTTTTTCAGTTTCCATTCAAATATATCTCTGTTATCATGACTTATAGGGTAAAGCACAACAGAAATGCAGGGCTTGAGCAAAATATTGTTTGACTTTTCACACACATTTGACACCACAACGCAAAACCTGATAGTAACCCAACACAACACCTATCATTGTACATTAGCTCTCTCTTTTGCCCCTCGTCATCAGGCGACCGTTCCACTAAGAAGAATGCTGACAATGCGTGTGCCGCTTTAAATGATATCAATAATTGCAATGTTGCCATCATTTAACCTTTCATCAAGCCAATATTCTGCTGAGCAAACAACTCGGACATTGTTGACATGATCTGTGCACAACCTTTTAGATGGGAGAATGCGTTTGTCCTCTCATTGAGTTAATCTTGACCTTATTGTCTCCATTGTTATAACTGTGCAGCCTTTGCCAGGCTCGACTAGCTTTTATAAGATTTCATTGAGCTGGAGTTGCTTTTTATTTGGTCCTTTACTCTTAGTAATTTAGACAAGAGCAACAGACTTTAAATGCAATCTTGCCATTAAAGATTGAAGACCTTTCTGTTGTCTCTTGGTTACCTGATCAAGTAACCAAAGAGCCTATTAGCAGCCCAAACTTTGTAATTGGTTCTCTGGTGTCACAGTTGCAACTAGACCCTGGCGTAGGCCAGCTACGTTCAGGTGGGAGAACTCTGTACCATTTTTATCGAGGAAATCTTCAAATTCAAGTTGTTAAAATCCTTATTACCGCAGAATCCATAATGTAGATTGATGCTCAGCTTCACATCACTTGTAAAAGCCTAAAAGTTAAAAGGCAGATGCCACAGCGGGAAATGAATTGTAGGAGCTCTTTGTAAGTCTGGCTTTTATTAGTTTGCTGCCATGGCGGCGCTTTTGGATCTCACGAGCTGCAGTTGTTTTTGGGTAAGACTTGTGAAGCTTCTTTTCTATTTCTTGATCTGTCATTTTAATCAATGTTCTATTGATGAGCTCACTGAGAATTTTCTGTAATCTGCTGGGGATAAAACTTCCAAAAGTACCATCTCACATGTGGAAAAGAAAAGTTGACTTCTTTTTACTGGCTTTTATTTTGAAGCTGTGCAGTGAGCATAGTCACTCGGTAGATATTCCGTACTGTACTTTGCTGGAGTTTGAAATGGATTAGCAAATTGTCATGAGTGACAGTTTACATAAGTCTGTTCTCCTGCTGATAATGCCGCTCCATCCGTTTAAATTGGTCTTCCACTTCTTGTTCCATTGCCTGATTTATACATTTATTCATTCACAGTCTCTCTCCTCTCACTGTTCTTCCCTTTTCCTTTTTTTTAATTTTTATATATCTATAGTATATATATGCTAGGAAGAAAACATGGCCAATCAACATTGAGGACTAATGCAGAGGCACATAATAAAGTAGAAACATGGAATTGTCTACTGGGGTGCAGTTAATTGGAAAATGGAGGTTAATAACCCATCCGTTTTTCACCCTAACTAAGGAGGCAATAGATTGTGTTGAAAGTGAAAGTAATCACCATCCATATTCCAGGTATGTGCGTTCATTCTAATTGTCACACTCAAAATCCACCCATTTTTGTTCGTTCACGAGACATTTTAATTCTAAAACTGTATACTGTAGCTGTAATTCCCGTGCCGTTTTGCGTCCCTAATATGGAGCATAATTATTGCAATGCTCTTTATGCATCCAACTTTTTAAGTGAATTTTAATTTCCCGAGTCACTGAGCTTTAAAGGAGACAGTAAAGTGGTAAAAAATGATATAATTTTAATTATGATATTCTTCAAATAAAAAATAATTCATCCTCTCCGTGCAGCCTTCCATTATTTATTCATTAATTTTACAGTTTGAACTTTTTGTTTCTTTATTTTCTTGGGTTGTTTGTTTTACCCTCATAGTTGATTTTATTTTTAAGTATAATATATTTACCGACAATAACACAATGGTTGCCATTGACAGCCAACAAGATGTATAATCTCTACTACGACTAATACAAATGCTCTTTTTCAAATCCTTCATGGAAACCATAGTTAAATAAAGAAATACTTCCCCATCCATGAATTTCAATGATTTGCCAGCTTTATTTGACACTGACACTAATATCACGCCTTTTGGTTGTGTTAGATGATAAATTAATAGGCAAACATCTGTTATTCGCTCTTTGCCATGTGCAGCTAATGGACAGCCAGAATCTGTGGTGACAAAGTAATGTTCCTGCCAAAAAAATATGGGTGTGAATGTGTGAATATTTCTCCTTTTTTGTCCCTCTGTGTCTGTGACGCTGCGTGAGTACGCTTGCTAGTGTAACCCACAAGCTCAAAAAGCACACACCGTATCATCACTGTTGATTGAATGGGTGTAAACATATAAAGCTTTAGTCACGCTTGTTTGCAGCACTTTGCTGTGCCACTCTGTTGGCGCACTCTGACGTCGCTTTTCCAGTTGACTCATGCCGTTTCTTAATGCAACAAAACCAGAGAAGGGAATTTTATAAGTTGGGCCATAAATGCACGGCAAAGCAAATCATTTTGCGAGATTAAAAACAAAAAAAAACAGCAGGACATGGCGACAGGATGCATTTTTTAACTGGGTGATGTACATACAGCCTCACAAGCACGCTGCTCTTAGTGGCGCCCAATTGGCCCGGTGACGTCAATGATCTTAAGTACGTCGTGGGCTGTCTGAATGGTTCACCGGATATGTCATTGTTCCCTTTGGTTAAGAGCCCACTTTGATTGCATTCATTAATTCTGTCCGGAAAACAGCCTCAACGTGCTTTGCAAATTGCAGGCATCCGAAATGGCAAGATCGATGATATTGTATTAGGTTTTCAAAATAAACAAATTATTGTTAGGGCTGAGTCATCATGGTATGAGTTTTAATTAAGTCTGGTGTCCTAACATTCAACTTTCAAGCACTCAAAACAAAACAGATTTTCATATTTTCCACACAATATGCACCGACACTGTTATGTTTCTTTCAAAGCTATAGTTATCTGAAAAACTTCAGTTAACAGATGCCAATTTAGCCTGCTGGTCACCATTTTACTATTGTTACTTTAGGGTATCTTTTGTTTCTTGTTTCTATTTTTTTTTTAAATGCCCTCCCAAAAATGCCACTTAGATATAGTTTATTTTTCCTCTTCATGCATTCTTTGGCTATCGCGACTTATATTCAGGTATGACATATAGTCCGCAAAATGCGGTATGCAGTCTTTAAAAACTGTAGTGCAAAGGACAATGCAGGAGAATCTGATTGGAATGGGCCATCAAACAAAAAATGTGACTGAAACCTGCATATTGAGTGATCTGATCTCCTGATTTACTGCAATGGGAAATAGCAAAGCTCTATGAATTTGTTAGGCACCCTTATATTGTGCTGTAACACTTATTATATTGAAACGTGATAGTCAAAGAAGTGGATCGTGAAAAAGAAGGGACACTTGTAACATGAAGAACGTTCACTGACAAGCTGACACTGACAGAAAGTAATGGTTTTATATTATAGACAGTATAATGAAAATTTGTGGTTAAGATTTGAAATGCTTCTTTTTTTGACACGAATCCTGGAGCCTTTCTGACCCAAGTTCCACTTTTTGAGAGTGATTGCTGACCTCTGAAATATACCATGAGAAATCATCAGGTATGACTCATGAGTACCCATTTCACTTCATTGGTTAAAAATTCAAATACATTTACTTCAATATCCCATCCATTATTCATTAGGCTGTAAAATGATCACTCTAAAGCTTTGAGATATTTTGCTTCAATACCACATTTTAACTACTTGTTTGGCCCTGCGTGTGAAATATTTATGTGTTCTTGCTATTCAACCCTGAACCTGAATCCAAAGGTACATTTGTGACGAAGAAACGTAATAGAATTGAGAATCACAGTATAGGTGGCTCGGTAAATAAAGCTCTTCTCAACAGCAAGGAAGTGACACTAAAATGAGCCGAGTGAGTTTGCGGGTGTCATTAAGTATGCCGAGCTACTTAATTCCCTGATTATAATAATTAAAAGTTCACCTGGTTGTTATAGCGACACATCAGCATCCAGTAATAATAACGCCAGTCGGGCTTTGCCAGGTCGGGGTTCCTGTTGATTCTTAATTGAAATGTCAGTTTTCTCAATTGGAACAGGATACGGGAGTGTAGCTTCAAGGCCTCGGCAGCTTTAGCACCGTGATTACTTGGGTAATTAGTCTGAAGATAGACCATGTGGAGCCATGGAAGGAGCATTTCTTGCCCTTTTACCTTTGTGGTCTTACCGTCCCTAAAGGTCTACAGTCGTTACTGCCCCGTCATCTTTCCTCGCGGGGGTAATGGGAAGTACGACCACAAATGTTGGCTGGGAGATTCTTGTGGCAACTTGGCCAGAGACTCCCAATTAAATTTGATGAGCTCAAGTTACTTGTATACGGTGCGGAGTGTGCGCCAAAGAGCTTAAGAAAACTTTCAGCACTGATTTAGTTCACAAATCCAGATCGGGCCGTCCAAGATCAACACACGAGCGCCGGTGTACTGTGGATTTTCAAATTTGCATTTAGCTTATCCACCATGAGGAAGTTATGCAATGCAATAATATGCCTAGATTTTGAAGTTGCTGGCAAAAACAAAGAAGAAAAATTGCAGTTTTTAGTCATTTTCCCTTTGTGACTTCATTCAACGTGAGGTGTCATAACTTATGAGTTGGTTGTGTTCCCTTTCTTACTTTAGTCCAAGTCATTCTTTGGTTGTTCTTTATTTTACAAAACACACACACATCATGCTTCTTGATGAATTACTCTTTTGTTACTCATACCAATTCTGTCAGCATTTACCTTACTCTGCATGATTTGTCACTCTGAAATTGGCCACACTGTGGCACTATCATGCTACTAATCAGAAGTCCTCCACTTGCTGGGTCATCTCAGTGGAAATTGATGTTTTGAATTATTACCTGAATGGCAATGATGTTTCTTTTTGGTGACTCATTCATATTGGGGTGACTAACAGAGAGACCACCCGCCCTTGTGCCATTGGAGACAAATATTCTCTTATTTCTTTCCACTTTTACTGCCGTTCACAGCATCTTGCAAAATTACGACATCAATAGAAACCAGACTCCTGACCAGTTTGCAAGATTAAAAGAATAATAATACTTAAAAGAAGTGTTGTAGTTTATTGTTGTTTTCAGATTTGGGGTTGTGAAATGGTGGCTTAGCAGGAGGAGAACCATGACGTGGCAAAGGCCCCGGTGCATGAAAAAATAGAAAATTTAAGGTCGGTTTTCATTGAGTGTGAAAGACGTCCAATCTTTTTGACCTGGAAGGCATTGTAGAGAGTGATGACATGCAATAAAACACTTATGGACAGCTTTAATCAAGGCATTGAGATTGCTTTTTGGATAAATTTGGATAAATGGACTTTTGGAATAGCCTATAAAAGAAGAGGTGTTCTTCTAATGTAATTGATAACAAATCTAATTACGTGACATAATTGGAGACATCACTGAGGAGAAAAAAACAACAACCGATGGCAAGTTCATTTTTGGAGTTACTGACTCCTTGCATAATTTTAAAATTTCTGATATGTTGCATAGAAAATGAACTTTCCCAAAATTACTGGTTGTTCATGGCAACAGGCAAGCCATGTGTTGACCTCCCGCCTCTTGTTCCAGCTCTCTGTCATCATTCAGCTTTCTGCCTCGGCTTGCAATCTTTGCTTTTACTGACATGGGAGCTCTTGCGGGGGATTACGGCGTCAGGAGCCCACTAATGACGATCTAGTAGTATTTCTCCCCCTCTTCCTCCTCATTAAATAATCACGGCTTAGACACCGGGGCTGCATTCATCAAGTGAATGCTGTCTCACAGCAATTAAGGGTAGTTTTTCCCTCTAAAATCTGGAGGAAACCCACTCAATTTTGTGGAAACGGTAAAATAATGCAGCATCAATGGAGAATTGCTAATATTTCTGGGGTTACTGGTCAAAAATAGAGTCTCACGTAAAGAGTGCAATGTGCGCTTCAGCACACTCTCAGCAGCTGTTGGTGGCTTTTGATGAAGGGGGCTCTCGGCAAGCCCTTTTCCAAACAGAGGCTGACACACGGGCTATGCGAGGGCATTTCGCATGCCGACGAGCTCGCCGACTTAGACCCCGCGGAGCCACTTGAGCACACTCTGTCCCGTTTTAGAGGCTCTGTCTGTTGGCTCCGGCGTCACCAGAAGATACCTGTTTGAACTTCAACACCCACTTCGGGATGAAGGATGGCTCCATCGTGTTCACTGTCTGTCATGGTTTAGAAAGAGTTGCAAATATTTGCAGGGGCGGAATTTTACGTCAAAGTATCTTCACAAACAATATGGCAATATATTCACAGGCGTATATTCTTTGTCATAGGGAAAAATTGAGACGTTGTACTATGGCCGTATATATATATAAATATAAATAAAAATCTATCGGCCATAGTACAACGTCTCAATTTTTCCCTATGACAAATTTTTGGTTAAAAATCTCCCGTTTTTGATACACAATCGTATTGAGTCCTTTCATCCAAAGCTAAGGCAGACTTAAGTTTATTGTATGTTTTATTGACTTCACCAAATATACTGTAGGCATTTCTATTTCTTGTAAATCATTGGAAACCCGAGCCACAGCTTGCGGACCCCTGCGGGTTCATGGCCCTCAGCTCGAGAACCACTGGCTCCGCCACTTTTCAGGCCAAAGAAGCACCGTGTCTAAGTGTCTCTGAGGTCTCTTCCAGGATTGATGATGTGACCCCAGTGGTTCCAACAAGTCTGTGTTTGTTCTGCCCTTCCAAAGATCTTCTATTTTGATTTGATAAGTGTTTGATTGCAATCATGCCGCACTGCTCGTCTTTCTCCTCACGTTCTCCACCCACTCATTTATTTTCTTTAGCGCCCAGCGTGTTTTTCCAAGTAAGCCAGTACAAAACAAACACTATTGATTTCCACCCCCTTGTGCGTCTGTGGCCCCCTCCTCCTCTGCTCCACTATCGGCCCTATCGGCGTACGCGCCCATTTCCTTCTCTATCTCCCCTCCGTCGACTTGCCCTCAATCAGTCTGCTGTGGTCGCACCTCAGGACGCATCCAGTTGTCAAAGCTGAAGTGGGCCTGAGCCGGGGCCAAAGCCTGGCCTTCCAGTGGTTCACAGGCTGGAAGAGCCCTCAGGCACAAAAGAAGGGCCAAAAGCATTTCTTGAGAGCCCCAAATCTCCCGGCCCCTCGCCTCCCTTTTGGCGGGCCTCCCGTCCTCATCTCGGCTCGGCTTCCGCGCTACCCCCCTCCAGACTCTCTGTCTGCGCTGACACTGCCTTTAATAAGGGGGGAGTGGGGTAGACTGTTTATTTGTGTGGTGCGAGGTTAAAAACTTCCCCCTTAATTGACATTCCGGTAACACTTTCCAATAATGGGGCGAGCAATTTCCTTGAAATTGATGTGTGTCCACCACAAGTAAAAACAGCACTTCTAGCTTTCACTCACCCATGGATGACCTACACTTGTGCGGACTTTCTTGTGCACGTCCGCGTGTGTGCGTGTCAGCGTGAGAAATTATTTGACTGACCTTACATGGCAGTCTTTAAGGCTTTACTATTTGAATGAAGGCCAGAATACATCCAACGCACAATGTTCTTACTTCTGTACTCTTGTACATCAGTCTTCCCCATTGTCATGATTCAAAAAGGCCTTACACATACCTACTTACAGACGTGCATATATTAAGCCTGCACGATGTATCGTTTGAACATCGCCATGTGCGCATGTGCAATAGTCACTTTAGAGGTTGTGTATTTAAAAAAAATAACCCCCTTTGTGTATTATGTGAGTATGATCTGGTCATGGTGAGTGCAACAGTCTTCCTCAAAAGAGCTTTTCACGTCATCTAGTGAAAAATATTCCATTTTTGAATATCGCAATGTATACAGCAAAAAGTTGCAGTATAAGTTTGTCCTATTATCGTTCAGCCCTAACATACTAGAAAGGAAGCAGTGCTCACAAAAAATATATACACTGATTATTGTACTAATCATCACTGAACCTATGTTATTTACGGCTAGAAACGGCTTAACATAACCACAAACTGCACATAGACAAACATAGGACTGAAAGTAGTGTTTATCTATCTCCAGCATATAACATTATAATTGTTTTCTAGAACCCAAAAAAGATAACTAGTCAGCTATCATAGAACTACAGAATTCAGAATATTTTTACTGTTAACTCACTGATCGATGAATGATTGTTGCAATTTTTTATGTCTCTAAACGATCAATAGATGATCAATTTAGTTGTTCATGACTCCCCTTACATTATATATGGATAGGCCACCAAAATGATTTTGTTTTCCTACCCATTTTCACACGCACGCTTTGTCCTTGCACCCAAACTACGTGAATAAGTAAACAAATATTTTCACTTTGATTCATCCCCTGCTACATTGAGTTACATCGAGGCACCACATTGAAAAACTTCAACAAATTCACAGTAGAAAGCTTTTTTTGCCCCCCTCCTGTGCTCAGTCAGCGCCGCTGTGCGAGAGTGCGCAAACACAAACATCTCCCCGGGCTGCAGACTGCATCCTTGGCCGGCAGGGTGACCGCCAAATAGGAGTTGCGGTGCAATGACGGTGGGTGTTAAACGTGTGTGTGTGTGCGAAATGGGAGGCGAGGACGGACGTTAGCATAAAATGCAGTGTGTCAAAAGGACCACAGCAGACTGTGATGATTGCAGGAGTCCCAGCAACAATGACATTTCCATATATTAATTTTGCAGGATTGGAAAATTATCACAGATTCAAGCTCAATGATATCTCATTGAAAATTGTAGAATGTAAGGTAACATGATGAAATAGATCTTAAGAAAACAGTTTGCGCTTCATGGTTCTACACTTCAATTGAATTAAAAACTACAACAATACAATACAAACATCAGCCTGTCAATGGTGTTTTTCATGATTATTAGCAAGAAGCGAGCTGTTTTTTCCCTCCACCAAGGCAAATAATTTTATTTTTTCCAACTGAGGAGACTGTTAATAAATGTCTGGAAAAAGTAAGGAATTTTCACATTTTCAAAAGTGTAGGACCCTTTGGACTGTGTATGCATAAGCCTGGCTGTGTGTGGCTGCCGGCAGACGCTGGCTGGTTCCTGGCCTTGTCATTCTGTCTCCCACGCGCCCTCTGATGTGGTTTGAGGCTGCGGCTTTCACTATGGCGCGGCGCAGCCACCGCGCACACTCACACTGTTCTCACGTGTCTCTGTAAACACACACTGCTCACTGGTATGCAGTCACATTCTCAGAGAAGAAGACGCGCTTGCCGGACTGGCTCCGTACACACAAATGTGCGCACGCGCACACAAACACACATGCAGATGGAAAGATGGAACACACAGAAGCGGCCTGCCAAAGTGTCTGAACGGACGCCGAAGACTTAATACATACACTAGACGCCATCCGTGGCGTTGGTGGGCTCCCGCAATAAGCGGTTAGGTTAACTGATATCAAAGACAGATGTTGGCTCGGGTCCTATTGTACCACGTGTGTTTGCCTGGGTGAGCTAGATAAAAAGACAGATAGACTTTATGCATGTGTAAGTGTGACCATGAGAGAGTGGAAGAGTCTTTGAGATCAAGTGCATTTATATGAAGGAGAGTTGCGTTACTTTGAGAGTTTTGTTTGTTTTTGTTTGTTATAGTGCGAGATTGGGTGTCGGATTGAGCCAGATGATATGGCCTGAATATAAAATCCTTTTTTTTCCATAGATAATTAGTTTTCAGATTTTTATATTGTTAGGCCCACTACTTTTACTATTTCACATCCACAATTCACCTTGAAAGACAGTTGCTTATGTTTTGGGGGCTTTTGCAACGCCATTTAAAGATATATTCTAAAAATCTGGTTATAAAAGGAAATTGTGAAATAGTACTTTAATATATAATTCTCACATGAAATGAGGGGAACAGTCTTATTCATTGAGTTTTATTTAAAATTCGATGGAGGCACCAGCATTAGCCAAAATTTTATCAAGCTGCCTGGGAACCGCACTTTTTATTGGAAGATTAATTGAAAAGAAAACAAAAACATAGATTAAAATATTTATTTAAAAAAAAAACAAGTACATTATGCATGTAGCCCAAACCAAATGAACTGTTGGTACTCAATGGAGTCATGTGCTCTATCGATCCCCATTCTTGTCTTCTGAAACAACCTTGAGCATCCCCAATAAACAATAAGTCGCCGGTAGCAATGAGATGTCTATCTTCTGCGCCGTGCTTCCCGTTTCTCATTTTTTCAGGCAGGCCTGTCTCTTTAAGGTGCTGTTTGTTTATGCTGAGGCTAAGTTCAGTAAGACCTGTGCAGGCTCTGTGCGAGGCTCCTTTCATAGGGGCTCCATTTTGTTCTTAATAAAATGGCACTCAGTGGCTGGGGGACTGGCAGGCACCCAGCTGCCTGGGAAACCAAAGAATGCCTGCCTTCATTTAGCAACAAATAGCTACTGCCTGAAGAGGCTGGTAGCGCTCCACTCTGCCCCTCAATCCTTTGGCCTGTATTCCGTTGCGAGAAGTATGCGAACCCTCTGGTTTGCTATCCTTCCGTTATCCCTCATTTCTGGACATGTGGACGCTCGAGTGTGATGGTTTGTAGAGAAACGTAGGAAAACTGAAATCTCGGTCATAGAGGTAAAGTTTTATACTAATTGAGTGACCCAAGCTTTAAGGCTGGAAACTTGACCACTGACTTTGGTCTTCCAGCTCTTCAGCAGGCTCATTTCATATTGATAGTTTAGTCTTTTATTATATAGTTGACTCTTGGGGTTCCCCCTCTCTCCTGTCACAGAGAAACTCAGTCGTCACCATTTATTTGTCCTTACGCAAGCGAGTGCATTCTCGCCTTATTCGGACATGGTAAACTCCAGGCTTTGCATAAACAATAGGCTTCTGAGAATGCTCCTTGGTGGTGCAGCAATTGACGTACTTCAGCCATGACTTCATTACATCGGATATTGACAGATTGCTTGTAAAGAGCGGCCACGGCAGGCAGTGATATATAGATGGGCAGGTGGGAGTTGGGGAGAGAGGATGCTTGTAAACCTATTGTATGGAGTTGTCTGTTCTCTCCTCGTTCAGCTGCCACACTTTCATTAAGCTGTATTTCAAAATACAGCAAACCCCCTTCTATGCCCCCTCTAACACACACAAACTTGCACATACATAAGCACCAACCTTGTCTACGAGACAAGGATGAGTATGTATGGAAATTATTTTCATAACTGCTACATTTTATTCCCATTGTGAAATATTTACATTTCCACAATGTGCTTTATGTATTTACTGTATGTCTCTATTTTACTGACCTCTGGTGGTCTGTGAACACTCCCTAAATTGTTTGCTGATGCCTACGGCGATGTATGTCCGATCTATTTCAACTGGGAGCGTTGGCAGTGTATGATCACTCATTTTTCTAGTTAATTTTTTTAAATGCAATTTTACTAAGGAATTTAATAAGGAGCTCATTTTTGAAATTGTATCACTATGTGTAAAATTATCTTCAATATGAATGAAAAAAGTATGTATGTGTAAGTAGAAGTATGCACTCACTGATGGAGGCTTTGTAGTATGATTAATTTGGGCGTATTGTATTAGACAATTCGCCCATTAGTTTTTAATAAGTTAAAGTAGGTAATATTCAAACATTCAGCAACTAAGACTTACTCCTAATATCAATTCTACACTTCTTCATGGAGAGTTCAGCCGGCAGCAGATGTGAATGATTGACACTCAGTGCTTGGAACAGACGGCCACATTGTATAGCATTGCTGTGCTCCCCTGTCGCCGTGGCGACTGACTGCAGGGACGTCAACTAATCAGACAGGAGATTTCCCAGCAGATTGCTGTCGCTGCGTCTGCGGCCTGGGCTCTTGGTTTGATCCTATTAAATTAGGCTGAAACAAATGGGCAGTGCCCGCAGCGTGCATGCGAGCTGCCACTTCGTTATGCCTGCCATCCTTTGTTGAAGCCACTTGTTTCCTCTCTGGGGTTTCTTTCAACATCCTTTATACTGCTCCCCTTATCTCAGCCCCTTCCTGATCTCTGGGAGACAACTGTGTTATCAAGGATCATATAGAAGTTTTAATGGAAACCAGTGGCACAATCTGCTTAGAATGACCATCGTGCATGACATCTCGAGACCCAGAGCACAAAAACAGTCAAGTCCAGTGAAAGGCTGAATCCTTTTGCACCACATCATGTACTTACAACCTTGTCTAATAGTCTTGTAGCTTTTTATAGCATTTGTGGGGAGGGAGGACTATAGAAAATTCCATTAAAAAATAAGGAAATCAAATGCATCCTTGCATGATAAAGTTCACCAGCATGTGTTTGTGCCTGAAATAAGCTGTTTTTTTTACCTCACTTGTGTGCTGAAAGGCTTGAGAAACAAGCGTCTCCGTGATGAATTGGCTGCCAAACTGTTTTTCCCTCTTGATGACTCTGTGAGTTGTCGGATACCTCTGGTTTATTGCACATTTTCAGCAGGGATGCCAAGCCTTTAAAGCACCACTAATGACCAGCCGAACACATACGTATGCACGCTGGACACTCGCTTCGTTACACACACCTGTCATTACTTAGACATGCGCCATCTCGCGTTGCTAAACACACACCCACATATTCCCTCATTATATTTTCTTTTAAACCCGCCATACAAGCTACCAATATCAAACACACTTTGGCATCAAAGGAGGTTCCACACACCATACGCACTTTCGCTCACTTTTGCCCTTATCATTTTTTTCCCCCCTGGTCGGCGCATTTATAGAAGATCAGACTCACAGCAGATACCTGCATCCATTAGGGTTTTGGAGTCACTCAACAGCGGTATTGTGATACAGGAGCACTGGCAAGGGGACACTCTCGTCGCTCAGTGGCGGCCTAAGGGAGCACAGCTTCCATCATGACAGATATGTCTCCTTAATGTTACCCCCGAGAGTTTTACCTGCTCGCTTGGTGACTGACGCTCGCAGGGACGCCATGGAAACACGCAAAATGTCCTGAAACACTGTATTGTATATTCAACCCGTGACCTTTTCAGGGTTTATGTTCAAGTGGATGTTTTTGTGTCGGTTACTTGTGCTTTCATTGAGGTGAGATTCAAACGTGCCCATTGAGATAGATTTGTGGTTGATTTGGATTCAATTTAGCCTCTTGAGTATGTGCAGTGATGCCTTGAGAAGAGTTGGTTTGCCATGTTTAGCACTTGAATGGAAATGTGGTCAATATTTTGCAGAAATCCTACCAAAATTAAGATTAGAAATGTTTGTTTCGGTGTCAGGGAAACGCAAACGCCTTGCATCATCCAGGAACATTTGCCCAATTGTGTATATTAAAATATTTGAATTCCTACCTCAAGCTCTGTGCTGTTAAAGCCATCAGCATGTTTATCCCCTATGATCCATACTTTAAAAGACAAACAAACAAAAAACGCATCAGTATACAATAGTGGGGGACATTAGAGGGGGATATTCCGAATTTTAAACACCATCCTTCCCCAGTCAAAAGCACATTCATGTCGCAATTTAATGAGATACAACAGGAACGCCACAGCATTGAGTGAGCAAATAGAATAGGGGAAGATTCTTTGGGCCCCGTCCCCTAATTGGCTGACTGACTGCAGAAAGACAACACTGTCTCTCTTTAATGTGGGTGGGGTGAAAGGTCACTGTATTGCATTTGTAAGGTCAGCGGTGGAGGTCGCGCTCAGCTCTCGGCCTTCCTGTTGCAGACAGCTAGGTCATGCCACCTACATAGAGCCCAATTATCCCTGCCAACTAATAACGGCTCGCTTCGTTCCACCACACAGCTCATATACACGCACACGAGCACATACACTAACACATTATACAATGCTTACACTTGCCCATGCTCGCACAAACCTTACAGTGAAACAAAAATTTAAATGACATTGTGAGTATGGTAATTCAGGTGTAGCTGGTAGGTTTATGTAACCGTTATTCATCTAAATCAAGGTCGTTCCTTCCATTTTCCAATCTTTAGAGTAAGCTGACCTCAGTTAACTTTTTTAGAACCTGTTTGATTCAAAGCCAGTCTTATCAGCAGCATTTTTTTTCTGGGTTTATTCCAAAAGCAGGGGATTAGTCTTATCTCAGGTTGAAAATAAAGGCATCAGCACTATCTCGTATCATACTCCACAACCACCGTTTGAGAGTCACGCCCTCTCTCCAAGTGCATTTTTAAGCGGGGAACTTTATAGTTTCCCATTAACACGGAATTGGACCTGTGCCCAAGTCACAAGAAAAAAACAATGCAAGAATTAAACAGAGCAGGCCAGAGAGAGAGAGGGGAGATATTTTAAGGTGCATCTCACCCTGACTAATGCCCTCTTCACTAAGGTGGAATGGCACATAAGCTCCCATTAATACAGGAATGAGTTGAATTTAGCTCTGTCTGCTGCGCACCCCCCGTTCACCACCCCCACCGACCCACCACCCGGCTTTCCATGAAGTGTGCGTGCAGCATTTACTGAAAAGTTACGCGCCGCGCTCCGGCATGCCACACCCACCTGACACCCCCTCCACTCTCCTTTGTTCTCTAACTATAGCCACAGCCGTGCCAAGGCCCGGCGACTTAAATATTCCACTATAAAACGAGTGATAATGAACATGAAACGCACCACGTGCTGCTAGTTCACTGAGTAGCAAAGCAGCCACAAGAAATCTGTGTTATGTGCAGCGGTGGCAAAAATATTCATACTTTGTACTGAAGGTGATCTGAAAATGATAGAGAAGTACTGACATGACTGAAGTGTTATTATTTTGGGATGTTGCAGCTTACCCACTGTTTATGTGTCTGTAAAAAGATACATTAAAATCATTTGTGCACGTTCTGCAACACAGGTGCACGCCGCTCCCTGCGGTGTCTCGCACACTTTGAATGTAGGTTCAAAAAAGAAAGTGTGGAAAGAGGCGATGAGAGTTGTACGGTCCTGGGAATGGAAAATGATTGATCCCGTTTAAGTGTCCTATAAATCCACCAGCTGATACGGGTGTAAATTGAGGGCATGCGTGTCTTTCCTACCTGGCAACGCACCTCACCGTCATTGTGAGGATATTTATAATTTTCATCCTGCCAAAAGACCTTGACAGACCCTTCACTTGACTGGCAGTTTTTCAGCGGGGGTTTCTTTGTGCTTGGGGGCTGCGAGGCTCGTTTTGAAAACAAGTGTGCTGATTTATGGCTGTCGCGTATTAAAAAAATAGTTTCCTCTATTTTGGGAAAAAAAATTATTAATGCATTTCCCATGCAGAAAATGTTTCAATAATTTATTCTCATTCTGTTTCTGTTTTAGTGTGTGTTAGAAAATCACAAAAAGGAGAAACAGATCTTTTCCAATGTCTTACTTTGATTTATACATGAATAATGTTTGCTTTTTTACCATTCGGCATGAAAACACAATATTTCCTGTGAAAACTTGAAATTCCAAGAATTTGTAATTAACTATGGTCTTGGTCGTGGTTTGATCACATTTCTGATTAAACAATTAATTATTGCATTAACAGTTGAGTGGGAAAGAGTCATAAAGTATCATTTTATTTCCCAAGGTTGCTTGAGTCGTGTTTAAGCGAGGCTCTTCGTGCGTGATGGACTATAAAGTATTTAATGTGAACTGAACCATGAACTTCTAACCAAAGGTACATACTGAAACATGGGTTTTTGGCACTCCATTACACTTCTCTCTTATACATTTTTGTGGTTTCACCGTTATAACCAGCTCCCCTGAGGGCAACCATAACTACCATGTGGCTGGCGATGAAAACAAATTTGACACTCTTGGTTAAAATAATGAAGAAAGGCACTTAGAAACCTATTTGGGGGTGTGTGCTGCCTTTTTTTGGCCGGAGACACAGCTACTTGAGTACAGCTATTGATGAGTGTTGAGTTGTTGGATTTTTTTTCCCCCTTTGGGTCAACTGTAAGTAAATGAATTAGGAGCGTCTGAACCGACAGCGACTCCAGGATGAAGGTTCTCTATCTCAGGAGTTTTTTGAGGTGCTAGGGCAAGGCACCGCCCTGACCAACAGACACATGTGCCCTCTCCCTTCACTAGCATGAAGAGAATGCCACCTCGCTTATCCAGCTCCCCACAATGATGTGGCTAAAAGCCAGCAGACACCACTGTTTGCGAGTCCGAGGTTGCGAGCCCCCCTGCACGTGCCGGGAAATGTGCATGCGCAGAAGGGAATAAGGGACATTGGGTGTAGGGGGGGTGTCTATCCCCAGACACAAGTTGCTCAGTTTTTTGGAAAGTCTCTGGCCCACCCAGGAGGAAAGAGTCGAAGGAGGTGGTGCTGCTGCTGCTGGTGGTGGTGGTGGGGGGGGCAAGTCGAGGCCTTTGGGGAACAAAGCCTTATTTCAAACTTGCCGAAAACAGGGGTCTTTATACTGTGATGCTGGGGCCCCCTCCTATGTAGCGAGATGTTATCGCAAAGATGCAATATCCACCTCTGCAGAGGGCCGGGGGGCGGCAGCATAGGCCTCCAGTGTTACACTAAGTACCCCGGGGCACTGACCTCACTAATGAAGTTTCCCTCGGCTGCTGTGGCTCACTACTGTACCCTCCTTTGTCTTTAACAAGGGGAGCTCATGCTGTTTTTGTCTGTCTATTCAGCCCAGAAGAGGTACACGTGTTACCCCTGCTCATATGTAGTTCTTTTCATCATATCTTACTTCTTACATCTCTCTTGTTCAGTTGGAAGATCAGACTTTTTTTTTCTGTCTGTCCACCCGAGCTGACTTTGAAGTCTCTCGCTGATTTACTGTCCGGCTGCCCCGTACAGTCTTTTCTTAATTTGAAGCATTGCGTTATCAAACCATGGAAACCTCCTCTTTCAAGCTTCACATTGACTTTTATATGTGGCCTTGAGATAAGTTTAGTGCTCCTCAGGGAAACCGCAAGTGTGAGGAAGGGGAAATTTGATTTTGCAGGATGGGGATTGGAGGGGGAAAGCGCAAATAAAGTGGATGCCCATACATTCCTGCATGGAGCCCGTTGGCCCGGGGAAAGGATTTGCCTCATTTTTAGAAACCCACTTTCCCGTCAGCTCTCATCTTTTTTTTTTTTTTAATTTTCCCTCCTCAACTGGATATAAAATTAGGCACATCTGTAGCCAATGAGCCAGTGCAGGGCTATATATCGAAGAACAAATCACATTGTCTGTTGTACAGTGGTGATCTCTCAACTCAAAGGTTGCGGGTTCAATTTTCCTGCCCTGGTGACCACTTTCAAGTACTATCCTTGAGCAAGATACTAAGCCCAGTGCTCCCAATGGAAGATCATTACTTTGGAATAAACTTTTGTATTGCGGATCGCTCCCTCGTTCTTCTGCTTCGCTTCTAAGCTGTTAGTGATTTCCATCAGCGAATGGGTGTGGCGACCATTCTTTGCGGCACCAGGCAAAAGGAGCAAGTCTCTCTCTAAATCCGCAATGCCCAACCCCTAGGGAGCCAAAGTGGAAAGTTTGCTTTTGCACCCGCTGGGTTAGAAGATGAAAGGGCTTTTTGGATGACATGGCTCTGTGAGGTGGGATGCGGAGTAGAGTAAGGGGGGCACAGAGTATTGGGTGGGTTGTGCGAGGGGGCTTATATCTCTTTATCCTGTCTGGCGTGCCGCGGCTGGGCTTGACCCACATCAGCTGTTCACTTTTCTCCGGCTGCCAGTCGCCATGCAGTCCAAAGATGGGCTGTCTGCTCAAGGATTACCTGAGCCAATGCCCTTTCATTCCCCTTTGCTCCGAATATACGACCGCATGAAAGCCCTCACCTGAGCGCCGTGGGGCGCAGTTATAAAAAGATGAAAAGTTGCGGGCGGGGCTGAGCTTGGCCGTTGGCTGCGGTCTGAGGGGGGCCGCAGCCACGGTGTTTATGGAGGTGAGCTAGGATTAGTCGGCGGCTGGTGGTTATTGATTCAATTTGGGATGCTTTTTTATCCGCGAGCCGCCTAAGGCCAGCGGACATGCTAGGTTCCTGCCACGGGCCCCAATCCCCACCGCTTATGAAAGAAATATGCCTTTGGTGGTGGAGGAGATGCTCCGGATGCCTGCACCACAGCACTGGAGGCATCTGTCATGTGCGCGCAGGCATGAGTCTGCACAAGGATCAGTGTGGCTCTGTGAGTTGGCTGCAGGTTTTAGCCAGAGTAGAGAATGAGTCGGAATACTTTGGTATGTCAGTACAATTTGCACTGGTGGCAAGGCGTAGGTGTGTGTACACTAATCACCCCACTCAATTTAAGGTTCATCTTTTGCCCCCCTACTTTCGTACATATTCTAAGCGACGTTTATTGTTGTGTTTTTTGTACAGGTAAGCCAGAATTTAGAGTAAGCATGTAGCTGTGTATGCCCTGTATGTACTGTTTTACTGCACCATGTGTTAGTATGGCATTTGTTTGAAGGATTATAATGACCATTTAACATCTATTTTAATTTCCATTCAACCCTTCTTCTTTCCCGTTATGTCCTATCATTAAAACAGTGGATTTTGGTAGGAAAAAAAATACACATTCAGGTTGGAAATGTGTATCTAAATTTGCAATCTTTAATAATTTTGTCTTGTCAAATCTTTTACCTGGAAGTGGCAAAATTTAAGTTTCCTATGGACCAACGCAAACTGTCTATCTTGATCGCCGCAAAATAAATCAAACATAAAATAGGTGTTCATTGGATTGTAATTGTCCCAACATTTTTACCGAACAAGTGTGGCAATCTGAGTGGAAAGAAGAGACTGGCGACAGAAGGAACCAAATTGCCAAGATCATAGGTTAATTCGGAGGCCTGGCATGGAATGTTTATTGGCAATTATACCAGATTTGATGTTTATCTTTGTCAGTGGCAGCGGATGAGTTAATATGGAGAATGATAAATGATGATTTGGAGGGATTCAGTTGGTTGTTATTCTGAGATTGTCGTTGGCGGGAAGGCCTTTCAGCATCTCTTGCAACGGCCAAGTCGAAATCACGCGTAGACAGATGGATGGGCCAGCCGCACAAATAGAGATGGGTCGTCGGGCACGGAGGCCAACCTCCTACGTTTGATGTACCTCCCCGGGGTCTTAGGCGCACTGTCACCCTCCGAGAGGGTGCTGACAGATGGACCCCCCAACGGGGACCATGACACAGAAATATGAAACAGAAGGAGGCATGAGTGAGGAAGACGGATGTCTCCATGTATGAAACGTTGTGGGAGGCGGTAGATTATCACCGTATCATCCTTTCGTCGTACATCACGCACATCTCAGATTTCATTTGACTCCAAATTGATGGAGCTTGCATTCACCCACACAGTATTACAGAAGATGAAGCTTGTTTGAAAGATTTCACCTTGTTCTTGTTATCTTGAATACTCTGAAAATCAATCATCGATAGATCCATTTATGATCCTACCATCCATGAAGTCTACTTAGTTTGGAGCTGATCATTTTACAGGTGACCACTAGAGGCTGACAAACTGCTGTGAACAGTGACAGACAACCAGAATAGTAATCTTACATCCTTATACTAGTATAAGGTCTTGTATATATTTTCCTTTGACCCTATAACAATGGGGGGGTCAACCTTTTATGGATGTATTTAAAGACGGACTGTTATCTCATTTGGTTTGGGCTGTTCTGCCCAAATTTTTTTTAGACACTGTACAGTTTGCGAAGCAGCGAAGGTTATGCAATGTTGACCTACATTGGATCTGGTTCTTTCCATAAGATTGTGGCCATCTGACTTTTGGCAAACAGTTTTCATAAGTCACTGAGTACAAATGCCAACGGTTTAGCTGAAGAATGCAAATCCACTTGGGAATGGAGGTTTGACATTGGAGCACAACAAAGACTTATTATATATACCATGTTTTTCATTGTTTCTATAGTAAAACACGATATCATAATGCTCTTGAAGCTCATAAACCTCAGTCGTTTTTTGATTGTTCCTTCTTTTGGAATTATAACAGTTAACTTGTACCAGTTGCACTTTATTGGCTCAGTATCTTCGTGTTTATTTTAGGAGTACACGTTCAAATGGATATAAAAGTGAATAATTCTGTCTCGCCCACCTTCCCACCACCCCTTATGACCTCCAGTAGCTGCACAATGCCAGACGTGATCAGCGTCTCCTTGTTTAAGCTATTTGGCTCTCCCTGCTCTTTCTGTCTGCTTTTCAAACTGCACCAGACCTGTCGTAACCGGGCCCTCTTCGCCATACTCAATTAGACCCTTGTCTAGCCCATAAACATTCCCTATTATGGAATTTATGAACCAGACCCGAAACAACTGACAGCGCTCGCATCCTATGTAATGGGGGGAGTCCCCTGGAACTTTGCAGTTTCTTCAGTTGTTCCAAACAACAACATAGCAACCTGAATGGTGGATTTCCAAGGACAAGACAAACAACACTTGCTGTTGAAATATTTTGGCTGATATAATGAAAGAGGAACTCCAAAATCCATGAAGGTCACAGTGATCCCAGGAAGATGGCTAGCCTTATAACTTCATGAAGTAGTTCAGCAGATGGTTTATGAATGCACCCTTCTAACGTTTGTGTTTTTGAGTTCCTGCAAGACGGCGGTAACAAAAGAATCCACTCCAAATCGAGAACCGCTCCTTTAATTCCACTTAAGATCAACCTTGATGCCGATCCCCTGCTTCCTCCGTCTACTCAAGTGATGATGCAAGAGCACATTGGCGCCCCCCTTTCCCTCCCTCCCTTTCCTGACTTCAGTCTTTCCTTTCTCACCCCCCCTTCCAAACCCCCACCCACTCACAACCGACCGACATGGCACCCATCAGGCAGGAGACCAGGCTCGGGATTCTGAGGTGGCGCCCAGACTGGGATTATTTACAAGAGCTGTAGCGCTGCAGAGACTGTGGTATTTCTTCTTCCAAATGCCTTGGTTGGGAAGGCATGTGATGGGGAACACAGAATCACTAAGGCCTGTCCGTCACTCTCTTTTCCTGCAACAGGGCCTTGTTCTTTCTTTCTTTGCTCTCACTCAATATGCTTCCTCTCTCGTTGGCTCGCAAGCGTGAAGATTTATCGCACTCGCACGACTACTGCTTTGAGTCATTTATGATCTTAGTACGCAAAGGAGCAAAATAAGCATATGTCTTGCATTAAAAAATTGTTTCAAGAAGAAGGGTAGCAGATGATCTAAGCACGGCGACACAAACCTCAATTTTGCTCCAGTGCAATTAATTCAGGCTACATGCACTGACTTTTCAACATTTCCACTCTTAATGGCCGCCTGTTATCACTTCCCTAACCTTTGACAAAGCCAAATATTTTACAGACACTGTTACCGTACTTTGTAAGACATTTGAGCCTTCCACGAGGTGCCAAGAGGGGGGCAAACTGCACGAATGAGATCCGGCATTGATGCCATGTTCCACATACCCAGAATAGCCAGCAGTTCACGGATATCTCAGTACACACAAACACTGTAAATCAGAGGTCTGTAGGTGGTAAAAGGGGTCATGAAGGGAATGGGGCGGAGAGGCAGGAGCTCGCATTTGGACTGGCCGAGTCTTTGGATCTGAGCTTCTCAGTTTGTTTTCAGACGAGTCTGTGGCATTGTGATGTCGGTGGGGGTCGTTTGCTACCTTGGGTGTCAGCATCTGGATACCGAGGCCAAATGGGGGAAACCTGAAGAAACCATGAGATGAAAAGATCAGTGATCACGATGGCAAGATTCCCAGGCCGAGTCAAACTGTTTTGGACCTACAGCACTACAGTTCATGGCACTTCAATTTCGGTCGAGAAATAAGATTTGGAATACAGGTGTTTTGACTTGTCAGCGTGGCCATTGAACAAATGAAACTCATGTATCAAAGAGCCAATGAACTTTAATCACCGTATTTCAAGAAAAAAAAGTCAGTGACTGCAGACTGGAAAATTCTTGGAATTTAGCAAGCCAACTGACTGAAGCCAAAAGAAACCGACAAAACACGCTCATATGTATAAAAATAAATCTAGGGACACAGCATTTGACTTTACTTTAGAGGTTGGGATACATCCCTTAGTCACACGGGAATCACCTTTTTGTTTAGGGAATCCTTTTTTTCCTATTAAATCATGCTTCGGCCAACATCACTGAGTGAAGAGCTCTTGTTCTGCTCTTTTGTCCACATCGTTTAAAGCAGATGATACTGCTTCTGTCTCAATGCCCATGCTTTCTTCCAACTTTTTTCCTCGTATGTCAGCGAAAAATTAAAGCAGCCACTGACGTTCTGCGTTTAAGAACGTGTAGACCGTGCGCACGCACGCCCTCGTGGCGGGCCAAAATGTGAATCTTTGTTCTTCGTGCCTGGACTCAAACACAAGAAACAATATTTAATAGCTCATTACCCAAAGCATCGTTAAGTCAAATGCTTGGCTGGCTTTCCTGGAAAGAAAAATAAATAAATAAAATTAGGTCATGGATATTAAAATCCAACGGCTGCTGTTGTAATATCTTGCCCAATATTTGCTGCCGAGTATAAATATAGATTGCCACGCTCCTTTTTCGGCATGTTTGATTTAGAGTATTCCATTTAGTTTACTGTTTTAATAATACGCCACTCTCCTAACCAAGGTAATATTGCGGGTCGCCATGGCAACCACAGCCTCTGCACACCAGAGAGTGGAGAACACATGGCCTTCGACAGCCAATTGAGGCAGGCAGACAAAATAACATTTTTGGAAAGATATTGTTACAATTTAATCCAAGAGTTCCCGATCACTTACGCAGCCGTGAAACCTAATTTAGATTTTCGTTCCTGTTTTGGATCCGTATATAATCCCGCCCACCGTTTTCAATATAGGCTACATATGAGCGGACATTTAAAACCAGGGGCCTGTTTTGCTCTTGTAGTGCCGAGAGATGACGACGCAACGGCTCATTGCAAAAAAACGAGGGGAGAATCCTGGACCCCGAGACGCCTGTATCAGGACTACACATTGGACGAGCCACAAAAATGAGCCCGTGGCCAGGGCTGGCTGCCCTTCTGGCCGAACACAAATATACTCCCACTGACACACACTCAGCAATGGAAAAGTGTTACTGGAGACATTTAAGGAACATGTAGAGAGGAAGAGAAATGATGGGAGAAATTCGGGAATCGTCTGTTTGACGGTGGTTTGTAAATTCATTCATATCCCACCCCTCTTCCTCCGTCCCCTATGTATGGCCAAGCCAAACCACAGTGGGTGAATCAGTTATCCTTGTAAACAGGCCACAGGCACACAATGGAGCCTCCAACTTTAGAGCTTCAGTAAGAAAAGAGAGCGCTTCGAGGAAAAAAAAGGTGTTAAAGAATGACCAAGAGAAGGCTAATTTGAAAAAAAAAGT
This sequence comes from Stigmatopora argus, assembly GCF_051989625.1. Taxonomy (NCBI): domain Eukaryota; kingdom Metazoa; phylum Chordata; class Actinopteri; order Syngnathiformes; family Syngnathidae; genus Stigmatopora; species Stigmatopora argus. The sequence continues at coordinate 9,691,246 of NC_135404.1, read as the reverse complement.
TAAGTCATAAAATCAGGGATCAGTAGCCTAACTTTATGTCAGTCATTGGTGTTCTATTAGAAATATTTGTTTTCAGAAGAGAGCCATTAACATGTTTCATCACCTCAAAGCTCCTACAAATGCTCACCAGATGACGTTCTTATTATTATTAGTTTATGACCGTTTTGTGGCAGTCATAGCGCTGATGTAGACTTTTTGTCTTTTTCACCCCCACACGTGTGTCATGGCAGAAAGCAGAGACAACAAGAACTGTAAGACAAATATTAACGAGCGCTAAGCTTCTCCCCGAATTGTGCTAATCCAGATACGTCATGTGATAAATAACAATTATGCTGTGGCTTGTTGTCTTTAGATGAACATTATATGCTTAATCAAGTGACGGTTTGGCATACGTTCCTGACATAAAGACCCGCTCGGTCTCTGTATCAGACATCAAAGTTTTTGTTCTGATTAGTAATGGCTTACAAGAAATGTCAGCTCTTGACATGTTAACAAACAGCACGCCATCATTTTTTGTGGCACATTCCTGCGGCGGCGCGCGCTTTGGCGCGGCTTGGTTGGGCCCCCGCGTGATCAAGCGCAACCATTGCTTTTTTCCTTTAGTGTTCTGCTTCTGCTAGTAATTATAGTACGGCAAATGTGCTTTGTAGTTGTAAGTGGGGTTAGGGAAGGTTAATACTGGAGATTTTTAAATTGCTGTCGCCGTATTTATACGCGTAGTCATAACAACGTATGATATGGATATGGGGCATCTTTACACCAGGCAGCCTCCTAATGAGTGAATAGCAAAGATATCTAGCGACGTGACAAGTCGAAAATACACTGCGAGTGCAGTGGAAACTTTGGGTGAACACGGTCTGATAAGAGAAGTTAAAATCGGTCATCCTTTTCAAATTATTGTGCATAAATGGGCATTGCATATTTAGACAACATTTCAGACCGAAGAAATGACTTGAGTCCTAGAGGGGAAATGTCTTTGATTATCTGTCACAGTTCAAGTGTAAGAAAGTGAATAATATAATATAGTGTCAATTAGTAATAATATTGCTAAAAACTTTCTGCATTCTCTGTGTCAAAACTGTGAGGGAAACATGTTTACTGCCCTCATGCTATATACATATTTTCTATCTAAAGACTTTTTTAAAGGGGTTATTGTTAAATTTTAGCATTTTCTCTCCAAATGAAATTGAAAAATCATTGTTAACTATTAGGGTTTCATTGGCATTGATTTTAAACTCAGGTTTTTCTATTAAATGGTAAAGCATTATTTTACCACAATTGTTCCAATCATTTTTATAACTTACTTGTCCTGATCATCTGAAAAAAGTGATCCCAAAATGATTCAAACAAAATATTTTACTGCATATCATACCTCTTAACCAGGCCTTGGCGCGTTACGTGACATCTTAGTGCTTTACAGAAAAAGTTGAAATTTTAGCAAATAGTTGACGTATTATCACTCCCCACATGAAAAACCATGAAGCCACTGTGCTTTATTGAAGCCGTTAATGACATTATCAACGAAAAGAACAGCAAGCTCCCAAAAGTGTCTAATTGACGCCACTCACGGACAGTCGCTCACAGGGCCGTTCGTTTGGAAAGCGGCGCATGAAAGGCTCGCTGTGTAGTGCGGCGCCTGATGCTGTGCGATGGAGCCTGTGGCAGTATATTTAGGTGTCTGGTTTGGGACAGGAAGAGGGGGAAGCGCTGAGGTTATTTGATTGCTTCATTACGGTCATATATATGGTCATATATTTATGTATACTTTGTTATGTATGTCATTACATGTACACTAGTGAGTGTTTGTTTGTTTGCGCGCTTGTGCGCGAGGGTGTGCGTGGATGTGTGTGTTCTTATAGGTGAGTGTGCGCGTGAATGAGCAGGCGAGTAAAGAGGGCTCAGTGTGTTTGGACCACCCTGCGTGCTGGGCTGAGTGACAGCATGGGCCTCAAGACGCTCACAGTGCACACACACATTGAGGACACGCACGCACGCACGCACACATGGTGATGCACGCACACATTGAGGACGCACACATTTTCAAGCTCATTTTTCAACATGTCTTTTACTCTATTAATGTCTCATGACCAAATACATATCATGCTCCAAAGCAAACACGCTGGATTAAAATTGAATAAATCAGGTTGGGATTGGGAGAGAACACACACGCGCTCAAACACAGGCAATGCTTTACTGTACCACCCAACACGTATCAGGACCTTCTGCCATGACCTTGCCGCACACCTGATTTAACGCCACCGCATCATTCCAAGTTGCTTTTAGAGATAATATTTTCCCCAACTATTAAATAACTGCCCTGATGACATAAAGTCAAATTAATCGCCGCTAATTTCTACCCGGTTGTGGCTTGCGGTCTTCCCCCAGGAGTCACCAGTTCATTTCTCTACATGACAGCCTCGCGCGATGAATAGAGGCGTACGTCTAGCGGCTCGCCACAATGAAGCGGCTAACTCACTCACGACGTCATCACATTGCAATCGGATTTATTTCGATTTTTTTATTATTATTTTTTTATTTTTTAACCTCACCCACCCCTCCTCACATTTCTCATTAGTTTTGGGAGTCACTGTGAAGCCAGTGTATCACGTAGGTCACACTTACACTCACTTGTTGACTTTTCTATACCCATGAGGACATTGTATAGACTGTTATTTATTTTGTGGAAGCCTATACAAATATTTCAAGCTTGCCACGTTTTATTAGGGGGGGAAAAAAAGAAAACTTGACCTTTTTGATTATGTTTGTTTTGTTTAGTGTGTGTCTGAGCGAGAGCGTTCCTTGCGGTTTTTCCCTACTTATCTAAACGTATGGAAGGGCCACACAAGTACTTTTTGTCTGCTTGTGCCAAGTCTAGAGCAGGATTGTAATGGAACTCAATGAAACCTCAAAGTTGCAGCAAAACACATTAGTCAGCGACAGATGTTTGCATGGCTGCCATGCTTGTTTAGTACCTATGTTCTTTTATTTGGGACATTTTCTAAAAATAAATAAATACATAAACTGTGTCACACTGTAATTACCTAGTAAAATCAGACATCATGCACCTGCTTGCTGCCATATGACAGACACAATGTGTTCTTCTGATACTGAAGTGGTTTTCTGCCAAAAGCAATTTTCAACAGTTGAGGCCTGGAAACGATTGATCATACATTTGGACAAAAATAGAATTGTATTGTCGTTTTATTGAAGTTTTTATTTGAAGTCTAAGTACTGTAATATCTGTGTTCTGGTTATGTGCTTTTTTACTTACAAGAGTATATAGTATACGCAGTATTTCCAGTTTATATTCTGCTTGACTGTGTTTTAGTCTAGAGAAGGCTTGACTTTTTCTACCAAAATGTCTCCAAAGTGGGGACCATGACTACATTTCCAAAACGAAATGGAAATTCCCGGGAGAATTGATCTTTGTTTGACCTGGAGATCCTCCCTTCTACGTTGCTTGGGGATACACAGTGGTTTCACTTGAAATATGGAATAACACAAGACTGAGAGCTTTGAATGGAACTCGGTGTGAAATGATATGCCAGTTGGATGGGTCCCTCTGGCTCAGATAAGTCATAAAACATTTGCAAGTGTTGAAAAAGCTGCCGGGCCAGACGAAACCGTCATTATTATCATTATCATCATTATCATCATTACCCGTCCCAGTGCCTTTTTCACCGTGGGCCAAGTGCTGTTGCCGTTGACAGCTTTCTTGACATGCGCCCAGCCCGACGCGCCGCACTTGGTTGGGTCTTGAAGGTGACGCAGAGGCCAAGTATGACGCAGAATGGAAGAATGCTTGTTGAAAGAAAGAAGTGATATCCACATAAAACACAGACATATGTACAAACCAATAGGCGTTCTTTTCTTTCATCACTCGAGCCTTTCTTATAGAGCGTACACGCCAGGAAGTCGTTTTTCAAACATTTTATGGACATTGCCCAGTGTCAGGAAGTAGTGAATGATCATGTTTCAGTGTCACTGGCGACAGTGGACATCTAATCCATTAGAACTGAGAAGGGCTGGCAGCAATGAGTTAATTTCCCTCCAATTTGGCAAAAATTACGAGCACAGATAAGCAACTATGACATCATACATTAATGGAAAACCCCATTTGTTATTCTCTCGTCTGGTCAAGCCATACATTATTTTGCCTGAACATTTGGTTTCTTAAAAAAATGCAATACAGCACAACCCTGCACTTCAACATGTATTTAATACTTATTTAGGTTTGCCCAAAAATGGGCAATTCCTAACATATCAGAGACTGCCACCCCTCCCGATTAAAATAAATTTGACATTAATTATCTTCCCTGGCAACAAAGTATTTGTTTTCTCTTACAAAATGATGGTTTTGTTTTGCTTTCAAGCAGAAAAATCATCTTGTAGTGTACTAAATAATGTGACAATATAAATATGATGCGTCCTCCCAACAATTATTGCTGGACATTTTTGACAGGAACATAAAATGAATATAAAAAAACATCACATTTCAACCATTTTATTTACATTGCCTTGGATCAGTGTTTAGTATTTAAGTATCACTACATCTGCACTGGGCTTAAGAGAGTTTGCAGAGGCAGAAAAGGGATCAGCACTGAGCTGATTTCGACTGATTAAAAGCAAGGGCCACGCTAATGTTTGGATGGGCCATTTAATACTAATGAGGGAAAATAAATAGCGGCCGTGGCCGTCGGCCATTCGGGGATCTCCGTTTATTCACGTACATCAGAGTTAAACACTGATTAACAAGAGTGATGTCACCACTCGAAGAGCCTTTAACTACAACCACATGAGCTGTTTCACGGCGTCCTTTGATAGTAATAATAATATTCATATAATTCAATTTTCTAATTGCTATAATGTGAGCTCTTACATGCTCATTAATGTCTGACATGGTGTTATGTTAAACAGCGGCGATCTTGGATTATTACACTACTTTAAGCTTCAGCGGAAAGGTTTTGTTTAATGATGCTGGACATACACACTCGAGTTAGGTCTGGTCTTCAATACATTTTTACCTATTAAATTCACATATCTGTAATATTGTATCATGTAATACTGATGGATTGGCTAAGCAACGTTCTGATTGTGAAACATCGGTCAACATTGTCATCTTTCAGATGCGCCGTAAAACTAATGGAAAAAAAAAAGTCAACATTGCTTGTATTTTTCTTATCGCTGTAGGTGAAATATATCAGATTGTGCTAAATGCTTACATATTTTATTAGTACGTGCACACAGCTAACATTTGCATGGGCTCTTTTTCATTATTGCCAACAGAAAAGATTGTAATCAACCTAAAGGTTCGTCTGCAGAGAGCCACATTTCCAAAGCAATTTCCGAATTTGAATCAAATGTTGACCAATTACTTTGGTGGCATCTTGTTCAGATTTAGGAATGTTAACAAACAAAAATGAGAATCCCAACATGTTGAATCACAAATCTTATTCCACAGATTTGTGTGCAAAGCCCATTTGATTTAGATAGCAATAGTTTTTTTGTTTTTTTTCCCCCACCGCAGCAGCAAACTGCCACTTTAGGCAGAGGCACAATTTGAGCGCTCCATCATTTCCTTTGTTGTGAATCCAAGCACTTGGCTCGTGATGATAGCGGGCACCGCCAACCCATCTCAACAGATTCCAGCCCCCCACCCACTCCTTTTCTTTCACGATGTGACTTTTTTATTATTACAAGTCTCATTCAGTGTCGGCGTTGAGTTATCTCTCAATCCTTCCCTCTTCCAAGATCTAATGGGCAATTATCAGCTGAGTAGAAGTTAATGGGTGTCCCGTTTCACAAAGTCCCCTGTTATTTATATCAACCGATGTCATTGTGTGGAAACGTGGCAGACTCGTGTTAACCACCCGGCTTCTTTAATTTTCTTCGACGGAATCCCACACCCATTGTGAGCTTGGCCCGACCGCAAGCGTAATGCATGTGCCTACGAATCTCTGCTGGCATGTTTTTTTTTTTACTCGATGGCGTTAAGTCCAGTGTGAATAGACCAGTGTAGCGTGTTCATAAATGCAAAGAGACATGCTGAAAGTGTACAGTGACAGACAAATATGCACGCACGTACACGGCAGCCACCCCAGTACACACAAACCCACATAAACAGACATCCCGCCTCCCACACGCTGGCCACAGACACTTACACAAGCAGAGCCCCAAAGACTCTCCACCGAATACAGACACCCCTGTGCGCTCACGAGCGCATGCATGGCATATGCAGCCCCCCGCACACGTGCTGACACACGAGCAGAGGCCCACCACTAACATCAACACCCACACACTCAGACTGGGTGACATCATGGCTTAGATGACAGCGCGTCTTCCAGAGCCATTGCTGGGATTGTAGGTGGCACCACTGGAGTGATTTATGCCTGAATATCCATCTCTCGCTGCTCTGTTGATGTATTGGACATGTTTGGGTCATTTTGGTCCCAACTTGTAAAAACAAACAAAAAAATGGTAGGGAAAGCCTAAATGAAAAATGACATTGAAATAAGGTTTATGTTTTACAAATCTAACCTAAGGTATACACAGTACACAGGATGATGAAATTTGTTTTTAGCTTACCAAATCCTTACAATTCGTTTTATTTGGTTCTTCTCTCCCTTTGCTAACAATACATACCATCACCTCACCTGCACTTTCAGTTTAATTGTTATTGTTAAGTCTGCACTACGTTCATAGTCTCAATATATACAACTTTCTGTTTCCAACTTTTAAATCCTACCACTTAATGGATACTCTGCAATCTTGCTCCAATTGGCTTTTTGCAAAAGGGAATCTTTTTTCATTTATCTTATTTTAACAAATAAAGATTAATAATCCATACCAAACTTATTTGTCTGCCCACATTTCCTGACATCAAGCACTCACATATTTTATTTTATTATTTATATATTTTATTATTATGTACATATTTTATCAGACTTTAAGTCACAACAGTCAAATAATACACAATGAAGAGGAAAAATATGTATAAATCTCACTGAATCGCATTTTGGGAGGGCATTTATTTTATTTTATCAGGAACCAAGAACATGTTAAAATTATAATCGTAAAATGGGGAACAACAGACTGAATAGGCATCTGTTAACATAACGTTTTTTGAGATAACTATAGTCAAACTTATATGTTTACATATATGAATACTAATATAATTGCGATACTGTTCATTTCACTTCATGGCCCTGACAATGTCATTATGAATCTACATTCACCTCTGATTCAAAATTGTGAATGTGATATCTGCATGGGATGGCATCAAGAGAAAATGCTCGACAAGGATTCTTTACTGATGCTTGAAAGTGTTGATGTTCTGTTGCCCCTCTGCCTTCTTGTGAGTGGTTGTCGTCTGCCCATTTCATGCATCAGCAGTCTCCCAACGTTTTAAAGAGTTGCTATTAACGCTAGCGGCACGGTGAAAAAGGAATGGAGTAAAATGGAAAGAAAGAGTTGACTGTCTAACCTCCACGCCTCCTTGCGTTTGTTTGAGTTGTACGTTTACGGCGCATACTGAAGTTTGCATTCCATAAAACATAAATTATTTGACCTCTCTGGCTTATGAAACCCTTGTATAAACTCTAAAACACCTTGTTGTTATTTTTGGACTAGTTTTGCCCAGCAGTGACTATTTTTTTCAGACACTTTATTCATCCCCAAGGAGATATTATGTCTACATATAACCCAACTATTGGGAGTGAACACGCACACACACTTAGACTTAGTCGAAAAATAGAGCACACACAAAGCATTGGATGCCCGCAGAGCAATTGAAGGTGAGGTGCTTGGCTCAAGGGCCCTCGAGACACTCAATGATGGAGAAGCGATGTTTTTTTTTCATCACCTTTCCTTATTTTGCCTTTTGCCAGTCAAAACCCGAGAATGATTTTGCCCGCGGGTGTTTACTTTTTAAATCAATTTTCTTTTGCAACCACTGGGTCACTAATGTGATGTTATTTCCAATTCAAATTGTCTTCTTAAATCTCGTTTGTATGTTTTTTTCACCCTCGCGAGCTTTTGTGTATCTTTATCACATCGTGTACGTCTGTTTTTTTTCCTCACAGGTTATCAAACGATGCAATTGTTTGTTAAATATCTCCTGATAAGTAGATAAAAGATGAACAACAACAATAGATAATAATAGACACCAAATAACCTGCTCCATAGTCCATACCTGGTGATTGTGGCTCGTTCCTTCTTTACCCTTCATTATAATGAAGAAATTGAGAAATGTGAGACCATGAAAAGTATTCCTTCTGTCCTTTTTCACAGCAGTGAAAGTGTGTTTGACATTTGCACCAACTATGACTAACAACCCCCCATTGCGTACTTGACGGACAATAAGGTGGCGCAGATTTTATTTTCTTTTTTTTTCTTTTGTGCGTGTGCCCACCACCAGACGCTGTGACTCATCACGGTCCATGCCAGGCCCTTGCATGGGAACTGTCACTCAAACTGTACATATACATATAAAAGAAACTGACATAAGAACATGAAAATGTCACCAGACATGAAGCACAATGTACTTTTGATTCATCATTGATTTATATTGACTCTTAACAAGTCCAAAAGCCCCCCTGCTCAAGCTTTTAGCCCTGGCAATCATCAAACCTTTTTGTTCCATTAAACCTATACAGAGTTAAATCTAAATCAATTCTAAGTTCCTAGAGATGTAATTCAATCGTAAATATTTAGTCTTTCTATACGTTTTGTACAGCAATTCGGGTCCTGGATTTTTTTTTTTCCGACAACCCCATTTATTATTATTTTTGTATGGATAGCGACTCCATGTGTGGTAAAGTAGCCATTATTCCAAGGGTAATAATTACATATGTGCTCATTTATAGTGTTTCACATCATTTGGTAGCTTTCAGGGTAGGAAACTTTGATTAATTGCTTGAAACAAGAAAGCCTATTCTCTTATTTTGAGAACTATCCCAGAAAAGATGCAAATAAATACCTAAGTGTTGTGATGCATTTGGCGGTGTTTTAAATTGTATAAGGATGTCAGCAGAAAAGAAAAAAAAAATCAGTTTATATAATTTAACTTTTCCACTGTCCTATCTGTCACCAAAATAAAATAAAATAAACTACAAAGGTCATTTGCAGTCAGTGCAACCGAATCTTTCCATGGGACCACATTAGGTAATTAGCTAATTGTTTGTTTACTGCTGACTCTATAAACTGCACCTAATGAACCATAGCGCGTTCGACATGTTTCTTTCTTTTAACAAGCAAGTTTGACCAAACACTATATGGATGGAAAACAAATTTTTATGTAAGGAAGTGTACGCCTTTGTGGCAAACCCTGAAATTGGTATTAGTGCTGGAAACTGAATAAACCGGTTAAAAATAGGTTCAAAAATCCAGTTAAAGGTCTCCCCTGCATCTGCATCTTCCAATCTTGACAACTTTAGCATCCCTCCTGACATATCCCCCCACGCCCTATTTTCTTCCGGCTACTGTGTCTATAATGAGCATTGGCACCCCCTCCCCTCAGCACCACCTTTTCTCTCCCTCCAAGTCCCCCCTCCCTTCACTCTTGTCCTCCCCCTGTTTTCACTGTGTGGAGAATTGGTAGAAGCTTATCACCTAGCAACCACAATTAAAGTACAACAAGTCAGTGGCGCTTGCAGCCGCCATCGAGGCGAGCTTGGGGAAGCCTCCGCATGAGCGGAAGGACGAAGGTGCGACGAGTTGGCTCAGGCTGAAGTTCGGCAGGTGAACGGCAATTAGGGGTGCCACTTGAGCAGCATCGCCTGCCCTTTAGGGGGTGAGGGAGGGGGGAAGAATGACAGGAAGCGAGTTGGACTCAACAGGTATGTATGCACGCATCAATTAATGGAATCTAAGTGAACGTGTTCAGTGAATGTGGCATTGGTGACTTAAAAGATTTTTTTCTTCTAATTTTCCTCTAAGGCACAATGTGCATAAGCTGCTAATACTATAAATGCTTTCGGCAGGATTGCGGCATGCTGTCACTATTTTCCCACTTGTGAGGGAATGCAAGGTGTTTTCTCGGAAGCCCACGGTCATTGCATCCAGTTGAATTGACGTGCATCAGATAACGGAGCTGCATGTTCAATGTACTTGTGCATTAATACTTTTAAAAATTAAGTTGACTGGCGATTTTGTCATCTCTACTCTGCATACTCAATTGAAATTGCACATACAGGGAAATGAATGTCATGTAATGGAAGCTCTATTTAGCTTGCAGGTGCATTCTGACATTTTTTTTTACTGTTGTAAGAGAATTCAATTAACTTGAAGCGTATTCACTTACACGTACAGATAAGAAATGTCTCATTTCATGTCATTTAATTGTTTATGTATAGCCATGCATAGCACTTTTCTCCACTTCAGAATTCCACAAGTGTACTCCAGCATCTAATGTATTCAATGTTATTATTCTTCCATGATTATTTCTTCCACTGGTAATTTTAGAGGATTCGTAATGCTTAGGTTACGACCAGAGGTCGTTTCATCAGTCATGTGTTCAAAAGGCGCACTCCAGCAGCCTGCAAAATGAATTTAAATATAAAATATGCCACCGTATTCTGCCAAGCCCCAGCCAAGGTCATGAGTCATTCTGTTGGACATGTTATTTTGCACTGAAATAGCTGGTTTTCCACCCTTTCCTTGGATAGCACCCTACCGTCAAGTGATGTACGTCTGATCCAGCATGTGCCTTGTATATAAATCACCGTATAATGACTTATTTTTTAAAATCAGCTTTTCATATTAATTATTTTCTTGGTTGACTCCATTTTTTTTTAATTGGGATAAAAAGCCATTCCATCTTTGAAGGCAGAAAAAAAGGACAAGCACCTGCCCTCATCCATTCTGGATGAAGGCACTATCTGTGGATGCACAGTGGGTGAGCCGAATGGAGTAAGGTCAGCCACACTGCAGGACATATCCTGTCCCCTCCAGGTGGCTGACAATATATAGAAATGTATGCTTTGCAAATGCAGTCAAATGCAAAATGTCACTGCACTGTCGCAGGCGTCAGTGGGGGAAGCCACTTATTGCTCTAAATGTGACTGGGCAAATCTCATACAAGTATGTAACACAACAGTAATTTTCTAGTTTGAGTCTGTAAAGATAAAAATAATTTGATGAATAAAAACGTGGTCGTCAAGAGCAATATTTGTTTGGGCACATTGTAGAATGTTGCGGTCCGTCTCCACAAGTCTTGGGAGTCCTTTTGCCCAAGAGTTGCTTTGTTATCTGGCACATGGTGTCCCGTATCTTTGCAGGTTACAAGGAAATCTCATAACTATCAAGTATTGTGTTATGTAGTGCCAGAAACTCAGTCTCAGGTGCAGGTCATCGTCCTCCATCCAGTATACTAAGAACAAAATAATGGGCTATTATGACGAAACCTTGTGAGCCCTTATTTAAGTCCAGTTCAACATCTGGCCTTACCGCTGCAAGACAGGTTTCTTTGAGATCCTCAGAATTGGGTTTTATTGCAGTTTTTGCCTAAATAATTGGTCCTGCATCGTGCGAAGATTTTTTTTTCTGCTCATAATTCCTTTAGACCACCAACGTCAATCAGACTCTGTGAGGGAACATTTGCTTTGAACTATTGGTTTTAAAGTGGAAGAACAGTTTAGTAACCTAAAACATTAATGATAAAATATAAACATTCTGATTTGAATGTGGGTTGTGTAGTAAAGTGGCTGCATCACTCAGGGATTTGATTTGTCATGGATGACAGCACTGTGGCATGATGAAAATCCCAAGCAGCAAAAGAATTTGCCTCCTAAAGTGTATTCAGCCTCAGGCCAGTAATGTGTGTGTGTGTGTCAGTAATGTGCATTTGTATATACGTGCACTTCACTCTTCTGCCTCAGTGTGTTCCATCCATCTGAGACCTATAAACCAACAGAAGATGGTGACCGCAGAGTAAAAGTATGCGTTTATCCTCACATTTTTGTATAGAGGTGTGTATTTGTGTTACCGTGTATCCGCAAGCTGTCTTAGCTGGAATGCATTCAAACATCCCATTGAGGAAAGCTGATGTCTTGTATTTATTGATTTTTTTCCCTCTTTTTTCTCTTTATTTGTGTTTTTGTAGCTCACTCAACTCTATCACTACAAACAAAGCCTTTGTTTATTTAAATGATCTCTTCAACTCATAACGAGCTTTAGAAAAAGATTTTTCATTGCAAACAGCTTCATTAACCGTATAATTGGTTCTTACCTTTTAGCACCATTATAAAGTCCAGGACATCAGACGACATATATTTTCATGAGTGGAACAACTTTTGGCATTGGGAAAATGTGACTTACTATTCACTGGTTGATTTGCTATCCAGTAATGATCTAATTCATAATATCATACTCTTCAATTTTAATTTTATTTGTCTTGTTTTTGTTTCACAGAGTCTGGGCTCGGTTGATCGCAAGGAGCATCAACACAAAAAGTGAGTTCTCTCTATATGTCTGGGTTATATTTTAACATTCAAATTCCAACCTTCACTGACATTGTTCTAGATGTACAAACTAGAACAAATATAATGATCTGTCCCAAGTTATGAATACAGTTAGCAATGAATCCAAAGTATCCATTAGATTTAGTAAGATTTCTTATTCCTATGCACCAGTCTCATCTGTACTGTTTTGTTCAGTTTTCTGGGAACTACTTAAGACACTATACTTAACATACATTTTCTTCATTTATGCATTTGCAAGAAGATGAAAAGATGAAACCAAATGAATAAGGGATGTCGTAAAACGTAATTCTTTTGTGTTGAGCATACCCGACCAAACACAATTTATGCGTAGTTATGAAATTTCTAACTGCCTTTCACTTAATTGCTTATTCTGCTGTACTTGGAAATGAGCCGCAATTACCATTAAGCTTAGGATATCTTAAAGTGATCATCCACCAGCTGTTACAAATACCCTGTAACAACATTGAATGAATACCATCATTACTTTTTTATTTCTTTACTATAAACTGCCAGTTTTTTCTTCAGCTTTCAACCTTGCATTTTATAGTCCAGTGCTGATTATTTGTGGATTTGTGCTGGTAAATTGGCCTTTGGCTGCAAGCAAGCCCCAATAAGTGGACATTATGTATTAGAACAAACACAATTTTCCTGTAAAAAAAATGTTGGCTGTGGTTTATAAATTAGCTGCACTCAATACTCCAGAAATTAAGGTAAGTAATAGAGAAATATTAACATCATATCAGTGTGAAATACTACAATCAATTAAAAACATCTATAAAATCCACCACGTTTGTTTGTAGTTGCCTGGTGGGAAAATCCAAGGCAAAATTGAATGGAAAGATTTCTATTTTCCAGCGTACACATTGAGGATTAATTAACATGCTGGTAGAGAAGGACGCTAGCTCAGCAGGCCAGAGGAGGAGCTGCTGGCTGACATGACAAAAAGTTCATATTATATGTAGATAATTCATTTTAATGCTTATGCACTCATAAACCCAACTGCAAGTGTTGTCTATTTGCAGAGTTGCGTACAGAGATGACGTGTAACAATTTCAACGACACAATTGAACAGTAAGGGAAACACTTTCTGGAAACAAATTCATGGAAAAGTTAACAGTCATTTATCATGCTATGCATTGTGGCCAATGTGGTGTTAAGAGACATATCAGTCCAGCTGCAAAACAATGCTACAAAGAAAATGACATATGCCTTCTACTTTTCCTCCAGTTTGGTGCATCAGAGGCATACCACTATTCATTTTCAACAGAAATAAGAGATGAGATATGACCATGCCTGAAGTACGTAGTTACACAGCTGTCGTGGTTTCACACATTCACCAAATTAGACGCACATTGACGTCAGCGCTAGTGTGTTAGCCCAAATAAATTGCATTCTACTATGGAAAGGAGTGTGGGAAGTCAGTCTAGGTTGTTTTACTTCACACTCTGTTTGCAGCTTCCCGCTATATACTCTTACACACTGCTGTCGTTCCACAGAACATCCATCGGAAGCTGACAAATGTTCAGCTCCTTACATGCAACACCATCTCTAAAATGATTTGTTTAAACATTTCATGGAGTTAAACTAAGTCCCAACTAAGCCAACTCATTTCTTGTACATCGGCGATTAATCTGAGAGTCGGTCATCCAACCGGCAGTTAGAGTCACAAATCACCGTCATCTTTCAAAGCCTCTACTACATGACTTAAGAAACCCGACCGCCCCAATTCTAAATTTCTTTTAATACACTTCAACTCACAGCCACAGCTAAGCTATAAGCTCATGATTGTTCTTCTGTCATGCTACATGGAGTTATTACAAGAGTAACGATAACTATCAAGTGTCAGGCAAGACTTAGAACATCCTTTTCATGAACAATACTTTCTGATAAACTGCTTGCGTTGCAGAATGGGATTAGATTGATCCAGCCATGCTATAGTTTATCAGTTTGAAGTTTGTAAAAATAGCACGATTGTTGTGGTCTCACAAATCCAGGTGCCTTACAAGGTTGAGACTCTGCAGCCTAGCTCTTCACCTTCATAAATCTTTCAGACAAAGGTTATCATAGGGCCAAGTTTTTGTTCTCCCCAGTCCTCCGAGGTTCCCAGTATTTGAGCTCTCTATGTCGTCACGCTCCATGAAGTTGTAATATTAAAAATGAGCAGGATGATGTAATTCCCTACTGCTCTTAGTGTTAGGAAGATCATTAGTTGTGACGTGTACAGACATTCCCTCTACAATACCTAAGCTCCAAAATGCCTCGGTGTTTATTGTGAGACACTGGACCGCATGTCAGGCTTTTCAACTTGGTAAAGGCCAAGCAACACGCAGACAATTTTTAGCAGATATTGCAAAGTCCAGTCTTTCCCGACAAAACCCCAACGTTCAGTGTGAATTAGATGTTTAAATTGTAACTGGATTCCCTGAAATGTACTGTCCCTAAGAGAGCCCTTTGGACCTCACATGAAATGCAAAACACGTACACTCCTCCCCACAGTCTGCTGGCTCGAATCTGATTGGAATCCTGACGCCATCCTCAATTGTGGCTTCACGGGGTAGCGCAGGGGTGCCCTGTGTATTTCTCTTTCGGGCTTTTTCAAGGCCACAATCATAACACTGGAGGAGGGTCCACCACCACGAGTCCAAGCTTTTAAAAGAAAACTGGCACAGAAGAGAGACCGGCGTCAAAATCCACAAGGAGACCCACTTCAACTATGCAGATGTTAAATTACAGCATATTCATTGCACGTTGCCACAATATTTAACTCGGCAAAGTCCGTGAACACTTCTTAGTAATGTCTGGACACAACACGAGTGTTAAAGTCAAGGTTTTATCAGCTTTTCTTGGTCGGAAAAGAAGCCAACTGGAGATTTTTGTGGCGAATCTGTAATGCAATTGGGCGTTGCTACAATTTGACTGCATATGCAGCGCTTTCTTGGAAATATTAATAGTTTATCTTGGTTAATAAGTGTTCATCATGCTTCTGTGCTGGTGTTACATTAAAAACCAATGATTTTTCTGCAGGGGGTTTTAACTGCTGTGATAATTATGGTATTTCTCCTAATCATTTTTCTCCAAATTACTTCCAGGTTATTATCTCAACCCACCTAAGCATAGTAGAGTGGAATAAAAGGGTTTTGCCCTTGCTAGAATTCTTCAATCTCCCTTTATGGGTAACTTGCCTGCTTCCACGTGATTGCCAGCTTATTGCGAGATGAATTGTGTATATGTCAGCCTCATGCTGCATATGAATGTGAGCTAAACTGAAAGTTAACTGTTTCAAAATCCAGCCACCGCATACAAATTAACTAAGACACTTTTTTTTTCTTCATTTTTGATTCGGTGAAGAATTATCTTTCATTCCAACTCTGTGGAATATCATATAGAGAACAAAGTGTTAACGGGAAAAGGGTTGTTGGATTGAGTTTTTAACTTTAGTGGTCAAGGAATATCACACAGCAAGCATTTTAAATCTCAATTACCTTTAAAAGTACTTTTGAAAAAAGCAGTCAATTGTTTTTTTGAAAAATCTTCCATATTTGATCGAATAAATGTATCCTAACACTTATCCCACAAAAGGGACGGACCTCAACTACAACATAATGTTTTCACTTTTCATTTCAGTCGACTAAAAAAATGAGTCATTTGGGATCCCCATGCCAGTACTGCAGTCTTATAATAATATTGGCAATGGTGCTACTACTTATTGGACGAACAAAGAAAAATGATTATAGTTTTTTCAGTTTTCCAGGAGCATAGATGCCAAAAGCTCAGTTGTGCTTTTCGTTGTACTACGTAAAAAGCACACATTTGCTTTTAAATTGAGCATTATCTGTTCCTAGAGGCCATGTCATAAACATAAAGTTGACCAATCTGTCCAACTCACTAACAAGCAAATCTACCATCATTTTTTTTTACCAGCAAATTTAATGCATCCCGCATTTCACACACCTCAGAGTGCTTAAGATGGTCATTCTGTTAGCTTAAGAACATGTCAATGTGTTTTAACGGTGGGAATTGAATCCACTTGAGGGGCAGAGGTGGAGGAACATTTAGCTTTGGATGGGTATGGCATGTGGAAAACAAGGCTTTCTTTGAGCCATTTTAATTAGCAATGTTCATACCCTGGCTGCTGTCTTTTATGATTGGACCACTGAAAGGCTTTTTGTTGGCCTAATGAAACGTTTTGAGGGTTATGTTCCTGAATTGAACTTTGTTTTCATAAGTGCTCGCACGCGTGCGTGTGCACATGCATGCATGAGCATCGGTTTGCATTTGCGTTTAACACAGTTACTGATGGGCGCCTCCTTTCTTTTTCTGGTGTGTTCCAGTCCTATTGGCAATGCAGCTTTGTTTTGCCTCCTTTGGAAACTTGTTGTTTTAGGGCCTCAGCCATTGCCCATAATTGCTGAAACGAGGTCAGGTATTTGTCTGTCTTTATAATTTATTATGGTGTCCCTTAATAATATGAAATAAGATCAGTGGTTAGAAGAAATCGCAACCTCAGACAGATCACATACTCCAGATAAGTTAAATATGTAGCATCCTGGTGCTTTGACTGGAATTACTTTCTAAACAGTCAACCCTTTGTATAATCTTATTCCCTAAAGACGCTGCGCTTGCCTTTCAATAAATAACATAATTGAAAAACATATAGAGAATCTCCGTGAAGTTTTTGGAAGACCCTGCAGAACAGAGCTTGTAAATTCATCATACATTCAAGATGTAGCCGTGACGAGGACATTCATATTTGAATTTAAAATCAGCAACAGCTCCTTTCCCAGTGTTGTACTTTTTTCTCAAATACCGCAAGTTCTCAAGCAAACCGGGTTAGTCAGGCTAAAGCTTGGTCAAAGTTCACTGTTGATGCTTTTGTGTGTTGTAAGAAGGAGCTCAACGAATGCATTCGTCTTGATTTAATTGCTGCCTTTGTCAAATAACAAACAGGAAAAATTGTGCCAAGCAAGCCAAAGGGGGCTTTAAGCGGAGCAGCCAATGTGTGAGCTTTGCTTTTTGAATTCTGAGAAAATTATTAGGCATTTATAAAAATGAATGCCACTCAGTAGATAACAGGCTGAGTAAAATTCCACATTGGTTTCTGAAATTCTCAATTCAATTTCTTATAATCTCACATTGGTTTGCTTCTTCTTTTTTCAACCTCTCTATGCCCATTATTATCCAGAGCGAGTTACGTGCGCTATACGGTCAAGTGTTGTCGTTGTCTCGCTAAAAGTGGCGTTGATCAAATCACTCGGTGAATTGGGGGAGACAAAAGGTTTTCTCTGTGAATCAATCAATGGATGTAATGGTTCAATTAGAATTGCCATTCAAACCACTCTCTCATCATGCTGTTCACTTTTTGCAGGGAGCAACTTGCCTTTGAGCGGTTTGGACATTTTTGCTCCAACTTGGAATTTAACCAGATTGTTTTGGGGGGTGGTTTATTGTATGCTTGAGCTTTTCATCAGATTCCATCATAAAATAAACATTTCAGCGTCATTGTATCAGTGCATGTAAGTACAAGTTTCGTTAAGATTACTAGACTGGTCTCCCTCCTCCAAGACTATTGCATCATTATACCCTTCTCGTTGGTAGGACGTAGTCCCGGAACAGCTGCTTGGGCGGGCTATAGCCGAGGCTCTCAGGCAGCCAGTTGCCAGTAGATCCCCCTCCGGTATGGCCCACCTGCTTCACATGTTCCGTTTTCCCCTAAAGCCCTCAAAGGGATTCCCTGCAACCCCATATATGTCCAGTTTGACACCGCATGTTTGAAGTGGTGATCCTATACATTCTGCTGCCAATTTAAGTCATCATCTTATTGTCATGTGTTTGATCCGAATCTTTAAAGTCTTACCAGTGCATTTAATGCAATTGTTGGTCATGACCCAAACTCCAAACTAACTGTAGTCTTAGACAACTATTAATTACAATCATTGATGAGACAAATAAATTGCCAATTTTTCTGATGTATTTTTATTTTTTATTTTTCAAACCACTGTCAATGTCAAGGAGCATTAGCATCAATGGATGTCGGTAGCTGGCATGCACAGCTCAGTGGTACTAATTTAATTTAAAAGCCCTTGAAGGAGGGGTCAGGCCTTAATACCACCAATTAAGGGTTTCTTTGCCATCTGATGAAAATCCCACACCTCGTTTATGTGAGTCATACTGGAAAATATGCCTCTTTGTCTTTGAGGTCGACCAAGTCTTTGGAGATGCTGGCACAGGGTCAGTCGGAGAGACTGTGGGAGTGGGAGAGAATGTTTTGGAGGGGCTGCGAGGGGTTGGTCAAACAGATAAGCCGCCCTATGAGGTCATTTCAATGAGAAAACTGCCCTCTGCAATATCTTTTTTACAAAAACAGGTGGTAATGTGTGTTGTGTTCGGAATTTGTTTCAAAAAAACTTGGAAAAAATAAAGGACATGCAGGGATTTTAATTCCTTTTAATGAGGGTTAAGAGCATTCGAGACATATGGCTTGTTAGAATTTAAGCTCTTATCTCAAGGTTCAGTCAAAAGGGTATAAGAAAAAATGCTGACTCCTTAATTAGTGGTTCTAGGTTTGGAAAAGTGCTTAAACTTTGAATAAATAGCTTGACTTGCTGCCTGACTTAATACTTGGTGGTTGTTAGATGGAGAAACCCAACATTATACATGCGCACTGGATAAAACGTTTGTTTAGATTTAATTTTGACCCGTCCTATTTTCTACTCAACGTCAAACTGAAACATTGGCAAACAAGTCAAGTAGATTAACATGTATTTGTATTTTTTTCCTGTTAAAATGATTTGGAAAATACGAGGCACTGTCTACAACTCTTACTGCAACCTCATGTCTCCTCTGGGAAATTTGGCATTGTCAGAGTGTTTGGTAACTTCAACGGAAATATATTTCAAAAAGACGTGTGTCCGACAAATAATATTTCACATTGATTGAATAATTTGTCATTAAAAATGTGTTTTAGTACTTTACATGAATCTGCGGGACTGACTTGGTTATATTTTTGCCATCAATAATATCTTACAGTCATTGCTCTTTTTGTTAGGCTGCCTATTTTCTTGTTTGCAATTATCTTTTTTTTTTCCCCTGACAAGAAGAAGAAAATGAAGCATTTTAGCTGCAGCACTAAATCAAACTGCAGTACCGTAATTTTTTGGACTACCAACCAAATCATGCATAACGACGAGGGGGAAAATAATATATGTCACATTTTAGGGAGGGCATTTTTTATTTGACCCGAAAAAAAGAATAAACGTTAAAGTAAAAATAATTACATTGAGATGAACCGGTTAAATAGACATCTGTTAATGTAACATTTTCAGTTTTTGGGGGGTAACTATAGCCTGAAAAAACAACATAACAGGCTTTCAGTAGTCATAGAGGAAAAAGAAAAATGTATATATTTATAAGTCTCACTTGAGTATTGGTCGCCGGCTTGGCCAAACTATGGAAAAAAAGTGACTTATAGTCCATAATATATGGTATTTAATTAGAAAAAAAAGGCTCAATAAGAATGAATTTTAAAAGAAAAAAATTAGTAGGGAAAAAAAGTGAACCCCATATGCTGAAATGTCATCCCAAATATACACATTTTCTTAAATCAGAAAAATGCAGTTTCTTGATAATTGTATTCCTCCTTCTTTCCCAAGGTCGGACTTTGGAATCTCCAAGTTTACCCATCGTCTCTCCCTGAAAGAACGTCCAGCCAAAGCTGAGAAGACCGTGTCTGAACAAGCGCATTCCTACAGGCGACGCTCGCTGAGTGTGGATTGGTGAGTGCAAAGACCTTATTTATCAGCCCGATTTATTCTGTGCTGTGAGGGCAGAGAATGAGTGGCGGTTACAGGGTCTCGTTCTGTGTTTGGTTGGAGAGCACCCAGCATCTTCAGTGGCGCCAGCTCATCTCGCTGCGCTCCAGTCGGCAGGCAGGCGCTAAAAGGAAGTCTGAAAGCGTTCCATGGCGAGGCCGCTTTCACTTCCCCGTCGTCAATCCTTCTTATTCTTCCCCCTTGTTGCCTAGCCTCCGCTCGTTTATTGACCCATTCATACTGCCATACGCTCGTCTGGCATTTTCACTGAACTTCCTGTTGTGTATTCTTGGCTCTTCTTGCCACTGGGAAAAGAACCTCATTTGCCCGCTTTAGCAGTCGTGGACCTAAGTGGTTTCCGGGTTTTTGTCTCCATGGCAACAATAGTACTTGCAGAAACAGACGCGCCTAACGAACATGAACTAGCACAATTCCTAAACATAGCCAACTATATAAGGACATTAAAGTTTAATGGGGATTATGGTCCAAAGATAGCATATTAACAAAAAAATTAGCCACGACTGTTATGTCGGTGGCATAATTTTACCGTAAAATGACCCTAAAATGAGTACTTATGTACACCTTGAAAAATGACTAGACCATGGGGTGCTATTTTTACTGTTTTAAGTTAATTTGCGTTTTCTTGAAGAAAAAAAAACGTACAGTGAAAGAAAAAAATCGTACAGGTTCCCTATTCTTCTCCAGAGTCATGTAAGGACCTACTGTAAGGTTGTAAGAGGTCTTTTGTCGACCTTACAGGGCTTAATGTGTGGTCTTAGGGTTCATGTCACGAACCACTGTGTGGTCTATCAGCGGGATAGCAGTGTTAAACGTATGGGCTTCGCCGTGTACGTGTAGTGTGAGGTCCTTGACTTTTTAACGGCTCTTAGTTTTTTTTTTTCCTGTTGCATTGCTAGCGAAAGCGACCCGGACTACTTTACGTACTGATTGATGTGGTCTGCTTTTAATGAAACGCAGTGGCAAGATTGGACATGCTCATTTACGAGAAAGTGGGGAGCTTGTTTAAAGCTGGATTTCGACTTTCTCTGGGGTGAGCCACCATTACGAGAGCGTGACCGCTCTTTTTGTGACATCATAAACCTGGGAACCTGGGAGGAGACATTGAATACAGAGTCATACTACTGGGAGGCCAAGCTAAATGAGCCCAGCTACTGACTGGACAAGCGGCATTTCTTTGGAACGCAAAGTCATTGGCATTGAATCTATTCAAAAGCTCCAATGAATCATTAAAATTCCATGGCTTTTGCACTACTTCCTAAAACTTGTGTTCATTATTGAAGAATGTTAATCATTCATTCATCTTCCCAGCCACTTATCCTCAACGAAGTAGGTTTGTAAAAATCCTACTTGAACTTTGGATGACTGTACCAATCACAATGCATATTGAGTATGAGGCTTAGGAAGGCGTTAGCGCTATTTAATGACAGTAAACTTATCGTGCAGCGCACAGCTGGGCTTAGAGATGGCGTGGTTGCACCTGTTGATTTGGTCGCTGTCTTACTGATAAACTTGAGAAACCGTAGCAGAGCTTTGTTGATGTTCGTTCAGTTGCTACAATATTGAGCATGTGGCATTCTGCTCTTATTTTATTGTTTCTTATCACATCTGGGCCTGATGCAGTTGGGATTGATTCTTGTTGTGTGTGGCACTTGAGGTTTTCTAAATCCTACATTGGAAGGATGTTACGATTATCTGGTACTAGCATGTGGGATTTTTTTTGTGTGTGTGTGTAGTCTTTCATGCCATCAGAATTCAATCCCCAGAAACTCATGTAGTGTAAGGTCACCATTAGATAAATCAATGTGTGTACCTCGAGGCCAACACTGTCCCAACAACTGATGGCAATCATTTAATTTTATACTGTGAGAAACATCAAATGGACCAGTGGTTGCCCTTAGCAGTGAAGCAATCTTACGAGCCTTAACGATGATATATCTAGTGGTAAAAGTTTATGTTGAGTTGGAAGCGGGTTCTCACAATTCAGGATTTTGTGAGGCAGGGGAGCCACAAGTGTAAAGCAAGAAACGCTTTTATAAAATCCAAACAATATAATTGTTATTGATGAGATTAGTAGATTGGTTTATTGAGTGACGGAAAGCTGTAGAGTGAAGGTTTTATGGCAGTTAACATTGTGTTTACAATATCAATCATTAATATTGCTATATGTACAAAAGCAGGCTAAAATGAAAGGAAATTTACAGTTTAACATTAAATTCGGTATCTTTCTCCACAAAGTTTTTATTATTACTTCTCATGTATCATTGGTAGTTGGAGCTCTATGTCCAAATCAAGATAAATAATTCATCGTGGCCTAATGTTAGTTTTCGTTCAACCCAAGGTTTATTGCAAAGAAGATTTTGAGATTTACTACTTCAGCACCACAGACAGTACCACCTATTTATTTATCCATGACTCCATTTGGCTCTCGTTGTGAAACACAACCATTGTTGTTGTCATTTCCAACAAAACTGCTTACTACTATGGTTTCAGGAAACACGTGTATACGCCTATCCAAAGACAAATTCATGCTAAACTGTGAGTAAATGGCTATTTATATTTACATGGTTATGTAATTCTGTCAATCAGAGGAGGATTGGGATTAGAAATGTTAATGGTATTTCATTTCCTAAAGTTAACCACATGGTCCCAATAATTATTTTACCCAGGCAGTCTTTCTAAATGAATTGCAAAGTGACTATACATGAATTTGAATGCGGCATTGAAGTCCAGTTGTTTTGTATGCATGTTTGCCTTCTGTGTATACAAAGGCTTAATCATAGAGGAGAGAATAAACTTCATCTACAAGGCCCCCGCCTGAGCGCCTCCCTTCATCGCTCTCCCAGATAAACAGCCGTGGGACTTTAAACATGGCGCCCGGTCGGCGTGTGACTGAGAGAACGGGCCAACTGGTGGCTTCAGTCCGTGGCCAAGGGTCACCTCCGCCCCTCTCTTGTCCGTGGCTGGGTGGGTGGCATATGGCGGCCCAGGCGGGGACCCCTTTGGAGTGATACATACACTCACACTGAGAGACACACAAGGCCTGGAGCCACCCAGGCTGGGCCCTCAATCGCCCGTGGGAGACATGGTGTCACCAAGCCTCTGAGAGAGGAGGGGTCTTGTTTGTGTGGACGCTTGTGTACGTGTGTGTGTGAGATCCATCCTCAGATGTCCCCCCCTTCCTGAGAACATCAGCAGTGAGCCACCACCACATACCCATGGCGACTCCGCTGTCTCTGCTCATCAAAATTAAGAGATTTACCTCTGCCAGCACACACAGACACTAACATCGAGCCAACAGGTGGCAAGCCTTGCTCAGCACAGCAGGCCCACCTCAAAGGTTAAACATACAACGGACCGCCTACTCTTTCCCTTCTACTCTCCCCAGGGGGGACGAGAAAATGCACGGAAGGACGAGATGAAAAAGCGTCAGGAAAAAAAGAGGTGAAGAGATAAACATGGCCACGCGGTAGCGGGCGACGCACCGTCCTCTAGGCACGCGTACGCGGCGCCCATGCCCGTGGTCTTTCACAGTTTGTTCCAACTCGCCAATTATGCACACAGCTCACACTTCAAAGCGAGTCATGTATGAGTTAATTCCTACAAGGTTGTGTTACCCTTTTAATAACTGTGACCGGCAGCAGATGGGACCCAAGATCAGTACCACCGCTGCAATCGCGACACTCTTTTAGCATTTCGCGGCAAACCGCAGGAAAAGTTCACTGCACGACTAGAGCAGCCCTGTATATGTAATTAGTGAATGTAAAAGAAAGAGTGCTAGAATATGACTAAGGGAAAAAAATGACAACTAGAAGAGTATCCCTTGTTAAAACAGTGTGAGTCAATGTCACCTGAAAATAACCTTATCGAGCATGCATTTTTCTTGGGAGTAACCCTCAAGACTAACAGCCTGGAAAAGCATCCCAATAAAAGAGGACTTGTAGCTCAGTTTCTCATAACGTTTGCTCTTTTTTGTCGTATCATAAACTACTTAAGGTTTATCACTCTTTTAAAGAGTTAGTTCAGCATCCTTTCAGATTGGAAAGTTAAACAAAATAAAGTGACAGCTGTGAGCATATACGTTCATCTAACCTGGCATTTTAGAATCTGACAGATCCTGCTTCTGAAAAAACAAAGTTGTGCTGCAGCAGCCTCCCTAATTATCTACCTTTTGATTTAGATTTTTGCAAAGCTCAAAGGTTTTTTTTTCAAGGTCATCATTTTGAGCACAGGGCAACAGGAAGATGGCCTTGACAGCCCAGGTGCAAAAGATACCAGAAAAATCCTTTTAAGAGAGCTTAAAGGAGCAGCAGCAAAAAAAAAAGAAAAAAAAAACTTTAGACTTCAGATTGGCTGCTTCAAAAGATATTTGTGACACTAGTCCAGTAACTTTCCTAACACACCATAGTCATGTACAGCAATATCTTGCCTGGTCCCCAACTTAAAAAGTTATTTTCAAGCCCTCACTTGCAAAAAAAAAAGTCCAGTTAAAAGAACACTGAATGTGCAGCCAAGGAGAACTAAATTAGATTTTGCATGCTTTGTCTGTTTTTGAAGAAAATAACTAATGTTTGAATGTGATACCTCGGTATTGAATTACTCTTAATTTCCGGTCAACTCCCATAAATTCAAGTCATTCCTATGGAAAGTTTCCAATTTGGAATATTTTCAAAATTCCTTAGTTTATATTCCCACAGAAATGTTCCACCCCTTTGCAATCTAAACATGCATACACAGGAATTTTCTAATGAGGCTGCTTATCAGATTTTCTTCTCAAATCCCAGCTCAAATGAATGTTGCCGGTCAGGTACCCGACTTCCAGGTCCTTTTAACCTTTTGAATGAGCGGCGCACATGTGGTGAACTCGTCCCGCCGTAACGACACCTTTGGGAGCTGAATTGAAAAGCAATGCTGAAACCCGAACACAAAACCAGATACATCACTCCATAAAACAGCTTCCATATAAATGCGACCCGAGAGATTGGAGTAATTCTCATTGTCTTTACTGGCCGGTGCATTAAGCGAAACTTCACATGCGACTGCTGGGGGCGACCGCACACATGCCTCTGTTTTAATATCCAGCAAAACGGGACACGTTTGTTGTGTTGCCATGTCGACGGAGCGAGAGACGCCGGAGGTCAGCGTGTTGGCATGGCCTCACGTTGCTTAAAAGCTGATAAGAGCCAAACTGAGTGGACGCCTAAATGAATCTAGTAATAAAGCCGCCATCTCTCCATGCTCTCTCCCTCCTTCCACTGTGTGTGTGTGTGTGTGTGTGTGCGCTCTGTGTCCAAAATCCTGGTTGCTTCCAGCCTGTCTGGTGCCAAGACTCGGATTTCAGAATTTCCTTCTACAAGCCACATTTAGAGCGGCCAGCGTACTCTCTGTGCGCGTGCATGTGTATGTGTGTCCGTTTCGCAACATTCTCCTCTCACTGTCTCCCGGCCTGCCACCCTGTTTTCTTTGAGCCAGTCTTAAACGCCAAGCTAAAGCGTTTTCAAGTCGTCTTTATTTGTAATCTTTCCATTCTTCGCTCAAAATGAACACCCTACGCGCCGCCTACCCTGGTGGAAAGTCGCTGCCGTGGATAATTTTAGCAAACACATCATTCAATCAGAAAAATAAGGAATAACCCATTACTAATGTATATATAAACATTGAACCAACGTATAACCGGCCCCCGGGGCCTTTGCCAAGCACTTGGGGGGGAAAAACATAAACATGCCTAATAGCATTTAGAAAAATATAGATTAAAAAATTCCATCATGTCAAACGGTGATTGAGGGAAATGTATGACTCAGGTCTGCGTCAGTGCCCTGAGGGGGGCATTTTTGTTTTAAACTACACAAACGTTTCATGAACATCGAACAATATTTCTTACTTCCGCTCAAGCGTACTGTCTGAAAACTTTTTGAACAATGGGTGTTCAAAATTGCTCAGCCATGTGCATGACAACTTGGAGTTACCCGATTAATAGGTATTTTTCATAGCTTACCTTATTAGCATGTCAAGACACTAACAGACCATCAAAAAAATCGAGAAAGAGCCTCGGGTTATACTGAAACACAATTAACATTGAGAATAATTATTCCGATTTCAATGTCTAACAGTGATGTGATTTCTACACTCGTGTTGCTTCCACACATTCTAATCACAATGTAAAAACCACACACTAACGTCAAAGCCATTATCTCTTCAGTGGAAATGATCATGCATGCAATTGCCGATTTGACTCGCAATAGACGTTTAATGGGCGCAAACAGCAGTGCCGAAAGTAAAATCATATGTTTAGCACGTGATTTCTCGATGTTTGTATTTTTCATTTTGTAGACAAACCAATTGTCTTGACAACAGCCATTTTGAACTTTTTAATTTTTCTTTTTTTCTGGCACTTGTGAGCATACCCTGTGCATTTCGCAATGGAACTGTCGAATGGTCATATTGGGCAGAATTTTCCACTCGGCTACCCGCGTTGACATGTTTTTGAGATAGCCCCACTCATGAGCTGTTAAGTACATACTTGTGGCTCCTTTTAAATGAACTCCAACAACTCTGCAATCCTTTAACCAGTTGGAGCTTTTTATATACAAGGTTTTCACATCATCGCTGTCAGGGTTGAAGAAAGTGTACATACATTAGAGACCTCAACTTTGCGTGACTTCATGGTCTTTGCATTCCCTGTCTGGGGAAGAATGATGGTTGTTTGTTCATTGTGATCACTGCATGAGCTCACAGTTGATGTGTTTGTTGTGGCATAAGTTATGGCTTTTTGGGTCAGACTCTTCCAAAATGGCTGTTTCTTTGGTAAACAGATGACACTGCAGGGGGAATTTAGAAAAACGACTTGGAGCAATTATTTGCATTTTAAATTTAAAGTTATTATGTATACATGTCAAACATGCATGATAGAGATGGGAATGAAACATTTCTATGAACAACCCAAAGAACATATTTTATTAGATATAGTAGTCTTAGGTAACCCACAAAACATTTGTTCATTTGTGGGGGTTTGGGACAAAATGTTTGTAAATTTTCATCACAGCAAAAAAGAATTGCCCAAAAGGCATAGTTTGAAAAATTATTTAATCCGGTCATTCGCGTTGACTGCTTTTGTTACCAACCATAACAAAAGTGCTTGTTTCATCCCTTACTTCCAGATTTGTCTTTGGGAAATGACATCCCAATCTGATATGTAAGATGGAGCATCTCTTTGAAAGTCCAGCCTCACTCTGATGTCGTCAGAGAGTGATGGGGCACCATCCTGCCGACAGAAAAAAAGTCATCTGTTCCATCTCAGGCAAATAACAATAAGCCCGGGGCCGGATTCCGATGGGCTTTCTCTTTGAAATGGGATACCGACACACGCATTACAAATATATCTCGTTTTATCTTCCGGGCCAGGCCCATGGAAAAATTATTCCAAATACCTGCCACGCTTTATCTGGAATAGGTTCGACCCGGCCGGGAACACGAGGATGTCTAAAATAAGTCGTCTATTACGGGAGGGAGTGGAGATGGATGGGACAGAGCGGGAAGGGACAGGGATCGCGGGGGTATTTTAGGTGTATAGGCCCAGTGAAAAAGGCCTTGTTGCAAGGGGCTGCTTAAACGGCGTCGCCGCTGTCAGCTGTCTTTCGGCCCGGCCCGCATGTGCAATGGGAGGGTTTGTGTGCGCAAGCGTGCTCGTGTGGACTCACACGTCCATAGCGGAGCGGCAATATAAATAATATTTTTCCTACAGATGTTCTCGACCTGACAAATTTGCTCATGGCCTTTTGAATGCTTTTGACATATGTCAACGTGGCCCATCCTGACTCCAATCTCTTTATTTACCTTTTTTGCTAGCCAGACTTTTCACATCACTTTGTTGGTTTTGCAATTCATCTAATGATGTTGTCTGAACGCATTTTCATATGATGTTTTAGCTGGCATTCAAACATTTGAACTGAATTTTTTTCTAGGAACACGAGATGAACTCTGGTGAGATGTTACAATCTGACGTTAAAAAAGTTAAAATCTGGTATAAAACTCTTGTTTTTGTGTTGTAATATTTAATAGAGACCTACCCAGCTTTAGAGGAACAACATTGTGCTTAAGTGTAATCAAATATTCAATACTTCAGAGCTATAGCTTCTCTGCAACATTATATTGAGTTCAGGACGCGTCTCTCTCAGGTTTATATCCTGAAGATTCCCTAGAAAGTCAGAATTAAGTGTATTTTTGCATGATTTTGCGCCCTAGCGCTCTAATTTTCAAATACTCCGAGGGAACGACAGTAGGAGTTTCTGCCAAAGACTTGTCAGGCTAATTTCCCGTGACATCATCTTAAAGCAGAACTGAAAAGTTTTTCTTTCCTGGATATTGTCTTGAGATTCATGTGTCCATTGAAACTTTTCGTTCCACATTCTCAGATGGAAGTAGTTTCACTCTCGCAATTCTCAGTCCAATTCCACGTGACATGGCCTTGACAGGGTATTTAAAAGATGTCCGACACGGAGTACACGCTATTTGGCTACGCAGTTATCATCACTTTACCAGATTAATTAAAGGCCGATGAAGATGTGAAACATGAGACAGCTGGTAAGGGGATGAAGGGTGCAGGAAGATGAATGAGACCCAGAAAGGAACAGAAGGGGAGAAAGCTGTTGAAAGTTACCACTTGAGGGCTTCATTTATCTTCCTGGCTCCCGTGTGGTGCGTGGGACCTATCGCATAGTCTGTCACCGTCGCCTGTAGGCTCGTGCTGACATTTCCTTCAGCGGCTGAGTGTGCGCCGACACCACTGAGCAGACGCGCCTCGACAGGGTTCCCATGACGGACTGTAGAAGGAGCATATTCTCCATACCAGCCGTCCCAAGACACAAGAGGCCAAAAAGACGCTTATCTGTTCGAAAGAGGTGAGGCTGAAGAGCGAAATTTCAGACACGACGACTCGGATGCAAGGATATGACATATTTAGCTGTAAACAATAAGCAGAAAGTTAAAAAAAACTGGCAAGGTATTAATCATTTTTGGTTTTAACAACACATTTTATCGATTGTGGCCTTTGAAAAGGTTCAGCAACTGACATTTTTGGCCTGAAATTTCGTGCGCTGTGAGTCATCTCCATCACTATGTGCGACTGGGTAGAGAATGAAGGTGGCATTGTGATGTTTACTGTAAGCTCAGAGTCATTCAACCTTTTTCCCCCTCCTTTGTTCGTGCAGGGCTGATTCAGCCAAGATGACGCAGCCCATGAGGGGCGACCAGGCCCACCAGCCTACCCCGGCTCGCAAGTCAGCCAGCCTGTCCTCGCCAAGTGCGGCTCGCCGCCTGTACCGCAACTTGTCTGGAAAGTTCCGTGTTAGCACCAACCCCTCTGCCCTGGAGGACAGCGTGGTGTCAGGACGGGGAGGAGACAAGGAGAGGTTGCGCAAAACCACCGTAGTAAGTGCTAGGGAACGTCGGGAAAAAATAATAAGCACATGGGTCGTGGTTGTCTAAAAATAGCCTGGGAAGCAGGTAGTAACATCACATGCTCCTGAGCGCCTGCTTTTTTTTGCAGTCCAATGACTTTAAACACTGTGGTTGTGTGAATTCACTGATACAATTCAGCAGTATTCTTCTTGAATGCCCCACAAACTGTCTTTGTGTCACAGTTCCAGAGCAATGAAGCACTCTTTGAGGCAGTGGAGCACCAGGAGTTGGACTTGGTGCAGTTGTTGCTCTCCCAGTACAGCTTAGAGGAGCTGGACCTCAACACACCAAACAGTGAAGGCCTCCTGCCACTCGATATCGCCATCATGACCAACAATGTACCCATGGCAAATCTCTTACTCCGGGCTGGTGCAAAAGAAAGTCCGCACTGTGAGTACCAACACGTCAAATCTCGTCCAGTCACTAACTGTCATTAATAGTGATAAAGGTCTCATCCATTATAACTGGTAGGATTGAATGAAGGAATGTTCATTTGCTGAAACCGAACCAGTTGGAATGAATTGGGTGTCTACTAGTGATGACATGCCTGGGTAAAATAGACTAGATGTCTATTGACATCAATGGTCTCCAATAACTTACAAACAGACAAAAACACTGCCATCAAGATTACATGTTTAAATGTGTGGGTGTGTTTTTTAAAATGTTTTTTGCTTAAGAGGTATGTCCATCCATCGAACCGAGACCTTGATTGTTGAATGTCGCCATAGCAACTGTTGTAAGTGGAAAAGGAATGTTAATGAAGCTTAGGCATTCAATGTAGTTTTGTCACAACATGGTTCGCAGCAGTCACCGATTATTTTGCGCTCCAGCTGACGCCTTGGAGGCAAAGAAACAGAGGTTGCCATAGATGCACAGTGCGATTTCGGACACCGCTAAAATAGCTCATGGCATTGCCCAAAGCAATGAATCCTACCTTCACTGGCTCCATTACACATATTCCTACCTTGTGTTCCTTTGGCCGGTGATGTTGAATGTGGCTGTGTAAGGGTGTGTAGGTTTTGTGTTAGTCTGGCTGTCTGCATGTGTTGTGCGTCTGTAGGCAAGGGTAAACAGTATGTTGTCTGTGTAGGTGTGTTTATTGTCTGTATGCATATTTGCATTGGTCAGTGTGGTTAGCCATGTGTTGTGCGGTTTTCCAAATATTGCCATGTATTATCTGGCTGTACACAGTATATTGTGCATCTATTGTTGTGTTGTGTGTCTTTGTGCATGTTTATTATTTGCATGTGTGGGTGTATGTTTGCATATGTGAGTTCTTGTGTATCTTTGTGAGTTTGTAATGTGTTTTGGCAGCACAGAATAGATAGGTGCAGTGATGTGCAAAATTTGCTGCTCCTTTCTTCTGCTAATGATTAGAACGTGCCCGTTGGGCTCGTGGTGAGAAACACGTACTACACACACGTCCATACATTTGATCCAGACCCCTTGTAAAGGTGTTTTTAAATTAAGAACACTTGACGGGAACCGTGATGTTTGGTGAAAATAATCTCTCGATTGCACCAAGTTTTATAGGAAAGAAAGAACATGTACGTTTTTTAAGGAAAGATTGGTCATGGAAATAAATAAATGCATTGAAATACAAGTTAAACGGATAACATGACTGTGCTCGTAACTCAAAACACTCAAATCAGCTATTGTTTGTTGCTTAAAAGGCTCTAAAACTGCCACGTAGATGTTAATCGTTGGCATGCCAATGGTGGATTTCATTGTATATTAGCATTAAGCTCAGGGGGTCTTCTGGCAGTTGTTCTACAAAAACTTTAGAGGTTAGTTTGTCAGGAAACTTCAACTAGGAGTGGAATTTAACTGTTTAAAGCCTGTTTTTCTTCAAGATTTTTTTCCACTGCCAACACAGCATTGGTATCTTGAGTTCTCAATCAAGCCGATCGATGGCTCGTGTCTAGAAAGGCCGGACATGCGAGTCCAACTCTGCAGCTATATCCAGCAATCCACGAGTCCATTTCCAAATTAGGATTTTAGAGCTAGCTCACTAAGTCCTAGCCTGAACCCTGACCTTAAACCTCAACCCCAGCTGTTGCATTACCGAGCAGTCGAAAGTGTGCACGGGGGCCAATCAAAGTGAACAACTGAGCCCGCATTGGAGACACTCGTATTAGAAGAGAAGCCCACAGCCACCGACGAGACACTAAAGGGGCCACGCAATCAAACAGCCAGATGGACATTTTGACACACAGAGCTTTAAACTTACTGTCAACAGTGGAATCTAACGCTCAACAGTGGAATCCACTGTGAACAAACGCAGGCCACTCAGACTAAACACAGACTCACACCAGTCCCAAACACTTGGTGAGTGAGGGGCCGCCAAAAGAAGTACAATATGCTATTGTCTTCTCATAGCTGAATACTGTAATTTTGGATTGATTGGGAGAACACAGTTTGGATCACAGTAGAAGAATCCTGTCTACATGGTCATCAATTTTAATGTTAAATTACTTTAAAGTTAAAGTACAGATACCTGGATTAAAATGTAAACATTCTTTCATCATTCATCATTCTTTTTTTTTTCTTCTTAAAGTTAACAAAGCATTTGTATTGTATCCTACAACAGTGATTAGAATAACAGTCTTCTGTCCTGCGATTTTGTTTTGTTTCATTTAGGGTGAAATAATTGATTGTGATTGTCCACATTGTTTTAGTCAAGCGCCAGCCCCTTTGAGACCAAACATTCCTCTCGTGGAGGCTCTTTGGCGCTGCGGTTCATGATTTAAATAGATCAAAATGTTCCACCACTTCTGCAGGGAAAGAAAAAAAAGCTTAAAGCGGCAATCTAAATGTATGCTCCCACCATTTTGTTTTCCCCAAGAAGAGCAATTGTCTCACCAACCGCGCTCAATTTCACACAATTTTCGCTGTATTTTGGAATGCCTCAAAAGTCCATTAAAATGTTTATTGGGACATCAAAAAGTGTGCTGCAAAAACATTTCTTAGGATTTTCGACTGGGATATTGTGATATTCTTTAATTCCTTGCTTGGTTATTAACTCAGCTTATGCACAATTGTTGCAAAAGGAGAAATTCAAATGATTAGAAAATTACATATTCTTTGACAATCACACCAGGTTTAATGGTTGAGCAAGAAAATAACCTTTTTTAATGTTTTTTTTGTGCGCATGTGTTTTAGTTGTGAGTTTGGAAGGCCGAGCGGTCCATCTGGCCACCTTAGTGCAGGAGGCTGAGCAGCGTGTGTCAGAGCTTCAGACCCAAGTCGGCGGCGAAGTTGCCGGAGAACGGGAGGAATCGGACCGGGAGAGACAGCTAAAAGCCTGGGAATGGCGGCTGAGGCTATTCAGACGCATGCAGACGGGTTTTGAGCACGCAAGTAAGCTTTCTGCGAGACTTTGATGGCGGCTACGAAGGATTTAGGGACCCTTTGAGAGAAACTTACAGCAGCCACTCATTCCTTATTTTTCTATTTCTTTTCTCGACTTCTATTCTGTCTGGGCCCACCTAATGGTTTCCACACTAGGATGCCTAGTGTGTGCCCATGTGTGTGCGTTAATTTTTATAGGCACTTCATGACGCATTAATTGGCCGGGTAGACAGCCACCCCACAAAAACTGACACGCACACACTGGCTCCAAAAGCCAAACTGATCTGCACTTTGATGAGAGATTTTTTTTTCGCCCACCCTCTCTCCCCACCCCCTTTTAATTCTATCCTCTCAATTGATTCGATAAAATCTGTGCACAATAACAAGAAAAGAAAAAACATTTGCCCTATCACCAAATCCTGTTTATGTTATCTTGTTCACAGCCGCAATTAGCTTCATCCGTGCGCGCGCCAGCATGCTGAGCGACTGTCATTGCGATAGTGACAGTAAATTGCTGCAATTTCACGCGAGAATGAACGCCGCATTGTGCAACTGAGCAAATGATCTCATTAAAGTGATCCGCCACGGCACTCTACAGCTCCATCGAAAAGTGCGCAAGAAGATCTCCGTCCTCCATCAGGCTTACTTTTTTTTATCTCTGTGTACGTCTTCTCTTAGACCCTCCAAACACCCCGAGTGCAGCACACTTGTCTGTCAGCAGCAGCACCAGTCTCACCATTGATTTCCAGGAACCTCAATGTGTCAACTCGGCTGTGGTTACCAAATACAAAGGTCAGGCGCTGTGCCGGATCAATCCGACGTCACGGTTTTGCAACATGCAGACATCTTGTCTGAGCAGATGCCAAAGTGTTTGACAAACGCCTTTCCCACCAGCACCGCAAAATACAGTAGTATAAGAGACGCCAGTTTTTGATTGTGGAGATGTGTGTTTGGCTTTGCAGTGAGTTGGGGCACCACGTCTTCCATCTGTCCTGCGTTGGGAGAGGCAGTGGTGGAGGATGCCACTGTGCTGCAGTACAACATTACCGGACTCACCTCTGTAAGTTGTACTTGGAGTGGTTAATGAATAAAAATGTTGACAAACTGAAGATATACAGTAAATGTTCTTCCACTAGATGGCAGGAAGTGACATTACCAAATCAGAGGTGGGACTGAGTCTCATATGTGCAAGTCATAAGTTAGTAGGACTATAGCATCACCTTAAATCAATCAAAACGCTTAAACATCAATCCACATCATTGTTTAGATGTGCCGATTTGTTAATTAAATGGTTTCCATCAAATATCTGAAATATTTCAGCAAAAAAGTTGTAAGCATTTATATTTATAGATATTGCTTTAGATAAACATGTTTAATGGCTACAAAATATAGTTTTAAATCTATCATCCCTACAATGAAATTTGATTGTGGCATATATAATAGGAAAACATGATATTAATGTCCAAAGAGTTAATGAATAAAGTTATCCAATCCAATCCAATCATGATGAAATTGGTAATTTTCAACCAAGTTAGTGTCAAACACTTCCAAAGTCATGAATTCATACAGTACCTAATATTCAAATATTTTTTTTGCATAATGTCATAAGTGAAAGGAAAGTATTTTTTTTGAAAAAGTACCTTTGACTCTACATTGTCAGAGCAAAACAAGGCCAATAACTTAACTGCAATTGATGGCGATAAACTTCAACTCGTTTGGACTGGGAGGGTTGTCATCAATAATTCAGTGCCCTCTTTCTCCACTCCAAAAGGATTAGATGTCCATCTCAGCCCAGATGTCAAGTACACAAAATATGAATCCAATCTTTGTTGGTATGTAGCACAAAGAAACATTGAGAGCCGACTTCTCCAGCTGCTGGTGCCAAAGCAGAAAATTTAGAGGCTATTATCCCACATTATTTACACACAAACAACATCTCCACAGTTCTTTATTACACACATCAAACAGACCACTGGAGTCGCCACCGGCCCAACCTCTCAACTGAAGACTTATGACCTGGTGCAGGAAAAAAAACAAAACAAAAAAACCAAAAAAAAACACACAATTGGGGGGAAACCCAGTTTGTTAGTCTTCCAAATGGCCCCTGACCATTGAGGAGCAACAGTTGCCAAACTGCCGCCACCACCACGGTAAAAAGAGCAGCTTGGTAGCCTGCCATCTGATTTATGTCCGGCCCATGTGGACTAATGGACAACCATGCGCGTTTGTTTGTGGAAGGACGATAGAGAGTCGCGCTTCTTTCTCCTGCCGAGAACCCCGCTGCCAGCCCCGAAACTCACTCCTGTCACATGACAGGGGTCAAGGCGAGGTCAGGGAGTGTCAGCGGCTCTGTGATTGATCTGGCTGAGAAAGGAAGGACAGAGGCCTGCTGTCGGCACACTGGGCACAGATACAGGAACAGCAAATCCTTTATAGACGTTTTGCCTTACACAAGCACGCACTCAATCTGTAATGGATGAGCCCGGTCTGTTGATTTGAGTGAGAAGCTGTACAATAATTAGATCGTGCATAGATTCTGTCATGACAACAAAGAGCTCCAAATATGTACATGTGGCTTGTATGTTTTGCCTTCCTTACTTTCACACACGTCCTTCCTGCTTTGTCCAGGGGACCCCCTACTATGTCCAAGTGTCGGCCTACAACATGAAGGGCTGGGGGCCTGCCCTCGCTTCGACACCACCTTGTGCTGCTCCTTCCAGTAAGTCTCAATTCTGATAATACAGAAAAGGATAATGTAGATCTTTTGTTTTGACTAAGCAAGTGGTGTTATATAAGTACCATATTTTCTTGCATATATGCAGTATTTAGTTGAGAAATATGCCACATGAATAAATCTGCAGTGCCTAAATATTCAGTTTATCTTTTATATCAAATTGATCCCATTCATATATTTAGTATAGGTATTATTTTGACAAACACGTATTTCTATTGACAATGTTTTTTGTGTTATGACTTAGCAAATTCCAATCTATCAAAATCTGTAAAATACCCACCCCTGAGATGATAGTGTGACTTTAAGCTCTTTTTATTTATTTTTAAATGCCACTATATGTCCTACTTATTCGCACTTTTGCCACCTCTGATATATATCTGCGTCATAGCTTTCCCATCCATAAATACCCCCAACTCACTGTTCTCATTGGTCGATTTGAGCGTCATGCCTACGTAGCTTTGACATCATCAGCCGGGCTGACAGCTGGAGCATTGGCGAGCCCGCTGCCGGGACCCCCGCTACAAACGTCAGAGAGTGTAACCGTAGCCCCCGGCTCGTTTTTGGCGCTGGCCGACAAAAGAAGCTGGCCGGGTTCAGTCCAGGAGTTAAATGGTGAAGTCATGTCCAACAACAGCCGAGGTGTTGAGGGCACTGCAGTGCTTTGACCCTCAATTTGCCCGATCTGCAATTCACGTACATGGCTTTTGACCCGAGGCGCATTGGCACCCTTACGGCACATCTGGGGTACACACGAATGTGTTTGCGCCGAAGAAACCGGGCTTTCCCTCGCTCTTGTATTTTTCTCAACTGTCCACCTTCCTCCCGCTCGGCGAGCTAATTTCGATGTTGTGTGTTTGTGTTTTCCATTTGGGCCTACCACTGGAAATATTTGCATGTCTGTGCTGTAGCGCGCGGCGCGGCCCCAACAGTGGGGGCCTTATACCGGGCCGTGGACGCCCATTAAAGGGCCCGCTTGTCCTGTCTGGACAGGCACCTTTCCGGGAATAGAGCTCACCGTGTTTCGATCCCGCTCGCCCCGGGGGGCTCCAGGAGTGGGAGTTGGGGTGAGGGTGGTGCGTGATGGTACGAGAAGGGGGCGCGGGGAGGTGGGTTTATCGCTGACACATCCTTCTGGGACCGAGCGAGGGATGCAAAAAAGGGCAGTCGTGCTGAAGGATCACGTTCTGTGTTGGGCGGGTGGAGGTAGAAAGAGTGTGTCTGTGTGATTTCCAAAGCAGGCCTAGATAGTGAATAGATTTTCAGTATTCTTTTAATGGAACGTACAGACTTTTCATTGATGCATTGGTAAATGTCCTTTTACTACTTGTGTTTTTATTGCTTTGGGGGGCAAAGTGTGCTGTGTTATGTTCCAGCCATGGTGCTTGTGTGTGTCTCTGCATGTGTGCACCGACTGTTCTACATGCGCACAGCTCTCCAAGTACTCTTAATATACGACTGTATCTGTTTGAGAAGCAGCTAATATATAGAGGACTAAATGTTTGGGGATCCCAGCCATCGGGAGGACCCAAAACTTGGAAGCTCATTTGCTGCAGCTCACGATGTGATTACATTTATGTTCAAGAGGCAGCACACTTGAACTTTAATTGAATTAAAACCCTTTTTTTAAAGTATTGTTTTCATTTGTGCACTTCACCAAATCACTAACCGAGTGTATTTACACAATTGAAGTTTGCCATAAGAGTGACACACAATGTTATAAAACATTGTACATTTAATATGTACCTATATTTTGCTGTCTTTAACAGTGATAGATATCCATTCCATATGAACAGGAATTGAAATAATTTGGATTAAATTCCCCTTGGTTTACTTCAGGTGAATTTCCCTTGACTCTAATCCAAATTGAGAACTTGATCATGAGTGTATTTGTTTCATTTCCCCATTCATATTCTACCTGAACTCAATGAAAAGAGTACATGCATGGTTTTGTTAGTGACCCACGCAACACACACTTCAAGATATTCCATAATGTGGCAAAGCGGTGTAATGGTAGCATTTGGAACAAAAAATGGTCATCTGTCAACATGGCAGTTTTGTCCTTAAGGCAATGGGAAGTTTTGCAAAAATACAAAGACTGAATGCAACACCTGATAGGCCTTAATAACTCATGTGCCAGTTCAAAGAGCCTCCGCTATGTACTACATGTCTTCTTTAGACCCGTGTAAGTAATGCTTGAAAGCATATACAGACTGATGTTAAGTCATAGTGTAACACTGTATACTGGAGGTTTAGAGATAACATGACACGCCTAATGGATCATTTCACTGATCCATCTGGGAAAGAAAGGCGAGAAACTGCTTGGAAAAGAGCATTCCGGAATGTAACACGATTAGATTAGAGTAGAGAAATTAAACTCTCGTTGGATATTTATCTGGCAGTGAATGTGTGAATGTTATTTTGTTTTATTTGGCATAGTTGAGTAGGATTCACTCCATCACTTTCTTAAAACTTTGTCCCTCTTTTCCAAATACAGGTTGGAGGGACGTCGATGGCCGTGCCCCCCGGCAAAGAGGCCAGAAGGAGGTTCTGGTCCAGCTGCTCGCCCAAATAAAAGATGCCCATCAGAGCTGTCTCTGCCACGGTATAATAAACTCTTTAGATTGATTTATTGGCTGTTAAAGGTTTCAGCAGTCATACAATACCCGCAATAATTTACAAGTTTGAAACCGCAGCCCTTTAAACCAATCAACTATAGATGAGCGTGTGATTTTTAATCCGCCTCAGGGTTTTACTGCGGCATTGGATTTAACAAGGGAGAGTAGGAACTTAAACATGAGAGCCGCAAATATACTTGACCCGCGACGTGTGGGCGACTCCTTTAGCGCTGACGTAGGTAGCAGTGTGACGTCAACCTGTGGTGCATTTTCAATAAACAGACGAGGGTTTCGTCAAGCCACCGCAGCAGTTCATATTACAGAAAATAAGTTTGGTAAACAGGAGAGATGGATGTCTGTGTGTTTTTATTTTTAGATTAGATGGAGTATTCTTGAACACCAGAAGCTGCTGGTTTTTGGATCTACACATGACGAAACATTTGCCATGACTCATTCTTGTAGTCAAGTACAGTATTTTCCGGACTAGTTGCATTTTATCTTAGTTTGGCTGGGCCTGCGAGCTTACACTCGGTGCAATTTTTTATATTTATTTCCTAAGAAAAGTGAACAATAGGTGTGCCATCTATTTCCAGAGTTGGCGGAGTTTGTTGTGTTGTTCTGGCTATAGTTATCTGAGTAACTGTTAATATGTTGTGTTAACAGGCACCTATTTATTCTGTTGTTCTCCATTTTATTGTTATTGCTGTAATGGATAATGTTTGTTCTCAGGTACTAATAAAATACCCGCCATCCCTACAATAATGTCACCTATACTCAACTGCAAATAATATGTTTTTCCACCCTCCATGGTGCAGATTTTTTTTATGGGTGGTAAGACTTATACTCAGGTGTAAATTATAGCCCGAAAAAAAGTCCTTTGAAAGATGGTGCGACTGTGAATGCAATCCCAGTTCTTTCTGTGTGCCAATCAAGATTGTTCAGTCCATTCCCTTTAAAAGTGACACACTGAAACTCATTGGCTCACGTGCAATTGGAAACCACTTGCATTAATCTAGTTTTTCCAAATCATCTATGAAGCCTGAATCATCCCTCAAAAACAGTACCGCATGGCTCGTGAAAAAACAGCCACCCCAAACCCTCCAGGTCCGTGTTGAACATTTCTCTCTCAGTGACAAAGTGCAGATGGGCCTCTCCCGCACTCAAACTGTTTATATCGTCAAACAGCATCGGCCGTAAGTTGCTCCCATGAGTGTCAAAAGCTGTCCACACTGTCTCTTTTACATGACGACGGACCACATTCGACTTGAAAAGCTTGTCCGAGTTTCTTTCTCTCCTAAACACACTCACCCACTTACTATTGTCCACTGTGGAACTTCACCGTATGAATGGAAGGATAGTCAGTATTGAGCACAGCGGTCGTTCTTCACATGACGGCTGATTGAGCTTGAAAGTTCAGGCACGGTAGCCGAGGTGCCGTGTCCCCGGGTCATGTTTGTTATTCCTTTTGGAGACGTGCTCTAGGCTGGAGTCGGGAGAGGGCATAAATTACGCCAGCTTCCAGCAGCCTCACGCACGGGAGAGTGCAGCCCTCATTCCCGTCTACAGTACAGTCCATACATATACGGCCTCATAGAGATAGATATAGATGCAAATGTCCGTGAACAGACACAAATATTCAAGTGCGTGCCCACTCCCCCACATGTTCGTGTACACATGCCCCGCCACCCGTGCTGCCCTCGCCCCCTTGTCCAAACACAATTAATTAAACTGTGAAAGAGGCCTTGACTAACACTGGCACCCCAGCAGTCAGCTCTACTTGTCTGTCTTACTCAGTGTCAAGCGCACACTGAAGGCCTGCAGACCGGCGCGCTTGCGAGCGGCCAGAAATCGGGGTGGGGGAGGCGAGCGGGGTCGAGGGGCGCTGTTTTTACTCCGCCTCGTCGTGTCCACCTGAAGGGAAAATTAGTTCTTTCGGACTCCTGAATGAGGGGATTTATTGACTCTAAGTGGCCTGGGGGCCAGAGTATGATCACCTGGGAGGGGAGGGAATCTGCGCGGGGTGTCTAATGAGTTGGGAGGTGCGTTATCTCACCAACAGGCGCCCGCACAAACACACACACAAATACACACACCTCCCTCTCGCGCCTCCAACCCCCTGAAGGCCCACTAAAAATAAACACGTCCCCACAGACTTAACTGACCTCCCTGTCAGTGAGTGGCGAAGGGTTAAGACGCACACAGACACACACACACAAATTACTACAGCTCCTTGGCTCCACTCGTATGGCCGTAGCTCAAGACGTGCCATGCTCCAGCGGCTAAAGTATGTGCAGGTAAACACACACACACAGACACACACACTCGCACACACACGTACACACAGTTAGTGTCCCTCTGGGAGTTGCAAGGTAGTGGTTCCCTCAAGGCCCATAGTCTGCTGCTGGCTGTCAAATGGTGCCGCGCCACTGGAGTGTACAAAATGTCAAAAAACATTC
Organism: Stigmatopora argus; assembly: GCF_051989625.1. Taxonomy (NCBI): domain Eukaryota; kingdom Metazoa; phylum Chordata; class Actinopteri; order Syngnathiformes; family Syngnathidae; genus Stigmatopora; species Stigmatopora argus. Next base: position 9,650,329 of record NC_135404.1, on the reverse strand, counting down.
CACTTTGAGCGTGTTGTTGGACGTGTCAGGTTTGTTGTCAATTAGGTAACAGCCTGTCATAGTAGGAGATGTGTTAGGACAGAGGTATTCATAGGTGGCAGCCAGTCACAGTAATGGGCACAATTTGTCACACTGAGCAGTTGAAAAACATACACACAATGACATTTATTCATTATTTTTGTCCTCACAGAACAGTGCAAGGGACCGGCGCAAGGAAGAAAACACTCGGTGTCCAAAAGTCTGCGTCATCTTTTTCAACCCAACAGCAAGTTTGTCAAAAGCTTGAAAAGGTTTAGAAAAAATAATAGTTATAAGTGACGTTAATGTTAGTAGACGTCCAGTGTAATGTCAATTCCAACATGTTATTTACTTATTTTTTTAGAGGACTTTACCTAACGTCCATCTTCTACCGAGATGACAGTATCTTGGTGACCCCTGAGGACCAGATTCCCATTGTAGAAGTTGAAGATTCCTACCCCAGCTCCTTGGTGCAAGACTTCCTCTGGTTCATGAAGGTACGCACCAAACAACAAGACTATCACCTGCAATTCATAACATTCTTTTGTAACCTATCCCGCGAAGCTACAAAAATGAGCAACTTCTTAATTAAAAGCTAAAATTTTAAATGAGAAAAACTATTGTGATTGGGAAATACAGACATTTTCCAATTGTTCCCACTCTGTACAGAAGAAATAAATGTATGTTATTCACCAGGTATCCTACTTATGGGAGGAGATTCCCTGGCTGCAACAGTGTCTCAATCCCACTCAGTCCGCTTGTTCGTGCACCCTGCAAACCCGGCTCAAGATGCTGCAAGCCATATCTCATCTCCAGGTAGGCCTTTTGATTCCCGATTGTCTGAAATGACTCACTCCATTCACCCACTGTGTCCCGGTGTCTCTCAGGGCATGCTGGGAACGCAAGATCTGGGCCAAGTGTACTTTGAGCCCATCAAAGACAAGCACGGTAATGCCCTGCTGGTTCTCCTGAAGGACATTAACGCATCTCCCAACCCGGACGGTGTGCGCTGGATGCAGCTTTGCAAGCTGCAACTCCAACGCAAGTCCATTTCCTCGCCCGAGGAGCCTACCGCTCTGGACATGCTCCTCATCACACTGCACGTATGCTCTTTTTGAAAAACGCTTTAGTCATGCTTTTGTTTTGGATACAGGCTGACTTCCACAGTCTTTCGGAATGGCCACAAGTGCCTGTGGTTTATATTAGGCTCATTCTATTCGTCAACAAAACGGATAGAAAACCTTGAATAATGGAACATAATATGGGTCGGAGAAAATTTTACCAAACACTGGAAGGACATTCAATTGGCTTTCAATACAATGAATAACACTCCCAAGTTTCTGTTTAGAGCTGCCATTGAGTTTGAATCATAATAATCATCATCCCGCCCCCATCTTCTTCAAAGCTGCTCACTCAGGAACTTTAAAATTACAATTGGATGTGTTTATGATGGGCTCCATTGCGTGTTTCTGGAAATTCTTCAATCTGGAAGTAATTCTCAGTTTATTTTGTTTGTAGAACTTATTAAAGTCAATGCCAGTGTTGCAAATCCTCTACTGGCTCCAGCATAAGGAGATTTGGCCTTGTGGTTCCAAAACAATGGTGGACAATTCCCATTTCGATGAACCGCAGTTTATAGGCTTTGTGTGCCATTACCGCTGAACTGTATCATAAAATATAGCAACATTCTCAGCGGGGGCCGTTTTGCAATGCATTGCAGCCTCTGGCAGGAAAATAAATGATAACATTGAGATGAAGCTAGAAGGATGATGATGAAACCCGCCTTTATTTTTGCCCATAGGAGAAGCTTGCTTATCACCGACGCAGCAGGAAGCTCCTGTCTCCTGGCTTATATCTGGGATATTTGAAGCTATGTACCTCTGTGGAGCAAATCAGAGCGCTGGTGCCACAGAAGCTCCCCAACGTCCTGTGTCATACCAAGATACGAGACAATAATAATGTCTCCAGGTTGGGATTCTTCAGTCAGTTATTCAAAAAAATAAATTATGGGAACTAGGAAGGCTGCCATTGAATGTTACAGGGCAAAAAAAAAATGTTATCCATTTCAATTGGGAGGACTGGCAGTGATCCCATTCAAATGGATTGGTCGCCCTTTTAACAATAAGACACTAGATTTTAAAGTTTAAACACTAACCTGTTGTTATTGTGGCAACTACTACTACTGGTGCTCATACCACATTTTGAAGATAAGTGTCATATTTCAATATATATATATATATATATATATATTTCATTCACATTATTCTCTCTCCCAAAAAAGCTACTTTTTAATTACTTCAAAATTTGCAGTACTAAATGTCCCTATGGGGCTACCATTGGAAGAATGTCTTCTGTTGGCCTACCTAGACCCAGAAAGATAGAGAACCCAAGTTTGAAATCCCTCCTTAGACGATTAAAATTTTATCTTCACGTTGTGTGCTTTGCTTCAGTGACGAATGGCAATGGCTGCAGGCCGTCAACTCCCTGGAGGAGCCAATGGAAACGGAACCCGGCAGTGTTCAGAGCGCCCCGCGTCCTCTCCTTCACGATCTGTGTAGCGCGATCAAGGATCTGATCGCCCAGATTAACGTCCCCGGCAACCAGGTTGGAACCAAGTCGTCCGTGATGTGTGGTCTTCCATGACAATGCATATTATCCTTTGTTGTCTGAAAACACTTGAACCCGCAAAACTTTATTCCAAGAAGGTTCTGGTCACTTATGGTTAGACCGCTAACTCCCTTGCTTTGTGTAATAGAACATGATGTCAATTTCCCATAAATTTAATTTTTTTTCTCTTTAGCGTGTCCTTACATGCACTTTTCTACATTGTAAGGGCAACGCATCTATTGGGAATTTTGCTAAAATTGTAATAAAACCATCCATTTTCTATCATTTTTGTCCACAGTAGGGTCACTGTGTTGCTGGATCTTAGTAGATTTTGTGCAAGAGCCGTGGTGTATTTTGAACAGATTGCTGGCCAATTTCAGGCCACAAATGGAAAAACCATTTGCATTTTTAAACACAATGAGAAATCCCCCAGATTAATCTTTCATTTTACAATTCAAAATAAAACACCACGCAATGTCCATTAACATTACACAGGGGATATAGACTAAGCCCAGGTTGATTTATTGATTCATTGTCTCTTAAGGGGTATTACACAAGTGTCTCAGATGAGTCTTGAATAGTAGGTCAGAAATTTTGGGATATTTTAGTAGTTCATATTTGTGAAACTTGCAGCTGTGTGCTTTCAGACGCAGGACTTCCGAATCTACACCCAGGAAGTGCTGGAATTTGGAGACCAGGTGTCTTTCCTTCTTCTCTTACCTCCCTGCGACGAAGTGTGTACCGCTCCAGGTCAGAACAATCCCTACTCGCCTCGCTCCGGCTTCCTCACGCTTCCCTTGCAGATCTTTGAACTGGGTAAGTGTGCGACATATGATCTTGATTCCGAGTCAGCAACGCGTCTAATCTTCCATCTCTTTCCCCCCGCCAGTCCACTTTAACGCCTATTGCCCCGGTTTCATCGGCCAGTACTGCCGGGTTTCCGCTTTGCTGGAGCTGGAGTCGCTCATGTCGCAACAAGCCTTGAGGGAAGCTTTCTCTGAAGAAGAGCTCACGACTGCCAAGAAGAAGCACCAGCAACTGCAGGAACATATTCAAGTAAATAACTCTTAGTTGAAACACAAAGATTTCCCAGCGATCATTCAAAATGCATCTCATGTTTACCGCCTTCAAAGGCAGGCAATGCGTTCAAAATTAAACCTTACGATGTGAATTCTTCGCCATTCTGTGTCATAACAACAGGAAATGGAGGAGGTGTGGCGTGACGCCCGGTGGATCATGGAGGCCTTACAGTACGCACGATATAAACAGCCCACCGGAGGCATTTCCATAAGCGGCTTGATCGACTTGTCCAAGGACGCGATGCCAAACAAGCCCATGTCCACTTCTTCCCAGCCTGACTTCATGCCCTCTCCCCTACCTTCACCAGAACGTTGCCGCAAGCACTCAGGTCTGTCACCCATCGGATGCACTTACAACAATTCAGGAAAACATGTTGCAGATGAATTCATAATTCAGGAATAATAGTAGTGGTACAGATTCTATTATCGATATTGCTTAAAAAAAATCCTTATTGCTGTGAAAGAATGAAATGGGATATTTTAAGCAACTTCTAATTGTACTCTTTAGTATAAGCAAGTTTTCATACATGTGCTTTCCTTTAGACTTTGCAGGCCTGTCAGATGAGGAGGGCTCCTCGGAGGTCTTCCTGACAACCGATAGCGACTACGACTCTAGTCGGGCCCAGAGCCCTCGCGAGCTGGACCTTCTGCCCGCGTCCCCGCTATCCACCTCCGCTCCCCTGGAGCCCCGCGGCTTCCTCCGCAGCGACGGCAGCGGGTCGGGCATCGGGATCGGCCGAGGCGGACAAGGACCCCTGAGGGACTCCACTCCCGACGTCCTGCGGGCCTCGGAGCAGCAAGTCGGCCGTGAGCTCGGCAGGTGCGGTGAGGGCGTCTGCTGCGGTGTGGAACGCCGGCGGGGGCCGCCCGAGCTTTTTGACAGCGACTTCATCCTGCCAAGTCGGCAGATTGAGCTGTTGCACATTACCGAAAAACGGCAGGCTTTTTGCGTGCGCACCAGTAGCCTGGAATTCCCCTCCGCCGCACCGGCCAAGCACTCCCGCCGCGCTTCTTCGCCGCACCGCCGTTGGCACAGGCCCTCGTCGGTGGACCGCTGCTGTACGGCCGAACACGGGTCACAACGAAGTCCGCCCGCCCGAACGCTATCCGAAGACAGCGGCACCCAGCGGCTCTCTTCCCCGAGGCCGGCTGTCCACAGGAAAGGCTCCCATGCCACGCTCAGAGTGTACCCACAATACCGTACGGGGCTCCCCAAGGAGACCAGTGTCAAGGTATTTTTATTTTCTTAATAGGAAGTAACTGACCGCATATTTATACAGTGTATTATCAAAAGTATGTCCGGCCGATTTTGTAGCCCATTCATACTGCACCCACAATTAAATAATTTCCTTTCTTCGAAAAGGCCGCCGCAAAACCAGATGATTGTGAGTTGTGTGATCAAATGCGTGCACTACAGCACTTTGCATTGGTATGCTTGTTGCAAGCAGTTTTTCCACTTCCTCTTGAATTTGACACATTCCCATCTTTTGGTTGCAGCTTTGCGTGACTCCTTGTACATCGGCGGGCGAGATGGTCCGTTTGGTGGTCCAGGAGATGAACCTGGTGTCTCGGCAAATGCTCGCTGGTGACGGTCCGGATCAGGACGCCTTTTACGGCCCCGAACAGTTGAAGCACTTTGGTCTCGTGCTGGTGGTGGACGATCGGGAAAAGTGGCTGCAGGACGACTTCTGTCCCTTGGAGCTGCAAAACCCCTGGCTGCGGGGTAAGTTGTGCGTACGTATTAAGGCCTACTCGCCCCTCGCTCTCAAACACGGCCTGGCCACCACGGTGTGACTCGTTATGGTGGAAAGTCGGTGTTACTTCAAATGACTTTATTTACTTCAAATGAAATTGAGAGACTCTAATAATCTCAAAGGAAAATTCTCTTTTCTGAGCTTTGAAAATGACACAGGCTTCCATTTGAGACGTTTTCCTGTAGCCTTGTGATTCCGAAGCATCCAGTCAATCCACTGTAGCTCCAACGTCCGATCTTTTGAAAAGAAAACAACAAAAAAACGAGCTTCAACCAATAGATTTGAATTTTTAAAACAACAAGCAATACTTCCGAGAATTGTGCTGAGTGCATCTTCATCAGCTACTTGTCAGTTCGTGCTCAAAAGTGGAACAGTTCGGTGTTTTGCTGTTTAGATATTTCCCACAATGCACTGCACAACGGTGCATATTCTTCCTCACAAAAAGATGTGCAAAAAAGGTCGGAAGAAAATCTTACTAATGGACTTAAAAGGTGCTTTTCTTGTCAGAGAGGCGAAAAAACTACAAAAAACTTTTTTCTGGAACAAACCACGACATTCTTCACATTCCATTTTAAACGCCTCGCTTAGATTGAATCTTTTCTTTTGGGGCATATTTTAGTCAAATGTTTTATGCTCAGCGGCAAATAATTGTAGCAGGAGGAACACGTTACCATGACAACCTCTGTCACTCACATGAGGAAAGTGTTTACAACGTTTACTACAAGAACAAAATATGTGCTTTTGTGCTCCTACTGTGTTGGAAAAAAAGTGTAAATTGTGTGTTAGATTTTACAGATGCTTACTCTCTTTTATGCTGTTTAAAGTGTAGTTTTTTTTTCAATGACACATGCAGGAAAAAGAAAAAAACAATGTGGATAAGTTTGTAAAAAGAAAAGCAGGTGTTGAATGTATTATGGTAGATAGAGTGATTCTGAAATATGTTTACAAAGAGCATCAAGAAAAAGTCATGAAGGAGACATAACGTCACTTTTTTGGGAAAATCTATTTTTATTGAACAATAAATGAATATGACAGGAGTTCCTTTTGTTTAGTTTTTTTTTTCAAGATTTCCTTTGTCAATCTCAAGGCACATATTCATATATCGAAATCAAAAATCCATTGTTTCTCTATACGAGGCCACTTGTGACCACGAACCAATCAAAAATTGACTGGTGAACATTACAATTTGACACATTGACTGAGGAGGAGTTTGTTTTGTTTGTCTTAACATTCCTGTGATCGGCTCCAGACCAATTCATTGTTTGTTCGTTTGTACACAGTAATTGCCATGTGACTAGTCTATTATTTGTCTACAAGCATCCATATCCATTGTTGATATGTACATTGATATTTGCTGATGACCATTCCTTGTTTGTCTCGGTCATGGCATTGCCTGGCTGCAGCCATCCATTATGACTTTAAATGCCAACCCTTTCTTCTCCTGACAACCAGTTTCTTGTCTTAAATGTGCCTTGGATTTGACTCTTGTTTGCATGTGCTAAAAATAGCTCACCATTGAAGGAATATTGCAATTTTAACATCACCTTCATTGTACTGATGAAAACTACATTCCTGCTATTGATTGTAGTAGAGCGGGCAGTGAATGATTACTATTAATTCTAAGATTTAAAATTATCATTCTGACAGGGCATGCTTTGCTGGATTCAGGTTAAAACATTGAGATGAATGCTGGCCAGCTTGCTTTCAGCAGGCACATATCACGGCACTCGCCTTCCTAGCGCCGCCTATTTTTTCAGATACAGTGCAAATAAAATGTTGCATGCTTCCCTGTCAACAGATCTAACAGACACTAATTTGAAAACGCACGCTACGAATGACAACACATAAAGACGTGTAAATGCACTTGTGTACGCATTAGGAAGATTTACACATTTGTCCTGTATTGTGACAAAGACAAACACATGAGCTGGCGCGGCTTATCTTACTTTCCGACACACCGCGCCTTTATGAGCAACCTTTTGCTGTTTATTGACAGTAACTCAAGAATTGTACTGGAATTGTGGCACCTCCTAATTTTAAACCTTCAGACTCCCGAAGGAACCGAGCTAAATATAACTAACTGGCTGGCAAGAATCTGAGCAGCTATAAAGCAAACCTAAAAAAAAAGAAAAAAAAATGCTTGAATCGTGTTATTCATGTCAGTCGAGGGAAGCACGCTCAACTGAGTGACTCATCACAATAAATAAAGTATTTAAAAAAAGACTAGATTAGATTAGATTGCAATTTTATTTCATCCCGTATACAGGAACTTCAATGCTTTACAGATTATAGGGAAATAAATTGGCGTGATTTGCGTCATCAGGTCAAGCTATTTGGTGCATTATGGAAAAGTTATCCCAAATATTTGATGATAAACAATGTTTAAATTGGACATTATAATGTAAACACATTGGCGCTCAGCCTTTTGTTTTTCATCTCCCACGTGAAATACAACCACAATTGCGTGTAAGATTGCACACATGACAAGAAAGCATGTTTGTGGTTTGTGAATTAGTCAAAGCAAGACCTAGCCAGATAAAGCTGCACCACCGAGCCATATAAATGGCGTACAGCCTTCACCCATACATATACATATAATCTCTTTTACAACGAAAAAATAAAAATCATACTCGCTGCTTCTCTGTGCCAACTTGCGATGTCCTTGACACCCGCTCTTTTTTCTGTGGTTCAATAAAAATTATAATATAAAGCATACCGTATGCGGAGGACTGCTTTAAAATGCAGCAATACAGTATGTGTTTGCTGCTAACTACCAATTTTATTCTAGTTTCGCCTGCATCTTACGAGACAAGGCAGGCTGTATATCTTCTGTCTTTAAAAAAATTGTTTTTCCATTTGTATTTTCATTGTCGTTGCAGCAACTATTTTTCTTGACATCAGACTTCTGTCATCCATCATTTATTGGCTATACTATGACATAATATTATCCACTTGTATTTTATTTTATTTTTCCCCTTAACAGCCACCTGATGTAAAACTTAACTATTTTGCCAAAAATGAGTCAACTGACTTCTCACCTGTGCAATCCATCATCAAATGATTTTCAGAAAGTGAGATCATACCTGAACGGTAACTCCATCTGTATTGTACCAACAACACGTGAATATGATAAATACATTCGATTTTCCAGTAATTTGAATTTGACCGTACGGGTTGTTTACGGTGTAAGAACACGCCTGCCCAGACGGATCACCTGTTTGGCCTTTCAAGTCCGACCCCGCCCTTAAGCCTATCCTCCAACTTCTAACTCCATCCTGCCTTCTGACTCCAGCCTGGTACTTACTGGCAGATTTGCGAGGCATATTTGTACATGAGTGATGGTGTGTGTGTGTGTGTGTGTATATGCAGTGGGTGGGAAAAGTGAAGGCTGCCACCGCGGCATCACTCATTTCACTCATTTCTCTACCCTCCCTCGCTCCCTCCCCAGGGCCCATAAACCTTTAAAGCACCTATAAAACACTTGGCGAGGCCTTTTTGAAGTTTTTATGAAGATCTGGCTTCATTGTTCCCAAGAGATGAGCCCCGCTCCGCTGGCGCCTCCGAGCTCTCTGGAAGTGCCAGTGAATTCGGGAGGGGAGGGAGTCGGTGGGCTTGGGTGCAGGTCCTAGGGAAAGATGGGCTCGCGGGGTGATGGGAGGGTGGATTCGGTGGAGCCTGTGTTTTTATGTCCCACTGTGCATGTATGTTTGTCAGGCCAGCAGATGAGCTGCAGATGCGACGTCAACGGCAGTGACAACTTCATTTTCTGTCGCCAGAATCTCGGACCCCGTAGTTTTTTTTTTCTCTGTCTTTTTTACATTTAAGACGCCTTTAATGAAATAGACGCGGCTTGTAATGAAAGCACATGTGTTCCGACGCGAGCGCGCATGTGTTGCGCCATGTGGGTGTCTGCGTATGCCTTTTGTGTGCGTTCGCAGACGATGGGGCCAGCAGGTTGCGTGGTTTGTTGTTTGAAGTGGGGCTCTGTTGTTCTCATAGAGCTAAATGAATGGAGCCGGACCCCCCTCCATCTGTCTGATCCAGCGGCACCGACCCTCCCTCCCAAATCCCGGCTCCGACAACCCGACGCACTGGCCCCCTCAAAGGAACAGTTGGCAAACGGGATGGCCCATTAAACCGGGCGACGAGGAGTGTGTTTGTGTGTGTGTGTGTGCGTGTGTGTGTTGAAGCAATCCCATGGAAGTAAGGAGAGAGATATGTGACCGTGACTTTGACCATGCCCTACAACAGCTTCAGTGTCACAAAGGTGTGCGAAGGAATCTGGGGAATCCTCGGTTTCACCCAAGCAATCGTATTTTAGGGGACCTTGACTTAGGAGTGCAATTTGTTTTATTAGCAGGCTCGTAACTCAGATTTCTTGTATATTTAATTAATTTGTGTTGTGCTCAAGAGCAAAACTCGTGAAAGTCCAGACAAAATTTATTGTTGTTTTTGCTATTTTGGGAACTATTTTTTTTTGTAATCAGATTAACAAAGTGATGTGTCGGTGCAAAAATTCCTAAGCGAAACCTAAGACAAGACCAAGAAAATTTGTGCCAGAGAACAAAACCGCTGGTGAGAGCTAGAACCTAAATTGTATATGTTGAAATGTATTAGAAATGTCAGAAATCTCCAAACAAAAACTAATAATTTTTCTAAATATTCTATTCATCAAAATAAAGGAGCATATTTTCTGGACTATAAGTCAGTTCTTTTTACCAATCCTCAAGTGCGACTTCTATTTTTTTTCTCTCTGATCACAAACAGCCTGTTCTGTTGTTTTTATGGTATGGTAATCCGAAAAACTGTTATTTTAACAGATGCCTATTTAGCCTGCTGTTCTCCATTTTACGATTGTTACTGTAACGTATGTTTGCTCTTGGTTTCCGATCAAATGAACAATTTGCCTCCCGAAAATTCGACGAATACTCTAGTGAAACTTAAATATATTTTTTCTTCATTGTGTATTGTTTGGCTGGTGCAACTTAAGACCCGACCAAATATAAACTTTTTTCAATGTTTTGTATTTCCATAAATTTGAATCACTGTTTACCACTTGGATCTATCGAAGCCTTTGTTATATTAAGTAAATTTACTCTTAACACACCCTATGTCCAAAAATCAGAAATCATTAGAGTGTCAAGATTGGTCAAGTGCTTCTTCATCTTTAGCATAAAATAGTTTGGATGGTTTGCAGATGTGAACAGAAGTTGCGGGTGCAAAATGGGGGAACTGGAGACACCCACGCACGCACGCATCCATATTACCTCGAGAGCGCTCAGTGCAAAAGATGATGTCATGTCTTCTGAAAACACGTTGGGCAGGCAGTGGAGGGGGTGGCGTCGGGGGGTTTAAGGGGGGATTCCTTTGGTCCTTTCAAGTTTGCAGGGGGAGCCTTGGACCACGGCGGGATAGACACGGTACCAGGGCAAGAGGCTCAACGCCTTCATCCACGCCGCACCGCCCCACGTCACCCCACCCCAGCAAGCAGTCGCATTAGGCACGCTCCGGCCGCGCCATCAAAGGCCTACCTCTCTCTCTCTTACACACTCTCTCACTCTCTCTCTCTCACACACACACACACACACAGTGGAAAACGTGTGCACGCAAACAGTTGCTTCACAAGTGAATGTAGGAGCCCACAGACAGCCTGACACAAGTTAAACAAGCATGTTCACACCCGGCCCCAAATAAACGCGTGCCTAAAAATAACAACACAGAGTCACGTAGCGCCAATTCAAACACACACACTTCAACCCCCCTCCTGGCTGTGTTATTGTTTTGAAAATATGATTGCGGTGACGGATGGGGTGGGGAGAGAAGGGGACTCTGGCAAAAGGGGGCGAGTGACAGGGCCCCCTCCATTGTCCCCGAGCAGTGTGAGCCTGTGTCCATAGCTATAGAAACTGGGGCCACACTGGGAAGGCATGCTTTCATCTCCACCGCAGGCTCACCGCTGGCAATAAGGGGTCAAATAAATCCCCCTGGATGCAGTAAGGGGCGGTTGGGGGGCTTATACGCGCACACGCACACATACGCAGGCAGAATGTTTACCTGATAGATCTAAATCAGGCCTTCTCAAAAGTGTTCTGAGAACGGCTTTATAATCGCAATGCCAATTAACCTATTTTCGGATGATAAGGCACACTTTAAATGCCTCATTTTCCCGAACATTGTGAGTGTTCCTTATAATCCATTTTGTTTTATGTATAAATCCTGCTTTAACTTGAGCTCCACAAGGCTATTTTGTTCCTGTATAACTGTATGATATTGTTCCAGTAAAGTTCTGGAGACACACATTCATCAACCCCATAAATAAAGCATGTAAAAAAAAAAAAAAGGAAAAATAAAGGATGCACAGTGCCCTGCATAATCTGAAAAGTACGGAAAACATGCAATACCTGCAATGTAAAGTAAGTTTGTGGTTTGTTTTTTTGTTGATTTTTAGGTTCCTGTATCAAGTTTTTATGTAAACAGACTCACCGAGAATGCAATAAACAATTTGTACTTGTTAATTTTCTTCCACCGTGAAGATAAGGTTGAGAAGTTGACTCTGTTGTCACTGTTCTCACATCAAGGTAAGTCAGCATTTTAATGTTATTTAAAGTTGTCCTGATGTTGCATTTATTTGTCCCAGGCCACATCTTTGTTATGGTTTCCTTTCAAGAACCATTATTGGATTGGATTGGATTGGATAACTTTATTCATCCCGTTTTCGGGAAATTTCGTTGTTCCAGTGGCAAGAGGGTGAGGATGCAGGATTATGGCTGCGAACCTACGAAAAGGTATGATTGTGTCATATTAATGCATACAATATATACAAAAGATTGCATGAGATCTAGTGTGAAATCATAATCCAATCATATAACAATTCCATATGTTAAAAGCGGGGAAAGTAACAAAAACTGGTTGCAATATCTCACTGTTTTTGAAAAAGTTCAGAAATGTGGTTATTTTAGCAAGAAATATGAAATAGATGCACATGGTTTGCTTTAGTAGGACAGAAAAATGATGTGGTAGGGCAGAAATATAACTTTGACGCCTGTGATTTAGACTCTTTATATAACAATTCTGTTGGGTCTTCATGTTATGTTAAAGTTAACTCATTGGCTGACATTGAGGCCAATAGAAGTCCAATTTCGACTGGAAAAAGCTGGCAACCACTCCGCTCGAAATGAATTGAATGTCTATCCCCGCCAATGGCACGTCAATGTGTGTGAGGGTGTGTATGTTTGTGTCGACCTCAATGTGAGTGAGAATGTGTACGTGTGTCCGTGTTGGTGTGTGTCTTTACACACATCCACTTTGACACACCCCTTCTCACTCACATGCACTTTCTGACACACACATGCTCACACTTATTACGCATCCATGTGAATTCCCTCACACTAAAACACACAGTTAACCACCCATGAGGGATGACGAAGGCCATTTTTTTTACTCCTCAAACTTTTACACCTGATTCCCATCTTCTAAATATGATGTCCTCAGGTCTGATTTACGATTCCTTGATGGGATCGAGATCAGCCCTGATTGTTATAACCCTAATTGTTATAGCCCTGGATTATTTAGTTGCTAGTAGGCCTTTACTCATTCACTGCCAGTGACAGATATTACATTTGCTGTAATCATCATGTTGCACCGCTTTTGACACTTCTAATCCAATTTGACTGGGAGCGACCGTTCGTTCCATTCCATCAAAAATGGATGTCAATGGCAGCTATTGATTCTGATTGATGATTAAAAACAAAAATGAATGAATCAATTTAAAAAAAACGTATCACTTGGGTCTGATACATGTTTAAAATTACATAATTTGCAATCAGATTTTAACTTTTTTTTTTAAAGCCCTCTAAGGGAGCTTGAAGTTTCACCTTGTTATGACAAATTCAATATGTACAATGATGTGTTTAAAAATGGTTTTCCAAATGAGGACTTAGTTACAGTCCCACGATAACCTGGAAACTGATCTACAGTGTGTCCCCTCTGATAAATCCAAACCCTCACACTCTCCCCCACTGTCACACACCTCCGACACAGCGTTGCGATTTAGCCGTCGGACGGCCTGGTAAACAGCATCTGGAGCCAGCGGGATCACTAATTTCAACACACATACTGTCGACACACACCGTGTTTTTATGTTATGATCTCCTGGCTAAGTAAAAGCTCAGAGCATTGAGAAGGACGCATTTGAACTTTGTGTACGCTCGTAAACAGCAGATGCACGCACGGGGGAAATCATCTGGAAAGTAGCCAGCTGTCCCATTAGAACCTATGGCAGAAGGAATCGAGAGGAAGAGGAGATGGAATGGAGAGGGGAGAGAGGGAGAAGGTCGGCAACACCGCCGCATGCCACAGACAGACTGACGATACTTGTACTGGGCTCCACACCAGGAACCTGGCTGTAATTACACCACACACACTCGCGCGCACACACACTCTGTTACCAGACAGACTAAGGTTCTTCAAATGTGTCTTTATATCTCTCAATTTGGCCACACTGGTGGACTGCTCAGCATAAATAACATCCTTTTATCTAAAAGGAGTACTGGTAGAGACTCAGTCTTTTCTAGTCCAGGGACCCCTTGCATTAGGGATATTTTTCAGGGAATCCTCATATATTCCTCACAAGGATTCAATAAAACTATTTTTAGTCCTCAATACCCATCAGAATCAAACAGCCAGTTATTTTTTAGCAAAAACATAGCTTCAAGTTGAGTTTATTTTGGTTCAAACACTGAATATTAGGCAATTGAGAAGCTCTTTTGTAGGAAAATATTAATGATAATTGCATAGACACCTAAACACCATTATAGAGATCAAACATGACAACTTATCTAAGAATATACAGTAATGGCCATTTCAAATGTACATGCATTAATGTCACGGGTTCATGTTTTTGCACCCAGAAAGTGGCAAATTTAAATACATTAAAAAAAAACACATTTGAAGGAAGGTAAAATAAACTAGGACTGAGTCTTTGCTTAAAGTAAATAAAGAAGGACCTTGGCTAAGGTTAAGGAATGATTGCGGTTTTGATTAATAAAAAAGGCAAATATTTTATCGCATGTCTGTGGCTTAGATAGCTTGCGTGCACGAACGTCTGACCGCCCATCGTCGCCCGCCGTCCCACCTCCAAATCTCCACATTAACTTGACGCTCTGCTGCAACAACAAACTCGAGGTGACATTAATGGCGGGTCATTAGAATGAATGTTACTTAAATGACAAGAGGATTGGTCAATTTCTTTTTTTTCTGTCCCTAAAGTGTAAAGTGCACTAGGTTCTGAAAATAGTTTTTTTCAATGATGATTTATTTGTACTAAATGTTGACCCTAACCCTAACCACAAAATGACTGCTCACTTTTCTACAATTTCAAACTCAAATCTTGTCAGATTTAAAATAATAATAATAAATAAAAAAGCACAAAAGAATCTGAAAGTAGATGATTGTACTCACTATTTTTGTTGACTGATGCTATCTATAAAGAGGGCCAACGGTCCGGCGCCGCGTCAATAGTCATATTCATAGCTGCCTAGCACAAACATGGATTTCCCACTTTTCTTTTGTGAATGCCCACACTTGTTCTCGGCGCTCTCGACTGGCCAAATCCAAGGTTAAATAAGGTCGACAAGGTTATTTGGTACAAACCACAATTGTGATTCTGTTTGCCTTCTAGACTGACACCGGCGCAGATCTCGGCTATCAATAGCGCCTTGTTGATCTACTTCTCTCCCTCATTCTCTCTCTCTGTCCGCGACTTGTGAAAGTTATTGGAGTGTGAATGCGTTTAACGGCTTCTGTCTGCTGCCCTGTGGATGCTGAGTGCCGACTGCTGTCTGCCTCCTGCCTCATAGATCTCTTTTGTGTCCCGCTCCGTCAAGGGTTCCACTTCAGTGGCTGTCGAGGGATTGACAAGGTCAAATTTGAACTGGGAGGGCTGGCGGTGAATCACCATGTGGCAATGGTGGTAATAGACGTCCAGTCCCAGTTCAAATGGACCTGATGTCTATGACCGGTCAACGGCAACACCCTTTACCGCTCATTTCTTGCAAATCATGCAAGGTCATCGCCAATGTGTTCCACCATGCAGTCACCTAATGGGATATTCTCATTGAGTATGACAGGTGGGTGGAAATGGGTGTACCCCATTCCCACTGAGTTCCCGTTTAAAAAAAGACGCATTAATCCGTCATTGAGACCTCAGCATCTTGAGGTCTGAGGGAGATTTTTTTATTTATTTTTTATTTCCAGAGTTCTGCTTAACCGCACTTTAGTGCCCTTAAGTCTGTCCAATTTCTTGTGAGTTCATTGCTCCTCTTCAATGCTGAATGCATCCCTCATCCCACATCTTTCTTCCCCCTCGGCCGTGGAGAGAAAGGCAGACGTTGGTGTTTGCTCATGGCTCCAGGGGCTTGTGGGTCTCGATTAGCAAACCAGTACGAGTCAACATCTGCTACATCCCTTAGACAAACTATCTATCGGTGCACACTCGGCCTGTTGTCAGACTGCCGCCCCGTCCCGTCCTGTTCCCAAGCGCACAGGCACCCCCGGGGCGGCGGTGTGCGCTCGCATGTTGGCGAGGCATTTCCCAAAGACTTCCCAGTTCTTCCGGCACCTCGGCAGACTGGTGTCGTCTGGGTCGCCGACGTATTTTTTTCAGATTACTTTTACATTTTCAGTAATCCCTCATTTATCCCCAGTCTGTGTGGAATAATGACCACCGCAAAATGATTTCATATATCCAACAATCCACGTGTGGGAAAAAATGATGCGCAATGGACGGATGTAGTTTGGCGCTGGCACCAGAAATCGAAGTCGATTCCGTTAATTGACCCCAATCTTTAATCGTAGATGCCCAGTCGTAAAACTGACTCATTGACTAATAAACTCAAATATACATCACTCTCCTTACAAAATCCGTCCACTTTTCGTAAGGTTCCCCCAAATTATTTAATAGATTCCCCTTGACAAATCCTCTCACGGCTGTGGTTATCCCTGTTGCTAGTGCACCTTTTCTGACCACACTATTTCCTTCTACTCACTCCGTCAATATGCTTGGATACAACAATCTGTGAACAACCAGCTTCTTTAGCATTCTTCTAGGCATCTATCCGTCAGGTTAGCAGGTCTTCCCACGATATATTGAGAGGCGTCTTAAAAGCTCAGGAGACTGTATTTGCTCAATTAGAACCCCAGTAGGTTAAAGGGGCTACGATCAGGGGGCCACTGGATCTTTGTGAAGCAGGCAGGACAATGTGTTTCCAGTAGTTTAACAGGCTGTCAGCTTTAAACAGAACCACCTCAACCCTCACGCCGCCGCAGACTCGCAAAGACGCCGTCGCCGAATTTCCTTCACTTTGTTTTTGTTAGGCAGTGCCAGTCTGTGAAGTATCTTGGCTCCAGACTCAACAGAACACACATGCTGCGGGCATCCGAACATCTGTTGTGGTCAGCGGCTGCGGGCTAACGGTTTCGTTTGGACACGGTGACCTGCGGCAGCAGAATGGCTTAGTGGTCTCACGGAATGGCGGCACTCGCGGTCGGGGTTTACCTAGCTTGCCCTCGCCAGTCACTAGGCTACATTTAATTGGCAGGGAAAAGTGCTTTTTGTGTTGAACTGATACAAATGGCTTTTTAGTAACTGTTTCCTCTCAATTCCAGTGTTTACTTACGAGTGATGGTACCTTCTAAGACGTCGTCAATCCTCAACATGAAAGGTATGTACATGTTACCTAGAAACCCTAGAAATTTATTTATTTTTACATTAGCATTCATCATAATACTGCATGGGCAGCCCAGTGGTTAACAGTTCTGAGGTCGAGTGTTCGAGACCAGGTCGGTCCTCACTGTATGAAATGTCCATGTTCTCCCCAGGCTTACGTGGGTTTTCTCCAGGTGCTCAGGCTTCCACCCATATCCCAAAAATGTGTAGGCTTGGTAGGCTAGTTGAACACTCTAAATTGCCTCTTGCTATTATTGGTTGTCCATCTCCTTGTGCTCTGTGATTGTCTAGCCACCTATTCAGGGTGTCCCCCAGTTAGCTGGGATAGGCTCCATCCGTGCATGGATGTTAATTTGTGTTCCTCAAAAGAAAATCGACATTTATTGAACTTCGTCAATCTCATTTCTGGGGTCCAGTATGACAACAAAAGCCAAGTACTGAAGATGCAAATAAAAACGTAAAAAATATTTAAATATCCATCAGGTTGATATCTCTGCCATGGCAACCATTTAAGCAGCCATGTGGGTCTATACGATGATGTAGTCGAAAGATGTTTGGGCACTGCTAGCGTCCTTCGCGCTCTCCCCCCTTTTTCTTTCTATCTCTCCGTCTTGCTCGCTCTTCCCTCTTGGCTGTTGTGCCACAGTGGAGACGGCAACAGTGACTCTATTGTGAACGATGGGAATTGGGCAACAGGCCAATGATGTCATCCTGCCATAGGGAAGACCAGCGGGAACGCCCTCCTGGCGTTTCGGAATGCACTATTTTTTCCTGTTGTTTTCCGGAAGGCGGTGATCAATTTAATTCCACCCTCATCACTCCCTGCTCCAGGGCGAGGGGAAAAGAGGGGGGAATTTGGGAGGGAACGTGATGAGTAAAAGGATGGGGGGCACCCACTTTACTCCTTCAAAAAGGATGCGACCATTGAAAGAATACGAGATGGTCTTGGGTTTTTTGTTTTGTTTTTTGGTTTTTTATTTTCAGTTTGTTAAATGTGAGTAATGGAATGCTGTGAGGTCACACCAGTTCGGAGTCGCCGGGTACCATTACGGAAGAATAGCGGCAATTCATCAAGCAAGGGGGCTCACAAAACACTAATAGTCCTTCACTCAGAGTACAAGCCCTCCAGCCAAAAGTAGATCATTGCTTAGTGTGTGTATACCTATAAAAAAAACACAGCACTTATTACTGATTCAATTAAAATCAACAATATGAAGTCATTGACCTAAAACTAATTGCTAGTTGGTTTTGGAGAACAGCAAGCCATGGCAACACCAAAACACCTATTTTAGTGGTCATTGGACAGTTGGTTGACGTCAGTTTTATTGTATTGTGTTTGAATGTGGAGTAATTTTGTTAGCTTTTGGCACGCACGTTATGACAATTTTGAAGGCTTAAACAGTGGGGTGAAGGAGAAATCATCTACCAGGACCAGTTTGTGGGGTATTTGGTATGATGATGCAACATTGACAAAGTATTTTTGTGTTTTATAGTTACGTATTTACTGTATTAGTGATGGTAGTTAAATGTATTACAGCACTCTATACAATGAGTGTCTAATATATATTTAATCTAGGATCATGTGTATTTGACCCCAATGGTATATATCATTTAAAAAACTTTGAGGAAAATGACAGAACAGTTTTTGCAGTTGTAAAGTATTATAGACTTTTCCAGTGAACTAACCTTGCAGATGGTTGGCGATGTTTCTGTACCACTTTGACTCATTGAAACTCATAATTCACTTAACTGGATCAGACATCTGTCCCTGTCAATAGCACTGAATTGTGATCATTAACTGTCAATCATCGAGTTAAAATGGATTCCACACCATCATTGAGACCCAATCGGTTAACTCAAAGTAGTGAGATGTTCTTCTTTGTAAGTAAAATGATGAAAAATATTCATTGTAGAATATTGGTGTGTTTGTTGTCTTTAATATTCATGCACACTGATCTCCCATGTGATTGATTGTGCGTGAAATCTAAAGTAAAACAAAAAAAAATCGCAGGCGAGCATATGCGCGCGAGCCAACAAGGCATCTAAAATGTGATTAGTGTGAATCACAACTTGACATTTTCGCCGTCACAACGGCGTGGAAACTAAACGAACGATGCCACGCACTGGAGACGATTGCATCAGGCTGGCGGAGGTCTTTCAATGAGTTGGACAAGTGTTTTAATTGCTTTCTTGTCATCGTTAAAAACAAAAAAACACTTTGATGCTGTTTACTGGCTAAATTTGCCAAAAAAATAAATAACTTTGCGATCATTTTAGAGGGAGACAAAAATGTAGAGGGGGCTTCAAAAGTAGCGTTAACGGGAGACAGATTTTTGACACGCTTCCCGAGCCATCTGCTTTGGGTTAACGCTCCGAGACGAAAATGGGGGAGAGAGAAAAGAACTGGGGAAGGACTGAAGAACATGGAGAGGGCAACGAGGGAAATAGAGAGAATGCAATTTTGAAGGGCAATGGTGGAAGCAGATTTATTTGCGCTTTGGGCCCATTTTTATGTTTGTGAATTGTTGTGGTGTGGGGAGCAAGAAAAAGCATTCACTTATGGCTACCCGTACTAAAGTTTGGAAAATGTGCTTGTCTTACTGAATTCATAATAACAATATTCCTTGAACATATCTGTTTGTGCAGCATAGGAGTAATTAGGAGACATGCTTTTAAGGTTGATGGAACTATTTCCCAATTAGCACAGTTGAATTTCTTATCTCCTAACCTGGCATACCCTCAAAGGAAATGTGTGTGTTTTTTTTGAATTTTTATTTTATTTTATATGACTCCTCCAAGCTGTCAGTTTCTCTCACACCCCCCTGTGCCATTCTACCAATCCCCAGTGGGCATAGCCAGCCAGTCTGGCCAGGCCTGCCCCTTGCTGTGCCCCCGTGCTGGATAAGCCCCTGCCTGGACCATGGGTAGACCCCTTTGTATGGAGCCATAGGGGTGTTAGTGTGTGTTTGTGTATGTGTTATGTGTGTATAGCATTCACCGCCAAAGGGGAGAAGGGGTCCTATCTGTGCCTAAGGCCTGCCTTCCCCCCCCACTCCAACCCACCCTCACCATGCGCCCTATTGAGACCTAAGGGAGCGTGAACAATCACTGCAAAACCAAAGAGCTAAGTCCTCTTGTTATACAAGCCCAATTTTCGGCAAACCTAACCCACCGGCCCCCAGACCCCCGACGACCGGCAGCCCGGCCCCGCTCGTCAGAGGTTGACGGGCTTCGTTAAAGCGAGCTGGGCTCCTTTTATGGTCTTATTTAATTAGCTATTCCACAGTAAACTGCCATCCGGCAGCAGACCTGGAACCCCCCCCAAACCTCATCCGCTTGGTCACCTTGTCTACCAAGTCTCCACTAGCCATGTATCATCGAGTCTTTCCTTTTGCAGTTATTTAAAATGCTGAAACAGTCCCATTGTGTCAAGGACTAATGTTATTTATGGGCTTCATGCTTTACCTTTGGCAAGTAGGATGTACTTTTAGAGTCACTCCTCAACAGCATTGTTGATTTCATCACTTTTTAACATATTGTACAATGATACTTTGGCAGGGTTTTACAAGTATAGTTTTAAATTTAAATCATAGGTATACTGTTAGAATG
Source organism: Stigmatopora argus (assembly GCF_051989625.1). Classification (NCBI taxonomy): domain Eukaryota; kingdom Metazoa; phylum Chordata; class Actinopteri; order Syngnathiformes; family Syngnathidae; genus Stigmatopora; species Stigmatopora argus. Next base: position 9,629,537 of record NC_135404.1, on the reverse strand, counting down.
TCAATATGTATGCAACATTAAACAAGAAATATAAGTACAGGTAGGTATGATTAGTGGCATTTTTAATCATTGAGATTGGGATCTGAGATTGTTTTGAGATAAACTACTACTTTAAGGCTCATACTTTTTGACTGTTTATATTACCTATATTGTCACCCTCTGAATCTTCCGTGATGATCAAAAACGTAAAATCAAAGTCATTCCCATGCCATCAGCACATTTTAAATTTAGTTGCATCAAAGTCCTTCTTTTAATTGCCAATTGAAAATAGGAGGAAAGGGCCGTATTCCCCACAGTACAGTCATGTGTCTTCTCTGCTTACTGTGAGGAAGGGGGCGTGCCGATGTCCCCCATTGGGTGGGCTCGCTTACTCCGCGGAAGCCCAAAGGCCCGCAGAGCAAAGACAATGAGCACGTCCTGTCCTACAGTAACCGGCTCAGCCCGACTGTCCCCGCTGCCCACTGAGCCGTCCACCCTGGCGCCCTAATCATGGACTGCCAACCACAGAGACGCATGCGGAGAGGGCTAATCAGGAATGTCCTCATAATGTCCTGAACCTTCATAAAACCCTTCTCATGTGGCTCCTTATTATTCCACAATAATGAGGACCACGCACAACGACTCAAGAAGCCTTTACGTCCACTTTCAATGTAATCCCTGCCGTTGACGGCGATAGACGTCAAATCGATTTGACGGATCATTTTTCAGTAACATTAACGGTTGATTCCAGCCTTTACTAGTCAAAATGGGGGAAATATTGAATACCTTCAATGGCGAGCGGCTGTGTAGTGAAGTGGTTAAGCCGTCGGGCCCACAGTTCTGAGATCGAAGGTTTGATCTCATGTCCGGAGCTCCCTGTGGGAAGTTTGCATTTTCTCCCTGGGCTTTGTGGGTTTTCTCCGGGCACTCCAGTTTCCTCCAACATCCCAAAAACATGCAGGATATTCTGGTGGAACACTCTAAATTGCCCATAAGTATGGTTATGAGCGTGATTGGTCGTCCGTCTCCTCGTGCAATGTGATTGGCTAGCCAAAGTTGTAGCCGAAGTGGTAAAATGCCAATCTTACTGCAGTTTATTTTTATGTCCATCACTGTCAATGGCAGCCAAGGAGTTAATATCGTTGATGTCATTGAATTGCAGTTCATGTGCCACTCAAAGCACTCCATCCAGAGTCCTAAGCATTAGGCCACAAGAACGCCCTCTAGTGACCAGCTCCTAAACGTCTCATTAATTGAAAGAAAGCAAGCAGGAATAGTATTTTACAAACTTTTGTAGTATTCCTATTTTATTTCAAATGTCATACGTGAACCGTGGCGTGCAGTGTGCCCCCTAACGAGGGCTTAGCATGGGAAAAGTTCCGTTTAGTTATCCCTGGCCATTTATAGCCCCTAATTGCACGCCTATTTTGTGACCCCCGAGTTCAACGGGGCCAATTCCTGTGTAGACCCAAATCCCGATGAACAAAGGTGGAATGTGATGCCCCCTTCTTTTTTTTCTTTTTTACCTCCTCCTTTCCTAAACGTTTCCCATCCATCCCGACCTCAACTGGGAGTATAGACAGCGTATTGAAACTATTAGTGCATCTCACTCACTCTCTTGGAAGAAACGAGCTGCCGATGAAGTTAAAACAGACGTGAAGTTCGAATCGGTGCGCGCTCGAACCCTTGTCGGGTTTGTGATTGTGGCTGACATTTTCCACGTTGCGAGGGGAGGGTTTGGGGGGGTGGCCCGAAGGGGGCACTGTCAATCAGTGAGAGTGGCCGAGGGTGGGCAGGCCCCTCTGACACTTTGTAACGTCGGAGGGGGATATTTAACTTGGGAGCGAGCACCCACTCGCGCACAGACGCGCTCACCCACGCACGCTGCGAAGCTCCGGCGGACTCTCTCACTTTCTCACTCTCGCTCTCCTTTGCTCACTCTCTCTCTCTCTCTCCTTCTCTCTCCCGTGCACAGTCGCACACTCGCCACTCAAGTGGGGAAGCTTCTGCGGAGCAGGACGAGTGGGATTTTTGCGGGTACATTTGGGACTTCTCTGGCCATGCGCGAGAAGGTGCTTCTCTGCGTGGGTGCGAGGCATTGAGAGGGAGCCTGTCCCCTGCGTTTTTTTGTGCGCTTTTGATTGTCTGGAATAATCAGAAAAGAAAGCTGTTTGGGGGGGCTTCTCCCGGGAGCTTAATGGGTGTTTGACGTGAACCTCTTTGCACCGGCTGGAATACTGCAAGTTGGCATTTTGGACGGCGTCCTGCGAGGACCTGGTCAGGGGCGCAGAGGGCCCCTTATCGCCGGGCACCTTCTGGGAAAGAGCCCCCCATGCACGCCCGTCTGCGTGTTCCCAGGCAGCTCTGTCAAGCCAGCGCGACTGTTTCACCGTGGCTTCAAGTCGTCCCAGTGGTAACCATGACAACCGAGAGGAGCCCAAAGTGAATCCGAGGGGAGTGGGGGCACGTCTGTCCCAGGCGTCATCTTTGCGATCGAAGACTTTTTGGGGGGTTATTTTTAAAACTCCTCACCAGCAGCGGACCGAAGAAGCGGTCTATTTAAAGTGCCGGCCGTGAGTGAACTTGTGAACTATATGAAGCGTCAGGCTGCCTCCCTGAAGTAGAAGAGTCGTTTACTGCGGGTCCAAGTCATCCAAGAGGAAGAAACACCATGGGCAGCTCTCATCCGCCGGTGCTCCTCTACATGCTGCTGTGCGTCCACGTCGGAGTGGGCCAGCACTACCTTCGTCTCCGTCCTTCCCCCAGCGACCACCTGCCCGTGCCCGACCTCAAGGAGGACCCCGACCCGGATTACGACCCCCGGGAGCAGGACTTGTCCGAGAGGACGCTGAGGAAAAAGCTGGGCAGCCACTTTGACCCCAACGTCATGTCCATCGGCGCTCCGGTGCTGGGCAACCACTCGACGCCCGACATCAAGCTGCAGGGGCCCATGCCCAACGAGATCAAGAAGCTGGAGCTCACCGAGACCCCCTACGGGAAGCGCGTCAAGGTGGGCAAGAAGGCCCGGAGGAAATTCCTCCAGTGGCTGTGGACCTACACGCACTGTCCCGTGGTGTACACCTGGAAGGATTTGGGGGTGAGGTTCTGGCCCCGCTACATTAAGGAGGGCAGCTGCTTCTCGGAGCGCTCCTGTTCCTTCCCCGAGGGGATGTCTTGCAAACCCGCCAAGTCCATCAACAAGGTTTTCCTCCGGTGGTACTGCCAAGGCTTTTTAAGACAGAAATACTGTACGTGGATACAGGTGCAGTACCCGATCATCTCAGAGTGCAAGTGCTCGTGCTGATCCCGTCGCGGTGGCGATGGTGGTGGTAGTAGTAGTGGTGGTGGTGGTGGTTGGAGGGGGCTGCGTGGAGTGGACTGGTTTCTATTGCACTGTTAACTCTCGACAGAGGTGGGCACCATAGCAAATTTATTTTTTTATATAGCATTTTAAAGTGAAATACCAACCTTGTACATATTTAAGAGGAACGCAGCTATTTTTTTCTCTAATTGAACCAGGACCATATTTTATTGTCAACCCGGAGATGGTTTGGGTGGAAAGGGTGGGGACAACAGCGCTTCATATGGAAGAGCTTTTGCCCCCCACTATAAGAGACATTGATGATGCATATGCTACACCTCTCCAAGAGGTGAACTTTTCTCCTTTTTTTTGTTTTCAACTGACTGTTATTTCACTGCAATGCTGCCTAGAGGTTTTTTTTGTATATTATCAATATTAATTAAGTTGTAAAAAAAAGAAAAAGAAAAAAAAAGAAGTTGAGGTTAAAGATTATATATAAAGGCGTGAACTCAGCTTTTTTCTCTTTTGGGAATACATAGTATTGTAGAAATAAACAAATCTGTACGTTTTATTTATTATTTTAACTGTTGTGAGTATAGAACATAAGGACAGAGATTAGCAGAGTATACCAGAAAAAAATATGGGAGATGTCTACTTGAATTATCAAAAAATGACACAAAAATAAACAACTGAAAACAGCATCCAAGTGTACACATGGTCAAGTTTGTAGCAATGGTCTGTTTTCACCCTCTATTGAACTCATTGGCTGACATTGAAGATTATATCCAACCAGAGCTGCTCTAAAAATAGAATATTTTGAAATTAACAACACCGTAATGTTGGCCCATGAGTGGTCATAACGTTGAAACTAAGGTAAACAAACAACTGTTGTAAATTCACAATTGCGTTGATAGATATCCAATCCATTTGAACTGGGAGGACCCGGCAGTGAATGGTCACTATCATCCCTCCCAAGCAAAATGTTTGGACGTTTTTGGCGTCAATGGCACATAAACACAATCATTTCATGCGAGCAAACCCAGTTGAATTGGAATTGGATGTCAGTTTCTGTCATTGGCAATGAATGAGTTAAAATGCTGATCCATGATTCTTGGATTTCTGCGTCAACTGTCATCATTGTGAATTACGACTGGAGCAACTACCACTTGCAGAACTGGCATGCATTTGCGAAGTTGAGAGGAGGAGTGGCAGGGGGGTTCGAGCCCATCCAACCCCCCTCTACGTCCGTGCTGCCGAGGTGTTAACATAATGGCTCAAATATGATGCAGACGTTTCAAACGCTGTCTGCAGGCTCTGGACGCCGCACACAAGTTCCACTGAGGTATTTGGAGACCGGCGCCTATTCTAGTCTGACCACTCAGCACTGGGTGGGGGGCTTGGGTGGGAGGGGGGAACGAAAGGGAGAAGAGGGGATAAAAAACAAAACCCATAAAACTGCTCAACTGTTTTTTTCCTTTCCTGCTAATAGCAAAACATGAAAGAAATCGGGCCAATTGTAGAGTCACGTGACTCACTGTGACTAAGTGGCGTTGTTTCTATTAGTGGCTTTAAATAGGCGCGTGACTAAGCTTAGGTGCGCAAAAAACGCGCACTTGCGGCTCAATTTGACACTTGCCGCCCAGTTATTGTGACAGGGGCCATTGAAGGGATCTGGGAAGTAGGAGACTGGGAAGAGAAACGGCAGAGTGCCAGTTAAAAAAAAAACTGGGGCTGCTTTCCTTACTGTCAGCTTCTTTCTTGATGATGTCTCGGCTTTTTCTTTTTTTTTTCTCTCCCCAAAAGTGCGTCTCTGACTCGACGGCGCCACTCAGCCGCCCCCTCTCGACTGCACAGAATGAAGCACTTTGGGAAACAGTAACCCTTTCAGCCTCTGCCCGGAGAGTATTTTAGAAGCGTGTGAAAGGCAATACGCCGTCCTGGCTGCAGCCACTGAGGTGCGCACCTTTTAGGCACAAGAAGACCCTTGGCTGCCAGTCTCGTCCCCACCTCCTTCCAAATGTGGCAACAAGCAACATGGTGGTGAACCCAGTGTTACTCTAAGGCTTAATTAAATAATGAACAGCAATACACATCCAATTATTTGCAACAGGGGGTCCGCAGTTCTGGTTCTGGATTGGACGTCTATGGCCGTCAAAGGCAGCAAGGAGTTGAGACAGCCGCCTATGATTTGCAACATTAGGTAGGTGTACACTGTACAAAACATGGACATAAATGGGTTATAGTATTGTTATGGTTGTATTGCAATTTCCCCTACTTTTCAAAGACAAGTGAACTTCACTGGTTTCAAAACAGAAAAAAACATTATTAAACAACAAATGAGTCTAATGCAAGTGTACACAAATGATGTGAATTATGTTGAGTTTATTCAATACTTTTGGTAGGGCTGCCAATTCGTCAAATGAAATCTATAGAGCTGAATTAAAAAGTTATGTATTGAAATTTCCAATCATAAATCAATCCCAAACTGATTTTTTAACACATTCATTCAAAAAGATGATTATAAACACAAGGAGAAAAAGCCCCCGGTTTAAATGTGAACAGCATAGCTGACAGCCGAGGAGCAACCCAATCCTCAAATGAGCGATTTAACAGACTTCTGTTATCACTTAATGGAACACAGACTAATTTACTACTTCACACCATTTGCTCCAACTTAAACTCATTGGAAAAAGAACTGGGCTAAAGAATTGTGAATGGTCTTATTTGAAGGCGCGCAAGATGCATATTTTGGAGTGATTTAAGAGCTTTATGAGCAAATGTTATTCACTCTTTCAGTTAAATGACTTTACGTTTCTTATAAAGAGGGAAACCTCGTGTTCCGATTACCTGGACTCACGTTTCAACTTTACGACACATGTCCCTTGTCCACCTTTTAGTTCCCAGCACCATTTTTTTCTGCTTGGCATGTGCATACTTCTCCTCTACGTGCCAAGGGTATCTTTGCCTTTTCCCCCATTCCTTTTTTTTTGCATTATGGGCCCAAATCTGAGTCTTCTAGTGATGCCTTTCCAGCCCAAAAAGTAATTACCATACCATCGTAAAAAGATTGGAGGAAGGACACACTGACAAACATGCTGTGTTCAGACCAATGTTAGCAATTTTGTGTTCACGCTTTACAAGGCCAAAAGTTGGTGCATATGCTTATTCAGCGATAACTCCTCATTTTTCTCTATCCACACTGCCACCTGAAAAATATATGCATCCCATTTGTTAAGTACTTTGACAGAAATTTCAACTTTAACAATCAAATCCAACTTGTGAATATACTGTGGTGCCCACTAATGTAAAGACAAAAAACATCACATAACTGAAATGCCTTGTTATAGTTAGTACTTGAAAAAAATGTTATTTATGAGGGGAACATGTCCAAGAACCATTCATTTCTTTAACAATATTGGCTTCAAATTAAAAAATACAAAACATGAAGTGATCAAGTATCGGCACAAAATCAAATGAAATTATTTGTACACGCACACACACATACACCAAGGCAGACGTCAATGGAGACAAAGTTGCGTGGTTGTAACCAAGGCCCAAACCCCATGGTGGTAAAAGCCAGTGAGTCAGCAGAGTTGAGGTTATTGATGATGACAGGGTATTAGATGGAGCACTGAAAAGGGGGATCACACACACGCACACCCACACACTTACGACATGAGTTAGTGGTCTGACTGACGGAATGTTGGGTATCATCTGTTGTGTGTATGTGTCAAGTATTAGTAAGCACTCCTGTGCCAATAAGCAAGGCAGCGGCTGATTCAAAAATGGACAAAAGAATTGTGAGGGTTTCATGACAATCACAAATAGAAGTCAAATTTCTTGAAAAAAATCTAGCATCTGTAATAGGGATTGTGGCATTCTAATGTTCTTCCACTAAATGGCTGAAGGTTGAATTTTAGGAATATTTGGTCACTTCATTATTTCAGTAGTTTTATGTACCATTTTCCTGTGGAATTTAAAAAAGGAACTGAAATATTTGATGCATTAAAGCCCTTTCCATTCATATTTAGAGTTAGAAAACAGACTAAAAATACTCAAACAGCGGGTCAAACATCCCATTTAGCAAAAATATACAAAAGCCCAAAATGAACTATCACACATGGAGCTTTTATTATATGTACTTAACTTATTTGAGTGGTACAATTAATGTAAACTTTCCTAGAATATATTTTTTTTCTTAAAGATTCACCCTTTGTTGGTGCACTTCCAAGTACCGAAAGGCAGCAAGTGGTCCTTTAGTCTATCAAGTTTACATCTGCGACTTCTTTTGTGAGGGATCTAAAAGCTCTTCTTTGTGCGTCTTCTAGTGCTTTGATGCTGATCCAGGATCAGGAGCCCAGCAGGATCTCAACACATCCATCACGTCCATGACTTGACCTGGATTTCAGTCTCAGTGGGCACGGGATTCATGACATGCCATGACATCAACACGGCGGCCATGTTGGCCACCGCACAACAGGTGACTGCGGTCGAAATAACAGGCGATGGAAATCGAACCCCTACTCATCACCATCAAGCAGGGATTAGGACAATTAAGCAGACTGGGAAGGAAATGTGCGCGATGCCGCAGAGAGCCACGAGTACGTTCGACACTCTTGTCTTGGTTTTCCCGACTCTGGTTGACACTTAGTTAAGGAGATCATTTATTACATGTGGCAAAGTGTGGCAGCTCACTGGAGAGTGCAACACATTCTTTAGTGGCTGGAGAGCATAAAGTGCCAAATGTACTCTGCATATACATCATCTGGTAATGAATGGGTTGATTAAAAACAGAGTACTAACATATAAAACTCAGCTTTGGGTATGCTCATTATTTAGAATCAGAACACTCTACCATTGACATTTTTTAATGTGGGATTTGACCTGAATTGTGGAATAAATGGCCGTATTTAAAACCAAAGTGCTCTATGATGGTGACTAAAGAACAGAGAAAAGGTCAAGTTTTTGCTCGTGAAAGTATTTTATCATTCGGAAAATTTCCCCTATAAATGTTATCATTCGGAAAATTTCCCCTATAAATGTTATCATTCGGAAAATTTCCCCTATAAATGTTATCATTCGGAAAATTTCCCCTATAAATGATAATAGGACACAATCTTTATGTTGGATCTTGCATCATCAGTCAAGCTTTACTAAAAATGGCATCCAATCAGTTGTTTCTGACATCTCTTGCAAACGCACCAGAAATGTAGGCCATACTTTAAATACAGTTGTGCGTGGCATAGTACAAACATGGCTGAGAAATACTAAATATCTTTAGTTCTGTTTCCATGGCAACAGCGGCACCCATTACGTCAGTGGGTGTTGTCCCATTCTTAGCAAGGACTGCATTGACTGAATCAGAAAAAAAATACTGTATTATACTTTTGACAGAATATTAATCAACTCTTTAACAAATCAGCGACCATAAATACAGTCACTAATTACAATTTGGTACTCTTGGTACACTTTAATTTACTTATTTAACCACTGGACCGTAACATCCCTGCATCATTACACATGCTGGAATTTTTTCCCTAATTGGACCATACATTTTCAATATCCATCTTCCTGACAACACACACACACACACACACAACCTCCCCCTTAGTGTGTCCAGTGGCTGTCTCCGAGTACCCCTCTGTGCGTCTAGATGGCATGCTGAGAATGTTTACTTTCGCCACAGTGTATATTTACAGAGCCTAATAGTTTTTAGGCCGCAATGGCGCCTTGCTTCGTAACATGTGTACAACCCAGCGAGCCCAAACTGACGTGCGCACCCGCAGACGACATAACTGAACAACAAATCAAACTTGTGCTATTTGGGGGGCGGGGGGGTTCTAATGATGCCGAGCGATGAGTGTCAAAATGTTGCGTTACAACCTCTGTGATTGGAAATAATGGCTCTAACGGCTCCATAAATACAGCAAGGGCCAGAGGGCGAGAGTGTAAGTGCACCCAGGCTTTGCAATAAATGGATAGATGACGCCTTTAAAGGTGACATGAGGAACCCTACAATCAATCATTGTGACAGTCCTTGACCGTGGTGTTTTTAGGGCGTACAATCAGGGAGATATACTGCATTACTTTGCTAGAAAGTATACGTAAAAATAAATTGTGCCTTGGGGTTTGAATTCAAGTTAGCATGCATGGTCTTAAGACTTCCAAACAAACAAAATCATGCAATGATTTAAATGTTCGTAACGGATTTTTCTAGATGTAGCATGCAAAGTACAACTGGCTATTGGTAAATATCCATATCCCAGACAAGGCATTAATGCACTCATCATGAACAAAGCTTCATTGAGCGGTAAATGATCAAGCCTTCGGACGTCAGGGCGCGAGGTTGTGATTCTAAAACCACTGAAAGTGAGTGCAATGGAAGATGTTAACAGCCATAATGATTCTTAAACAGGCTGTAAACTGCCAAAAACAGAAGGAGTATGCTTACAATTACCGCAACGCCGTAGCGCTCAAATGACAATGTTACGTCTGTCCAAATCAAACTTTAAATGGATAATTGAAAAAAAAAACCTGCATTGTACGTGAATTGAAGCCTTAAAATAATCTGTTTTGTTTGAATATTTGCTCTTTGATAGTCGAGATAGCAAATGTTATAATTTGTCCTGCCACGATCTAAGTCCACTTTCCCTTTTACTCATAAAAGGACTACAAAAGCCTTCCCATCCATTCAACGTGCTGAACATATGAGTGCTTGCTGAGAACATCACACCGTGGCGATAACTGCGTCCTTTAACTGGCTGATTGTCAGTGCTTTATTCAGCTAATTGAAAGGGCAGAACGGGCACTGACTGCTGAATGGCTCTCAGCACACATTGAAGCCAAAAGGAACAAAAACAGGTGAAAATAACTGAGCGCCTGACTCGGGCCGCTCAACCTGATGTTCTGACGCCTGCCTGTCTGTCGTATTCAGCTGAGGTGCTCTATTCACGCCGAGGGACCCCTGGACACAGCCTCGGGGTTACGGACGTGTTTGTGTGTAAGGGGGAGGGAACGGGCACGGCGAGTAGAAGAGAATGCTTGGTGATGGGTTACCAAAAACAGAGCACCCAGGGGACAATGGGACCCAGGAAATTCCTGACATAACCCCAACACGCCAGAGAGGAAGTGGAAAGGGGGATTTATTGGTGTCAATGGCCCCCTTCCCTTCCACAGGAGAAGTGGGCACCTCTTTTGTCCCCCGGGGCATTGGAGATGGATTGAATCGAGGCGCCTCGCACTCCTCGCAACACCTAATCACTCTTTGAAAGAAGAACCGCCAATTAGGGAATGGACATATATGGCTTTAATGGTATGTGACGTGCTCAAGTGTTGTCGTATGCGCTTGTCAGCAAGGCCTGAATGGTCGAGGGGGAGCCCGAAACCTGAGGTTTAGTTGACCCCATCAAGACCTTTGAATAAGTATTACTCTTTTCAGAATAATTCCGGTCGCAATGAAGATGAGGGAGAAATTAGCTTCTAATAGTTTCACACCAGTTTAATCACAAAATGAATAAAAGTAAATTCATTTTCCTCCAACCACTCATTAGGCTTCTTCAGCCTTTTTCCGACTAAGCAGCAGGACTGGTATTATGTTGCATTCTAATTACCGGCCTTTACCCAGAGCCCCTGTATGGCTAATGCAAACTATATTGAAGGTAAATACGCGGAAATGACCGTGGAAAGATTACCACTCAGCATGACAAAGAAAACCTTTTCTCAATAAGATACTTGAGACCTCATAGAAAATGCAAGTAGGACATGTTAAAGCCTGCACTCAGGGCTGTTGATTTAGAAAATACTAGTTCAGGGAGGAAAACAAATATTGCCAATTATTAGCCTTGGATCGAAGACTGAATATTATTATGGGCAACACACAACAGGAAGGCCATTCATTCAAACAAATCAAAATTGTTATGCGTGTTAAGTGAGGAATAAAGTCTCCATAAATGTAGCACCTATGTATTTTTTTCTCCCATGTATTTGAAGTTGGGTTATAGTGCACAAAGTTAAAAAGCAGAACCTAACCAACACTGCCATCTAGTGGAAATATGTCCTGCTCATCCAAGAGATTCATGTTGTTTCTCATAGTGACAGATTTTTGGACCTCAATGACAAGAAGTTGACTTTAGAAGAAAAGGTATAGTATATCACCACGACTACTGATTGTAGCTTTTACTACATTGGCCACTTGTTAGAAGTGTAACTGAATCATTTGCGGTAAAATATGGTTTGAATGGAATATTTTATACGAGGGCTAAATTATACTTCATCTTGATTTGCAACATGCAGCTAGGAGTGAGCAGTTCTGGCAGTAAAAGAGACTCCAAGCTGTTTAATGATGTTTGAAAGTTTGCTTTTCTAATTTGTTTGCTTAATACTAACACATAAAGCAGGGGACGGGAACCTTTTTTTGACAGAGAGAGCCTGAAACAGTTTATATTTTTAAATATTATTCCTGGAGAGACATGCTCAGAATTTAAAAGTTAAAAATACATGCAAATGTGTGCTTTTTCTGTCATTTCAACACTTAAAGTACAAAAAGTCTCAGAATTATTTTAACAACATTGTTATGCTGTTGCTAATCATTGTATAAAATTCACATTCATGCAAGACCACCCGTGATACCTCAGCAGTGAATGAGTATATAATGGTGACTGAACTAAGTCCCAAAATATTACATTAATTAATCTTGCATACCGCTTATCCTCATACGAGTCACGGGGGTGCTGGAGCATATCCCAGCCAATTCCGGCAGCAGAGAGGGGCTTACCCTGAATTGGTTGCCAGCCAATCACAGGTCACAATGCAAAAGACAACCCCTCATGCTCGCCATCACACTGCCACTAACTGGGCATCGAACACAGAATGCCCGCAATAGAGTCCGACGAAAGAACCATTGCATCATGGGTGGCCATAAAATGGCAATTGTACAAATTTGGATTTGGTAAGATGATTAGTGAAGATAAAACATTTTTTTTTAAAGAAGAATAAACAAAATACAATACCAAACATTGGGTTAATGTAAGAAAAAAAAGCAGCAGTGAAGAAAATCCATAGAAAGAAAAGAACCTGGATCAGGTCAAATTTGATGGTTGGAGGGCATGCTCAATATACTCTTGTTTCTGCATTGCACAGGTCCATCTTTCAATGTGACATCACACTCATATATCCAATTATGTAAATGTCATGAAGTGTTTTGTTCAAAGCATTTTGACAGCAAGATGTGGTGATGTCACAGAGCAATAAAGCTACCAGTGTTATTACCACATACGGTTGGACTTCCCCGCCCACCACCACCTGCAAGGAATCATTTTCAAAATTCATGTCTTAACACAAATTGATGGAATAGAGTTTGACTTGAATTTTGCAGCGTGCAAGTCACACGGTCCCCATCAGTATGACCAGGACAGAAATGCTGCGGAAGCTACAAAAGAAGCATCTATGTTCTCACCAACTTCCATCTGCTTACTAAACAGCAATTCGAAACGCCGCTTCCCAAAAGTTAAGGTAAGCCGGGCACCATTAAAACTCTCATTTCATTGCCGATAGTTGCAAACTTTCACGATGATGTATTGCAAAAATGATGTCATTGTCTGGGATAACATTCATTTGCAAAAGAGAGAGCTGATAACAATTAGAAACCATTGCAACTCTAATATCTTCGGATACAGTTACATTCTTCAAACTCGCTATTCAAGAGAGATCCTGAAACAGTGAGAGGTGGTGGTAATGATACATGTTGGGAAAATACTTGGCAATATATAACATAACATTGGAAGAAAAATATATTTCATATAGTTTTTGTATCTGGTATGTCTGTGATGGCTATACATGCGTACGTACCTACTAACTTGCTAGTAGCTAATTGCATTTTACTTTATTATCCATTTTGTTTTAGGCAAAATGGAAGGACAAGGGGATGGACGGCACAACGGGCCAAATTGTAAGTGAATCGCTTGGAACTCTATTGTCTTTGGGTGAAATAGATGTTTTGTCTGATTCATGTCAACAATTTTTCAGGCTATCGTATTCCACTGCCGATCGGAAATGGAGCACGGAATATGGAAACCCTTGGCCTGAGGGTTTTTATTTTGAATCAGGAGATCATTTTTTCCATCCACGCAATGATACGGCCGCCGGACATCAACGACGACAATGAAAATGACGGTAACACGGAAGACAACGACGAGGACGAAAATATCGAAGACAATGAGGAGGATAACGAGGACAACATCGAAGATGAGGAAAACATCGAAGACATTGAAGGGGAGGAGAATATCGAGGACAACGACAATGAGAATATCGAGGACGAAGAAGAGGAAGTTTCGGAGGAGAGCGACGGCGATGCTGACGTGGAAGACAACGACGGCGAAATGGAGGACAACGATAACGGCGCGCATCACGAGTATCACGCGGACAATAACAATATGAACGATATGCACATGAACGATGAGAATGCGGTGCTCCTCTTCAGAATCAGGGTGAGGCCGCTGCAACACGGCGACGTGTTTGACGACATTTTCCTCGAGTTGCGCCTGGTGAACAACGACGACTTTGACGAGATTGACAACAACGAAGAGCAGAATGAAGATTTGAACGAGGACAGTATCGAGGACGACCAGAACTTAGAGGAAGACGAGGATTTTGAAAATGTTGTCAATGACGACGTTGACGAAGACGATCACGCTGACGAGTGCAATAACGACGAAGGTTTTGAAGATATCGACAACGAAAATGAGAATCTCGAAGGTTTCGGTGTCATTGGCAATATTGTCAACGACAGGACCATAAAAACTGTTAACCCTGAAGTCTACCAGGACTTTGAGGAACCTCTGCCTGGACCGTCCAGGGACAGGTCTATAGAGGAAGAAGACGATGAAACGAAGAAGGGCAAGCAATTCCAGTGGTGGGACGATTCAAACTCCGACAGCTTATCCGACAACGTTCACGAAGAAGACAACCTTCATCGCCTTGGCGTGTCCAAGCAGAACGACGATGTGGATTCGCAAGACGACAAAGGGGGAAAGAAAACGCGGAAGAAGAACTTCATATCGCATTCGGAAGATGAGGACTTGACCTTTCGCTCAAGCGGACAAGATGCGGATGAGGAACTGCTGCCCGAACTCTCGAGGAAAAGGCCCAGAGCGGACGGCGGGCTCGCCTCGGAAACGGGGAGGGTCAAGAAGCGTTTTCGACACGGCAACAATTCTGATAGCGATCTAGAAGATGTGCAACAAGACTCTCGGCCGGCGTCCTCCAAAAGCTTTAGAAACGGTCAAGAGGAAGAAACTAGGGACAGCGAGAATAATACACAAGGTAGGGCTAATAATTAGCTTACGGCTCCGACGACTGTTTGGAATCATTGGTTTGAACGTCTCTCGAAGCGATCGAGGCAAAATGCAGTGCACCGCTTGGTGGCAACCAGCAGAGGCGCTGTTTGAGGTAGTCTCAACTCATTTGCTGGCTTGAAAGTAGCAGCACGGTGTCAGCTGTAGGAAGTCGAGCTACAACTCCAGGTAGCATCATCACGATCAGTACAATTACATAAATGTGAATGTTCCGAGATCTTCTTGCATGCACTTGTCTTGTGCTAAATGTGCTTATTCGTGATCACCTCTGCTAAGGAACTTTTGATAAAATATGGTGCACTAGTGGAAGATTATGATTTATATCTAAATCCAGATTTTCCATTTTTCTACATTTTCCAGATGTAAGGAAAGTGCTAGAGAAAGTTTTCATCATTTCTACAGATTGACGACATTTTGTATATTCATGTACAGATAATTTTATTGTAAAAATGCCTTTGTGAAATGAATCCCAATCTAACATTGGGTTTTTACTGCACACACATTACATCATGTCAAAGCCCAAATGACTACTTGACTCATAGCTTGCCAGCTTTTTCAGTGAACACAAATGTTTGACTTCTTAAGCCCTCTGTGGCAGTGACTGAGTTGAATAGTTAAGCAGTCAAACACAAATAGCGACATCATACACATACACGCATGATCATGTGTTGATGACATAAATTGCTTTGTTCAAAGCCTGTTGTTTATGGGTAACAAAGTTGTGATGATGAAACAGTATTAAAGCCACCATTGTATTTCTGCAAAGTGCCTTGCACCAGCTTTTGTTATTTGAAAAATCAAAAACAAGAACAACAACAACAAAAATACTATTTTCAAGTAAATGATTCCAAAGTGTCAGCTCTATGTTGTTCAGTAACCTGAATGTGTTTCTTGTATACAAACTGCAGTTTTTCAGAGCAGGTCCCTGAAGTAAAGGTATGTCTACACAAAGCATTGTTTAAAACCAAAGAACAAATGACTTCATTAGGGGAGTTTTTGCATCTAAAGTGTGTCATGATGAAACCTATAAGGTGTCAATGGGCGTGGCCAAGTGTTATTCGTAATTTTCTTAAATAGTTTTTTTAGAGAATTCAGGAGGGAGTGGTCAATTTTAGACACTTGATGATGTGGCATTTGGTCCCATGTTAAGAATATACACAAAAATCCCATGGTACTTATTAAGGCAAGTTTTTCCAAAATGTATATGTATAGTACAATTTCCTACATTTTTTATTTTTCTATACAATTTAGCATTTGAATGAAAACCTCATTTGTAAGTAATGAGGTGCTTTTATTTGTGATATTTGGATTTCTTCTAGACAAAATGGAAGGACAAGGAGATGGATGGCACAATGGCCCGAGTAGTAAGTTCACCTTTAATTCCATGAACTTTGCCCAGGAGCTATTTTCTCCTCATGTTTATTTCTGTTTGGATAAATTTCAGGTTATCATATTCCGCTGCTTATTGGAAATCGACCTCCCAACGACGACCCAAACATGGAGTACATTGTGGTACTCGATTTTATCGTGAATCAGGAGATCATATTTGTAAACGATGGCGAGCCGTGGCCAAATGACATTGAAATGAATGTCAATCAAAATGATGACAACATAGACATTATCATTGAAAATGATAGTCAGTTGGGAGTAGCTGTCGGGGCCGAGGTTGAGATCGGAGTCATTCGGACCGAGGAGGACGAAGAACCTATACTGGGATCGCCGAGGCATATCCGCCGGTGTGAAGACGACGACGACAGCGACAGTTTCCGCTGGTGGGACGAGTTTGACGGCAACAGTTCAGACGGCAGCGCTGAGCCAGATGTCAATGAAGTCGAACCCCCACTGATGAGACAAACGCAAGCCAACTTGTATCTCATGAGTTTAAGCGGCCATCTGACGCACAGCTCGGGCATTCTAGTTTTGGCCGAGGGGGGCAGAGCTTCCAAAGAGGGGGACGCTTTCTGGGAGCAAGACTTGGAAGATGAGCCAATGAGCACAGCGTGTACAGAAAAATTCAAAGAACACCACGAAGAAGGAAATGGTAGCATCCTGAACTGACTGGGGGGGAAAAAATGGGATTAAATTCATCACATTTTTGATGGATACTTATCGTGACTTTGAGCACAGTCATTTGTTTAAATTAAAACTATGTGTAGTGCATGTTTTGAATAATAAAATGCCCTTTATTGGCTGTGATACGTTCAGATTTTTGTTATAGAAAAAAATTAACTAAAAAAAAAAAAAATTCTTAAATCAAAATGAATAAAGGGATTGTTGTGAAACTCGCATTTGTCAAATGAAAGAGAAAGGTGATTATATTCTGAGGTAATGTAGTTAAATGTCACAATGGTCACAGAATTAAATTGTTTTGTACTATACTATAGCACAACTAGTAAAATACATTTACACAATACACTTTTGTCCCAAATCCAAAACGTATGGACTAAAAAAAATGAATATTGAGTTTTCCACAGTACTCTATATCACCAGGAATCCCTCTTATGTTCTAATTTGAATATTTTACATGAAAAGCATAGCATAGAGCAAAGCTGGATTTCAAGTGACATCACATTGAATATACGTAACATCACAACGATGTAGGCATGTCATCAATTTCTTTGGTCAAAGCACATCCTATTCAATTTATTGACACGTGTTGCTATGACACAAAGGAGCAAGTGTTGTTTGTCCATGCTCCGTTGAGGAGACCGTTTTAACCACCCTTTTTACATTTGAAGTGCATTTCTTTTTCCCAGACAAAATGAAATGTTCTCCAAATTATGTCGAAAGTTTATTATGATACCATAACTAACTCATTGAGTTCAGTTCAGCATGATCAGGACTGAAATATTACAGAAACCAAACAACTATTTTACACACCAATATCCAGAACACAGGTAAGCAATTTTTTTCACTATACAATTTGTCTATAATATCTGAGATTATCACCAAGGAAAACAAAATTGACTTAACCTGCAGTTTTGGTTATTCATATTCACTTTCAGGCAAAATGGATGGACAAGGCGATGGATGGCACAATGGTCCAAATAGTAAGTTCTTCGACATTTTATGTCAAACTCATATTTGGCCCAACAGTCATGGTAATATTTAATATATGAATAACATTGCAGGTGTCCGTTTACCATTACCAAGAGGTCTCCGCCCACCAAATGATGAACCAAACATGGAGTTCATTGCCATCCTCGATTTTATTGTGAATCAAGAAATCATCTTTGTGAATGAACCCGAACAATGGGATCTGGATGACAATAATCAAAACAATAATCCAATTCATATCAATAACCTGAACGTGCAAGACAACGTCTTCATTGGACCGATTATTGACAATGTTCTTGTCAACCAACCACGTGCTGCTGCTGCTGCTGTTGCTGTTGTTGAAGCTGCGAGTCAGAATGACGGCAATCAGCGTTTGGAAGCAGTGGAGAATTTGCCTGACCAATCAAGGGAGCGTCCTAGAAATGACGACGATCAAATTATAAGCAATGGGCAAACAAGGCCCGCTTTAGAGAATACCTCAGATAGTGAGGAAGACTTAGATGAAGCCAACAAAGAACCACAGCCTGGACCTTCCCAGCAGAGATCCGAAGGCAGTGACGACAACAGAACACAGCGTGACACTCATTTCCTGTGGTGGCACGAATTCCACCAGAAAAGCTCGGAGAGTAGCCCCGAATTTGACTTTTATGAAGTAAATCCTCTCCTTAGTGAATCCAACCAAAGCTTGGACTCTCAGGACGAGAACGAAGAAATGGAATCGAGACCTCCGGGAGAGTTTTCCATGATTGGCCAATGTCTGAACGATCTCTCTCGAAGCCTCATTAACAGCGACCCAGCTGATATAGTTTCCGACTGCGAAGAGAGGTTAAAAGACTTCATCGAACTCGAAGAGGCTGAGGACGAGTCACGGCTCGAATCGTTCAGCGATAGTTCAACATGCAGACACGGATCGGAAAGAGGAAGCGACAAGTTTTTTCAGTGGGACAACCTCACTTCTGACAAAACCAATGACCAAGACCACCCCGAAGAAAACTCTCCAACTTGTGGATCAGACCAAGATGATCTGGATTCGGAACAGTCAACATTAGGAGTCCCTAATGAATTTTCCGATCCGGTAGAGCAAGACTGTCAAGATTCCTCATCTAAGAAAGACGATGTTTCTTCTGATGAAGACCCACTGCCAGGAACATCCAGCTGGATGTCAAACGATAATGACGGACACAACTCCGACACCCTCAGCGGCAACCGTTTGAGATGGTGGCATGAGTTTTGTCCTCACAGTTCGGACAGCAGCACAGATGTGGAAGACACCGAGGGGGTTCCTCTTGCTGGTGCTTCTCGGAAGAGGTGCGGATGCGAGGATGAAGAAGAATTTGAAACAAGAATCAGCAAACGGTTCCGTTTTGGCTGTGAAGGCATTTCCGATGACACCACCGATGGAGAAGAGACCGAAGAAGAGTTTAAAGGACTCAATGAGAATTTGCAGCCCAATAATACTAAAGGAAAGAAAAGATTAAGGTTGCAGGCAGACGTTTCTGTAAATCATAAATGTAGCTCCAGTTCTTCCACGTGCATCAAAAAATGCCACCAGGAAATTGCGGCTAGTCTTAGTGACCAGGAAAAAGAGGAGGACTCTCAGGCGGCACCGGACAAAGAAAGGTTGTTGCAAATTGAAAAAGGATGCGACAAAGACTTCCAGGTCGGACAACTGAAAAGTTCTGAAGACGTCGACTCAGGGGCAGCTGAAGCTCAACCTCTGAAATTAAGTTTGGGGGACAACCTTGCCTTACTGAGTTTAAGCAGCCATCTTTCTCAAAGAAAACTTAAAATAGTCAGGTTCCAGGAGGAAACTACTTCCCAAGACAGTGATCCAGAGGCTGAGGAGGACATTTTAGCAATGCCCCCTCAAGAGACCTTGAATAAAGATGGGAACACCAGCGACAAATAAATGGACTTTAGGATCATTTTCACAGAAAGTTGATCCCAATGTAGTTCATCTCACCAGGAAAATCGTCTAAAATGTTAGATATCACTTCTGTCTAAAGGAAATTGGGAAATCCCTAATTCTGCTGAGAACTGTAGCATTGTGTGTGCATTATGAAATGAATTCTCTCATAATTTTTTCGAGTTTAGTCGCTTTGCTGGCTTTATTGATCAAAACGAGACAGTTTTTCTCACTCTGTTAATGTGATCTGAAATAGATCGGACAATTTACAAAAGTGTGTTTTGTCATTTGTGTGCATGCTATACACATCTCGCCTTGGTCAAATATAGGATTATATTTATATCGACTATCATTTTTTATCTATTTTCATTGAAAGTTGCTGGCAGTGGATGAGCGGTATTGGCCATCACTATCAATGGGAGCCAATGAGTTATTTTTCATGGAAGGACAAAATGACATCATCTATTAAGTGCCAACATCATCACGATGATGTAATCGTGTGATGACATGGTTGCTTTGTTCAAAGCATTTTAACTTACTTTTTCATATGCTGGTCCGGCCGGCACAGACTCGACCATTATATTGGTTATGGACTACAACGAATTTCACGTTCATGGCACAAATGGGAATGCATTTTCATCAGTATGATAGGTAAGGCCTGCAAAGGAACTCTTTATATTATCTACAACTTCAGGCCACTTCCCTGAGGTTAAGGTGAGTCCGTTATTACAAAATAGACACTGAATTATGTGGAGGGTTTTTACTGTCTAAAAAATAACCGATAAACAACTTTCTTTTTTCGTTTAGAATTCCTATGCACGAAATGGAAGGACAGGGAGATTCACGGCGCTCTGGTACTTGACATTTGTATTGACATTTAGGTCAAACTGAACACATTTCGGCAGCAGACTTTTTAATGGCATTGACGTGTCGAACACGTTGCAGGGTACCGTATTCCGCTGGACTTGGGACGAGAGGAACCCAATTTAAGATTTCGCAGATTCAGCATTTCCTTGCACAGTGATGAAATCGCCTTCATAATTGAGGCCTCGCCAAGGCAACCTCCGAACGACCACGACCGCAACGAGGACAATGCCAATATTCGCAACAACGCCAATGAGGTCAACAGAGAAGGCGACAACGACAGCAATAGCGAACATGACCTCGATGGAGATGGCGACGTAGACGGAGACAGCGACGGCGACCGAGACGACGACGGAGACGGAGATGCGGAAGACACCGAAGACGGCGACGGAGACCGAGATGGTGACGGAGGGGAAAACAATGACGACGTCGACAACGATGCCCAAAATGAAGACAGCGACGTCGATTTGATGCTTGAAGATAACGAAGAACTGTACAATTTTGTCAATGCCCGCGACCAGTATGCATGGATCCGCTTCATTTGGCAGGTATGGCCATTTTCATTGGGCAATATATTTGAAGAAATTGTCTTTGAATTCCAGGGAATACGTGAGGAAGATGTGGCCATTCGCGACTATGATATCATGCAAGAAAATGCCGACGAGAATGACCAGAATGCTCTAAATGACGACGACGGTAACAATGCTGACGTTGAGGATGCGTCCGATGACAGTGACTCAGAAGTTGGTGTCAACCAGCCATTGGAGCAAGTAGATGAACACCCTCTGCCTTTTCCTCTCCCTCTGTCTTTACCGTTGCCTGCGCCAGTCACACCAAATGTCAGATCTAAAGTTGAAGAAAGTGACGAGGAAGCGTTTCGATGGTTGCATGATTTCGATTACCACGTTTCGGAGAGTTTGGGCCCAGAAGCGGAGGAAGAAGACCCTGTGCTCGCCGGATGTGACAAAAAGTCGAGGGATAACACACAAGATGGGAGGAAAGAGAGAAAGTTGGGACTACAACTATGTAACGAGCCGGATCGCAGTATCAGGAACAGTCATTTGGTTACGGAGGAGAGCGGAAATATCACTTGTTTCAGTGAACTCGAAGCAGAGACGGAAGTGTCGGCTGGACCATCCAGGAAGCGGTCGAGGGAGGAGGCTGGACTTAACCAAGAAAGAAGAAGTAGTAAACGTTTGTGTCGGCGCGCTGAATGTGAGGGTAAGACTTTTGATGGCAGTGCTGAAGACGCCATTTCTTCTGGGGCTACAAAAAGGAAAAGCTGAACAAATCAGTTGTTGAGGACACATAATGAGGAGGCGAGGTGACATTAAAATAATATTTTGGAAAACATAAGTTCCTTTAGTTGTTTTCCCAAACCTGGCATTATATTTAAAAAATATCAGCTATTTTTAGCCATAATAACCTCAGACGCAACAACAAAAATAGTGCAATATCCAATTCCATGGCCCCAATGTAACATTCCATATAGGAATTTTGAAATTTTATAGTGTCAAAATGTTAATGCAATATTCCAGGCATTCCTTGTAGAAAAAGTGTATAATTGGGTAATTTAGTCACCATCTCATGGTTTAAGGCACTGCTGTTTTCACCATTTTAAGAGTCATTGAGCAACCAATATAATCATTTTCATGATCAGGCATAAATCAGAGCAAGGACATAACTGAGTCAGATTTATATTAGAAAAAAATTGCAAACGCAGATCAGGTCAAATACACAATTTACTATTTGCTAAACTGTATGACTTCTCAGTTTAGGAATATTCAGAATGTCAAAGCCAACTTAGCATCATTTTCCAGGTCGCTGCTTCTGTCTCAATTTTTAGAACACACATTGAGTTCAATTAAGGTCTCCCAAGTGCATGCAGCTGGCAACATTTTTGAGAGAATGCTGCTGAATTCCACACAAATGAAGGCTCCAAATTGGATTCCTGTACACTCTGCAGTAATAGGTTTTCATTGTTGTTTCCCTATGGCTTTATCACAAATGTAGACACAAAGACAAGTTAAATTGCCAACACCGTTTTGGATGAAATATTAACAGCCAACTCAATATAATAGTAAAAAAAAAGTAAACAAGTGTCCATCCTGGTCCAAACATCTGTCATGTTCTGACTGCAAACCATTTCATAATTATGGATGGAAAATGTCATTTGGAATGATTTAGGTGAGCTCTTAGTTTTAAATTGATGACATGATATAATATAAAACTCATGGCCACAAGAGGACGTCCATTCCCCGTTGAAAAGCAACTGCTGAGAAGGTAAGCGTCTTTTTTTAAACTCAGCAATTTCAGGCTAATTTAGAACGACTTGGCTATTTATACAAAGGCTAATAACTCAAATAATTGTCCTCTGGAAATTGTTGTTTTTGGTAGTCCACTTTATGACTGGAGATAATCCTTAAAATGAATGGCAATTTCTTTAATTTTATGTCAGTTGTTTCTTTGTCATGTTGTAGTTGTAGTTTCCTTTAGGGGCCCATTACTTCTGCCAATCCAAATAAATCTATGTTAGTGTCATAACATTTACTGGCTAATTTGTAAAGTACCTTTAACTGGAAATTTTGATTTTTTTTCAAAAGTTCATTCATTATATTACTGATAAACAGCTCATTTTTTCTTCCATGATGAAATCTCCATGTCTCTGTGCTTTTCAATGCTGTTTTACTCAAGAGTTTTCTCATTTCTCGCGGGATTGAAGGGTTTTTTGTTAAATTTTATTCTTATTTTGGGCCTGCTTTATGAGCCATTTAGCCACATTGTGCCTAAATGGCAACTTAAAGCGCATATGGGATCATTCAGGTTTTTTTTCCTTGAAGTGTGTCAAATGAATTTGGACATTTGATTGGCGTGTCCAAATCAGATGGGAATCTTCTTCCTCATCACTAATTGGCAACTGATTGGCTCCAGATTTGTAAGTGGAGCCTGCTAATACGCATGTGCACACTAACTAGAATTTCAGCTGAACGAGCAATGAATGCAGTCATAATAATGGCATTGTCCCTATCTGAGGATGGTACACTGGATTCAAGAAAATTGTTGAGCATCTTAGGGGGTTTTAATGCTGGAGGCAAAAATGCACCAGGGGCCAAATGGAGATAATTTTTGGACATTGGGATAACTTTTGAACCCAATGTCCATTGCTCTCAAGCCTATTAAAATTCTATGTACTCCAAAAACTACATCATGATCGACAATAACACTAGCAAGGCACGAGCCAAGCCTTTATTATTGCAAGTAATGATTTGAATTTGAATTTAAAAAATCCTGCATAGATTGAGCAACACCAATCCACTTTTGAAAGAAAGTGGAAGGATTACAAGTTGGTCTGTGCATGATTTTTCTCAAAGCGGCCTTCAGCCCAAATAGTTTAGACACCCCTTGATTATTCGCATGTCCCAAATTAATATTATACCTATAATTATATTCACCCTAAATTTTTCTGGCCAAAATCTCCAGAAATTGCAGTTTCCCGTTTTCTCAACAACCGCAATTTGTTCCACCGAAGCAGCATCAACAGGTTCAATGTTAAATTCTAATTACGACATCCATATGGCAGCACTGGAACGAGTGCGTAAAAGTTGTGTGGCATGTGTTGTAAAAAGCCAGCGCAGTTGTGGAGTGTTTGAGGGGAACCTTGGGGGGCTACAGGACATTCATGCAAATAATAGTTTTGGTCTGTGGTACTTTTGTTGTTGGATTCTGGCATCTTTAACACTTTCATGCCTGCACAATTAAAATGAACACAGCCATAATGCATGTAGTATTGAAATATTGGGTTGCCCTTCTCTGTATGCTCATACACACACACTCAAGTCGCCCCCTCCTCTCCCCCACACATGCTTGGGGAAAATGTGTGTTTGATTTGAATGGGGAGTTGCCTACCCCAGTCTTGCTTTACAACATATGGACGACCGCTCGCCTCTCAGTTGGGTTGAGGCGCGCCTGAGAGAGCAAGAGAGAGAAAGAGAGGTGGTCCACATTTTTACTTGGGACTCCGTGGCGCGCCTTTCCCTTTTAACGCTTTAAAGGAAAATCAAGAAAGTCAGTCGTGGGAGAGATTTAAGGGCAGTTTTTTCACTCTAGGAGGCTAATTTGTGGAAGGCTTCCAATACGGCTTGCCTGGTAAGTTGAATCTGATTATCATTTCAGCAAGTGTGTAGTGCACAATGACAGGTTACATGAACCTGCCATTAGTGTCAAATGAAGCCAGTGGCTGTCATTACCTTATTATAGGCTGAGCGGCTGCGTATGCACGCACATTCACAGACAGGTGTCACTCTTACCAGTTGGGGGGCGGGGGGCAGCGGAGAGGAGTGAGTATGCACTGTTTGGAGGAGATGGAAGCTTAAAGGGGCAATTCTGAGCCAAGGCTGTACGCCAAAGCAAGCAGTGCGCCTCTCGGTTGCCTTCTTCCTTCAACATGCGTGTGTCACTTCCAATATTTTCCTAGCTCGCAGTTTCTACACCTGAAAACATGGTGTCAGTAAGAATTGCATTGTAAGCAGACTGTTATTTGCCTCTCTGGAAAAGTGTATAAAATTGAGGTTAACTTGAAAAATACTAAAAATGTGAAAGCGGTATATATTTGCAGTTCGATGGATTTTATTCGAAAGTAATTTCAGTTTATTTAGTTCAAGCCATGATTTTGGTTTTAATTTTTCTTTTAAGATATTAAACTACAGGTAGAATAAGAGCCAAAATCCCAATCAAGGCATTTTTTTCATCTAATTTATCCAGGAAATTCCCATTTATTTTGTGACATCTTTGAGCCTTATTGTTTTATTGATTTTTTTGTTGGTAACCTTTACATTCGGCTACAACAACTCAGGTACATAAACTAATTGATTATTTTTACCCTGGGGTTCAATTATGAGATTAGATTTTGTCTTTAGCAAAAGCTGCTACAAATGTCCCCTGATGGGTCACATTGTCTTGAAGTAAAAAAAAAAACTCATTTAAAAAAGCTAAATCAGAATTGGTTAGTGCAAATTAAACATAATCACATTCTTTTTGCTTTCTGTTAACTTTAAAATGTCCAATAACTAGCCCTGTGGAGTACATTTACATCAATTGACTCCATTTCTGACTGTTTTGTAGTTTCTGTACTACCTGAGGCTAAAGTGGAATAATCAAACCCCTGAAATGATGAGTCCCACTCCCTCTAGGCTCACTGCTTGATAACAAGACCCGAGCTAAAAGCGACAGTCAGTTCGAACGTTCTTATCTTAACTGCCTCAAAGGCATTAAAGCATGCCCCTATTGCCCCTTGAAACAGTGTCAGCCACTTGACCTACTTCTCACCAGTCATGATTGGAATCAGTCCACGGAAGGAGAATCTTGGAATCGAACCTTCTAAACACAAAGCATCACTTGCATGTGTTTGTTTTTTGGCAATGTTTTTATTTAATTACTTTGCTGGATATCTATCATGAAAAAGGTAGAGCCAAGCTGCCACATGATGTGTGCCAGCTAATCCCAGGCAACACTTTGCAGATTTTGGTCACTATGTCATGTATATGTGTGCGTGTGCGTGCGTGCAAGCGTGTGTGTGTGTGTGTGTGTGTGTGTGAGAGAGTGTGTGTGTTGGTCACATTGTGAGGAGTATGTAATTCCAGTTTTTTCTTATTAGGCTAATTTTTTTCAGTCATGCGGAATGTCTGTATTTTGCCTGTCTGTAAAAAAAGTTTTAAAAAGTGAGAATTTAAGCCACATTAAATTATTTCGTTTATTCTCACACCACCAAGAATTAACTGTGCAAAATCATAAAAAATAACAAAAAACATAAACACCCTTAACTTTAGTTAAGCCATGTGTTGCCCTTATGACAAGAATCGGTAACACTAGAATGACACATGGAGCGATGACCTCTACCATGGAAAATGAACCTTCCTGTGCTGGATTTGTTTAACATTTATGGAGTTTTCAAATAAAAGTGAAGGTACGATGGCCAAACTTCGTGATTTATAGAAGTTACTGATAAGTTCCAACATTGCACAAATCAATCTGGCATAGAGTATTTGGCTATTCTTTTTAAAAAGCCAAGATTAAGATATTTTATGTCTCACTTCTCTTAGTCTAGCAACATTACAGACACTCACTCACTCACTTACTCTCTTGTAATTTAGAGGTGAAAGTGCGGTCGCCACGTCAGAGGCCGTGTTGCTTTTATTTTCACTTTGACAAATTACATGTGTGCGCGCGCTCGCCTCAAGTGTTAAAATACCTGTCGTCCGTCGGCGTGACACTTAAGACACAGGAGGACGACACAGGCAAATATCGGCGTGTTTCAACCTGCCTGCTCGCCGCGTCCCGCTTGGCCTGCATGCATGTGTCGGCCATACGTTTCCTCCAGGTGTGTGAAGGTGTGTGTGGTCTGCGTCAAACTATATTCTGTGAATTAAACTTAAATTCCCATAGCGCTTGGGGGCATGTGTTGAAATTATCTTTAATTGTTAATGAATCCTTCTTTGAAAGCCTAAACTTTTGAGAAACACTGGACTAAAAGTTGATGATTTAGCATAAAAGGTGGTTTTAATGTTCAACGATAGCCACGCAATCATCCAAGAATTCCAAGCACTTGATGAGCTATCTATTTTTTTAGCTCTAAGTGCAACCTTTCTATTGGCTGTGGGCGACATATTGCACTTGAGTCACATAAAGAGGAAAACAACTGAGACTTTTAGTGAATTAAATTTTTAAAAAGCATGCCCACCTCTTCTTTTCTTAAATTCTCGTCTCCTTCTCAACAAACCACTTCCTCCCGCAGCCACGAGCGCCTAACTTGACCAACAGCCAACCTCACTGCTCCCAAATTTCCCACACACTTAAAAGAAAATGCATTAAACACCTTTGGAGAAATGATCGTGTGTTTTCTTTCGATTTTGTTTTATGTTTTTGGCAAAAATCTATACATTTTTTTATGTTGGAGCCTCTTACATGAATTCATAAAACATTTAGAAAGAAAATCACAACCGCACACCTAGCGGACATACCATCACGTTCTATGTATATTACTGATGTCACAATATTGAGAGTCCTCGAGTTACGACTTCGTTCACTGTTAACGTCGAAAGTATGGAGAACAACTATTGAAAATGAAACCAAAACAGCCAACTCAGACATGCAGTGAATTCAGAAAACACAAATTAACATTGCAACCTGAAGATTACAGGCAACCTGATTTATTTTTTTAGGTTACGTGAACCGGAAGTAGTTGACTTTGACTTTAGGTGACATATGGTCTTTGTGACCACAAAATGGCATTTTCTCGCAATGTAGTCAATCAACCCGATTTAACCTTTCTGTCTCGCGGCTGAATGAGTGCCTAAAACTTTTCCATCCTCTCGTAATTTTCCTCTCCTCTTGAAATGCCTCCCCCTCACCAAAACATCGACACAGTAAAAATACACAGGCATATCAGCAAATTTTGGGAGAACTACCTTCACCTCAATATCCCCCTTGAACTTTCTCTCCCTGTTTTTTGGCGGTGGATAGAATTATGTTGATCTTGAGAACTCTGCTCAGAGTCCCGGCCAGAACCCGATACATTGTTTTGTGGGGCGTTCAGTGTCATTTTCTTCAATGAAATGATAGAGAGGGCAGGGATGAGATCCAGTCACTTGTTCGATAGTCCAAACAAAGTTTTAAGATTGAAGTTTAAAGTCTTGCAAAAATGAAAGTGGTCAAGCCGAGTCAAGTCAGCCAATCTTAGTTGGCTATACTTCTAAGTGGTTCTCATTGATATTGTAGTCTTTTTTTGCACGTAACAATTTTGACGTGCATAACTATAATTATGCTGAACTGAAACCAATTTTTTTTCCCGGTTGAAGGTTTCAGACACCTCTCAATGCCCCCTCGCTCCATCCCAGAGCAGATAAGAGCAGGGTTTAAAAATTTGTCAGTGATCCCTCATCTAATGACGGCCTTGGCTGGGAGCGAAGACCCACCTCCCCCTTTCCCTTTTTTCAGAATGTGTGTTAAGATTGGCCTGCGACTTAAATATGTTAAAAAAAATCCCTGATTTGCTTTTTATTCTAGAAATCTCACATCTGGTGTGTTTTTTTCTGCCTTTTTTTCTATACCACAAAACGTAAAACTTGTAAGTCAGTGTACCACCGGGGCTTGTAATGTCACTCGTCATTATCTTTTCTTGTTCCTCTGCTCTCATTTCATCCACCATTGCACTTAACGACGGAGGTGACTCCATTGTCGGCCTTATTAAAAAAAGCCTCTGAGGTTGTGGAAGGCTGCTAATAACCCCACCAGGGATTACTGTAGCGCAGACTGAAGGGACAGCAGGACACCACACCAGGTCTCCTCTCACTGTCACCCGAGCGAGGACCCCTTTTCCTCCCCCGTCTTGGAAAGGGGCTACCCGACCAGCGTGAAAGGCTCCCACTTGGGATACAAAGCGGCTCAGCTGTCCCGCTCCTATCCTCGCCCCCCTACCCGGAACCCTCCTCTATACACCCAAGCCAAATAAAGCCTCTCAGCGACTTCTGTTTTCCTAATCTGTGAACTCTGACTGAGGCGCCCACGCTTGAAAGAGAGACAACTCAACATGGGATGATCTCCCGGTGACAGGGAGAAGCTGAAAAAACGAAACCCGGAATGCCTGTGCTGAAACCACGAGACCACCCCATCGTCCTTCCATTCTTGTCCTTTTCGGCTTTCCTCTGCTTCACCCCCACGTTTTACCTCCAATTTCATTTCTCCTTCTTTTCAGCTACATCAGCTCACTTTGCTAATTGGCTAGCAATCAATAATTAAAACCAGTGACTGACTTCCAAATGCTAAATGGTTTGCTTTGTAGGAGTGTATCGTTGGAGTTGGATCAAGGAATGTCATCCTCGGATGCGCAAATTGCTCCTTATTATAGATTTTTACTTCTAGTAAATATTTCATTTACTTTTAATAATTTATTTCACATTTTAAAGTTTAATTAATGTCAACAGTTTTTTTTCCTCAAAGCCCTTTTAGATACATTTTTGAATATTTGTGCTAGAGAAATAATTCCTACTAATGGTCATAGAAAATCTGAGGTTATGTTGGTACTTTAATGCAATCCAAATACCCAAATCCACAATTTGTCGATTTGGTAGCTTGTATGATTTTGGTTAGTTAACTCTTTGGTTGCCATTGACAGCCATAGATAAAGAGTTAAAATGGATTGGACCTTGGTTGCTTACAATGGATGCTTTTATTGTAAATTCATATTCTTTTACTAATTACCATAGAAATACTGTGAATACACACTGACATCACATCAAACCACTGCATGAATCTGATACACCGATAGACTTTAAACCGCAAAACTATTCATCAGTTTTTTTTATTTCTCACATTTAAGTTTTTTCAAGGTGCCAGCAATCAAAATGTATGAAAATACATTTCGACCCGAAGGATTGTCCTGGACCCGCAGCAGTTTCAGCGTCAACCACATCTTATGAAAAACAATACGTGATCCCATTATGGATGCCAAAAAGCTGAGATATTTCGATGCTGAGACATGTTGTTAGCATTACAAATGTCTGCCAGCTTGACCGCAGTGGTGAAGAAGAATTAATGATCTTAAAAGATTACATGAAACTTCTGTTTTTCATTATGATGTGGGATAAGTCATGAGGTTTTCATTAAAAAAAAAAAAAAAAGAAAAAACGTAAGCGTCCCCTCCAGAAGGTGTGCTTTGTCACTGCTCCCACTTTGTTTCACCGCCCGCTCATCTCCCAGGCCGGGCCATATTTAGTCATTCCAAGTACTGAAACGCAGCATCGCAGTCATCCACCTTAATCTGTCTCCCTTAAGTGTCTTGTTCCATCCATCTCATATTTTTATGCCCTAGTCACCTTCCTCCTCTCTCGCCCTCCTGTTGCTTCCATTAATCTCTGTCCACTCCATGTCTGCTTTCTGACTCTCCATGTGATCGTGTCCTTACTTTTAACATCTTCCCTTCCAGGCTTTTTTTCATCCACGCTTCCGCAGTTGTTAAATCTGGATGCTTTTAAGGACATGTCGGACTTTTGGCTTCCTACTCCCATCCTGGAACTTCTCAAATCCGCCTTCTCTTTTCTCGGATGAACTTGGAAGTTAGGCATGCATGCTAATGAGTTGCTAATTCCATCATTCGTTTGAGCGTTCTCCTCACGGTAGCCGGCCTTTTTGATGGAGTGCCTTGGCTGATGAACTCTCCCCATTTCAACTTCCTCGGGCTCGGATTCATGCAATTGATCATTGTCCGGTTTCCTCTCTAATCATTTCTGCTCAGCCTCCTTCCTTGAAATCAATTTTTCATATCATGATTGCAACAGCGTGGAATGTATTTTTTTCTCCAACTCCTGCTTGCATGCTTTTCATTTCTTTTAGGATGAGTGTTGTTTTTGCTTTTTAGAAAACAGGCACGAAAGGGGATATGCGCTCACTAAATCCAGACATTTGCCTTTACAAATTATTGAAGTAGGTTTGAGTTCACTAACTGGGTAAAATTATACAAATAGAAAACAGTAATCATCATAAAGTGAATTCTGAGATTGCTTTACAATAAACATTTAAACATAATTGTGCTAGTGACTGAGTATTGAATTGGGGTGGTATAGGTTGACACTATTTTCTAATGATTTTGCTGCTTAAAAGTACTTTGTTGATGGTCTGAACAACCAGAATCTTATAAAGTATAGTTTTCTTTTTCTGTGGCCACTTTAGAAAGCCTCATTGTTTGTCCTGAGTGAACCTCACAAAGGCATTAAAAAGTCGAACTCCAGAATCTTAAGTTGTTGAGATTTGTGTCGGTTTGACAATTTTAGAAAACCTTATTTTCACCGTATGCAAGAATTGTTCATGATTTTTATTTTATTATTTTTTTTTCACCTGTTCTGTTCAGCTGGTTGGAAACACACAATTGTCACCATTTTTAAATTTTTAATTTGTCCAATTTAACAGATATATATTTTATCCTTACACTGACTCATATTGCTTCCATTGAAAATGTATTGATGAACATTATTTCTTACAAAATAATGTTTATATTGAATTTAAGATTGTGTCAGCATAGCCCTAATGTGTTATTATTGTACTCGAGGAATAGATCCTCAATCTAAGCAAAAAAAAAGAATAATCAAAGTCATCGCAAATTACATATTCTAATACACCTACCAATGAGAATATTTCTAACTTGTATCCACTTGGCATTCCCTTTCTTTCCTTCAGACGTGTTTTCTTTTAACACCCAGTGTCCACTTGAGAAGCCCAAGTGCAGATGAGTGCTCACATTTGCCAAGCACTCATTTGTTGTTTTGTATTTTAAGGGTCGCAATCCCTGGACCCTTCACACATAAGAAGAAGAAAACTCTTGTCTTTCCGACCGCCCTCAAATCCATCTGTCTCCTTTCCTCGCTTGACTGAAGTGGATACAGAGGCCACCTTTTGTCCTTCGCAGATGAAGAGGGATGCTGTTGTGTGAGGTAGAGAGTGCGGGCAGGAGGAGGTGGCGGCGGTGATTCATTGTAATTTAATAAATACCACACAAAGAGGGATGTGGCTCTCTTCTCAAACCCCTTCAGCTGTCAGTTTTCAAATGAGGCACCTCTAGATTTGACACCCAGGGAAGGAAAAGGGGGATTAGGGAAGGAAAAGCCCCAGGCTTTATTCATCTCCTTCTGTCTTTCAGCCCCCACCCCAATAGCTTTCTCACCCTGAACCCCTTCAAGCTTTCTTTGGGCCCAAGAGGCCCCTTGTCTAACTGTGGCTGTAGAAATGATGTCACCCAGGTACCAATCAAGGAACGCACATCTTAGACATTGATCACTTGTTGTGTATTCAGTTTCCATTGAATGTAACTAATGTTGCTTGTTCCAGAGTCAAGCTCTTTTAGAGCCATAATGGTTCGTCCACATCGGAAAACACCTGAAAAGTGCATTTTTAGCAAGCATAGTTGTTGTAATTCTTAAACAGAGGTCACATCTAAAGTCCATTGCACAACACCACTACCAGGGATTACGGGATGCCATGTTACCGAAGCATGACCACAATGTTTTGACACCAGAAGAACATTGCAGTACGGCCAGTAATGATATTCTTTTAATTGTCTTTTGTTCTCAAATGTCTATCTTTTGGATTCAAATGGCAATTGTTAAATTAAATTGTAATGATCATTAAGAATACTAAAAAGTTTGGGTTTTTTTTATTACTTGAAGTCACAGTTTCAAAGATATGAGAATTCTGTCTCATGCCAATTAACCAAGCTATTGACCTTCTGTGATTTAAATACAAACAAAGTAACAAAGATAAGATAGTTTGGTCCTTGAGCCTTGATCTCAGGTGTTAAAAAAATCCCACAAACTACAAAACCGATAGTCTTACATGTCCGATTTTTTTGGGTCAAATGAGATAGACATGTTTGTAATTGCTCAGCCGTGGCAGAAGCCTCCGCTTGACTGAGTGCCCTTTTAGTTATTTCCTTTTGTGGTAACAATATGAGTTTGACACTGACCTCTCTGTTTGTATCTGTCTCTTGCAGGAAGGGCCTTCCACGAAGGGTCAGCGAGCACTGACAATCTCTCCCCTCCGGGTTGCAATTAAGCACAGCGAGGAAGATTTTAGCGAGAAGTTCGACACGTCTGTGCGCACTCTGGCTCTTAAAATTGTTCGTCTAACTTCTCTGGTGGTCACGCACGTATCCCCATCTGAAGAAAAGTACGTTCACATCCGGCCAGGCCCTCGGAGCAGAATGAGGGAACCCTGGACGTACCTGCTGTGCATGTGTCTCCTGGCATGTTCAGCATCCTCACACAATTCCAACAACCCCTTCGCGGGGCAGCAGACACCCACAGATCCTTGCTACGACGACGCCGGGGCAGCCCGCCGCTGCATCCCCGAGTTTATCAATGCAGCTTTTGGCAAAGAAGTGACTGTTTCCAGCACGTGCGGCCGCCCGCCATCCCGCTCGTGCAGCGTGGTGGAACGCGGCGACGACCGGCCTTCGGTGCGGGCGTGCCAAATCTGCGACGCCGCCGACCCCCGTCGCTCCCACCCGGCTTCCTACCTCACCGATCTCAACTCGGCTCACAACGTGACTTGCTGGCAGTCGGAAAACCTCAACACCTCGCCGTACAATGTGACTCTGACTCTTTCCCTGGGGAAGAAGTTTGAGATCACCTACGTGAGCTTGCAGTTCTGCTCGCCCAGGCCTGAGTCGCTGGCCATCTACAAGAGCATGGACTACGGCAAAACATGGATGCCTTACCAGTACTACTCGTCGCAATGTCGGCGCGTGTACAATCGGCCCAACAAAGCCGCCATTACCAAGCAGAACGAACAAGAAGCTCTATGTACTGACGGCCACACTGACCTCTACCCACTCTCCGGAGGACTCATTGCCTTCAGTACTTTGGACGGACGACCATCTGGCAAGGATTTTGACAACAGCCCGGTCCTTCAGGACTGGGTGACTGTCACTGATATTCGGGTGGTCTTCACCCGTCCCCAGCAGTCCCGGGAACTGGCACTGCCCGCTGGAGGCAATGGCGGTGGAGGGCGAGACGAAGACCCCTTGGCGGTCACCTCCACCTTGCCGGCGTACTTCTATGCGGTAGGCGATTTCCAGGTGGGCGGAAGGTGCAAGTGTAACGGCCACGGGTCCCGCTGCCTGAAAGACAAGGAGGGCAAACTGGTGTGTGACTGCAAACACAACACGGAAGGACCCGAATGTGACCGCTGTAAACCCTTTCATTACGACCGGCCGTGGCAGAGAGCTAGTGCCCGCGAGGCCAACGAGTGTCTAGGTGAGTACTTTTTCTTTCTTTCCCTAGGTTTAAATTAACTAAAAATACCCTCAAGACAATCAAATGTGTTTTCTGTAGATTACATAGGAAAACTGAATATCTCCCACCATTGACATATTAAAATTATTGTCTCAAGAGAACATTGAAAATACAATAAAATCGACTAGAGTTTGTCTGTCTCTGTTTACCCACAACGGCAAAACAGAAACAAATGTTAAATAAACATCAGCTGAGCGTGCAAACGTAAAATGACGGATCATTTTGACAGAAAAGAGATTTGGTAGATGCCTGTTTCAACTGATAAATTTGGCAGCTGCCTGTTTCAACTGGTAAATTTGGCAGCTGTCTGTTTGAACTGGTAAATTTGGCAGCTGTCTGTTTGAACTGGTAAATCTGGCAACCTCTCAAAATGCTGGGAATTCATCATTCGCCTGCATTTCCCATCAGGCATGTGAATTAAGTGCACGGCTTAGGGGAAATGGTCATGTTTTCTGAAATAGTCTAAACAGCAGATGACAACTATTGAGCTCACTGGCACTCAACTACAAGTAAATCCTCCAGCTCATCATGCAACTGAGCAGTGTTTACGCTCTGGAAACCTACCACGTCAAATTGTTATTCTTATATATGTGCCAATGACTCTTAATGTAAATGTATAGCCTTGATGCGGTAATGATGATAGGATCTTTTCGATTGACTCGTGTGGAAGTTTCGTGTCAGATTCATAAACCTGTTTTGAATATAAACAGACATCCAATGAAATTGAATTCAGGTTAATTGACAAAAAGTGATACCGAATTAGTAAGCGCTGTCCCCGTTTTCACCTCACCCCGCTGATGAAGTAGAGTTGCGGCCAGAAAACGCGAAGCAGAACATTTGCAAATGTATATATTTTTCTTATAATTGCCCTGCTGTTGGCCCGAGATCCTATTTAGCAATGCCAGAGCTGTTTAAAAGTGACTGAGTGACAAAACCAAAGGGGAAAAATTCAGCTCTTACATGCCAACAAAACCTTACCCTCTGCTCCTTCTCTTACTCAAGACACGCGCTTCTGCAACAATATCTTGTAAATCCCTCAGTGCTTTCCCCACCGTGCCTCTGCATACGCCCTCTTTTAAATGTCCCGTAGCTCTTTCTGAAATGTTACACCCGCTTCCTGTAGGCCTTTTCTCTGCGGGATGTATATGTCGCCTTTATCCGGGATTTCTAGGCCCAAACAGCCCCGGCGCCGGGTCCAAGTCGGATGACCTAATCCTGGTGTTGATACAAGCCAATTTAAGTTCCCCTCACGCTATACCTTCTTACATGCCGATGCGTCAAAAAGCCAGACCCAGATGTGCGGGATGTAAGGTTCCAAATGGCTCTTCTGGTAAGATCGGTTCCAAATGATCATCAGGGAGCTGTAAAAATCTTTCATGTGTAGTATGTCATCCAAAATGGGGCTTTTTGGATAGTCCCATGTTGATTTCTTTGTGTGTTGCTTTCTGAGGAACAAATGTAAAGCCTTTTCAAGTGTTTAGACAGGACAAATGTGTTAAAAGGTGGCAAGTTACTAAGCAGGGAAGTCCCTTAGGTGTTACTGGAACCCAAACTAGGGCCTGAGGGTGTTTTTAAAGGAAGGTTGAGGTCTAAAGAGAGGAGGGTGTGGGGTCGTGATCCTTTTGCAGGGTGGTGACGTAGTTAAATTGGCGATAAGATGTTGGCCCATGTCTTTGAAAAGGAGTGGGGCGCGTGTGGAGTTCAACAAATAACTTTGCGTTTGTCAGGAGAAAATGTGTAGATGTTTCAAATGATTAGTGGCTCCGTTAGAAAAAAAAGGAATGGGTGTAGTACTGCGTGTGTCTCTGTAAAAATATAGATTAACTCTTAATTGGGTTGGTATTTTGTGGAAGAATCAATGAGTGGGTTACATAATGCATAAAAAGATGAGGTGGAATGATTCAATAAAAACTGCCATGGCATGATTTTAGGTTTGTTTTTGTGGTGTAATTTGGTGTTTAACTTTGTGTGCCCATTCCTGCAATTTTTTGTTCTAAAAAATTAAAGAAAAAGTGGCATCTGATGCTTGAGCTTAAATAATAAAGGTGGGATTACTGACTTGTTCAAAAGTATAACCATGCTTATAATTGAACAACACTTTTTTGAGTTATATTTCAACAAATAGTTAGTTAAGTTGCAAATATTTAAGGTTTAATTGCCTTTAAGCTTGAAGTACTGCACATATACAGTTTTTCCTTGAGTTTTTTTTAGTTCAGTGACCACACAAAACATTTGAAGTGAATTACTGTTTTTAAGTCTTCTGCTTAAAAACGGCACTTTGTAATATATGTAACTTGACATTAAAAATATCACTCTTTGTAATTTTGTGGCAGGATATAGGAAAATTAACATCAATTATTCATCAGTCTAATGTCCTAATATTGTACAGTTGGCAGACACATTCATTTTCATGCGTGCTGGCCCTTAGGACAGATTTTTGGCCATTGATTTCCTCTCTAATAGAGAATATGCTCTTCTTCAGTCCCATCTGCTCCCTCCATCTTAAACACACTTGAGTACCGATTCCCGTCCTTAAGGTTAGCGAGGGCAATCTTTTCATATTGATGAAAACGAAAAAAAAACTGATTTATCTGCAGAGTGGAGGAGGAAAGAATGAGAAAACAGATGCAACCGCTTCTCTTTGGTTGCCTCTTGTGATTGAGTATTGTTGTTTTTGCTGGCATGGCCCATGCCTGAGCGAAAATACTGTTTGTTGACTTTATTAAGACCGCTAAAAGAGACGGTATAGGATGAGAGGCCTCTTATAGAGTCATGTGACATGGGTCTACGATGATTAATGGTTGCGCAATTGCCTCCAGTGTTGTTAATTATTCTACAGTCCTTCCTTTTGCTCATTTGCAGTACAGGAAGTGCAATTCAGGGATGCTCCGAGGTCCGAGCCAGGCACCATCCATCGCTAATGGAGCTTAGCCTAGTCAGATCCCACTGTGTTATACTGGTATGCATTCAGAGCACTAACGCCACGGGTCATTTACCAGCACCTTGACTCTGAATTAGTTTCTCAAGATTGCAGGTGAGCCGAGGTTGGCAGTGCAGCAGAAGGTGTGGCGCTGAATATTTTATTACACTACTTGGGAATTATTGCACTTGGCAAGCCATCGCCGATATGCCGGTCTGGTTTTATGCACTTGACTTTTAAATTGAATCAGTCGAATAAATAAGTACTTGGTGCAGACACACATTGCGCATAAATACCTGTCATCACCTGAAGTAAATTTTCTCAATTTGTTATGCTGCTAAAAACAAGTTAGTACCACTTATGAAATAAATGCTGTTAGATCATGTCTGCCAACTGTGGCTTTATTCATTAAAGTGTTGTTTTATTTAGGAAGGGAGAGAAAGTAGAGGAATATTGTTTATTTTCCTTGAAATCTATTTTGGGGGAAGCATATTAAACGGGAACTACCTCACAATTCGGAGATTCAGTACTCCAATCTTGGCAAAACTCCCAGAATTGATGCAGTTTTTTAGAAATATACATCATTACAAACTGCGACCCCACATAAGATTTAAAGGTTCCAAGCACACACACTATATTATGTATTGTTTTTCCTATTGAATCGGAAAAACAGGGCGCATTTGTGGTACATACGGGAAACACTAAGATTAAAAATAACAAACTATATATGCAGTATGGTATCAATAATTTTCAGTAGCGATAAAATTATGATGAATATTCAACTAAGCATTTATACTTTTGTTCATGCTTCTGGTTTGTATTTTATGTGAGTAGAGCAGATTCATCAGTTTGATGTTTTTTTCTATGAGGAAAAATTACTCTAATATGGTTTTAGTCAGAATTCATATAACCTATTACATCCAAACACTCATTCAACTCTATCAAAACACTGTATTGGTCTTGCTAGGCCAATTGGAAACTTTTTTCTTAAAAATGCTTGATATCCATTGCCTATTGGTTGCAATATTGAATGTGGGTCAGCCTTTAGGTGCCCTGCAATTGACTGGGATAAACAGTCAAAGATTTGTCAGCCCCAAGATACTATTTTCCAGCTCATCCGTGACCCTAATGAGAATAAGCGGTGCACGGATGCTACTATTTTAGGACTTTTGGTGTGCTCACTGAGCTTTTTTGGAAACTGTTAGCAGGAATTAAGGGGACATTGACAGACGGGTTCCTTAGAGAGACCAGTGTGAAACAACAGACGTGTTTGTGTGCATGAAACTGCGAGATGAAGAGGCCAGCCAAGAGGAACCCGGCTCCGAATAAGCCCTCCGATGTGCCCAGTGCCGTGGAAACCCCAAAGACGACTTCGTCATTTTTCTCTCCCCTCTGACAAGGGGCAGATGGTTTTTTGATGCTGATTAGCATTTCAAAATAGGCCTTCCGTCCTTCTTGTTTTGTATTTTTTCTTCTTCCCCACTGCACTTCTACCAGCCGAGGGCAAGTGGGGGTCACAACGTTTTTTCCACTTGTAGAAGAACCACGTCAAGACAATCTTAATTTGAGAAATGACTTTGCCGGGCTAATGGAGCAAAAGTTACAAAGTTGCAGGATTCAGGCAAAGCCGGCACACCACTTTATCTCACTTGTAACATGAGGATGTGCTTACTGGATTGGATTCTCTTCAAATAGAATGTGAAATTTTCAAAGCTGAAGTCAAACGTCTGTCGCCTGAGGGCAACATGGCATACAAGCCTATGATGAGATACCAAATTTAGAAGGCGAAGAGAGCAAAGCTGTTTTGATACCACTGCCCCCTATGTGTCATTATCCTACTTTCGCTAATCGACTTGAAGACCTCCCCTCCCTGTAACTCCCATGTCACCGGAGGCTAACAGGGTTCGTCACATCAATTACTTACAAGAGTGAACTCTAAAAGGAGCTGGATTATGGATTTTTCTGCATGGAAAGGAGACCACTTGTACATTTGAACAATTACGCACCTGAGGAATTTGGGCAAATATCAAATATCTTCATTAATCAAACTGATCCTTGTTCGCAAAGAGTTAGGAATTTTCTATTCATCACATGTACTGAATGTACATATTTTTTGAGATTGGACAAAAAAAGAATACCTATAATAATATTAACAATCTGTTGTTTTACCTCAGACAGCAGTTTTAAAAATTTTGCATAAGGAATGCGAAACTGATGCCAGTTTTTCTCACTCATTTTTTTTACCCATTTATTATTATTACATGCACATAATTACCCAAATTTCTCTCACATTTTGTATTTATGTAGATTTTTCAAAAATAAAGCACGTGTTAAATAGTGTTTTCATTCTTGTTAAGAGAACAGGGGTGTTATAGTTAAAAAGGGTCTGATAGAGAAAAAAATGAACTCACCTTTGTATACTTCATCAAAAATTTGGTTTACCACACTTTTCAAGACCTAAAACGCCAAAAATTGAGCTTCCTTTCTGCAATTTCAAAATATTTGCATTTTCAGGCTTGCCTTTCGAGATTGAATTGAAGTACTCATCAATCAACAATTGAATTTACAAGACTTTAGAGATGTCCAAACCTGAAGGCCACAAAGTTTCCCATTTTTATCCAGATGCATATTACATGACAAGTGTTGTTGCTACTCTGGTTAAACCTCGGTTTAATTTCTTTGATTGACAGTCTTCTCATCAAGTAATTAGAAAGGGGTGAAGTGTTAATACGTGGTGCCCATGCCGTTCTATCAAGTCACGCGCCCACACATGGTAGTAATCAACCTGACTTTCCCACCAGTGACTTTTCCTACCAAGTGCCCCCTTCGGCTGAAAGGAGACCCTCGCTTTTGTCGTTGAAATCATGCCGTTTTTCTTCTTTTCAATGTTGTTGCAAGCCTGCGGGCTCTGTTAACCGAGGAACGACGCGGTTTCCAGCCAACGCGTTTGTGTTGTTGGTGGCTGTGAGAGCCGAGCTGTTAAGCGAGAACACGAGTGCAGGACTGTTCCATGAACTCTTCTCTCTTTACTTTTGATGAAATTGCGTCCATCTGTTTGCGGCCGATATGTCAAATCCTTCTGTTTTGACTCGCTTCAACTGTTTTTGATGCATTGCATGTATTTGTTAGTGAAAGTGACACTCAGGGGGAAGTAGCAGAAGCACATTTACAATCTTAAAGTTTTCTTAGTGGTGGAAAAAAGAAGAAAAAGCGTATTGAGTTGTATTTTTTGGCCTTATATTTGCATGGCAAAAGCACAGACATCAAATAAGTAGTCCTGAAAAGTTACTTATTTTATTCTCCAAACTATAAGTTTTGCTTGTTCATAGTTTTCTATGTTGTTTTTGACACTGGTAACTACAAAAAGGGCAGTCTAAGCATTTGAGTGTTGGCCAAGTTGTTTAGAAATGATTCTGAAAATGAAAACATTAAAGGATTTGTTAATCCTTTGGATTGAAATGATTACTCCAACAGGTTTAGTATCCAAATTACAGTGTGTTGTATTGTTTAGACTGTCGCTGTCTGAAAACTATTATTGTGCCATGTAAAACAAATGACTGTTTAGCCTGTTGTTCTCTATTTGGTCCTCCAATGTTTATTTAGCATTCACTGGTAAAATACAAATTCTCTATATAAATTGTATCCTCTAAAATTTCTAAACACACTGTTTTACAGTATATCCATATGTGCACATATTCCTTATATTGATCAGCATTAGGATTTCTTGTGGCTTCTGTTACGTTATAGAATCACATCTGATGTGTGTTTGTGTTATTCACCACACTGTGCTAATGCCACGGAACCAATATGGAGGTAATTAACCGGGTGTCCCCCCCAGTGTCCTGAGCAGGTGGCTGGAGCTGCCAGGCTAATTTCAGACCTACAAATAATCACACACATGCACAGAGAATGGCATCTTCGAAGATGAACCCAGCATGTGTTGCAGCATCGCAAAGGGAACGATGGTGGTCAGAGAGTTAGTCGCCCTCCACTCTTCAAGGACCAATATTAGTCATCGAATGCATTGTTGCATTAGCGTCCAAAATCAATTGGCTTCGCGGACCACTTTGGCTTCGGTAGAGGTGAAGGAAAAATGAGGTCAGATTTATCCCCAGCGGCTGTTGGTTCACCAACATACTTGCATTTTATTTGTTGAGATCAGTCTTCAACGGGTTGATTTGTCATTGGTAATTCTTGACAATGATCTGCGCCTTGGCTCTGGGTACCTGTTTGGAGAGCGAAAATAGAATACTGAGCTGTTCTTGAGTCAATATATTACCTGGCATGTTCCCTCTATTTAAAGCACTTTGGAGTGAGTCCACCCAGAAATGTGCGGAGGAGAATGTTGGCTTCAATTTGACTGAAACCGTAATTCCATCACATAGTGCCTTCAATTTGTTGCTCTTTATCTTCATGACTTATGGCTATTTTCTTCTCCCGTACTAAAATTGATTTGCAGTCGCACCGTTTGCCAACCGTTTTTGTTTGTTGTGTGATTTCCCAGACAACACTGTTCAACATTGTACAGGGTGAGGATCTTTTTTTATTTTTTCCAGGTTTAACAAATATGTCAGGTTAACACAGTGAAATTGGGCCTTCTAAAAGCTTAACTTAGGTCTGAGGGTTGTCCAAGTGTCAGGTTAGTGTTCAAGTGTATTTTTGTGCTCATCAAAAGAACTCATAGTAACTCCAATCCAAATATGTTATTTCTGGATGTTTTTGTAAAATATGATAGCGTGTTTGAGACAGGTACAGTCATTTGAGATACTCATTTTAAGGGGGAAAAAATTAACTTGTATCGCAAGGCACCACTGCACATCACCCACAGTCCATGTTTTTGCATTATTAGGTTCTTATAATTCCACAAATAAGCTTTGACAAGCATCCCCGGCCACATATGTTAAAACACTCAAAGTGTTGGATTCATTACATTCTCCACACTTGAAAGTGCCTCTCTGTACTTGGCTGGACAATCCTTTTGCCGCACAAGCAGTAAATCAACAAGATGCCATTAGACAGCCGTCAGTCCTTGAGCTGCACAAAAAAACGTGATCCATCACTTTCATGTTCGACGACAATGCGTTAATGGCCCCACATGCTCGCAGCTGTATGTGTTGTTAAGATGGTAAATTGCAAAAAAAGAATTCTTCTCCTTCCCTCCCTAAAATTTTGAAATGGTTTGTAATATTACTTATGAGGCGGATTGTGTTGAATCTGACATTTGTTATGAATATTTCACATTCTTCACTTGCCCTTTCGTCAATATCATGTTGGATGGAGCACCTTAGCATTCGGCAGCAAATTCATTATTGATTCATATTTGAGGCACTGTTTGATTAGCGTCTGAATTCCAAACAAATTGGACAGCATAGTAACCAGATGGAATTGGGAAACAGTCTGGGAATGTGCTCCCCCCTTTTTTCCAGGATCGGGGACCGGGAAAAAAAAAAAACAACAACACGGCCTCATTTCCCCGGCCTAGTGACAGGCTTCCTACTCTGTGTGGATATCAGGTGCAGTTCTCGTGATTGCGGCAACATTGTGTAGTAATTGTACCTTTTAAAATAACAACTTTCGATTTACTGTGTGATGGTACATTGGGTTGTTGTCTGGAAAATAGATTCTCTAGCATTGCCATGCGAACCTTAGATCGGTGTGACGCCATTTTAATGAGCCGTGGCACAAACTTTAAATGAGAAAAAATTCACTGTTTCAATGACCATGCTATGCCACAGCGATTAGAAATAAATAATCACACATTGTTTGAATGTGCACCACATTAAGTCATCTATTGATGTGGATGTTGCCTATTATTCTTAAAGACATTCATTCCCTTGATATGAAGCTACAATATAAGTGTATTTAGAGTAATGTACACACTAAGAGGAGCCAAGAAAGTTGAGAAAACAATTATGCTTTAGAGCCACTTTACCTCGTTTGGGTCCTGAATCAATCTTGACAAAGTAAACATGAGCAAGTTTCATTATAGCCTTGGATCTCAAATGCAAAATGAAACTTTAAATGTTAAGAGAGCAACCAGTCAGAGTTCCACTTT
This sequence comes from Stigmatopora argus, assembly GCF_051989625.1. Classification (NCBI taxonomy): domain Eukaryota; kingdom Metazoa; phylum Chordata; class Actinopteri; order Syngnathiformes; family Syngnathidae; genus Stigmatopora; species Stigmatopora argus. The sequence goes on along the minus strand of NC_135404.1, from coordinate 9,586,266 downwards.
TAACTGAAAGCACCTCGCGTCTCATGTCCCATTACATTCTGGCTCACCTCATCTAGAAGCTTAGACCTCTTCCTGTATCTGAACCCGTTTTCCTTTAATAGGCCTTGGGAGCTTTTATTCATCAGCGAGCCGCGGGATTAACGTGTCGTTTTGCGGTGATTAATAACTGATGGAGTGAAGGAAGCTGCATTCATAAATTATGAAAGAGAGAAATGAGCCCTGCAAATGTAGTTTTGATGTATGCGCTCCTGCGCTGCGGCCAAGCTCAAAACGCCAATATAGTTGTAAACACTGGCTCTTACTAAGGCCTTCCCCAGGACAGATTGTGGGGATGTACCTATTTATTTACAATATATCATCCAGTGCATCTGCAAAGTTCCTTCACTTTTTTATATATATATATTTGAAATAGCTAACAGTAAGCCTTGCAGTAAATCTGAATTATTTTGTCTTATTTATCCCCTTTAACCATACTAATATCCATGTTTACTTGTTTTCCACATGTAGCGTGTAACTGCAATCTGCACGCCCGGCGCTGTCGCTTCAACATGGAGTTATACAAGCTCTCTGGGAGGAAGAGTGGAGGGGTGTGCATGAACTGCCGTCACAACACCGCCGGTCGCCACTGCCACTACTGCAAGGAGGGTTTTTACCGAGACATGGCCCGACCTATCACTCACCGAAGGGCTTGCAAAGGTATGTCCTCCCGTGAAGCGCTGCATTAACACGGATTTGCTTCAGGTGTCCAGGAATGCGTTTTAATTTTTGGGGACATTCAAAGTAACAATGTCATTTTCCTTCAGATAGCACAAAAACACATTGTGAACTGTGTTCCTCATTCATTCTCTGCAATATGTGGCTTTATCATTCTCACACATACTCTCAATCCTTGTGACGGTGTAATTGTGTTTTATCAAAGCAGAGTCATAAGGACGTAAACAATGTAGTATCACCCTTTGTTTCATGCGTCCCAGATGTCATGGAAATCTTACTCCAATTTGGGTTTAAAGTTTTTATCTTTTTCTTTCGACTGACCGTCTTTGAATTGCTCTTACTGCCATATGTCTGGGTAAACTAGAGGTGAAAGATGTGATATGCGTGAATGGGGTGAATGTCACATCTGAAGTGGAGTTACGACAATAAAATACAGGTGTTTTTAAAAAAGGAGGAAAGCTGGACAACGAGGGAGAGTCTGGTACTAATCAGACCTCCTCTGTAAATGAGCGATACAAACTTCATTTTGCTCAAATAAAGCTTAATTCCAAATAATGTGGTCTTGACCACAAGATAATGAGTTGGCCGTTTAGGACCACAATGAACTATTGTTAAAAGGCTTTAAAACCAGCTTTAAATCCAAGCAATGGATTGGTGGATCAAAGTTGTAAAACAACAAGAAGGACAAGAACATCTTAATGTAACCAATAACCATGGACAAACATCCACTATTTGCATAGGAGAGGCTTTAATCAGATAAACAAATGCCCGTTAAAAGGACTGCAAATCCCAACGCAACGTCTGTCACAGCTGCAGTCACACAGGCTTGAAAAGCCATCAACATCTGAGAACTTTTTACTGCTTCTTAACTGGCCCAAGCCCCCTTGCTCATAAAACTTCAGGAAAAAAAGCGAGGAGAAAGGGAGGGGGCAGCGATCGACACCACACACCCCTGTCCCAAAACCCCTTACGACCTGCTCATATTTGCCGGCTTGTTTACTGAACACGGCAGACAAAGCCCATAAACTCTGATGTCTCAACAATCTGAGTTTGTTTTCTTTAGAACGTCTGCTCTAGCTCATGTTCTTGTTCTTGGTTGACATGGTACTGTTCATTTACCAGCCAGGAAGCAATGACGTCCGTCCATTTGCCACGCACGCTCACAACGTGGCGGGGCCCGCAGACCCCAAACACCACATCAAATAAAAGGGTGTCTGCTGATTTAGCACAGGAGAAATCATTCCATTGGGTCAATCCAAGAAGGATTATCTGTCAAATTTTCCATTAGGAACTTCAAATATCGTCTGCTGTGTATATCTTTATTGTATCTGCTCTCTTTAGAGACTTGTACCTGGAATCAATTTAGTTATCTGAAATAATATCCAATGAAAAATATGGATTTAATCTACCTCTAATGAAGGCTGAACTCCAGGAATGCCAGAAAGGTTGTGGGACCTGATGAAGCCTCCTTTTGGATGATTTTTTTTAGATGACACCTAGTGGCAAAAGAAACATTTCCTAACTTGACCCCTGTGTCATGTGAAACCATATGCCGCTCTATTACTCTTTGGCTAAGTCGCTTAACCGACACGATCAAAGCCCGACTGTTCTGGGTGAGCCGGAATGACCTGAAATGGTGAGGATTTTGCACGGACTCTGAGGGCGTCAGATTTACGTCCGCTTCTAATGGATCACAACCACTTTGACACCTGTGAACTGGTCCGGCTTTGCCCGGAAAAGGCAAATGTGTTACTAAGGATCTGAGCTTTAGTTAATCCCGCCTCGCCCCACTGCCAGATCCTTCTTGGGTCCGTTTCAGTCTTTCAAAAAGCTCCATCTAACAGGTGGGCGCCCTCGTACGCTGCTCTTCTCTAGTGGTTCAAAAATGCCTGGTGCAAATAAACACATTCACACTTCCGTCAAGTCACGGAAAGAAAACGTGGCATGTTTGCAGCTGCCTGGAAATCCTTGGAAAAAAAGCGTTCTAGGCTTTTTCCATGACCAAGTCATTCAGATCTTTTCATGATAAGCCTTGGGGCCTAGCTGTCTTTATCACATTTATTGGACTGCTTAGCCACAGTTGTTGAATCAATCTCTGAAAGTAAAACAAAAGCAGAAAATTTAAAATCATAGTTTCTTAACCTTTCTGAACTCCATCTCTCTCTTTCTCATCCTCACCTTCACTTGTTCCATCCCGCCTTGCCCAAAATCCCTCAGATCCACGTGAAAATCCAGTGAATTTATGAGTCTCTTAGACAATCATGTTCTATTTAATAGCTCTTTGAACCAAAAACCATGTGAGAACAAGCTTACCAGAGCTCTGCTTATTTATGTTGGCATTCGCCCGGGATTTGCAACAGTTTAGAAGTGACGTGTCACCAGTCAGGCATTAGAAAAACTTCCCAGATGCAGACAGAGTCCCCGTATGGTTTTTCCCTTCTTTGTTACCCACCGTCTCAGCTCATTACCTTTTTTTTCTCACCCACCCAATGACTTTGAAATGAATTCCTTTAAAACACATGAAACTGATTTCAATCAGTTAATGATTTAAATTTTAAAATACAAATCCAGGTGGGCCAAATATCAAAAGTGAATTTTATTTCAGAATAAGGTCCTTTTCAAAAGTCACACATTAAAATGCCGTTTTGCTGGCATTCATAATTATTGCTTTTGGATAGGGTCTCATTATTTTCAGGGTTTACTTATGAATGGATAAAAAGCAAATCCACTGAAAATGTTATTCCGCTTTGGTTTCTACTCTGACTTCATTGTTTTGGCTCTCGCCACAGCCTGTGACTGCCACCCTGTCGGAGCAGCGGGTAAGACATGCAACCAGACCACAGGTCAGTGCCCCTGCAAGGATGGTGTCACCGGCATCACCTGTAATCGCTGCGCCAAAGGCTACCAACAGAGTCGATCCCCCGTTGCCCCCTGCATCAGTGAGTAAACCCACAATCACACGCTTGACCTGGTAGCAATTCAGTATCAGCTGGGAGCAAAGTATTTCATGAAAGGCATGATCGCTACAGAAAAGTTGTAACCTAAAGTAAAAGCAGCACAGTGGTAAATGGGCATAATTTAAAGCACACATCTCGAGTAGCCCCAAGTCACTTTTTGAGCTTCTGACCGGCCGAGCGATTGTATATTTGTTCCGTGCCATGACACGCCATGATCATTTCATAGAGGAAAGTCCAAAACATGTGGGAATGTTTGCCAAACCGATGCAAAGTCGTGATAAAGTGCAACGCGAGAGTTCAACCAGAGAGATGTTTTCAGGGGGAAAACTCTCCAAAACATAACAATAGAATTGCAATTATCTTATAGTTTTTAGCTTTATGGACACATACTACTATTTCCATGGGGCTTTTTTTATCTCTCATTACTTTTCTCCTGAATTTTTGGTCATGAATGTTTAAATTTAGCTCAGCATGCCACAAAGATTGCCGGGAATTTTCCGTCTGATGGTTTTCTGGCCATGCTGTCAGGCAAAATAAAGGGCAAGCTGACTGTGACTGGAACACAAGCTCTCTCAAAAAACGACCTTTGCCAATATAACATCACGCCGCGCCACCCCGCACGGTGCCACGTGGTGCCACATGGTTGTTTCTCTCGCGTTGCAGCTCCGGAGCAGATGGCCAACAGGCGAGGAGAAAAGAACTGCGGTCATGGATGGCAGACCCCAACCATTTCAGTGCCACTGAACCATCCAGCTACCCAAAAAGAACACTGTGTATGTGTGTGTACGACACACGCATAAATTTAGCTCTGTTAGGCTTAATGACAACATTGTAGGTGACAATATGGCGTCCTGGGGAGCATCTTTGCTCCTGTGGAGCCCCGAGACAGAAGACAAGGCTGTTAAGCAGCCAATTAGTATGTTTGATGGCAGCATCCCTGATCACACTGATCCTCTCATTGTGTGTCACTACTTGTGTTGGAGTCAAAGTATCCCCGAGAAGCACCCCCCTCCGTTTTCTATGCTGTAATGACCTTATTTTTTGTCAATTACGAGTTTAATAGTATTTTGAAGAGATATTTTTGAGTCAAAACAGCCATCCAAGACCTTAAGCCAAAATGTCAAACTGGCCTAGTTAGGAGCATCTAATCGCATCCAATCAAATGTCACCAGTTAAAGGAACTCTGTTTATGTTGATAGAGTTGCTTATAATTGGAAGAAGTTGACGATGGCTTCAATGATGAAAGCCAGAGGAGTGGGAGCTTGACTGGTAGCATCTGTCTCAAGATTATCTAAAAGCAAACTGCCCCCTTCCCATCTGTCCATCTGTCTGTGTTTGCTAATATGTAGATTACACAGCAGTGTCCAATTTGCAACAGTACAATTCAACAAAAAGCTAGGATCTCTCAAAAAATGGGATTTAACATCTCTGGATCAGTATTTCTCCTTTTCAGCACAGATTATCTAAGACTGAATTTTTATTGCCTGTTTAATAGTGAAGCATTTATTGAGCATGTTCATTTTTTCATCACGTAACGCTATCATTCATCAGCATTTTTCCGTCCCGTTTGTTAGTCAGAGCAAAACATGTTGCAGCCAACTTTTAATAGCAAAGCACATATTTTTATGAATTGCTTTCTGGCTTTATCATCTGATTTGATTACTATAGATTTTGCTCTCTCTGATGCACGCACACTCAAGGTGGCTTTGTAATGTTTCCCATTTTGGCAGCATCATTGAAATGTAAGGATTTATTTTTCAACTGTGAAACCAATTTTTTTTTGGTCTGTTTCAGAGATCCCGGTGGTGAACCCCACAGCCGTGGTGAGCAGCACAGAGGAGCCAGCAGGTTGGTGTAAACTTGCCCTTTGACTACTTAACGATAGGAACAAAAACATTTTTTGTTCACATTTCTGGCCTCCAGTTTGAAGATGTGGAATAAATATTAATGGAGGGTGGGGCGCCTCCTTTTTTGAAGTTTTTTGGCCCGGGCAAAGTTTTTTCCCCCCTTTGTCTCTAAAACCCACGTCCTCAGCCAAGTTTCCTCGACCTCGAGGTGCTCAAAGCATCGCCTGGGCTCCAATGACAAGGCCGGCCAACAGACAGGAGAGGTGATTGGTTACAGCGTACGTGGTAGATAAAGTGGAAGGAAGCGTTTTGAGGCGTGAAAAGACTTCTGGCAACTGCCTAGATAGGAAATTGGTTCAGTCTCTCCTTCAAACCCCCCAATTCTCCGCTCAATTACCCTTATTTTCCCTCCTTGATTCATGTTGATTTGGGAATTTTAATCATTTAATGGGTATGAGTTCCAATGTAAGAAGATTTTTTTGTGCTGCTTCATGACTATTCTGCATCAATCCTAATGGGGCACCTAAACATAATCCACTCCACTTCATTCAAACATGGAGACCAGGGTCTTCAAACTGGCTCTCAATGGTTGCTTTCGGTTGGGGTTTTAGTTCCAACTGATCCTGCACATAGTTTTCTTCTAAAACAACCAGCACCTAACTGGAATCAACTGATTAAACGTACAAGTCCACATATTTGTGAAAAGGTCATGCCATCTAACCTATTCAAAAACTCCCTTCAACCCAGTGACTCATTCCATCACATGGTCAGCATTAGTACTTGCCTCTCCTGGGACAGTTTTTCACTGTCTCAAATGTTACGCGCAGTTCACATTAGCTCAAATGTAACACGGCTTTAATCAATTGTTTACTATTACTCAGTGTTGGGTTCATTTGTGCGCCACTTCCATCACCTCAAGTATTTCATTTTGCGTGCTTGGCATGCTGGTAAAACGAGTTGAAATGAAAAAAAAATATGTGTGATTGCTGTATCAAATTTCTGCCAAAAATGAAAGAACAAAGCATTTTAGCAAAAAAAAAAAAAACATCAAATGATGTGGTGAGTCAGATGGGGATTTTGATCTCGAGTTTGAGACCATTGACGTAGAAATGGAAGAACCAACGTTTCCCCTTGCTGCACTCAGACTCTTATTCGACCTTCAACTGAACAGTTTAACAAGTGTTTGCTTCTTCCCTGGGAAAATGCTCAAAATCCCCTCCAACTCTTGAAAATATGCTAACTGCATCTTTCTCTCACTCTTTAAACTTTACTGTCCACTGTTGGCTTTGTTAAGAAGGGGCGGAGGATGCAATTTGTCCTTGTCGGAGCAGAGAAAAGATTTCAAGGGGCCGAAGGCATCAAGAAGCCTTCAGTTTGGGCCAGTCTTCTGGGTCAGCGAGCGATTTATTTATTTTTTTCTTTTGGCGAGAGGTTTTCCAGGTGAAAAGTGGCTCCTCATGGGAAAACGCGCTCTTGCTGTTCCCCCTGCCAACGTTTCACTGCCAATACCTCGGGGCCAACCGCAGTATAGTTCGCATTATACAAGAAGGAGCGCGCACATATTTGCCGTTGCCCTAATGAAATCCATGCACATCTCATACAAATGCATGCCTGTCACACTTGCATGCACACGTACATGATAATGAGCTGCATATGAAACCATGCTCACCTACAATGAAAAGACCCTTACAAAGCAAAGATTTAGAAAGTAATGGAGGAATTTTTCTCAGGTTTCCCCCTACAGCATTGACTACCATCACTGCCATGCCCTTTTGGTTCAAATGGTTTGGACGTCCATTGCCGTTAATAGGAGTTAATGTTTATTCTGGTCAAAATTAAGGGGACGTTTGGGACTCTGAAAAATTATTTAAGTAGATATATGTATAACAAATTTGAGTATATTTATATTAAGATGTCTTTTCAAGGTAAAATGTGTACTGTTTTTTAAAAGTTTTTTAAAAATAATGACTACATCGCTGCACAAAAATGTCTCCATGTGAGACACATTTGAAGGGAATGGGAGGATCTAGGTTGATTGGTGCTGACTGTTGCATGCACATTTTTAAATACCTTGGCATGTTTGCGAAATGTCCAACGCCCAGTTAAACAAGTCGGAATTGTACCTAAACTTGCACCAGTCAAGAAAATAGCCATTCCTGTTAAACTTTTTTTTTTTGTGAAAGTCATCCAACAAACAGTTAAAGTTTTTCTTTTCCTTCTCTCCTTTCTGTGCCTTATAAAATCTTGTGCTTACTGATACGCAGCCAAACTTCCCGGACATTTGACATTTATATTAATTCATTTGTTCCTTCATAATGACTTCATTTACTGCATCTTTTTTTATCCTTCTTCAAAAAGCACACACACCCGCACTTGCATGCAAGTCAGGCATTTTGTGTGCGGTCACTTTTGATTGATTTACTTTGGTAGGCAACGTGACGGACTGGTTTTCCTTTAGAAAGGAGTTCGACCACAAGGGCCCGGTTGAGTTTACCACCATGTGGTTTCTCAGCTTCGTGGTGATTCCAAGCAGGCAGCACGGTCAGCTTCCTGTGTCCTCTCAAGACGCTTGACTTGAAACATGGGAAACCATTTTTGTTATCCTCTTTCTCTTGTCTCTCCACGAAACGATAAAATCTGTGAATTCAGCACTCTTCCACATTTCAAACATGATAGTACTCATCTGTTCTTAATACTGCAGGCGCCCCCTCCTTTTGCATCACCATGCAGAAATTTGAATTTTGATCAAAATCAAACATGTGCTTTCAGACTAGCTTGCTTCAGGGCTTTCCATCCAAAGTGAAAGGATTGTCATTTTTTCTATGCAACGTCAGAATGAGAAGACTACATTCCCATTGTAGATTTACAAGCACGAGAGGCAAAGTGTTTTTAATGTGTCTCTGGCCAATGTGTGGTCTCGGCTGCCAAAGCCCTCTCGCGCCATCCAAGCATGACCTGCTTCCACCTCGTTCTGTCTTTCCTCAAACACCGAGAAAACATGTCAAACTTAACACTTGGAGTCATCTGCTATGGTTCACCTGCCCCTCGGCGCTGCTTTTTGTCCACCTTTTGTAGGTGCTTGTCAAATGTGGTGTTGTTCTTACACGAAAAATAACCACCATATAATCTCAACATCATCCTTGGAGTTCTTGCCATGTAATCCAATAGGAGCTCTCTAAATAAATTAGCCTTTGGAAATGACATATTTCCGGGTATGCAATAAGATTCCGAAACAATGCATTTTTTTCAAAGTTTATAAGAATATGATTTTCTGTAGGTGTTCATATACAATTAAACATAGGGAGCCATTTTTATTGCAATTTCTGTCATTAAAGAAAATAGAAAGTACATTACAGTTTTCAATTTACCTGCAATCTTAATGCTAACACTTAATGGGAAATGCTTTAAAAGTACTTATGAAATGTTTTAGTCCTGTGCAAATTTTGTCACTTAATTTACAGATGAAGGATTATTTGAACACATCAATCCTTTAAGGCGTTTTGTTTTTTTCAGAATTTTACCATGTACAATGTTATTTGGATTGAATTTTCTTTTCTTTTTTTCTTTTGGCAGACTGTGATTCCTACTGCAAACCAGTGAAGGGGAACCTGAAGATTAATATGAAGAAATATTGTAAAAAGGATTACGGTAGGTTTTTAGGTGTTTTTTTTTGGTCAAAAACAACAGTCCAAAATGGGATTGTTTGACTAAGCGTGTTTTTGGTCGTGTCCTTAGCGGTGCAAGTGAACGTGCTGGACATGCAGACGGTGGGTGACTGGGCCAAGTTTTCCGTCAACGTCATGTCGGTGTACAAGAGTCGTGGCGAGCCCTTAAAGCGTGGGGACAACATCCTGTGGGTGCACATGAAGGACCTGGCCTGCAAATGTCCCAAGATCCAGATGAGCAAGCGCTTCCTGGTTATGGGTGGTAGCGACAGCGGCGCCGCCAGCCCAGGGACGGGAACGGGAACGGGGCCGGGGGTCGGGCCTGGCGGGGGAGCTTCCTCCAACCCCGGGGCGGAACGCGTGGGCCTGCTGGCTGATAAGAACAGCTTGGTGATCCAGTGGAGGGACGTTTGGACAAGACGACTGAGGAAGTTCCAGCGCAAAGAGAAGAAGGGGAAGTGCGGCAAAGCATGATGGTAAAGCGGAGATGAAAGCTTTCCTCTTCCTCCACACGCCACCTAACCCAGTCAGTCCCTTCCATCGCGGGAACACTGCACATTACCATGACTGCATGTACCCTACCTGTTTTAAGGACCACATTTTGTGTAAATTGTATAATTATTTTACTTTTTATTTTTCCAGATTTGTCTTTTTATTGTCACGTCTTTCTCGTCCTATGGTTTGCCTTAAGAAGGGACCTTTAAAAAGGGTATGGAGTCTCCACAGAGGCAGACGGCGTTCCCGGTTTTGGAACCATCCTCTCCATTTCACACCACTCCTCCTTCCAAAATTCTTCTCGAAGGATTCCAAGAAGCAAGAACCAAGTCCGAGGCATGCCCTCCAGTCTGAATGGGGCGTTGAACATTTTATCAACCCATTTTCTGGTTACAGACTTTTCTGAATGGAGATCTTTTGAATGGAATTCTCAAACCACAAACTTGCTGCTGCCACCAACCAGGACGAAGCGAGCCTACTGCTTGTTTTTTCGTCCCACATACACTCTAATCATACCATATCCGCTTTCTGTTGGCACCCGCGGGTAATATTTCTGAGGGTATTTCCTCAACTTTCCCTGCCTGGACCCTCTCATAGAAGGGCTAACGTGCATGACACACTGCTTTTGAAGAAAGACAATTTGTCGGTATTTCAAAAGAAGCTTTTTAGCCCGTTCGATCCTTTGGCGTCTTGTGACTAGCAGATTGTGGCGAGACTTGAATTACTCTACGTAAAAAGTGAAGCTAATTATTTAGTCTGACTGAAGAAGGCCGGAATGTTTTTGAAAGGGTACTGTATTATGACATGAGAAGATCGCATTTCAATCCTCGTGCGTTTTGTTATGTTTGCATGTTCGTGGTTTAAGCTGGTCCATCAAGCCCCTCACATGAGCCTCCCCACAAACCAAACCGATGCCAGCGTTAAAAAAAAAGCTCCCGAGTTATCTCCCCTGTCATCCATTGCCAAATGAGGACAGTTGAATTTTTTAACCTAATTACAACACTCTCAAAGTCAGATCCGAGTAGGGAAAGAAAAAAAGCTTCTGGTAGCGCTCCAGATTTTTATCCACTTTCATTCTGTAGATTTCTATCCACTTTCATTCTGTAGATTTCATTACAATGTAAAGTATAAGATAAACAAGCATTTGAATTCACGTGGAAGTGGCGTGGCTGCCGTCGTGCTGACAGGCAGTCTGAAAAGTCGGAGATTGTTTGGCTGTGGCCATGGCTGCGTGTTTGGCTTGTCCTTCCTCCAAAAGACTCTCTCCTCTGCTGCATATCAGCCAAGCACCCATCCAGCCACTCCCCCTCTGCTCAGAGCCATTTTTTGCATGCTGTGTATTGAGTGTCTTCGATAAGTGACAGCGCAGGTTGAGTTTGCCAAATGTCCTCAGTGGCGCACTGTACTCTGCATTCTAAGGGCTCCTTTTACCCTCCCGGAATGTTTGTCAAAACGTGAAGGAGTCATTTTAAATGTATTGATTTTGTTTGGTAGCTCTAAGAAAGTCCCCGTACTAGGATTTGGTTTATTAAGTCCAATCAGAAAGCAAAAGTAACCAAAATAAATTCAGGTCAAGAATCAATGACTCATAGTATTGTGTTCCATGCCCAAGTTAACTGCAGTGGAACCTCCAAGTGGGTAACCATGTGAAATCACATCCTTATTACGAAATCACTAATTGAGCTTTTAAGTCTTTTTTGGCATCCAGTGAAGAAGTTTTTAGAATTTTATTTCATAGGCATTCATTCGGCCTGTACAAACGATTATTATGATAGTCTACGAATCACTGATTATTTTTATGATTTGTCATTTTATATATAAACATTATTTACTGCTATTGTATATTACTCTGGGCTTAACATTCTAACTGTAATTATGCATTGGAACCAAAGGTTACATGCTAAGACAAGTTCAACTATGATTTTATGATTCACTATAAAAGCATTAGTACACTGAGTAACCTTTGATTGGTATTAAGCATTCAAGTTATGATATATTGGGGAGGGGTGACTTGTTTTTTATGATTTTGTTTTCAGCAGAACGATAAAAAGAGCCACATTTTTGGATGTCAATAGCAGTGAAAGAATGAACCCCGTATAAGATATTGAGAAACAAATCCCTAGATTCGCATTACAACCATAACGATGAGCAGTGCACAAAAAATGAATTGTGATGAATATACTTTTGAATAGCCAGAAATAAAAGCCAAAAAGACTTGATGACATGAATGGTAAGTTTCGTTAAGACATTTGAGCCACGCAACTTTGGAGGTTCCAATGTAGTTAATTTTTTTTTAAAATTAAACCCATATGCCATGTTTTCTACTGGCTCGCTCTCTCAAGTGCCCACCCTGAATATCGAAGTGAAGATAAGAGTGCGCCAGATGTTCTCGTCTTTTTAGTTTGCCTCATAGGGAGAGCCATCCTGTTGTTTTCCATTAACAAGCTTGGCAATAGAGGCGCACTTTTGCTTTGTTTCTTCCGCCGCGGATTTTTATAGCTTCCACAGGTGCGTTCGATTTGTATTTACTCCACGCAAGTAAACAAGTGATGTGCACATCACGCCCTGCGCTTCCGTTGCTTTTTGTGCTCAATTTAGACGTTCCATTGCTCGAGCGGTGATTATTTTTCACCATTGAGCTAATTTGATCTCATTGGCTGCCATTGATCCAGATATGCATCCAATCCACTTAGACTGGAGGCCTGGCAGCAAATTTTCCAATCGATTGCCTTCAGTGGTAGCCAGTGACACACTGCATTTTTGGACTATAAGACGCACCAGACAAAAAATGCAGTATACAAGTTACACTGGAGTAGAAATTGATTAATGGTGGAATTTGTATTTGATCAGAGACCAACTACAAACAACAGCCTTTACAACCAACATAACTTTTTGACCAAACTTGAAATGTCAAACATTTTTAAGTAGCACCTGAGGATTAATCACAAGCGCAGCTACACTTTGGAAAAAAAAGTCCGATTTATAGTCTGGAAAATACAGCAATAGTGAGACCTGATTAGACACACTCACACGTGTACCTCATCATGTATCCTCTTTTTTTCCTTCATTTGACCAAATTGTCATGCTTTGATATGCTCTGAATACGTGAACTTTTGTCATGACGGCCTGGTTTCAAATGGTAAGCAAATGTCTTCCTTTAAACGTCTATGACAAGCGCCCTATTGTAAATACTTGGGGGCGTAAAAATTACTCTGTGACACAGGGATGATTGGACCATTCGATTCCTTTTGTGAAAGTCCAAACTCGATGAATGTCTGGAGTAATGTCTCACTCATCCCATGAAGTATCCACAGACTTTGTTTTAGTGCATTCCTTGCTCCTCACTTCTGTATCCAAGTCTTGTACTTTTGTTCCTTGAGGCAATGAACCACTGACTTTTTCATCTAAATGATACAAAAATAAATTATTAGTTAATGAGCTGGTGCCGTGTTGATGGTCCATCTTGTTCTCAGCGAGCCGGGGAAATTAAAATGAATGTGGCGTTCCTGTCGGAAAGTACGCTCGAGTGTGTTTTCCACTCACTGGGGATGGACCGGTTGGGAATGAAGGATAGAGTAGCTCCTTACCTCTGTGAGCAGTCCAAAAGCTCTGTAAATAAACTTCACCTCACTGGAAACTTAACCCTCCAATCAAAGTCCGCTCCAAAAGCAGGAAGGTTTTTTTTCTCCTTTTTTCATCCCCTTGTATTTCACTCTGTCACCTACACAGCCCTCGCTCCACTAATTCCCCAATTTCAATCCAAACAAAATCCTCCTCCTGCTGGAAAGCAACCATTTATCATTTTAAAACCCCTCCTGGCTTAAGCTACCAAACCTTGCCTGGATGTTTGTATACTTTTGGCATCAAATGCATCCATCTTGGACATCCTGTCTTCCCTTTGCTTGTTGTGCCAGCTTCTTTTACCGGACAACGTTTAAACTTGATGGACAGCGCTTTATGGTCCAATTGGGGAGTCGGTGACAGGAATAGATTGTTAGAGATTGGCCAGATAGGTACGTTCAGTGTTATGGCTGCTTAGGGACAAGATTTCCCACCATGAGACTTGTGGTGATTGCAATAAAATTCCACTCGTTGTTTTTTTTCTTTAAAACTTGCAAAAGATTAAATGAAAAAAAGGGAATACTACATGGTAAGAAAAAAATGACATAAGTAGAAGCGCTGAAGATGAGCCCAGTTTTTAATTTGGTCCTGGAAATCTGTCAATTAGACTCCTGCTATTAATAAATGTTCTAAATTTGACACTAAAGAGGTATTCAAGAATGACAAGAGTTAGATTGATGTTAGCAAAACTGTTCACAAAAGTTAAAATAAAGTTTTCCACTTGAAATGCTAGATGTATGCTGAATGCACATGGATTGGTTATTTTAGTCCATTTTTGTTGTTGTTGTTTTTTGTTTTTGCAAATTTGATAAGTTTTGTCTCCTTGTGCCCTGTGATTGGCTGGCCACCGGTTCAGGGTTTCCTCCACCTTGTGCACAAAGTCAGCTGGGATAGGCTCCAGCAACCCCCACAACCCTTGTGAGTATAAAGCGGTTCAGAAAATGAAATGAAACTTGGCCAGTGTTGATTTTGCCTTAGAACTAATTATCCGAATGTGCAAAATGGTAACGGCTCTTTGATTGCATACTTTTCAGCGGGGGAGCTGTATCGTGATGGAAATTCCAAGGGCCCTTGAAAATACTATTTTAAATTTGCGGCATTGAAGTGCCATTTTTTTTTCACGGGGCCCCAAATTCCTGGCGGCGTTCCTGCCAGCAATGCCGCACATTGGCAGGTTCTTTCTGAAAGGCAAATGAATCCTGGCTGCACACCAAATAAAAATGTCAGAAAAAGTTAAAAATACAGAAATCATAATGACCTCATCTCAATTTACTCACAAATGTACTTACTTGAAATAACTTTAATCTGTTCCAGCCTTCCACTAAATGTCTGTTTTAATGGTAAAAAGAAACGCATTATAATATTGAATTTTATAGAATCGCACACTAATGGCATCATTCAAATAATTTTGCTCGCATTCTATCAATTCAATGGCCAGTTTGCTGCTCTTTCTTGTGCCAATTGTATCCTAAAATTCTAACAATAATGATTATTTGCTTTGGATTAAGAATACATGACTGTGTAAGTAAAATTACCTAACAATGCTTCAATCTGTTGCTTATATTTGGGAAAAGGAATTTCCCGTTGAAAACTGAAAATGTTTTTAGTAGCTATTGATGGCGATAAACATCCAATCCTTTAGAAATGGGAGATCCTTGGAAACATTTTTATTACGGCACAATAGTTAACTCATTGTTTGACCGTCAAAGAAAACCAATCCAATTTAACTGGCGAGCTGGCAGTTTGATTGGACGTCTATCTCCGTCAACGACAGTGAAACATGACCATTCAATGAATGCCAGCCCTTCCAGTTGAAATGGGTTTGATTTCTGTCACTGTCAATGGCAGTGAGTGAGTTAAATGGTGCGTCTAACATGAAACATATTGGTAAAATGGGCCCAGTGATTTACTATATGAAAGCACAGGAAGCGGCGGCTGTTGGCGTGTTTCTTTGATGGTGACACGGTGTGGCAAAAGCAGTTTTTTGGGAAAGCTTCAAACTATTTTGAGGGTTTGGAAAATTATCCAAAGACGCTCCATTCTTCTCCACATTCTTCTTCCAGCACTCACCAAACTAGCTTTCATAAGCTGCCAACGCAGCTTCATTGAAGCCTCATTACCACTTAAGTTCAACAGCATTTTTCAGCAGTCTTTATTCAATGTGTGTGTGTGTGTGTGTGGGAAGACTGTGCACTGTAACTTTTTTTTTTTTAGATTTCCCTTGGTTCATTTCTTCATTCTCTGGGTGTTTTCCCCAAAGAGAGTGGTCTACATGTGTGACTCTACCTCCACAAGCGTATGTGTATGTAGTTAACAACATAGAACCCCCAAGCCCTCCCCATACAAAACCGCAAAGAAATGTGGCGAGAAATCCTTGTTGCGCTGCATCATAAATATTCAGTGCTAAAGTTCTGATCTGGATCTCTCTTTTCGGGACGCTCGTCTTTGCCATGAGTGAAAGCAGCTGTCGTGCAGGGAGACCCACACGGACGTAAACGACAATGGTCACGCCCCTGCTTACACAGCTGTCATGGTTCCATCTCATGGTGTAATGAAAGTGACCCACCTCATTGGGGAATGTATGATAGTGACAACCATGTTTTTTCCCTTGAACCGGTGTTATCTGATATTTTCAGTTGTCAATTTGATGCATGTGAATGAAAGGCAAATGAAAAAATAAGATCCTACTTTGAAAAATGTTGGATTTTATCGCCATCAATGGTAGGCGGTCAAGTTCTTTGATTTTGAAGGCCTGTAGAATATTAGACAGCAACAGACAAAGCTGGAAATCTGGGAAATACTAATGAATTAAACACCATAAGAATGAAAACAATTTTATTGTGAACAATGTTAGAAATTGGCTTCGAAATGTAGGTCAGATTTTGTGATTGAAAACATTTTGTATGGCCAAGGGGTGATTGAAAATAAGTGTAATATAAAGATGGTGCAATTTAAAACCAGAGCAGTTCTCGATAGCAACAATTCAGCTCTTAATCCATTCTGCAGCTTTCAATTTGATTGGCTTCTGTTGAAAATGGGGATAAGTCTCTTGAAAGCGTGTAACGTTAGAGCTACACGTGAGTGTATGCGTGGTTCCATTTTTTTTTAAGACGACATGAACAAATCGAATCACGGATGTGTCCTTGAGGTCATTGACAAAGTGGAGGCCTCATAAAATGACATTTGAATTCTTAATTTAAGCTTTGCGGGGGTCCTTTCAATTCAGTGCACATGCTGCGGCACAACTCAACCCAAACATTTGACTTTTCCTTCCAGAGTTAATATTTTCAATACAACCAAATACTCCCTTGGCTGCAAATGAGATTTGTCAATGTGTACAAACCAAAAGGTTGGCTTTCAACCAGAACCGACTTGAACGAGAAAATTGTGTATTTGTTCTCCACTCTTTGTTTCCATTTATGAACTCTTCTCCAAAACTACCACACATTATAAAAGCAATTAAAAAGTAAATGTTTCAGTCAAAGTTATTTGCCACAATGACTCAAACCTTGTAAAAGCCTCCAACAGTGATCGTCCATACACATATTTTTTAATTTTTTTTGCATTATTGACCTCTCACCTCACGTCATACTGTATCACACCACCCAGTAAACCCACCCCCCCCAAATCCCATCTGTTGGCATTTAGCGGCAGCTTCCCCACCTTTGCGCTGATCTCCGGTCGGCATTAACCACCCTAATTTGTCTGCCGAAGCCCGCTCTGATTGCTACCATGTGATGCTGTGTGAAAGGTGAGGTGATGTCTACTTATCTGTTCAGACGGACAGGTCGAGAGGTCAGCACCGGCGAGGGTGATAGGGGTTAAGGTGGGGGCAAATGAAAAGCCATGAGAAAGTGAACAAGTGACAAATGGAGACCACATGACAGGATGGACATGAGTGGAAAAAGTCACTTAGTGCTTTTGATGGTTTTTAAAACGGCCCAGAGTTTTTCCTTCCACCGGGACGTCATCTGGCTCCACTTGTCCACCAAGACCTTCCCGGTTACGCTTCATATTTAACAAAAGATATCCCCAATTTCTCTTCCAGTTGTCTACTCTAGGGAAACACCAGAAAGGTTTCTTCACGCCAAAAGGGGGAAATTGTGGGGTTGATGTTCTCAATGCTAAGTGACATCATGCTTTGGTTTTTGGTGCTTCTCCAATGACACGTGGTGATAACCAACTAAATACTAGATATGATTGACTAAATTTACAACTTAACACTATAAGTTTAACCATGATTTTGTGATTGATGTCTCCACAAGTGCTTTATGGTTGAGCTTATTTTAGTTCTAGACCAAGAAAATGCCAGTATCATGTCTTAAAGAAAGACTAAACCACTGTGTAAAATATATTGTTTTAAGTGTCAACCAAAATATTTTTAGCAATGACGTGTGTTAAAATGTCTCTAAAAATTCCATCTTATTTGCCTTTTCGATATTGGCAGTGCCCACCTTTGTATGTAGCCAATCGTTAGGTTAAAATCAATATTTTGTTTTAATTCAGAGTTGTCGTATATGCTTAGGAGCACAGACAGCATTGGGGTGTTATTAACGAACATATTTTTTTCTGTATCTTCGGTGCGTTTTCTTTTGTTTTCGTGTTCACAATCTACATTCTATATGAGATATTGAATAAACTCTGACCTCGGAAACATTCACATTTCCGCCAGTCTGGAATAGACGTCCATTCTCTGAAAATTTAATCATTGAACCAGCCTTTCCTAGTTAAAATCAATTTGACTTCTGACTTGCTTTACCCTAATAATGACCTGACTTGCATTATGGCTCCATGTCATTCTTCATACTTTAATTCGTCCATTTCCAGCCTAACTTGCCTCCGCATTTCCTGCCTATACGCAAATGTGACTTCTAGTAAAGGGTGTGGTGCGACATTAAGAGAACAGAACACTTCCTAAGGGAGCCAAAGGCCACTTTCCCCCCGTGCCTTCCTCCAAGGTAAGTTTTGGACAAGCGAGTCCTTGTGTCCAACTCGAGGCTTCTTGTTTCAACAACAGCCGCACCTGTGAAAATATGGGCGGCGTATTCACGTATCAACCCAAATAAACTCACCTAGGAGTCGGGCGACGCCACACTCCGATGACAGGTGCCACTCGGCGACCCGAACCCGTCGACCGCTAAAACACCTCTCTGGCACGCTTCTTTTTTTCAACATATAGAGGCACCTTATGTGTGGCGTTGCTGGTCCGTGCCAACTGGTTGAACGGCGCCAAGTGACTGCTCCACATGGCACGACTACTGAGCAATAAATGTCGGGGACCAGTCATTTTTAATAGGACATTCCAAAGCAGGTATGTAATCGTTCAGTACGGCAACCGAGCGGTAAACTCTGCGGAAACCTGACTTCCTGCCCTTTGCTTCTGTTTCCTGAGCAGAAAGGTCTGAAAGTCGCGCCCACGCGGCACAACCACTGGCAGCATGTGAACTGGCGCAACATATTTACTGGCACCATAACCACAGTGGGGTGAGTTACATGTGGATGTTGTGAGACTCATTTGCTATGTTGAAAGGGTTTAGCTGATATTTGAAATGACAAAGTGACTTTTTTGGGCCGAGGCTGGAACAGATGAACTCATTTGCAACCAATGACTTGGTGGGTTTGCACTGAATAAGCTTATTTTATTGCCATTGCCAATCCATTTGAACTGGTTGCAGTAAAAAGAAAAACATGTTTAAAATTGAATGTATTTGTCCCTTTTAAAGCTACTTTTTTATTTAAATAATTAACTTACTGAAGTATTTAACTCATTGTTGTACATTGCTGCCGAAAAACTTGACCTGAAACCTTTTATACCTCATACACAGTACATCTGGATAGTTTGACTGTACGGCCTTGAATGTTTTATATACATCATAATGTTCAGTTGAAGCCTTTTCGAAGTGCTTTTTAGAAGTACATATGGTGAATCTTTATTTTCCACAGTTAAAAGACACCCAGCAGAGAATTCTTTAAGTCCGCCTGTGGCTATCCAAAATGGTGTTTGTTTAACATTACATGCTTTTCGTTTCCCAATTTTCTTTTTTATCTAGTGCAAACTTGATGGCACTCAAACCACAATTCACGTGCAATGCAGCTCTCTGTCGCCGCCATTCTTTCACTTTTTCCTCCAGAGAGGTCAAACAACCAAAAGGGCTCTTTTGTCTGATTAATGGTGTTTACGTCACTCGCATATTTGCTGCCTGGCGTTGATGAATCCCAGTATCCTCGTAAAGAGTGCACACAAGTTGTTTCTAAATGGCAATTGTTAACAACTCGGTGGTCTCGGTACACACGCATGATACAGATTTTGAGCAAAAACAAGGCTGTGCTTGATAATGTTATGACATTTTTATTCATAATGTTCATCTCTTAATTTGGAAGGGTCTTCATCCATTTTTCTTTTTTTTTTTTCACTCTTCTTTCCCACATGTTGATTTGTCATTCGCAAGTGGGACAGAATGACACATTCCATCGAGAGGTGTTGACCTCCAACACAGCTAACACCAATCTTCCAATCAGCATGGCGGTCAGTGTCTTGAATTGGCATGGATTAGTATGATTTTGCTGTATCTGGTTAAATTGTGCATGGAGTATGTGAATACATCTTACAGCTGTGTTCACTGTGTAACACCAACATTTAGAGGTGAGATGTTGCGAGGACCCCTGAGTCAGGATGTGATGGTTTCCTGTCAGCTCCCAAAGTGCTCCATATCTGTTTTTGTCACATGTATGTATGCCAAGCCTTCGGTATCCCTGACAGACACATTCTCACGTCCATCTCCTCGTCGGCGTGAAGATTCCTGTGGCTCGCACTTTTCGCTTGTTTTTCTTGACACCTTTTTACACTTTTTCCCCACCTCCCGTCGAATAAGAGCTGTACCTTATAGGGTCATTGGTTTCAAGATCGACAGGAAAACAATATTATGCTTGCAACTCTCCCAGTTGAAAAAGATTTGGACGTCTATTTCCAACAATGGAAATGGAATTGAGTTAACAGAGTAATATCGGAGTTCTTTAAGAAAAGAAGGAATTTGCCATATTGAATAATGATAATAATTGTAATCATTTTTTAAAAGCTTTTTATCGCCAGTCTCAGTTTAAGTTTAGTTTCAAACTTAATATTAAACTAAATAGCAATGCTTGTTGTTCATTTAAAATAACAACAATGCTTTGATTCAGGAAGGACTGCTGGACTCTAAAGTAAAAAAAAAGGTATGGAAGTTCTCTCATAAAAAAACACATTTCGTTTATTATGATGTTAATTCCAATATGCTTACATTTTGCAGAATAATCCAATGGAATAAACATTGCATGAGCGTTCTCACGTCCAGTTGGAAATCTTACAGAAAGGTAAGCGATATGTTAGCCAGGTAACATTTGAAGCATTGTATATTTTTTGTAGGTACCAATCTATATGGCTTATTGTTAGCAGGGTGAAAGGTTATATGTTTTCCCCAATGGGAGTCGGGCCAGTTTTCTTTTCATTACTCTACCTGCAGGCTGAACCCACGTTATCACAATAAGCTTTATTTTTATCGACATGTCCAGACGGAAGCGGCATTCCTGGGAATTAGGCTCAATTTCACTTGGCCTCCAGTGTTTTTAGGGAATACTCCCACAACTGCACCCCTTGAATTCTGTGCAGAGTGCTCCATGTCTCAGGTATTCTTGTAGCACATTAGAGTTTATTTGTTTTCTGGAATACTCACTGACCTCAGAATTGAACCACAACATGCCCTGAAAACGTATCACGTGTCATCTAGCCAAGAAAAGGTGAGAGTAGAGCTTGTCAATCTTACTCCGGTCGTGAATAGCATCATGTCTGTGTGTCACATTTAAAGAGAATGAGAGGAGCTGCCTTAATTGGTGGCAATTGTATAGTCGACTATGTTTGCGGTGGTTTGAGACCACTTTTTGTAAAGTCTTGATCTTGTCTCAGACTCTATTCTTAAACAAGTAATTGGATACTGATATTTTAATTAATAAAAACATACTTTATTGAGCGCACCAAATATCATATCATATAAAGAACCAATCATATTTTTCCTTCAACTAAGTAGATACTTTGCAGCTTGTATGTGTGCTTTACCAGTTAAATGTTGGTATATAACATCTCTTCAAATTGGAAAGCCGCTGTAATTTAGTCTTTCTTTCAACCATTAAAATACTAGTTGTCGATTAATTTAATAATTAATTAGCCGTTACAGCCCGAAAGTTAATCACAGTATGTTGAACTGACGCTATACTAAGACCCCAACTGCCACCCTCCTAAACCTCCCATTTAGTCTTGCAATAAGAGCAACTCACCTGTAATTATCTAGGGATTACCTTTTTATATGAGCGAGCTTTATAGAGTCAAAAGGCGCTTCCTGCTTCTTGACCCCTGGCAAAAAAAGCCCCCTCTGCTGGGTCACATCAGGACACTCGTACTAGGTCCATTGGTGTTTTGTGACATACTGAGTTATACAAATATATAACTTTTGCCATCACACTATGCCTTTTTATGAAAAGAATATTTAATTGTGAAGATATTTTAAGGACATCCTTTTTTAAATCATTCTTGTTCCTGATTTGCAATGTAATTGTAGCAAAGAACAGACAAAAACTGTAAGCCGCCTTACTTTATGCCACATGTCAAAATGGCGGCCCGGCGGCCAAATCTGGCCCTCCACATCATTTTGTGTGGCCCGGGAATGTAAATCATGAGTGCCGACTTTCTGTTTTAGGATCAAATTAAAACAAGGAGTATTGATGTATATTAAATTTCCTGATTTTCCCCCTTTTAAATCAATAATTAATTTTTTTAATCATTTTTTTCTGTGTTTTTAGTTCAAAAATCATTTTGTAAAATCTTAAAATATATAAAAAAAGCTAAAATAAACATTGTTTTAGATCTATAAAAAAAACGGAATATTCAGAGCTTTTAATCCAGTTCTTTTAATCCATTTATTAAAAAAAAATCTAAATATTATATCTAAAATGGTCCGGCCCACGTGAAATCAAGTTGACGTTAAAGCGGCCCGCGAACCAAGCCGACTCTGACACCCTTGCTTTACGCGACATTGGCCAGATGGTTAAGCATTTTAGCCCATTAGTTGTGTTTGTAGACTGACTTCCACCCACAACAACAGGTGCACCCAAAGAAAAAAAATACACATTAAACCACTTTGTACCACGTTCCAATGGCCCCACTGCTTCCACCAATACATTCTGTGCAAAAAGTCCCCAAAACACAAATAGAGAGTAGCGAGTTGTTTCTGAACTTTAATTAATGGGTGTATGAAAAAGGAAAAATCCATTAGGTGCATCTTTGCCAATTACGCCACATCAACCCAGCCTGTCTTGGGCTGTCTTGTAAAATGGATTGGACCTCTATCCCTGTCCATGGCAATGAATGATTTAAAACAGGTGCCGACATTCCTTCTCACTCCTTAATCTCACACCCCACTCCCTCCCAATTGTTTAATTGCAGATATAATATATGTCAAAATGTTGCCCCTTTGATTCAAAGGGGCATTCCTGGCATCTCTCAGATGTCCATGCGGCTTTGCGGTAATCCTAGCCCCCTTGAAAGCATTTTCTTGGGGGAAAAAGGCACTGGTCTGGCTGCGTGGACACCTGCAGATCCGCAGCAATAGTGACTACAGATGCCTCTTGGACGAAACTCAACTGCAGGATAGAAGCACATTTATACACAAGAATGTCAGTCACATTCACACATGGTAATAGTGATTGCTTAAGGTGAGGAATTGTTATTAACTGATTCAATGAACAACAGTTTTACATTAGACAGGTTAGAATTTAGAACATAACAACATTGATTCTTTGACTGATGGGTAAAAAAAAATCCTCTGATCAAGATTTACGTTTGATGTCATTGGTCACATTTTTGCAAAAATTGAAATCAGTTTGTCACATGATCAGTTAAAAGCCTTTTTTGAAGGTGCTAATCATTTTTTGAAAAGAATACATCGCAAGATGGAAAGTGACAAAGTCCTCCAAGCAAATGTAAATCCAGATTCCTCCGGCGGGCTCCATCATATGTCACTTTAAACTGAAGATGATTGACTATGTGGAGACTTTTTTTTTCTTTTTGGAAAAGGATATTTGTTAAAAACACGGTAGTATACGCCAAGAGGAGAATTTGACCATGACAATCTGTCATTAGCTCCGACCACAGCTGTTGAGTCAGATGACATGAGTAAATTATCATTACTTGTTATTCTTTTGGTGTTAATATATTCTTTGATAATCATAATATTTCTCAATATATCTAGATTGAATAATGTCAGTGCGACTAATATATATTTCCTTCTTCATTGTGTATTCTTTGGCCGGTGCGACAACAGCAGTCATCATTGTCAGGGTCACGGGGGTGCTGGAACCTATCCGAGTGGACTACACCCTGGACAGGTCGCAAGTCAGTAATAAGGTAAGGTAATAACGTTGATTTACATAGCAGTACATTTAGAATAAATGTCCTATATACAACTTTTGTATATATTATTGGATTGTTTGCAGTACACCGAGATTAATCGCAAAGCTTGCATGCGATTAAACGCATTTCGAATTTTGTAATCGTCAAAAATCATCCAGGGAAGAATGTGTATCAAATTCATCCCTCCCTCAAATCCCCCCCCCCACCTCCTTCAAATTGTTTCCAGCCTACGGCCATCAGAGCGCTGTCAACTGCTTCTCTCTTCCTCGGATTCTCCAATCACACACAATTCCATTCTCATTCCTTCTCTCCGCTTTGAGTCTTCCCTTATACAAACAGTACAAGTAAAAGAAGGGGGAAGGGGGGGCCGTCTGAGCTATGCAATGTGCATGTGTCTACCCATGGCCTTGTTCTTGAACTGCCTCGAAAGGTCGCCCCGACGAAAAGGCGGCGCTCACCGTAATTCCACTGCGACTGAAACTATGTCTCGTGATTTCATGCATGCTTGGCTGAGGTAATCAATCTCTTTGAAGTAGTGGCCTGTCTCATTTGGAAACCAAATAAATGGACAATTTCACAGAGTTGTTTGACAACAAGTTTAACTGATTGTGGAAAATGGAGCGTGATTTCTGCTTCTTTTTCCCGTTAGCAGTGATGTCCAAATGTACAAAAGGCTTTCCCAGTGTCTTTCTTCATACTGTGAATCCAGAAGTCGAATTTTGAGTTTGACGATGATAGACAATAGGGATTTTTTGTTTAAAACCCAATAATTCCCCTTTAAAACATTATATTATCCACTGTAGTAATTCCAGGTAATTTCCATTTTTGTGTTAAGTTTATAATATACTTCTCTCACCTTTTCAGTTAACAAATTGCTCATAGCTTCCAAGCAAAACAAAACAAATCCAAAATAATGGTGGTGTTTACACATGTACCTCACAGTTGTAAGTATTTGGCTAAAAAAAACACTACTATGTTAGACAGGAAAGTTCCATTTCTTTTAGCTAGTAATTGATCATTCATGTTTACAGTGTTTCCAAAATTTAAAATGAATCAGGTTCAATTGACAAGGGCAATTCTCCATAGATTGAAAGTTGTACCTGTCAGATTTACAGCCCACAGCTTTAGACGAGGCTTCTAATGCGGCTCTGGAGAGGAAGTCTCCTTAGAGTTGTGGTCCCAGGTCATGGTTCTGGGTCCCAGCTGTGGGCGCTTTGATGGTCGGTTAAGTTCTTATGTTTAAAAAAAAAAAAACTTAGGCCAAAGGTGCAAGGCTGCATATGTGTGAGGAAAGTGGGGGACTAAGTGCGAGCCAAATTGCCACACGGAGATCTGGCGATGTGGTCGGTGCAAGCGAGGCCTGATACGGGGAGGGTGGAGGTCAATGAGAAGCAAATGTCATCCCACTGTGACGCTGGTCTCTGCAGAACACTTGACGTGACCCAGAACACATCAACCTTAATAACCATCATCCATCTGAAAAAGTAATACAAGCCTTAAAAGGAGCATCCCATCCCACTATTGTCCCTGTAATGATATCCTATTGTTGACAATGAGCGACCTAGTCTGCTGTGACCCGCTCTTGGTTTTCAAAAACGGCCCAGAAGTAGACGGGTGGTCCTAATGAAAACCACTTTTTCAGGATAGAGAAACGTAAGGATGGATTTTTTTCCCTCAGATGTGTGAAAGCCGAGAGTTTGAGGATAGACAACCAGATGAGTAGGGGGGGGGGGGCTCAGTTAAAAAGTGCATTTGAATGCCTTTTAACGAATTGTCTACCATAGTTTGTGATAGACATCTGATTTATTTAAAATGAGAGCGCCTGATTTCCTCATTCTCAAATTCTTCCCAGTCGCTGCCTACGTGTCCATTATCGTCACAAAAGTATGTGGAAGCCTGTTCAGTCCCGTGCCCGGACGTTTGGTCGCCAGACGTTTGGTCGCGGACTTTTGGTCGCCAGTCCACTGCCATCCATTTGCAGAAACATTCAGATTGTAAGCCGACAGCTGATTCAGACTCTCACCAACTTCTGTCCCCTTTCAAATAATTAATTCTTTGTTTTTTGTTTTTGAATCCATAGAAAAGCCTGTGTTTGCAACACACCATGTTTTCTGACCATACTCTTAATATTCCACAATGCACTGTGCCAGAAAAGGTTAGTGGATACTTATTAAAGTAGTAAAGAAATGCGCTTACATTAGTCTATATTGTGTAATTTTGAAAACACTTTGCAATCCCTAAAAAAAGTTATTTATGGAATGTCGAATGAGAATTTGAACTTTTAATTTAGACTTTTTCAACTATTATCTTGGAATTTCTCTGTGCCACTTCCGAATCGATTTTCTATTCCAGTCCAGACCATTTTTATTTGTTTCATCCTCTGTTACTTCCTGAAAATGATTGGGGAGAACAAAATGGAATGGTGGTGTCAAAAAAGAAGGAATGGTGCCTTGGGATTGGCGAGGAGACACAAGAGACGGGGAAAAAGGGATGCAGATGGAGCCAAGGAGTGCATCCATGCAGGGTGGATTAAAAGCACATGGGCTCGCCGGAGGTGAGGACACCACCGCAACACATGCGAGGAACAAATGCCGTCACTTGGCCCCCACCAGGACCACACGCCGCACGCTTGTTTCTACACGTTGTTCGCCAACGCTAGTCTAACAGCATTTTATGGCTCATCTTGTAATGGTAGAAAAATATCATCCTATTTTAGGGTTCACATCTGACTGGACAGAATTACTTTTCAAATCAATGACTCCCAAAAAATAGGGGTTCTGAAATATTACATTTTGCAACTGTTTCTGATTTCCAACCCATGGACGGAGAGTTAGCTGGGGGATCGAGGGCCAAGGGGGGGACGAGACAACCGTGCTATGGGAAAGTGTTTTGGGGAAAGCAAATTAAGGGGAAGAAAGGCCGGACACAAAGGCCTTTGAAAGAGGCAGACAGCTCCCTTGACGCGCGCCTTAAAAGAGATGCTGCGGCTCATGCCAAGATGGGGAAACAACTAAGGAAAGGGAGAGTGGGAGACAAGAAGGAAGCATGGAAGGAAGGAGGGAAAGAAAGGAAAGTTAGGATTTTACAGCAGGGAAAGTCCTTGAATGTGATGGGAGGCAGAATCCGCCATATTTTGTCTTTTTGCCTGGACTCCATATTTGCTATATACGATCAGTTCAATGTGAAATGAATACATATTATTATATTAAATATGAAACTATAGTAAGTCATCACATGCTTTGAAAACAACAGACATACAGTAGATCAAAGTACTTTTAGTGGTTAAGGCATCTAAACCATTCATTTGACCTTTAATGTGCAGTCAGTCATTCTTTCTTTGATGCTATTTTTTCTAATTACTTAGGCCAAAAATGTCTCAACTAACAAGATCAAAAGTTTACATTGTATTCTCCTGATGTGGTGCGTACTCCCCAGGTAGTGCCCATTTGTAATGGTAGACTGGTATGATAATTAGCCATGGTTAGATAGTAAAACCTTGATGTGGTGTTTCAATTAGTAAGAAATGGGCGAGTGTGTGGTTGAATTTGTTTTTATTAGTTCATATTGTGAAGGGGAAATGTGGAACACCATATGAAGTGTTAACTCTTTGGGGTGTCGAAACCTTTTCTCCGAGAGTCACTTTAAAAAAAATCAAAGTATCACAGGGCCAAACACTCCTGTTCAAAATGGAATGGACGTATATTGCCGTCAGTGGCAATTAGACATGATGACTTAATAGCAGTTTTCAAAGTTGAAATTGATTTGATTTCTATAACTTAATATAAAGATAATGCCAAATATACATACTCATATTTACACTCCTGAAAACATTCTACACAGTTTTCTATTTTTTTTTTTTTACATGTTGTCACGTTCTGACCCCTCAGCTAATGTAGAGTTGCTATTGGCTTAATTCTTGTGTAGGCCTTATTCAATGCTATTTTTATCATTTTATGCGGGCCCCGAAAAAAAATACTGTGTAGTGGGTCATAGTTGGCCATAGTGTCCATAGTTTGGATACCCATGATTTAAATCTCTACACAAATAGCACCCCACCACCCACCCTCCACCCCCTCCATTTTGTTCTTCTGTATCCGTCCCGCTACTCCATGAAATCGATTTCAGGTCCCTTTTCTCCAAGCAGAGAGCAAGACTGTTTTTTTTGCCATGTTTGGATTTGCCCTGCACCTCCAACCTCTCAGCCTTCTGTCCCATAATCCTTCAGTGCTGTATTTGAGTCATCTTTTCCTTCTTTGTCATACTGTTCCAAATGGCTCCCACTTTCGATATTAAATCAATCGAAGATTATTTTAATTTTACTACTTAATTGATCATTCAGTAAGTCATGCATTTTATTGTCACAGTCTCTTTGATGAAGTCTTTGACAAATACAAATCCCATGGAACAGATATGGTTCCTCTCTGATGTTTTATGAGGCCCACTTGTCATGTTTTGTTGGGGTTTGGTGGCTGGGTGTTTTTTCCTTGTGTGTTCTGTCCACGTGATTGTATATGAGTTTCATCTGCTGTGTCCTTTCTGGCTCTCCTTGCCTTGCGTGACACAGGTGTCCGTTATTGTCATGAACTCCTGTCTGTGTATCTAAACCCCGTGTTTGTATGTTTGTATGGGTCGGCGTGGAAATGTTTTCTGTCTTCGTCAAACTCTGTCCAAAAGCCTGTCTCTTGCTTTTAACCTTGACCCTACCTGGGGATTACTAGAAGTCCTACGTCCAAACATCCCGAGCCTAGTCAATGATGTAATCGGCAACCATTCAAATTAAAATCGCACGTGTACCTAAAGTGGCGACGCTCTTTTCCGAAGCACCCGTTGGCGTCTGTGGGAACTGATTAACTCGTTGAAGTCTCAGAAAGGTTCTATTGAGGGGGACGGCGAGTCGTTAAAGTGGGATGTCATAAAAGTCTAGATGACAGATTCCAGATTCTTAGCGGCCGAAGAAGAATTTTCCAGATTTGACAAAGTTGCGGAAAAGCACGAGAACCGTCATTGTAAATTAGAATCAGGGAGGGAATGAGCTTTGATGCTTTCCATATGATGGATTGAGGATTGCAAATGGGGTTAACAGATTGGATTGCCTAGTGAATGATCATGTTTCGCTTCCATTGACGTCGCTAGACGTCCAATCCAATCAATTAGGAGTGGCTGACAGTGAAAAATGCTCCAAATTCAGTTAGGGCCTCAAAGGGTGCCCACAAAGTCATAAAACAGATGTTTTGTCATTATTAGTTGTCGACAGAAGCTCATCGAGAAGTGTGCTCGTTCAATCTTATTTGATTTCAAATCCCCAAATTGCCCTCAAGTGACACAAGCTGAGAGCAAGATAGGCACAGCACAGCTTCTGTCGCTGTCGTTGCTCCAGGTGATTCCTGCCGCTCGTGCTTAAGCCGCACTGACAAGGCTTTTCATCGTCTGTGGAGGCGGGAATGATGGAGGACTATTGGGAATGGAGAAAGAGAGGCAGGGGGGGGGGGCACCTTTCCTCTTCTCCTTACTTAGCGGCGCTGCGTTCTCGTGGCCTCGGCGGCCGGCTTTGTTGGTAATCACCAAGTGGTGAGTGATGGTGTGGGGGGGCGGTGGTTTTAGGTCGGACGGGCTCGGAATGTTCCCAGGTGAGAATGCGTGAGAAGGCAACAGGGAAGAAAAGAAAGGGAACCAATGGTCTCACCGCAGGTGCAATGGGATAAATATTTCCCCAAATGTTCAGAACGGGATGAACATTGTGAAGTTGCGCATGAAATTTGAGGTGAAACAAGAATTCGATAGTGAAGTCATATCCCTATGATGTCACTTCATGGCTCAAATGAGACACAAGACTTTTTTTTTTAGCCCATCCTTATCGTGGACGTGGATCTCCCCTTCCGCTCTTCTGGGACCTTCTCCCACGCCCTCTTCATTCTCGACGCACCTGTGCCTTCAATGGCAGCTCCCTCATATCTTTCTGCAGAGATACCAGCATCACAAACATCTCTCTCACACACACACACACACATTCTTTGGCTTTCCAGCTGCCCGCACCGCACCTGGAACACCAGCTGTCATCAACGTCGTGGCAACCGTCCGACAGCTGTCCGTGTTTTTGGCAAGCGTCTGACTCGTCGTCTTCCACGTTAATATTTTGTCTAGTGACAAATATTGGCGAATTGGATGGGCAAATATTTCATCTGTTAAGTTGAACTGTGGAATTTTTGCACGTCACTCAACTGCACAGATTTTCCAGAGTTTACCGTATACAAGCAGTCTGGATTTTGATTTGCTTGAAAGGAACAAAGGAATGAAGAGGCCGAGAAGCTCTAGTGATTTTTTTGTGTGTTGTGGGGATGTGTTTATTGACAAGGAAAAAAAGGAAGGGAACAAAGTTGAAACAAAGGAAGGAATGAAGGAAGGAAAGTAGGGTGGAAGCGTTAATGTAAAGATGATAGAAAGGAAGAAGAAAAGGAAGGAAATAATGATATATTTTTTAAAGAAGGGAGAAAGATTGATAGCAGGAAGGAAAGAAGGGAAGGAAGAATGAAAAAAGAGAAGGAAGAAAGGCTGGTTGGAAACAAAAAAAGGAAAGAAAGAAGATATGTAAAAAGAAAGCCACAAGGGAAGGTATGCACATAGGGAGTAGGAATGAAAATTAAGTTGGAATAAGAGAAAGAAAAAAAACAGGAAGAGAGTTTTGTGACCGCCTTTTTTGAGCCTGGGCAAAAATGTCAAATGTTAAACATTAAATAGTAGCTCAACTTAATGTCTTGCTGTTTGTTTTCTTCTTTCATTTCAACCTTCCCTTTTGGAGCGGAAGCACGTGTCCAGAAGGCCTTGAAATCCAAATCAAAGACGGCGTCAGAAGTTATGTGGCGGACCACCTTCCGAGCAACAACTTTTTCCTTCAGTTTGTCATCCAACTCTGAGGGGCTTTCACAGCATGTCAAAGTGACATTGCTGTTAATTGCTCGGCTAATGAAATACATTGCGTGCGTCTCCGTGCGCGTGTAATAAAATCCACATGAAGAAAAACGCTTGTGACCACCCAGATGAAAACACGGGGCTGTGTTATTCTGTCTTAATACCACAAAAAAGACCTCATTCTCTATTTTTTTTAAGGTCGACATCGGGCACAGGGGGGGGCACAAGACTTTTAAAGACCCCTGCACGGGCGCATTTAATGACATCAGAGGATGTGGTGGCGCTTAAAAACAGTTTCATATCTTTGAATACATCTGTGTGTGTGTGTTGCACACAGGCACGGTATGGCATATGTGCCGGCGCGGCGGCGGCACCTCTTGAATAGATGTGACATCAAAAGGTGGGCTTTTTGCAGCCGCGGCACCCCACCGCCTCCCCATTGGCACTCCTCACTTTAAATCCCGCCCCAAACGGAGCTATTTATGGGACAATAAGAGTGGATTTATGGGCCTGCAGAAAATGAAGGCAGTTTAGAGGTGTGGGATGAAAAATGACAAAAGCTTTTTGGGGGAGGTGACTTGGAAACTTGCTAGCTGGGTTTCCTCACAACATCAGTTTAGAGGTCAGTGGGGTCAAAAGTAGGAGACCCTGGGACGCACTATTTTATATATATATATATATATATATATATATATATATATATATATATATATATATATATATATATATATATATATATAATATTTCAGCATGGAATATGTTTCCAAAATATGCATTCATTCGTTCATTTTAAGTAACGCTTATCCCCAGATATGATATATGATGATTCCACATTTTTGTACCAATATTATTATATATTCAAAGGGAAATATCAGTTATTTTGAAAGTGTTTCTCAATATACATGAAATAATCAAGGTGTTTTAAAAATCAATTCTGCAATATATGGCAATATTTTGTTGCACAATTTGCATATCATATCATATTGCTACCACAGATCTGTTAACTTTTTTACAGTTTGCTTTTGTAGTGGAACAAACATTTTTTTCTAAACAAGTACCCATAAATGATAAGATAGTTAAGTTAAAAATAATCCATTACTAGTCTAAATTACTGGTGTCAAATTCATGTTCATTTCTAGAGGACAGTTTGATGTTTATAATTTAATGTCTTTACTCATTTCTGTTTGGGGTAATCTCTTGCATTGATTCTAACCCTTTTTCTTTCTCCCGGGTGACATTTTAAATATCTGTCCTTAATTTGCAAATTGTTAACTTTCTTTGCATTCATTTTTGCCAAACCACAAATCAAATGTATCAAAGAAGGAACCCTTCTTTCTTCCACCCATTTATTTTCTGGCACTAGTACACTAGCTGTTGCAATAACGTCCTCTAGTGCTTCAAATATTCACTGCAGGACCATTTGAACTTCTTTTTGCCTTTATGTACTCAGCCCCAGTCGAGCCATATATGATAAATAAGACCTTTTTGCAGTGGGGGTCCGTGCATTTTCTCGTAGCGCCTTCAACGTATCAATCCAACCCTCAAAAACTATTTTATGGCTATAAAACCTCTACTGCAGCTACAGCTGCGACATATAAAAAATCATCAATAACAACTTCATACAATTGAAATATTATTTAGGAATATAGCCATATTTTACTCACCCCCCCAATCCATCCTCCTTCTTTTCATGTGTCATTTTCCTGTGTCATTTTCCTGTGTCATTTTCCTGTGTCATTTTCCTGTGTCATTTTCCTGTGTCATTTTCCTGTGGCCAATTTGTGGCCTAGAGGTTTGTTCACTGGACTGCCATGTGGGAGGCTGGGGTTCGAATCCCAGTTGGGAAACATTTTCCTTTAGTTGTTTCTATATATTTGTAGTCAAGACCTTCCAATAATGACAAAGTAAAGTGTGGCCGATTCGTGGCGTAGATGTTTGTTCACCTGACTGTCATGTGGGCAACTGGAGTTCAAATCCTGCTCTCGTTTGACTGATCACTACACTATGTAGTTCACTAAATGGGTAATCCTTTTTTCATTAAAATAAAGACTTAGTCATTTTTTTCAGCAAAACAATTTATTTCCGGTCAGCCAAAGGCTAACTGGCGACACCAGGACGTGAACCCTCGCCTCCCACATGGCAGGCAGGTGACTGACCCACTACACTAGAGGTCTTCAAACTGGTCATGAAGGTCCGCTGTGGGTGCAGGTTTTTGTTCCAACCGATCCAACACAAACAGTTTAACCAATGAGGTTTTCTGCTGAAAAATGAAGCACCTGACTGCAATCCACTAATTGCACTTCTAGAATACCAGTTTGGTGGAAAGGTTTCCTCTTACCGGTTGGAACGAAAACCTGCACCCACTGCGGCCCTTTCTGGAATAGTTTGGGGACCATTGCACTACATCATGAGGTGGCCCACCTATACATGGTCATTTGGTGCTTTTATTTAAGGAAAGACTGAATGACTTAGTCTTTTTTAATGGCAAAATGGTTCATCATCCACCGAGATTCGAACTCTGCCTGCCCGCACGGCAGTCAGGTGAACGAACCTCTACACCACAAATTGGCCACACTTTACTTTGTCATTATTAGAATGTCTCCAAATAAAAAACAAACACTAAAGTGCATGTCATCACAATGTTCATAATGTGCAATATTGTATTATATATTTACACTATTTACAGCTCCCCCCACTAACTAATGCACGTTATGATGAAAACAATGTGTTTTTTTTAAGTATGAATGCCCAATCAACACGTATTTACAGCCCCGCCCCCGCCCCACCCACTGATTAATGCATGTTATTATGAAAACAATGTATTTTTTTTAAGAATTAAAGTCCAACCAAAAAGCATTTACAGCCCTCCCCCACACACACACTAATGCACGTTATTATGAAAACAATTGATATTATTTGTGTGTCTATTTTTAATGGGCGTGGCCGAGGTCAGAGTTCAAATAGTCGACGTCAAACGCCAAAATGGCTAATGCCAGGAGGCAGGAGGCAGGACGGGCGTGCACTGCAGAGCAGCTCAACAGTGACGATTTGCCGAAGAAAGCCTGACAAACTTCTCACAGGACGATGCAGCACATTCGGTACGTTGTCATTTGGGGATTTCGAAGCCCCAGTTCTCGTCTTAAGAGTGATAAGAGCATGATTCGTTGACGTGATGTAGCCCCATGTGTGTGCAGACAGCAAAATGTTTGCAAACAAATTGGCTACATTGCGTTACCGATCGCTCTTTGATCGCTCTCTGTTTAAAAGGAAATCATTCCATTGTGTGTTTCAGTCCCTCAACGAGCACAGACTGCTGGGAAACATCAAGAATGTGGACAAAACGACCAGAAAGGGGCATCTTGTCGACGCCATAACAAAGTGAGTCATTTTTAAATAGTTCTGATTTTCTCTATCCGTGTAATATTTAAACGTCAGCGTTCAGTATTCAAGGCTTTGCGCAATTGGCTCGTGTTTCATCATGATACATTAGACTTTTGAATGAAAATACTAACTAGCTTGGTGTTTTTTTAATAGCAAAAACCTGTGGATAAGTCACCCACACAAATGCCATTAGTGGACGTGTAAGGAATAAACAGTAATCCCTCGATTATCGTGGTTAATGTAGACCAGACATGGCTGCGATAAATGAAAAAATGTAAAGTAGGGTCATCCTTATTGAATTTAAGTGGCAAGTGTAGGAGTAGCTTCCGCTTGTGAGTTTCACATCTTTCTGAACTTACATATAATAATCGAACATAGGCTTTCATCATCATTGACTTGACAAAAGCCTAATTGTCATCATACCCAGATAACTGTGTATGATGAAATTGGTAATTGGTACAAAAAATTCTGCCATGTAGTGGAACTGTGCACTCAAATAGATTATATACCTTTACCCCGTTAACTTTCTTAAAGACCTCAGGGCTTGGACCATTTCATTTTTAGTTTTAACAAAACCTAAGACATTTATTCAACAATAGTGCAGGTGTCATTTTTGACTCATTTAAGCATTTTTTCCTTGGCATAAGAAGAGAAAAACAGAAGCTTTTTGGATATTTATTTTTTTAAGAATGAATGGATTTGAAATAATTGACTGAAAAACTCAAGGCAGAAGTAGGATTTATTTTATTTATTATTTTCATGTAATTTGTACCTTGTGGGCCCCTGTCCAGTGTTTTCTATATTTCCCACCACATCAAGATCCTGATTATTTGTTTGTGGAGGAAAACATGAAAAATAGACTGGATAGGGGTGTTTAAAGACAGATCCTTTTTTTAGTCTTTCTGCAGCAGACAAAAAGAAAACAGACCATCAAGAGTATGTCTGATATTGCCTGAATAATGGGTACCCTTTTAGCTTTTTTTCTATAAAACAATAAATGTAGGAGTTTTTTTTAGTTAAATTTGACTTAATTAGGCCCTAGTCTGTATTTCTTTTTTTGTAACTTAATCTATTGTGCCTTGACCCCATTTTGTTTTCCAGAGTTCCACCTGAGGGGGACAAGGTTTCCTGCCGATGTACAGATGGGCGTTATGTGAGAACCAGTCTGAGTTTTTTCAAAATAAAAGGTAAGACCTTGTGAATGTTTTTTTACTTAACTTGATGTATTGACCCCTTTTGTTTTCCAGAATTCCACCCAAGGGGGGGACAAGGTTTCCTGCCTATGTACATAAGCAGGAAACCTTGTCCCCCCCTTGGGTGGAATTCTGGAAAACAAAAAAGGGGTCAATACATAAAGTTAAGTAAAAAACATTCGCAAGGTCTTACCTTTTATTTTGAAAAACGCATAGATTGGTTCTCGCGTAACGCCTCAGCCTATGCCAAAATAAAAGGTAAGACCTTGCGAATGTTTTTTACTTAACTTTATGTATTGACCCCTTTTTTGTTTTCCAGAATTCCACCCAAGGGGGGGGGGGACAAGGTTTCCTGCCTATGTACAGATAGGCTGAGGCACCCCCCTTCATTTCTCGGTGCTGGGTGTTATGCGAGAACCAATCTATGCGTTTTTCAAAATAAAAGGTAAGACCTTGTGAATGGTTTTCTACTTAACTTTATGTATTGACCCCTTTTTTGTTTTCCAGAATTCCACCCAAGGGTGGACCAGGTTTCCTGCCTATGTACAGATAGGCTGAGGCACCCTCATTTTTCGGTGCTGGGTGTCACGTGAGAACCAATCTATGCGTTTTTTCAAAATAAAAGGTAAGACCTTGCGAATGGTTTTTTACTTAACTTTGTGTATTGACCCCCTTTTTTTATTTTCAGAAATTCACCTGGTGCCCAGGGGAGTGTCTTCGTCCATTTGAAAATGGATGAAGGCAAAACTGAATTTTTTAAAATGCTGGATGGCCTGCGCGAACCTATCAGTGGGTTTTTTCAAAATAAAAGAACTTGCAAAGTATATGGGTGTTTTGCCAGAACCTATCTCCAAACTCTTTCAAAATAAAAGATCTTGCAAAGTATATATGTCTTTTTATTAACAGTCAAACATTTTAACTCTTGCTCTTAAGAGTTGCCATCATATGGAAGTGTTGATTGGTTTGGCCAGTCTTTTCTCCACCTGCAGATGAAGACAACATGGTTATAGATTAACAAAAAAAACACTTAGAAGAAAAACTTAAGAAAAAAAACTGGGGGAGTAAACAGATTAGAAGAAAATGGGGAGTAAATACTTAGGAAAAAAAATCTGGTGGAATAAACACTTAGAAAATAAAATTGGGGGAAAAAATGGGTCTATACACTTAGAAAATAAAATTAGGAAAAAAAAGCTGGGGGTATATACACTTAGAAAATAAAATTAGAAAAAAAAAGCTGGGGGTATATACACTTGGAAAATAAAATTAGAAAAAAAAAGCTGGGGGTATATACACTTAGAAAATAAAATTAGAAAAAAAAAGCTGGGGGTATATACACTTGGAAAATAAAATTAGAAAAAAAAAGCTGGGGGTATATACACTTGGAAAATAAAATTAGAAAAAAAAAGCTGGGGGTATATACACTTAGAAAATAAAATTAGAAAAAAAAAGCTGGGGGTATATACACTTAGAAAATAAAATTAGAAAAAAAAAGCTGGGGGTATATACACTTAGAAAATAAAATTAGAAAAAAAAAGCTGGGGGTATATACACTTGGAAAATAAAATTAGAAAATAAATTTGGGGGAAAAACGGGTATATAAAATTAGAAAATAAAATTGGGGGGGGGGAAATGGGGGTATATACACTCAAAATAAAATTAGGGGAAAAATGGGGGGAAATAAACAATTAGAAAATAAAATTGGGGGAAAAAACTGGGGTATACACACTTAGAAAATAAAATTAGAAAAAAAAGCTGGGGGTATATACACTTAGAAAATAAAATTGGGGAGAAAAAAAGGGTCTATACACTTGGAAAATGAAATTAAAATAAATTTGGGGGAAAACGGGTATATACAATTGGAAAATAAAATTGGGGGGGGAAATGGGGGTATATACACCGGAAAATAAAATTAGAAAAAAAGTGGGGGGAAATAAACAATTAGAAAATAAAATTGGGGGAAAAAACTGGGGTATATACACTTAGAAAATAAAATTAGAAAAAAAAAGCTGGGGGTATATACAATTGGAAAATAAAAATGGGGGTATATACACTTAGAAAATAAAATTGGGGAGAAAAAAATGGGGGTATATACACTTAGAAAATAAAATGGGGAATAAACACTCAGAAAATAAAATTAAGGAATAAACAGAAAATAAAATTAGAAAAAAATACTGGGGGAATAGATACTTAAAATTCCTGCTCTAACATTAACTGAGATCCTTCTTACCTTAAAGATTTAGTCAAAGAGCTGTGGAAATGAATGGCCAGTGAAACATCACCATGATGATTTAGGCTTTTATTTAATTTGGATTTTCAGGAGTACAGAGACACCATATGATTCAAGTGGCCAACTTGAGAGGAAGATCTGTCAGGCCTGTTGCATGCAAAAAAAAAGCAAATGTTAGAATATATAGAATGGAGATTCAACTTGGGGGGCGGGGGGGGGGGGGGGGTTAGGGGGTAGTTTTACCTTGATCTGGCACAGGCTCCACTTCTATAACCTCAAGAGTGCTCTAGGCATGCTAAAAGAGCTGCATCTTGGTGCTAAATGGAAAATTTGCACACAAAAAAAGCATAAGTTAGCATATATAGAGCATGGAGATTCAACAGATAGGCTTAGTTGTTTTTTGGGGAAAGTAGTTTCATCTTGATGCTAAACAGGGAAAACTTGATTTAACCAAGGTATTTGGGGGTTGCCAAACAATTACGGGTTAGAGAAATCTTACAAGAAATTTAATAAACGATCAAGATAAAGAATGAAAATTAGTTCGCAAATGCCAAGTGCTATTTTTCCTTTTCCAGACAAGGCGATTAAATATACAGACTGACGTTAACAGCTAGGACAAGGGTGTCAAACTCGGGTTGGCTCGCGGGTCGCAATAACGTCAACTCGATTTCACGTGGGCCGGACCATTTTTGAAATAATATTTTGATATTTTTTCTATTTATATTGGATTTAAAAAAACTATCAAAAGCCCTAAATATTCAGTGTTTATAGCTCTAAAAAAATGTTTGTTTGAGCTTTTTTTTTCTTCATGAGGGAAAATATCTTATAATAATTTGTTTTTCATTTCAAAAGGAAACAAAATATTTTTGGGAATATGTACAATATTAGAGTGGAAAATAAAATATATTTATTTTTAGATTTTACTAAATGCTTTTTGAACAAAAAACACAAAAAAGGAAAAAAATGGATTAAAAACTACAATTATTGATTTAAAAAGGGGAAAATGAGGAAATATAATATACATGTATAATCTTCATTTGAATTTGATCCTAACAGAAAGTCGGCACTCATGATTTACTTTCTCGGGCCGCACAAAATGACGCGGCGGGCCAGATTTGGCCCCCGGGCCGCCGCTTTGACACCAGTGAGCTGGGAGAAAGTTGGCTTAGTAGTTTTGTATACGGCGATTAAATATTCAGACTGACGTTAACAGCTAGGATAAAGTTGACTTAACAGTTTTGTATAAGTGATTTCTTTTGTAAAAACAGAACAATTACAAATCGGCAACGGGTGTTTAGCACTCGTAATGAAAACTATCATTACATCCAACAAACACTACAGGAACTAACTCGTGCCTTTGGATGTCATTCTAGAGTGAGCATTTACCCAGCAAACTGTCGGTTGATGACTCGGCGTTGTTTGATTAAATTTAAAGTCTTGCCACACGACTCAATAATGGAGAGAAAACGGACAACATACTTTTTAAGTCAAATCGTGACACTAACGCTAAGCGCAAACTTAAATTGTCGACGGTGTGCTAAACCTGGTATAAAGCTAAGATATTTCTTGGCGTTTTGGGCTCAATTGATTGCTGAAAAATCTCCCGATTGCTTGATAAAAACGCATTTAGGCCAGTGAATTGTTGCTCTATTCCTCACCTGGTTGGCGTGCTTGTCGAACGGCA
The DNA here is from genome assembly GCF_051989625.1 of Stigmatopora argus. Lineage (NCBI taxonomy): Eukaryota > Metazoa > Chordata > Actinopteri > Syngnathiformes > Syngnathidae > Stigmatopora > Stigmatopora argus. The sequence goes on along the minus strand of NC_135404.1, from coordinate 9,547,138 downwards.
GCGTGGCAAAAGCCTTCCAACAGGAAGGGTTACTGCGCATGCGCTTAAATAACTCTGTTACGTCGACAATAGGCGTAACCACGCCCACGTTGTAGAATATAGTCGTGAGTTTTGTGGTCTTGATGCTAAAAAAACAGTACGTATTTGTTTGTTTTTTCTATGCATTTTGGAGCCTATCCTTTCTGGTTTACCTTTGAATTACTATGTTGAATTAAAACGAGGAAATCATTATGATGAATAATTAGGAAAGTAGAAGATTAAGTCAAAAGGAAAAGATAAAATCATAATAACCCCCAAAATTTAAAGCAAAAGCCAAACATCAGTAGGAATTCCAAAAGAACAAAAATCTCACAAATCAGTAAAAGTGTTAGGGGAAGAATTGTTTAAAATCCAAAAATAAAATTGAAAATAATTTAGAATACCATAGTGTAAACATTCTATTAAATAAAAAAAAGTCAATAGATAAATTAAAACAAAATTGAAAACCTTATTGCTTAATAAAATCTTTAATAAAAGCATGGAATGTGAAAATATTTAAAAGCCTTAGTGTAACAGAAACAAGTGTTTTGATCTTATGTGTATGGTTAGATGAGAGTCCATAGTGGCTTTAGTATATTTTATTCTTTTAGTGATGTAATAATGTACTTGTCAGTCAGCTCAATAAAAAAATGATGTTGCAGTTCTAATTGCAGGTTCTTCATTTTTCTTGGCCGTGTGGTAACTTTGCCACCACATTCCAGTTGCTGGAGGTAAAGGCAACACTTCAAGATTTCCTCTCTTATGTAAAATCTGTATTCTTGAACCACGAGCGGAACGTGAAAATTCCGCGGCGTCAGCTTGTGACCCCAGTTGGTGTTTCCTTTTCGGGTCGCTCCATCAATCATCTCTTGTTTTCACAGCGTCTAATGGTTATTTTAACACAGAAGAAGTGGCCTCCATTCAAGCAGGTACTTGGAATACAAGCATTGCTATGAGTGCCCTCCATTCAAGTAAAAGGAGAACATTGTTTGCGGTAAATGTTTGAAAAAAAATCCCTATTTTTTACATTCTATCAAACTATTTCATGAAGAAATGAGTATTTATTTATTAGAGAAATACTTTAACTCTATTAAGAACCCTCGGAAAAAAACTAGAATGTTAAATCTTGAATTTTCTTTTAATACTAATTTCTCACCCAATGGTATGTGTAATCAAACTCAAGTTGTAAAATACAATATCAGTACATTTTATTCAACCCATTTTGGGCGGAAAATCAAATAATGTAAAAACCTATTTTAAAAAATGGATATAGCAAATATTCTGTGGGTCAGCTTAAACAAAGATAAGACAGTCAGGAAGTGGCGCTTTATATGACAATATAATCACACTCATATGGCAGTGACCACCCAAAGGCACCCAGAGGTTATTCGTGATTCACTGCGATAATGAGCCTCATCACTTATGCTGTCACGGTATCTCCTGAGAGGCCCAGTCGCCCCATCATTTGCAGCCCACCAGGAATCAGGGAACTGTAAAAATGTGGCCTGTATGATCGATTCCTTCTCGTGCGGGTTCTCGAAGCCCCAAAAATTAGATTCAAATTTCAGTGTAAATGCCATCAAAATATATTTACTATTATTTTTGTATTTGCATTGCATCATTTAATAGCCTACAAGGCTGGCCTACAAGTCTGAAATGTAATCAGGAATGAGCGCCAGCTGTCCAGGTTGATAAGTTCTGCACGGGCAAAGACGACGATAAGAAGGGTCCGAACCGGCACAGCTGAAGAGTAACGGTTCCTCCTGCAGGCGACAATGTCGACCCCACGGAGTGTAAGCGGGGAAGATGTGGTTGACTCCCTGGGCCATGTTGGAGCAGCCAATTCCAAACCTGCAAGGTTGAAAAGAATAGAGCTGATTGGAGGATAAGCGGATTGGAAAATGGATGAATGCTCGAGTTTCTATGATTTTATGCTTTAAAAATGAGTCTGTGTATTGAAATTCATTAAGACAAATGATATTTTCCCCTTGTCTACCCTCTTTTTTCCCCTTTTCCATCTAGGGAAACTGATTTAACAACGGTACATGTTCACGCGGGTTTCACATCTCACCTGGCGAACACGTCAGGGTCATTGAGGCCTTGAAACTGCGAGGGTTCGCACACCAGTGAGGCTCGTGCACACACACTTACGCACGACTGACCGAGAGGACCCAAGTGAACCCTGAGCGCACGTTCTGGCAACCACGTGGTGATTGACGGAGTGCAGAAACTCTGGAGGGAGCAGGTTTGCAAAGATCACATTGGGTTATTAATGGTATGTAAACATTCAGATGAAATTTGTTTTTTTGTGTGAATGCAGGAAATCGGTTAATTGAGGAGAATTGGACTGATCTGTTGACTGAGTCAAACCTTACCAGTGTGTTTTGATTGAAATGACTTAGGTTTTCACATGGCCTACTTCAGGTAAGTTGAAGAGCAGAAATTTGTTTATAGAAAGAATAATAATTGTGCAAAAGTACTGCTTCACTCCCTAAGTAGAAATTAACTACAGAAGTGTAGAAAGGGGAGCATGGGAGTAGTATTTACCTGATGTGTGATATAATGATGGACCCGTTGCAGCATTCCTTCACAAGAGAATTCTTGAGGAGTTAGAGGCTTCACCTTCACAAAAACAACAATAATATTTCAGTACTTTTTTGGCCACTAAATTGCAAGTTCTACTTCTCATGCGCTGTGCTGCATCTTTTGGATGAATTTCAATATATTGGTTCCACTGATTACTATTGATGCATACTATCTCATGTCTCATTTTTCATAAGATCCCACTCAAGTGTACGCCAGTGCATTCAACATAACCTGGCTACGAAGAATCTCTCGGACTGCTTGCCGAACTTCTGTCTCATTGGTGGCATCCACAGTCCACACATGAGGTCTGCCAATGAATTGCTCCGCGTACGGGTGCTGAGAGGAAATCTGGGATCCAATGGAAGTCTTTATTATGAAACCAAAAACAATTTGCACTGTGTACTACTCTGTGTACCTTTCTCGTTGTGGGTTTGCCTTTGTAGAAGTCGTTCTTTTCTGAGGAGTGAGGCGGGTTGAACCGCGGTTGGAGAAAGACGCAGCCCAGTGCTATGGCCTCCATAGGGGCAGGACCCTCGTAGGGGAAACCAAGACCGACAAAAATCTGTATGTAAGTCAATTTACAGATTTTACATTAAGATAAGTGGTTTATGGATAAGTGGTCTCTGACCTTGGCTTTGCGTAGGAGTCTCAGAAAGTGCGGCTGAGAGAGCAGGCCGTGGTTTCTTACAAAGTTGGGTAAGGTGGAGGCGTGTCCCGGGGGCTGGTAGACTGTGGCGTGGGTTTCCATCACTTCACTGATCACCTTTATATAATTTAAAAGTCCCTAAAATATTGATCAGGGTAAAAGTCATTTCCTTGAGTACAAAAGTAGAAATAAAACACCGTTTCTATGTTAATATTGATAACATTACCTGCCACATGTACTCCTGCTTCCCATAGATGACGGCAATATTCTCCTTTGTGTTGATATCTTTTGGCCTTACTGCATCCTCACTTACAAACCCCAGGAAGGAGTTATCAGGTGTATGCGCTACATACAATAACACACATACTGTATTTTTTTCAATGATTACACTAAAATAACAGTAAGATTTCCAAATAACTCAACAACTTGAATTCATTTGACATGAACATTCTTTCATTCAACTGCTTATCCTCACAAGGGTTGCGGGGGGTGCTGGAGTCTGAATAAGTGGCCAGCCAATCGCAGTTAACATGAACAAATACAATCATTTTAAAAGAGAAAACAGCAGAACAATTGAGAAGGCTCGCCTGTCCCCCTCCAACAGTGTGAGAGATGATTATTTACCCAACAAATGCAGGAATCTGTCAACATAAGCCTAGGTGACATTCTAGTTTAAAAATCCCCCCTTCCCCATCAAGCCACTTCTCACTATTTCCTTCCCCCAACAGGACAAATAAACACGTTCCACGCTGAGGGATGACCATCGTTTCTCATCTCGACGCATCCAGCTCTTCTCCATCCTTCAGCAGGACGGCAAAGGTGACAAGGAGAGGTGTTGGGATGAAAGGTCTGTCTAGACTGCAACTTAGTTTAACCTTGACTATTAATCTTCACCATGAGAATACTTCAGAGTATGTGAGGAATCATTATACAAGTCATGTTTCTAAAATGGAACGTTATGGGGTATTTATTTTTCTAGGCCTCTGTTATTCCAAGTCTTTGGATGGAAATGACTGAAAAGTACTTATCAAACAAAACACACTTACGGAACATGGTCATGTACTGCAGAGGTTGGAGTCCCCAGCTGCCCCATAGTGTTTTAAAACCATGAGTGTGTGCATAACTGGCCAAATTAAAGGCTGGTTCGGTGCCAAAAGAGTCCAGGATTCGGAAGCGACACCTGTCGGAAATGTATGTTAAAATAAAAAAATAAAAATGATAGACGGTTGTGATGATAAACCTACTACTACATATAGTCTTTGTACATTTACATCCCAGTGATTTTTCTAGAGGCAACCAGTCAGTTGAAATTTTAATTAAGGTTTGTTTTGTTGTTGTTGGGCGTGTGTACACCATACTTCAAATTATTAAAATACAATAAAATGTTTAAATGCAGTACTTATTGTTTAGACAAATTGATGCAATCTTAAATTTGGATAACATTCATTTGCAATGATAATGTTACCAATTACATCAACATCGATTTAGTCTCACTTGTAATGATGGAAAGCAAGTCCCATGGCCCCTTGTAGATGAGCAAGCCCATGATAGTCAGTATAGATGAGGTCAAAGGTCAAGGGCGCCTTGATCGGACAGCTCCCTTGTCCCGGAGCAGCACTGATCAGTCTGGACCATTCATGTCAACTATTTAGAATTATTTTCAAATTTCACATTGGGGTATCTACACTAAAATGTGTTTTTTCCCCACCTGTGGAGCTGATGCTGTGAGGTAGTAAGGATCACATTGTGCCCCAGTATGGTCAAACAGGCACTAAGGTCTGTCCACTGAACCAGTTCTCCAAGAGGACCCCCTTTTTCCACCGTAGCTTCAAAATGTTGGCCTGCATCTCCAGCAAAAGCACCAGGGTAAAGTAAAACCTGTTCAGAAGATATAATGTGTCAAATTCGTCGAAAACCACAAAATACTCTCAAATAGGCAGAGGAATAATATTGAAATAAAGTAACAAGAAGCGAGTTGTAACCCTTATTATTGATGAATGTGTTTTGTTCTTTTGCTGCCTCATTATGAGAGCAGCTTTTAACCAGCACTCGGACATCATTTTAACTCTGGAGCGCATAAATTTGACTGCCGGTCCACTGCTGTTGTTGATGACTTCGTAAAGTGAACTCGTGGTGGTACGTATCTCTGCCTGTGTGAAATGTAACAAATTGATGAAAGTATGCAAGTGACTGAAATCTCCCAACTCTCTATTATGTTGGGATTTGACATGTACCTTCTTCATGTAGGGCTGATCCCTCTGATGCCAAGGAGGAGTAGAGTAATTCCGGCCAGGTTGAGGCGGGCAGAAATTCTCTATTTGGCTGAGGTAAGTCAGAATGGAACAAACTGTACCATCCACACCATAAAAGGCATAGCAGGGGTCAGACTTCCATTTCGCCTGCAGGAACTTTAAAATAAACGAATGATAAATCCATGTGACCGTACATCTATGAATGAATCAAATCATAATAAAGCAGTTTTACGGTAAAAAATCACCAGCTAAACATAATGTGTATTGTATGAGGTGCCTAACCTCTACTTTCTCTGCACACACTGGATATGCAACATCCACAGGCACCGTACAGCTCTCCTTTAGCCCTGATTACATATCAGAAGAAGAAAAAATAAAATAATTTGTATTTCAAAGGCCAAAAGGCAAAGAATATGATTTATTGATTGATTCAACTTAATTTCTGGACATTGGCCTTTCCTTGGGTACACCTGCACAATCTAAAATGGGAATTTGGCATGTAAAATGCAACATAAAAACGTTAGACTAGAGCACATGTGTCAAAGTGGCGGCCCGGGGGCCAAATCTGGCCCGCCGCATCATTTTGTGTGGCCCGGGAAAGTAAATTATGAGTGCTGACTTTCTGTTTTAGGATCAAATTAAAATGAAGAGTATAGATGTATATTACATTTCCTGATTTTCCCCCTTTTAAATCAATAATTGTAATTTTGTAATCATTTTTTTCTGTTTTTAGTTCAAAAATCATTTTGTAAAATCTAAAAATATAAAAAAAGCTAAAATAAACATCGTTTTAGATCTATATAAAACTGAATATTCAGGGATTTTAATCCAGTTCTTTTAATCCATTTATTTAAAAAAATCTAAATATTATATCTAAAATGGTCCGGCCCACGTGACATCAAGTTGACGTTAAAGGGACCTGCAAACCAACCCGAGTCTGACACCCTTGGACTAGAGGCACTGTGCAAACTTATACATACATAATAAGGCCCCCCAATGTCCATCCCACCCACATACATACTTGACCCACCTGCCTCCAACCAGTCTCTTTTTACAATGCCAAAATAAGCACACCTATACTCTGCAAAACAACCCTATAAAACGAAAAAGGGAATAAGAAAAACAACGGGAATAGCATGCACAAAAAACAGCAAGAGGATTGAAGTAAAGGTGAACAAAGTTCTCAAAATTCAAAAGTGTGTGTAGACAAGTTTTATGAAAAGGCTTCTAAGTCAGACTTAGTGGAGCAGAGGAAGTGTGTGTTTTTGTAGGGGTGGCAGACTTGTCAAGTGTGCGTGTGGCCTTGCTTTCCTGAATTGTTCAAATAACAGATTGCCCCCGAATACCCCTTTATCCAACGTATACATAAAGCATGCCAGCTCTAGCGTGCGTAACCTAATTCTAACCTGACACCTCTCCGGTGGGTCGTGGATCTTGTTAAAGGTCTATTCAAAGGACGCCATTCCCCATAAGCACCTACACGCATTGCCCTTCAACCAGAATCCCCTTCCATTCACATCCATTATCATAGCTTGTTAATTTGTCCCTGCGGTTAACCTCACTCGCTTTGAACTGAGCATTTGGCTAAAAGTGACATACTGCAGGGCAACCACAGAGGTGCTTGTAGTTTTCCAATTAGTCAATTATGACTACAAACCAGAACCTCTGGTTTTAGCTGGAGTTGCATTTAGGAGGTCAAATGGTGGTAAACACAGCTTAATTAAGCATGACCTTTATGTCAGCAACCTGTTTTACAGTCGGGGGAATATCCATATACGCCCTTTGAAATAAATAATTTCAACATTTTAACTCATTGGCTGGCATTTAAATAGAATTGTCTAACTGTATTGGTATCTGGAAGCCTACCAAAGTTCTTTTATGAGTTATCAAATGGCCAATCTTTTTATCCAATACCTGTTATTTTTCCATGATTGTCATGTGTTGACGGGGTGTGAGGCAGGTAATGATAATGATTAAATTGGTCTAGCTTCTGGGTAACCCGTTTCAGCTCCCTCTCCACCAAGTGGGCCAAGCTTTGCTGATCCTGTCGAAAGCTGGGAAAGCAACATATGTATAAGAGCACAAATCAGTAATATTAGTCCATTAAATAATAATCTCAGTGGCATACCTCTGAAGAAGTGAATTGAGGTACTCTGAGGTCATCTTATCTTCACGCTCTCTGCTCAGTTGCTGCACCTGAGCACTAAGAGCTTCTAGACGAAGGGTCAGCCTACGAAAACCCAGACTTGGCTGACCTGAAAATCACACATCCCATCACATGTGCAGTAGAGTGTCACATAACTGTGATCGTCACACACTCATCACACATTTGTACCCGCATCTTCAGCCCGAGATCCACCAGCATTGTCATCCATGGACATTTCCAATGGCACCCAAAGACTTTGCAGCAGCAGTGTACAAGCAGACAGACCCAGGCAGATCACCAGGCAACCACTAGAGGATGCAAAAGACAGAGAAATAGACAATTTAAATCTTTTGGCCTAGTTCTCGTACACCACTCATATTTCAAATCGTATTTCCCCATTGCAATGAATAGAAATAGAATTATTTCATTCAAGCCCTTAAAAAATATCAATGTTTTGTGAGTGAAATTACATGGTAGTAAGACCCATCACAGATTGAACCCTCGATCTCAAAACTTTTTTACAGAGAACGTATGTGATTTGCTATATGTCTACTTTTGTTGCTGCACCATTTCTATTCAAATATCCCAAAACAGTTCTAACTGTTAATGGCTATAATTTAGATTGTGAAAAAAAATTGAGAAATGACAACAATGAAAGGATTAGGGTATAGTTTGAAATGAATCAGGTCAAATAACCATAATAGTCATTAACCTACACAAGAGGAATAAAGCTAAATCTGTTGCTTTGAAAATCTGTGACAATTAATCTGATGATTTTACCTGCGAGGTCTCAGTGCAACACGCATGACTTCTTTTTTTTTTTACGCTGCTGCAACTGTCAGCTGTCACTGTCAAAAACAAGATTGAATCCAACAGTAAAACATGATGGGCAATCATTACAAACTTTAAAAAAAAAAAAAAAATCATCTCAAATTGGAACGGAATCATATATTCATATAAGGCAGAAAAAAACACCACGGATGGACAAAACAGTGGTCTTTTGTCTTTGCATAAGCTCCAGTAAATTAATATAATGCTAAAGCCATTGTGGTGCCACCATTGTGGGATGCACATTATATAGATGTCAACAGTTTTGTCACAATAGACAAGGCACATGTACACTCCTCACCTCCTGAGATCTTCTTACCCGCTGCCAGACTTCCATCAAGTCTGTTTGCAAAACAAAACAGTCTTTGAAAAAAAAGTACTAAGAAGAAATGAAGTTTAGGCTAAAAACTCCCTTTTTTGTCTGCGTTCGCTCTCTTTGCATCCTTCTTTGGCTGCGCCCTTTCTCAGTCTCACGATCCATGGGTGGACATCCCATGGTTGCCAGGGTAACCCGACTCCCCTTTTTGAGGAAAACAATACCCACTGTGGCACTAAGGCCATTCACAGATACAATAGAACCCACGCTGTAGGGTGACAGCGATTCTTTTAGGGCTACCAGGCGCACTTGAGTCTGGGCTATGAATTGTTACCCACGGAGCTTTTTTAAATTGCACTATTAGTGCATTGCTCCCATACACAGTGTATTAAAAAATATATATTGACCAGTATTAAGGCAGTAAAAGTAATGTTTGATAATCCTCTTGAAGATCCTTATAAATAGTATTTTAGTTTTTGCACATTATTTAGTATTCTGCGTCCTGATAGGGACAAGCTCCAATTTAATTCGGCAACTTGTTGTGTAACAGAAAGGGGATTCTTATTCTGTAATGTGCCTGTATATGTATTTATAGAATTTACATTCCTTTTAATCGGGAAAGACGACTTTAGATTCAAGTTCTTTTTCTCTTACAGCGTGACTATGGAAGAAATTATCTCACAACTGTGGAATTAATAAGGAAAATACAAAAATAAAAGCTACACGCTCTAGTTAGGAACTTTTTACCATGTACATATAGTATGAAAGTGGCATTAAATTTAGTCTTTGAATAGAAAACTGTTTCAATTTTATAAGACCTCCTCTGTATGAGACGGCATGATATGGAAGTTACAGTCCATTTCAACAAAGCAATAAATCAAACAGGACATTCCAGTTAAGCAGTGCCACAAATAGAAAATGTTACAGTAGTGTATCATGACTACCAATTGAAGATAACTTCTTAACCTTATGTTATACCTTCCCTTCTTGGAATTGAGTAGATATACTGAACACTGATTGGTTAAGATCAACAACTCTAAGTCAATTGAGGGGAAGCTTTGGGTAAAAGAGGAAACACTGAAGAAGAAAAAACTATGTTAGGAAAGAGATCAATGCATTGTCATCACTTAAAATGATCAACAAAATGTTAAGTACTATTCGTATTTTTCGACTGTTTGTTTGTTTTTGCGTTCCAACATAAAGCTGCCCTTGCAATGATGACACGCCATGTGTGGTAGCGGAAAGATTTGATGAGCATAAATCTCAATAAGCTAGGCCCTGAAGGCTTACTGGCTTTAGACCCATCTGTCTCTGGCTCTACCTCACACACGTACACATGCACAGTCATGACATTTCACCACAAACGCCTTGCAATCACAAGCAAACTCCACTGCGTGTACATATTCCGATGCAATGCTATAGCCTGGCTCTGCTGCACAAGTCTTACTTTGATCCAGAAGAAAATATTTTATGATTATGACGCCCCATGGCATGTAGAATCGTGTTATCTCAGCCCACCACCCGTCCTATGTTAGATCAGCTTAAACCTTTAGAAAATGCATGGCATAAAATGTGTGCATCTCGGAGACAAATGGACTAAAAACAAATTAGTGGTCACGAAAGCCAACGTGGTTCCCCACAATTTAATTTTCAGTAATAAGTGTCATGTGTTGCCCGGTTGTGTCTTGGTGGTGGCTTTGACTGCCGCACAAAGAAAGGTTTTGTTGCCTGGTTTGGGTACTTCCTGGCCCACTATCACCCATTTTGACATTTTGTGTGATAGAAAATAAGTAAATGCAATGCAAGTGTGAGGAATACTTCAAGGGAGTATATAATCTTAAAATGCATGGACAATAAAGCATTGCATTTGAGCGCTTCAGTTGATTCTGCAACTGCAAATTGAGCCTGCACAAGAGAGCGAAATGCGCATGCGCGAGGCGACTTCCCATTCAATGCCGCTTGACGTCTCAAGAAGATTCGCATCTCCTGCATCCAGGTAGGAGCGACATCGTCATTTTTTGCAACAAGAGCGACATCGTCATTTTTTGCAACAAGACAGACACACTGTCGCTCACATATCTTCGATTTGACACATACGTTAAGATCACTCGTTATTTTTTTGCCAGATCGCACTGCAAAGACGACTGTCCATATTGTTATGAAAGTAGGTGGCGTTTATTCTTGCAATCGTGGATCGACACGTTTTCACGAAGTTATTTCAATTTGTTTCTGTCCTTTAACAGTGTGTTTTTGTGTTATAAGTAGCTCTACCCATCAGCTTTTGGTAGATTGTATTGGGATTACACAGGCTGCTGCGGGTTAGCTCATGCTAACAATGCTAAATTGGCAAGAATAAATGGGAGAGGTTGATGCTGGTTTCCAGGCGATGCGCCTTAAGACTAGACCTTTCCCTAATGTGAAGATCACGTTTGTATTTTACGGATTAATAACATTTTTTACTCATTGCATTTGCAGGGATGGTTACATGGTGGTGCAACCTTTATTGTTAGTTGTATCCTGTCAATGAAGTGATTGTTCTACAAATCTAAATATTAAAGCGATCAGTTATTTAAGTATGGGAGCCATCATCTATTATTTTATCCCTTGTATCAACTGCTAGATTTTTGCATGAATTCAGCCATTTCCCATCGTTTAAGATGCACTTTCCGTTTATTAGATTACTATCTGATTTGTTGACCCTCATGACTGCATGGTTAGTTCATATTAGCCAATTCTCCCTTATCTAACTTTAGACTAAATTTGCCAAGTGAAATGTCTCTTTTTATAAGCAAAAGCTGGCAAAATGCTTGCAATTGTAAGTACCGTGATTTTTTTTTAGCACTATAAAACGCAATTGTAATTGATCTTTGGACGTGCTCTTTATCATTTCACGTGACAGCAATTTAACCTGTGTTGAAGGATCTTCTGCAGTCATGCCGCTTTATTTCATTCACGCTCGCAAGATGCTTTGCTTTAAAAACAACTTTGTCAATTACGATATTTTGAGGACCAGAAAATCCCAACATTCCTATAACGTCACACATTTACTGATCTAGTTTTCAGATGTTTTTTACTCCGAGCAGTTGATGGATTGGATAACGCTGTTAAGATAAAATTCCGAGTCCAGTCAGTGCTGAGAAGTCTAACATAATCGGTTTGATGAAGTGTAAGAGCAGATCATACTGGCTGTGATTATACATTGCTGACAAAAATACTGCATCTATGCCTAATGTTTCCTTAAATATATGCTAATTTCTCCCCTTTTCGCATTTCCTTTGCAGTGACAGTCATGAGCCGCTCCGTGGAATAGATCAGTGATCACCCGTGTAGAGGAAGAGCACGCTTATACCCTTGGAGAGCTTTTCTCACTTTCCCAAAATGGCTGAAGAGGACTATGCCACCTTTGTGGACTCCAACCAGATGGGCGATCTGGCGAAGAGCAGCGGGCCCACCGCGGTAGATTGCAAGGACCTGAGAGAATTCAAGCAGATGGCTCGTCAGGGTTACTGGGCAAAGAATCATAAACTTCGGGCGCAGGTGTACCAGCAGTTGATCAAAAACATCCCCTGTCGCACTGTGACACCTGATGCCGAAGTCTATCGTGACATCATGGGAAGTGCGGCCTCTAAGAAACCGTCGACCAACATCGCCCTGCCCGACTTTGTCGATGGGAACCCCGTGCCTCCCTACTGCCTAAAGTCCGATGCCGTCGGCTCCGCCCATCGCATAATCAACTGCCTGGCTGGACAATTTCCCGACATTTCTCACTGCCCGTCCCTTCCGGCCGTCACTTCTTTGCTCCTGCATTTTAGCGCCGACGAGGCGCAGTGTTTCGAGCACGTGAGCCGTATCCTCGCTTGCAACGAACCAGGAAAACGCCTCATGGACCAGACCTTCCTGGCCTATGAGTCGGGCTGCATGACGTTCGGGGACTTGGCCATCAAATACTGCGCCCCAGCTCATAAACTGATCGTGGCCACGGCCCAAGATGTCCTGGAAGTCTACTCAGACTGGCAGCGGTGGGTTCTGGGCGACTTACCCTTCAGCCATATGGTCCGTGTCCTAGATGTCTACCTGGTGGAGGGCTACAAGATTCTGTACCGCGTGGCCATAGCGTTACTCAAGTTCTTCCGTAAGCATAAGGCGGCAGCCGGGGCTGGACAGGCTGTCCAGCAGCAGGATTCCGCCAAAGTCAGGTCAGACATTCAGGCTTTCGTCAAAGGAATCGCTTCGGTGGTCACCCCCGATAAACTGTTGGAGAAGGCCTTCTCCATCCGCTTGTTGAGCCGCAAGGAGATCACCCTCTTGCAGCTCACAAATGAGAGGTCCCTGCAACAAAAAGGCATCACTGTCAAGCAGAAGAGGTAGATTCAATAAAACTTTATTCATTCAACAACTAAGACTTTGATATGGACGGGTGATGCTTGAGCGCCGTCCCCCCCAATGATTTGATGATTTTGTTTAGCTTTGTCTTTCCTTTCAATTGTTTCACTTAAGACTTTGTCTCACATTCTATTTATCACTTTTTGTTTTTGCCACATCTTCACTCCCTTCCACATTTCATCCAGCTTGAGGTGGGTTCTTGCCTTTTCTTGTTTTCCTTTCTCACTTATTTTCCTTCATTCTATGTTATTTTTCATATACGAATTTGAGATTTTTAGTGAAAAGTATTGCCAAGGCTTATTGATTATACATTTAGGAGCTTGTGATAGTGTTTAGAAGTCATTTCCGGCATTAGAAGTGGGCGATTAACCGATCCTTTCATGTTTTTTCATCCTGTGCCATCTCTAGAAGGAACGTGCAGCTGGCCCTTAACCCAGAAACCTTCTCTTCAGAAATTGTCAGTACTAAGGAGATGCGAGACATCTGGTCATGGATCCCTGAGCGTTTTGCCTTGTGCCAACCTCAGCTCCTCTTCACCACCTCCACACATGGCTGCAGCCTCAACAGGTACACCTTACAGTTTTTTTTGTCTTATTTTTTTTCAAATGATGGAACAATACTTTCCACTTAGTAAATTAACTCAAAATACTCCATCCAGATTCTATGAGCATTGTGAAGGCTACGAGCCCACGCTGCTCCTACTCCGAACCACGGATGGAGACGTAAGCAGTAAATTTAAAAACAACCGTCAAATATGGTTATAAATGACAAAGATGCTTAAATATGCAGAATCATGCCAATGTAATTTTGTGCTCAGGTATGTGGAGCCTTTCTGTCTACTGACTGGGAAGAACGCAAGAGGGGAGGCAATAAGCTGAGCTTCTTTGGCACGGGAGAATGCTTTGTCTTCAGGGTTAGTTCATTTTTATTTTCATAAATACAAAAAACAATGCACTTTTTGGATCCGCCATTTTTTTTTACTTTGTATACAAATATTTCGTAAAAAATGGTTATTACATGCCTTAAAAATGTTATTTATTGGTTTATATCATTCCCATGCTTGCAAACTGAAGTCTTTGCATTATCTCATTGTATCCAGCGGAGGGTGCTATCCCCTTTTGCTTCCCATGCTCTTGAGGTCCACATCATTTAATTTATACTTTGCTTCATGCAAGCCCTGTTTTTGGAACCAATTTAAAATGTTGTGATGTGAAGAGAAAAAAATAACAGTCTGCATAGTGCAATGAATGCTGTACTGCTTTATTATTAGAAATAATATCATTTGCAGAAGTGCTTTTTGCTTGAATGATTTACTTGCCACAACATAGTGTTGTCTGAGTTTGCCAGAGCACCAAAAAAAATGACTCATTTTACGCACGCGAGTTCAGGCATGGCAGATTTGGAACTGTTGTAAGCCGATCCGGTCAGATTTCACCAGGGTGCCACCCAACACCATAGTGGAGTGTTTGTTGTAAAGTCGGAAATTGGCAGCCTTGGGATGACGTGATACCATTTGCAATGTATTTCCCAAAATTATATTTAAATCCAGATTGGCATCTGGGATGATATCACAGGTGTTAAAAAAAATGTCTGGTAAATCCTAATTGTTTGCTTCCAGCTGAAACCTGAGATGGAACGCTATGAGTGGGTGGTGATCCGTCACCCTGAATTAGCTTCCGCCGTCAAGAGTCAGGGGCACGAGGACAACGAGCCCTCCGAGGGCCAAAACTCCGACAGCAATAGTTTGCCACAGCCAGAGAAAGCCGCTGGGGAGCTGTCTCCCTTCCTCTCCACCCGCCACTTCAACCTCAATTCAAGGAACACTTCTATGTTCATGGCTGGGAACTTCGACTCCATTATTGTCGGTGAGTGTCCGAAGCAAGACATTTTCATGCAGTGTTTGCTTCATTTAAGCTTGGGAAACCCTGCTCTGAGGCGCATGCAATGGGGGGATTTCTCTTAAAAATACTTGTCTCACAAGTCTGTGTTCCCCAATCAGGTGGTGGTGAAGGCAATGCACTGTACATTGACTCAGAGCTCAACCACGGGCGCACTGGCTGCTGCGCAACATTCGACAACCCGCCACTATGCGCTGAGAGCTTTCAAGTGGCCCTGCTAGAATCCTGGGGCTTTCAGGATGCCATGGCTAAATAACGCCATAAACAACCCACAGCGTGTAGCACTTATTCTGAGATCCACTTCACAAAATGTGTTTTTGGCTTGTGAGGGAAGTTTCAGGATGAAGTGTAAAGGCACTATTACCTTCACAGGTTAACTTAGTTGACTTAATTTAATGAACGCACGTCCAATTGTTGATTTTTTTAACAGATTTTGCACATCTTTATGGCAAATTCAAAACTGGTGCTGGTACAAAACCTTGTTGAATTAAAATTGATATTTCACTATGGGGATGGGCAGTGGCCGCTGAGTTTAGTGTTATCCGGGGGTTGCAACAAAAGCTTGACTGAAAGAGTCTCAGAATGGCAAAAAAAATAGTATAAGTTTAGAAAAGTTCAAGTTTTACTTCAGAAAAAAAATGTAACTGAAGCCGTCCTTTCATATAATCCATGATTGTAATTATCAACCTCTTTTCATCATGTTAAAAAATTATATTTTTCTGTTTTGTGTGTCTGTTTTATAAAGTGTGTGTGTGTAACCATCTTGAAAATATGTACATTTTCATGTCATGTATTATGGTGGATTGAAATGAACGTTTAATTGGAGGAATTAAATAAGTAAATTCATTCAAATGTTAACGTGATTTTGTAGCTGTTTATCCCTAATATGCCAAATTTACAGAAAAAAAAAGTGCAGTCCTAAAAAATATCGGCAACCAGATTTGATTGTGATTTTTTTTCTGAAATATGTGAAGCAAAGCAGCGTTTTAATGTTGATCAAGCAGGATTCATGTGTATTAATGAGTGAATTTGTTCATCCTCGTAATTTTTGGGTCGTGTTGGAGCTCTAACTGAATTAATGTGACTTGTGTTTGAGTCTGTTTATTTTTTCAGTATTGCCATGTTTGCACTGTTGCTATGCCAAAGCTGCCAAATGACTGATCACTAAATAAGCCACTTTTTTCTTTTTCAATGTGAAAAAAATAGGGGAATGAATTAAGTAGTTGTGACTATTTAATGCTTACCATTTGTTTTTTTCCTGTTCTATAGCAATAGTAACAAAAGTCCAGAATTGTGTAGTGTCTGCATATTGTTCCTGCTTTATGATCAAATGTCTATTATAAATTCAAAGGTGTAACACAATTCATAATACAGTGTTGTAATTTATTTATAACCGTCTTTTGTCTTTTTTTTACCCACGCTAGCATGGCAGAAGCCTTTCTGTCATCTGACCTTAAATCTAACCCTCTAATCCCATTTAGTGTTTTTGTTCCTCCTTCCACTAACAATTCAACCGCTATTAAAAATCCTTTATCTATTACAGGTTCTCTTTTTTGTTGTTGTTGTATTTGGATAAATTACTATGTAACTTCATCGGAATTGTATTTATTGTAATAGAGGGAAAGAAATTACTCATACGTATACCATTTTTGTCTTTAAGGAAGTTTCTGGTGGAACAACATGACTGGAAATATTTACACAGACATCAGAGCTATTTGGAATATACAGTTAGAGTCATTTTTTTTCTTTTGTGTGTGTGTGTGTGTCCTGCGATTGGAATTACATTTTGAGCATCCGTCTCTACATTTTGAAAAGTCGGTTTAACGTCAACGTAACCCATATTTCATAAGACAATTTATCCAATCGGGTGATAGAACATCCATATTGTAAATCATTATTCAAAAGCCAATTCATTGCAGTGGATGTAGTAATGTAATGCATCCCGTGAGATGTAACACTTGTGATGGCAAAGTGGCATTGTAATTCCCTCTTTACGATAAGTGCTGTTGACTCCTGCCTGCCAAAGCTGCACTGTTCATTGAGGATTCTGTTAATCACACGTGCCCGTCTATTTTTAGTCTGCTGCCTTGGGTGTGGGTCTAGCGCATCTCTTGAAAACCATGCTTCCAAGCCCCTGCAATAAGATGCTTATGTCTTAACCCTATACTACAGACAGACTTCTCTTAAGAAACAGACTACTGGAGGCCATCTCAAGATCCTCCTGTCACATGAGCAGAGGGAAAAAAAACCTTGCAGCATTTTGAGTAGCACTGCGACCTCATCATGCCCTTGTGAGAATTTGTCACATTTCCCCTTTACAGTAACTCTCAACAAGGACACTAGTACTAGAAATGTCAGCTTATCAGTTCATAGCTTGCTATTGTGACCATAATGTGATATTGATAGTGGCTGAAGATTCCCCTTTATAAAAAAAAGACCTATTGTGGTGGTGTAGAAATGGCATCACGTGTAAGGGGGCTTTACTCTGACGGCATGGGGTGGGGGTGCTTCTTTCGTGCTGACTAGGCTGCAGAGGAGGAAGGATGGAGGAGGCACATAGGGAATGCACAAGCCGTGTCTGACGCAAACATTAGCTCCCCATCCCCACTTTGTGCCTGGAGGAGAGGGGAATTCTTCGCAGCCACCCCCTCTTATTCCATCCCCTGCCTCAAATTCTCAATCCCATACCCACGTTCGTGTTGTAGCATGTCACAGCTCGCCGCAAAGCACCCGCTGCTGCCCTGTGGAGGCATGGTGCAAAACGCAGGGATGTGTGAACACATGCAAGTAGTAGTGATGCGGTTAGTCTCAAACTGAGCAGAGCTTTCTACAAACTGTTTTTTACAATTGTGCTTTGAGATGAGAGGGACCCTATTTGCAGGTTTTTAAAATGCAAGCACTTGGTATTTGCATTCATGTGACAAAAGATGATTTGAGATGCAAGGATAGTCACTTAACTAATTATACTTTGTATAACTGTATTTCACAAAGAGAAGACAGGTTCTGTTCCTACTGTGGATGTGTAAGAGGATGTCTGTCTTTGTGTAAAAGGATGTCTGTTTTTCTCTATGTTAAATTTGATTTATTGATGATCAGTTTAGGGTGTGAAATTATTCCTGCTCAGAAACCCAGCATTAGGCTGGTTTCTCTACTAGCAAAAACAGTACTGATTGCAAAATGTAAAAATTTCAGCAGAACTTTGCTGGAGTTCTTTAGTGTTTTTTACTGGTCTTGCATATATACTGGTTTTCAGGGATATGCAAATCAATGTATTCATTGAATCCTGAAGAACATACTTCATTTGGAATGTTTTCTTTAAGTACTGTCATTATTGTTATTATGTGCTTAAAAACACTGCAAAAAATAATATAGGGATTTTCATATTTAGTTCATGGCCAAAAAAAAAAAAAAAAATCCTGACACTTCCCGAGACGTCAATGTACGTCAAAAGGAAGCCTGCAGCGGACTGTACCAAATCGAACCCCACATAGGGGTGACCTTCAAGAATGAAGTGACATTACACTTATAGTAAAATTGAGCTTTGATTTAGCTAATTCTTCAAAGTTGTTTAGTCGTTTTAATGGACTGAAATATATTTTTGTGAAATGTTTCCGAAACGTGAACGTAAAATCGCGACTTGATAGATTCTGGGCTGGTCAGGTGATATTTTCCGCTTCGCCATTTTGTGCCTCTGCGCCGGGTATTTATCACAAGAGTCGTGACTGAGTCGCTTACACTACTGACTGCGAGTTTAGGTAGTCGCAACTTCCCCCTTCGTCATCCGCCTCCTTCAACCCAAGCTTGTAGGCCTTTTTCTGGGTTTCCCTTTTTCCAGTCGACGTCGTCGCCTCCTCATTTTGTAGTTGGATTTTTTTTTTTAAATAAATAAATAGAAATCGTGTAGAAAAATGTCGGCCGAAGCTCCAGAATACTCCCCGTTCTTCGCTGTGATGGGAGCCTCCGCAGCGATGGTCTTTAGCGGTAAATACCATTCTTTTATAATGTTGATTTTTATTATTTTTATATAAACAAAATGGCGACGCGTCTCTGATTTGATGTCATTTACGGTGACAGCCACGATCAAGTTCTGTGGCAATGACAATCCTTACATTGAAGCTAGCTCCCAAAGAGCATTGCTGGTTCCTTACTTATAAAAACGTCCTTGCTTTCCGCCATGGTCTGATCGCTTCTAATCACATTATTACATGCTCCAACACGACAGGCATACGAGCTAAGAATGCTAAAGCTAACCAACGACGTCCACCTAAGTTAGTCAACGCTTGCCAGACAGATCGACAGTACAGTAATATAATTAAAAACTCATTACAAATGCAGTATATGCTACATTGCATCTGCTCAAGATGATCGCCATACAGACTGGCTACAATTTCACGTGTTAGATTATAATGGTCTAGTCATTAATTGCTGACATTTCTATTATTGTAAAACTAATTGCTTGTTCCTCGTACCAAAGAAAAAGGGTGATTTGAGCATCGACTGTACTTTGGGCTCAGCATTGCATATTTGCTGCATAGTTTTAGGTTAAACATGCAGAATTGTAGTGTAGTTGATGACGTGTTCAGTTCAGATAATCGAGTTGATGTTTATTAGAATTAGTGATCAATTACTAAACTTTTAAATGCAATCTAGCCATAGAGGCTTAGTGTTCTGTCTTTCAGGAGCCTATCTGAGCATATTCCCTCAACAAATCTGGAAAATAACTGCTGTGTATATACTCTAAGAGCAGACATTTCCTTTACAAACACTTGGGAAGTGAGTTTGAAAGGGTAACTTCCTTATTGCTTAACCAAAGACACTAAGTCACATGACAATCACATGAGTTTTTCTGACTAGCACTGACCATCTGACTGGTCTTGTGAAATGTCGACTTAAAGGCATACCATGGCGCTACATCAGTTTGATTTTTATAAATTGCACTTAATGACTAAAATGAACATTTTTGATTAGTATTAGGACTTAATGGACCTGGAGTTGTATGGCAATATATTTTATGTTGTTTTAGACATTTCAGCCCCTCCATTTTTTTCATGTGTAGATATAGATTTAACACAAGGATTCATTGTGCTTAGGTTTAGGAAAAATGATTAAACCGAGAAGTAACTTCAGCAACGGGGGAGTGACAGCTGGTGAATTAGCCTCCTGGAGTCGTGGTGTGGTAGTTTCAAGCTCCCTTGGAGGAAGAAGTGGGGAGCGTTAATGTCAGCGTGGGTGTTTTTAAGAAGTCAACCTTTCTTGGATGATCCTATGTTGGCATTAGCTCCTGTCATGATTCTTGCGCAAAGGTTACTGTTTCTAGGCATCTATAGCAATGGGTATTTGTGTTCTTTCCAGTTGTACATCTTACTGTTTTCCTAGCAGATGTCACTGGATCAATTTCTGGAGCTACAATGTACAATATGGTTCGAATATGAGAAAAAATGTTTTTGTCATAGACAATATTTTCCTCTGCATGTGGATTTGCTTCAGACTGGTTTGTTCTTTTAGCGTACAATGTGACTCACAATGTAAATGTTGCACTGTCATCACTGTGCTTCCTGGTTATTGTTATATTAAAAAGGCAGAAGACATTTTCTAGTGATCCTCATATTAGATCATCCTCCCCGGAAGAGAGTAATTACTACACGTGAGCATTGCTCCAGGTACTTCCGATGCTCTGACAAGACGTCACGGGAGGTTCCCATTAAGCAAACATAGACAGAATTTTTTTTAAAAACTCGAGTCTTAAATCTGTGGGGATTAGGATTAAAATCTAGTGGGTGCAGCTACATAGCGCACCAGATGTAGGACCTGCCACACATGACACGTTTCATAGTTTAACCTGCAGTGTGCAGCTGAGGATGATGCACGTGACATTTGAGTGATACTAATTAATCGATTCCAACCAACTTGTATTATAAGGCTCTAGTGAACAACCTTCAAAACACTATTTGAAATTGACAGGAACATCAACATTGTATTTATCAGGCATTTTTCTTCTACTTCCACTGCTTGTTTTGCTTTTTAACAAAGATTTAACCTTGTATCAATCACATCAGTCATCTAGCCTGCTGCTGCCTGTGGTTGGCCACAGTGTGCACATTTAAGTGATTGGCCAATGTCTACTTCCATTTCCCAGAAAGCCTCATTACGCGGCACAGCACCCACCTCACATAAGCTTTCAACACACTGCTGTAAGAAAGTAAAACGTGAGCATCCCAAAGGTGTCTCTTGGGGCCTTTTAAATGTGGTTAAGAATTCAGAGAAGAAATTGCAGGTTTTCTCATCACAGGTCAAGGAAACAACAGTTCAGGTATAGCTAAGACTCTCCGGCCTTGGTTATCCTTGCTGTCTTATCACATTGGTTTCTGTAGATAGTTCAATCATTTGAAAGGATGAGGAATGAAACAATGTGAGGGAAGGAGTCGTAGACTGAAAGTTACAGCAATGTTTCGTTTTGAATCAATGCAGAATTTCCCCTCAAGTCAGCATTTTTATGAGGATCCGAAAGCCATTTTAAAAAAAAAAAATCACCTCCCAATGTGGCATCTGGATTCAGAGTTTTAGCAAAACTAACCAATGTGATTTTGTGTTCTCTTTCACCAGCTTTGGGGGCGGCCTACGGCACGGCCAAGAGCGGCACGGGCATCGCCGCCATGTCGGTGATGAGGCCGGAGCTCATCATGAAGTCCATCATCCCCGTGGTCATGGCGGGTATCATCGCCATCTACGGCCTCGTTGTAGCAGTGCTGATTGCCAACAACATTACAGAGAGGCTCAGCCTCTACAAGTAAGTTTATATCCGACACACTCACTTTTCATACTCAGTGCGTTTTTCAGTTCTTCACTTAATAGAAACTAATGGCATGTTCCAAGCTTTGTGCAACCCTTCTTGTTATTGTTTAGTAAAGCAAAACAATCGATATAGTTAAAAAAAAATGCTGGCTCCACCCCTAGTTAGGTTTTATGTTATTTTCAGCCACATTGATGTAAGATTTTGAAAACATAAGGTAGACTTTTGACTCCCGATTTGCACATCATGACTTTTTTTTTCCTCCCCCCTCCGTTTTAAAGGAGCTTCCTCCACCTGGGAGCCGGTCTGAGTGTGGGCCTGAGCGGGCTGGCTGCCGGCTTCGCCATCGGCATAGTGGGCGACGCGGGCGTGAGGGGCACGGCTCAGCAGCCGCGGCTTTTCGTGGGCATGATCCTCATCTTGATTTTCGCCGAGGTCTTGGGTCTCTACGGGCTCATCGTCGCCCTCATTCTGTCGACGAAATAAACCGAGAGCCGCAGCACATCGCCACTACAAGATCTGTCCTTCGTGTCGATGCAGAAGGAGTGTAAATTGTGTGATTGTGTGTGTGCGTGCGTGCACCCACCCATGTGCACTTGGGGAAGGGGGATTTGTAAAATTTCTGAAACACAAAGTGGAAGATATATAAAGAATGAAAATTGCTCCACGATAGGGTCCCGTCTTAAAGTGTGTACAAATCTAATAGTTTACTTGTAAATGCGCAATGTAGTGATTCGTCCGTCTTGTGTGTATGTGTGTGTGTGCGCACATGTGTTTCAAAACAATGGTATGATCTTTGAAGAGTTGAGCAAAGGGGCAGCGCATCTGTTTTTTTTTTTTTTTGCCTCTTCCTGTGGGAATGCGTTCATCTTGAGGATCTATTTGTAAAATGGACCTTTTCTTTTCCTCTCCACTGAGTTTATTTATAAGAAAATTTTCCATAAAACTCTTGAAACACTTCAAGACTTTAAACTTCCCCGGATATACAGTATATATTTACACATATACATATCTGTAGATAGGGTTAATTGTGCTAAGTGGTTGGAATTCTAATGGATGTAATTGTTGGCGTCATCTTTTGAGATGCGAGTTCTCGTGCGTCGCTGTATTCGAATCATGACAGCAAACATTCTCAATGTTTTCCTGTAGTACTGCTGTTTGCATTAAAGGTGTGCGCGTATGCCCAGTGTCGGGTCTCCAAAACGCTCCCATCTACTCTTTGTCGCCCCCTCATCTGTGGCCCTACCTATTTTTTTCCTCACATTCCACCTGTTTAAATCCCGCATGGGTTTTTAAGTGTTGTCAGGTATGAAACTAAAGGGTTTCAAAAGATGTATTCCAGCCCAAACCCGTTTGGCTGTTCATCACAAATGAACCGTTGAAAAATACAGAGGGCTATTGCCATTTGTGTCAATCCTTACAGTTGCTAGAGGTTTACACATTGACTCAGATTTTGATATTTACATTATCGCTGGTGTCTGATAGAACCCTTAAAGCGAAATTGGAAAGGAGTCTTGATTTTGACCTTTTCCTTAAAAATTGAGTTAGCAAACTAGAACTCAGTGGTGTAATTGTCTAAAGTAGACTGAAAGGAATCCGAAGAATAAAAGTGCAATTGATTTTACATCTAATTCTTGAAAAATTTGGCCTGGAGTATGTTTTCTGAATCTACTTCCAATGCGTTTACTGATGCGTTAATCGCACAGGCTTGTATTACCATTGCTATTATCATGTGTCGACGTGAATGTTTCCGCAAGTAAATTAAAGATTCCAACTTAGATTTGAGTGGCTTTCCGACAACTGCAATCACCCAGCCCATATTCTAGTGTCTTAAGTTTTACAAAACAAATACAGAGACAACTTAGTAACCAATACATTTAATTTGTAGTTCTAAGAATACCAACATGGATGCGTCTACATAATATATCCTCATTTCGAGAACTATATTTTTTACATTTCCCCATCATTCAAGGGGTTTTGAAGGCTGGTGAGGATAGTCTTGGTAATGCTGCTAATGGAACTGAAGGTGGCGCTGTCTGGGAATGACTGGAGGAAGTCTTTACCCTCTTCAACACTGGCACTCAACTGTGGATCCAAGGGCACAGAACCTGCATGGGAAACATCAGTCACTTATAATGAATGCTAAGTTTTCTAATTGGTCTATTCCTATTACCAACATCTTTTTCCTTAAAACTTACCAAGGAAAGTTGAGCCTATAAGTTTGGCTAACTCCTCACCACCACCTTTAGAAAATATATTGCTGCATTCCTGGAAAAAAAAATAGTCAATATACATGGGGGGGCTTGATGAAGGGAAGAAATTGCACTCACTGAGCAATGCGGGCAAACGAAGCCACTCATGTTTTCAATGATTCCAACGATACGGATGCCAGTTTTCTTGCAGAACGTTGCTTCTCTCCTGACATCACCCGTGGAGACCGCCTCCAAAACAACAATTTTTTAAAATTAATTAGAGTTTGAACATTTCTTCACAAATGAGAAGCGTAAAAAAGCGTATATTCTTGAACCTGCGGTGTGGTGACCAAAACAGCCCCGTCCACTTTTTTTTGCTTCTTGAGGTTCTCCAATATGGCCAAATGCTCATCAGATGTCCCTGGCGGTGTGTCCACCAGCAGTACGTCCAGCTCACCCCATGCTACATCCGACACAAACTGACCAATCATAGCTAAGAGGAAGAAAACCCAACAGGATCAAGTGGGGAAAATACATTTGGAATGGAATCCTTGTTGATGTGCGCCACCTGTTTTCTTGGGCCCCCTCCACACCACTGCTTCATCTGGGTTGTCCAGTAGAAAGCCGATGGACATGAGCGCGAGGCTCTTCTCGGCGTCAGCGTAGACGGGCACCCAACCCGAGTCACACTGATGCACGTTTGCATCAGCCACTTTTAGCATTCGCGGGATGCTTGGCCCACAGAGGTCTACATCCAGGATACCAACCTGATGGAAAATGAAATTAATATACTGTACAAGTATGGGTAAAATGTAGGCAATTTAAAATGTTATGACTTGATGATGTAAATTGTTGAATGCGTAAAGGAAGTAAAACCAGCCTTTTTCCCAGCATGCCTTAGTGCCAGAGCAAGTTCAGCAGTGATTGTACTCTTTCCCACACCTCCTTTTCCAGACAGAACCAAGAGAACATGCTCTACTTGGGACAGGCTGCCGCCATCTATGAAGAAAGGAAGAACATCCCTTCTGTTAAGTGATTGGAGTAAGAGGGTACAATGCAAGTAGATGTTGACATTTTAATCACCACAAAAACTGGGCCTTTTTCAACACTATACATCCTTGTTTTTAAGTGTTTACATTTTTTAGGACTAGGAGGTTAAGTAGTACATATTTTTTTCACCTGACTCCGTTTAATTAAGTAAGAGGTCATTTTGATGCCTTTTCTAAACGTGTGGCAACTAGCTGATGATACTAATGTCATCTGTTATAAATTCGTCATTACAGTAGTACACTGAATTCTCCACTCTAAAAGTATTTTCTCTCATCTAGTTCTAAATGTAGCCAGTCCTTGCGTTGCAAAACCCTAATCCCGCTCCCACCAGAAAATAACAAAAATCATAGGACGACAACTAAACATAATGAAGGAAACCAAAGCTTACCGTTTACTTTCTGTTCCATTATTGTTACTAGTCAACCTACGCAGCATCCGCGCACTATAAGTGCGGAATGCACTTCCGGGAATGGCCACATGATAAAAGTCTCAGCCAATCATATGTTCCCTACAACTCATAGTGTCCAATGGCAAAAGGCGTACTACACACACGATCGGATTTCTAATACTTTACTGTCTTTTATTCAAACTGATGTGACACAAAAATACTAAAAAGATTGGGTTTTAAAAAGTATTTTAGTATTCACTTATTAGCAGCTACCAAGCCGTCAATTGCCGTCATGCATGATGACGCAATACCAGCTTTCCGAAAAATCCTTGTTTTTACTCAACACAACAGAAAAAGAAATCTACAGTATGCTATATATATGTCCGCCGATGGTCATGTTGACAGTTTTTGACCCCTCAACTAATGGATCCTTGCTTTATACAGTGATAAACGAAAAAAATAAAATACCCTTCACAAGGCATCCAACCAAGTGACGGAGGGGGCGTGGTCGGGTCATGTTTACGTCTGGCATTGTGGGAGTGTAGAAAAGTGGGCCACAGTGTAGAGTGCAGCTGTCACACAGTCGGATACAGTGGCATGCTGACCGTCAAATGATTCTTTGCAGCAAGGCAGAACACCCGAAGATTTCAGTCAGGTAAGAGCAAAAAACTACTTTTAACGCGACACACATTGGTAAGAAATCGTACAACGATGCTGGACATCTGCAATGCAATGTCATGAACGGTAAGATGCAAAAACTGGCCAATTTCATCTCCTGTCTATGCTAGAATTAGTTTGATTGATTTCAATTGATTTCCCAAACGTTGCCTGGCTCATTATTTGTAGAACAGTATCCCGATTGTTCCCCAAAGTAAGTTATTTTAACTGTACACACCAGCGCGGGCTGCTTCATGCATTTACTGTATTTAGGCCAAAGCCCACTTAAAGAGAACTCGGCTCTCCAGACTAACTGATCTAAATTGCTGGTACACCTGGTTGGAAAAGCAGTGACCAGCTGCTATGGCCACTGATGAAGTGAGCCTATGTTTTACATGTTGCTCTAACTACTATCATCGATATTGTATTTTCACAATTAATAATGTGTGATATTGTTGCCCTGACTCCTTGAGTACTTGACATTTAGGTGAATTGTTAATGATATTTTTATTGATACAATGGTATGATTTCCCATGGTGTTTGTCCTAGAATGTCGTATGCAAAACTGCTTTTCTGGTTTATGGGTGTGTGGAAAGGATGTTGATGGAGTGATAAGGTGAATGGCATGTGACCTCATTTGTATTCCAATGCATGAGCCTTGCTATGGCAGACATCTCGGCACTATATCCGAGCAGAAGGTTGGCTTTAAACGTCGAACAGATACACACGAACGCGCATGCCAATTGCGGCATATGGTAGAGGGAGAAAATAGGCACGCTAGAACATAAGCTGTTCACCTCGGACGTGCCGACTACCAGGAACTTGGAACCTGAAATGAATACAAATGTGGGGTGGGATTTCATTCACGGTAGCTCTTTTTTTATTTCAGAGCCCATCCTAAAGTTCTGCTTCGTTCTGCAAGTGCTGCTATTCCAATAGAAGCTATTTCAAGGGTAAGTATTTGCCTTACACCTTGAAAAATGGGAATTAAAAGGCAAAAAGAATTCAGACTGCAAACTATAATTGTGATTTTCGTGAAACCTAAGATCAGTGAGCATGTTGAGCATCTTACGCCATTTGCAGATTGTCCATGCTGAGAAGGGGACGTAGCGGGCGGCCTCGGCCTTCAGCCTGCAGTGAAACACGGCATGCGATAGATTCCCAGATGATGGATTCGGTGATGTCGATTGCAGCTGAAACAGAAGAATGGGAAAGCCAGACAACAACACTGGTAGAGTGTTCCCCACTATAAGGCATATTTTCAAGCAATCATGGGAAAGCAAAGCCACAGTCCCGATGCACTTTTTAGTCCTTTCTCCAACTCTAAGACACCCTACAATATTTCTTTAGCTCCATCCATGTTATCATTAAAGTAAGTTCACTAGCAAACATGTTTAGGACCTCAAAGGCAAAGATGGCAGTGCTAGTATTTTTGGAAGGGGTCTATATTTACTTGAGTAACATGACTGCTCTGACCAATAAGAGCCATGTGCAGATTTTCTGGAGAGGACTGCCTGTACAACTAAAAAGTTATAATAGAGACCATTTTTTCCTTTTAACAGGTGTGAAATGCTTATTCCTAAAAAAAGGTTGATAACAAGAAACCTAATGGCACACAGCCACTGGTTAGATTTGTGTTTTTTTTGCTTTCCGAATCACATTTGTAGACCTTCCAGATACTGTAATAGTGCCGTTTGCGTCATGCAGATGAGTGACGTTGAGTCTGAGGTGGATCACCAGGTGACCTCCCAGGTCACCTCTGAGCTGACGGAAGCGGCGGCCCCGTCCACCCTTGCTCCTGTGCTTGGGGAGTCTTTCTGCCAGTGTGCTTGCGGAGACGACCCGAACGCGAGCTTTGGTATCAGCACTGAGTGCCTCTGTGGGGAAGACGATGACGGTGAATCCAGCTATAATTATTTTGATGACTCCTTGTTCTGTAGCTTAACCTGGACTTAAAAATTAGACACGGCCCTTAAAAATATACAATTGCACCATTGCTGGCTGGCGCTGACAGATTTTGACTGGGTGTGGGACGAGCACGTGAAGTCGTCCGGCGCCTTCCTCAGCTGCGAAGACCGCAAGGTGAGCTTTCACTCGGACTACAGCTGCGGTACCGCCGCCATCCGTGGCACCCGAGAGCTCACCGAGGGGCAACACTTCTGGGAAATCAAGATGACCTCGCCAGTATATGGAACCGACATGGTATGGGCAGTAGTCAATGCAAATATAATCATTCTGTATGTATATGAAACCCGTAGTCACTTTGTACTAACTCTTTATTTGGTCATTTTGCAGGAAAGTGATTTAAAGTTTTATGGCTGTAATCAAATCAAGGGGTTTGGCCTGATAGCATTTTCTTAATATTTTTAGGGGGGGTTGTTCTTCTAATTTTGCGCAACATAACGATTATTGTGAATTATAATGATACTTTTAAATGAGGCACAACTTTTAGTATTGGCTTTCTTCTCCAGATGGTTGGAATTGGAACAGCTGAGGTGAACCTGGAGAAGTTCAAGTATAACTTTGGCAGCCTGTTGGGTCACGACGAGAACAGCTGGGGGCTCTCCTACACAGGTTTGGAGTCGGAGGTGTCTATGTTGAGTTGACGTCAGCAATACATTTTTTTTTCTGACGCAAAGCTTTTTTTCAACATCCTCAAAAAGGTCTCCTCCAACATAAAGGCGAGAAAGTGGACTTCTCCTCACGATTTGGTCAAGGCTCTATTATTGGGCTACATTTGGACACGTGGCACGGTACCTTGACAGTCTACAAGAATCGACGCTGCGTAGGTATGTGCTCAAATGAGATTTTTTACGACCACTACAATAGCCAGAGAAATTAATATATGTGAAAATGTTCAATTTTATTTGCAAGTTGTTCATGCTAAAACAATACAAATGAATACACGTATGTACAATGAAAAAAAACACATTCATAGAATAATCAAAACAATAAAATCGTACATTTCCATTTCTCTGTGTACAGGCGTGGCTGCCACCCGGCTGCAGAACAAGAAACTCTACCCCATGTTGTGCTCCACTGCAGCCAAGAGCAGCATGAAAGTGATCCGGGCCTGTTACACGCCCACCTCCCTGCAGTACCTCTGCAGCACGCGCCTCCGCAAAATCCTCCCCACTTCCGCCGATATACCGACGGTCCTGGAGCTGCCACCGGGCCTGCGCTCTCTCCTGCACCGCCGGTTCGGCTGGGTGTTCTCCATCACGCCAACTGAGGGGAACTCCGGCCCTCCGTCTGAACCTGTCCTCAGTGCCTGCCCGAGTCCGGTCCCAAAAGCTTGTTTTGAGCCCTTGCCCTCCCTCCCACACAGTCCAACACCCTCCAGCAGCAGCAGCGACGACAACAAGGACAACCTCGGGCCAGAAGGTCATCAGAGTAAAAGATGTCGCTTGACATGATCAACCGTAAGTCTGTGGCAAATATTCAACTGCGGCGAAACGCTGAACTCAAATAATGTGACAGTCATGATGTCATGTTTAGCAGAGAGCTTCATAAGTTGCTCTCTTTGTAGTCAATGTCAGAGACAACAACCGGTAGACCTCTCCAAAAATGTGTGGGCAGGAATGACAA
This sequence comes from Stigmatopora argus, assembly GCF_051989625.1. Taxonomy (NCBI): domain Eukaryota; kingdom Metazoa; phylum Chordata; class Actinopteri; order Syngnathiformes; family Syngnathidae; genus Stigmatopora; species Stigmatopora argus. The sequence continues at coordinate 9,517,400 of NC_135404.1, read as the reverse complement.
TTAGACAGAAGGAAGGCAAATACTTTTTGATACTTTGTAACAAATCTTAAAAAAATACTTCTTTGTAAACTTTCACTTTCTTACTTGGACAATCATCGAAAATAAAAACCAAGACACCAGCTTGACTGTACATTATTTAGGAAAGAATGATAATTCACCCATGAAATCTACTCATGTCACGTGATACAATTTTCCAAGTTTTGAACTTGTAATAACAAGTAAAGCCATTTTGAGTTAGTCTAGAACCAGTTCAGGGTTATGAGTGGTAAGGCAACGGTAAATTCTGGTTGAAATCTCCGGTCCGACACGCCTGTCTTTGCCTTCACCTTTTACCACCAGATCGGCCAGCAGCTTCTTTTTGTCTTCCTCCGAACTCAAGGCTTCATATGCCTAAAGGACAAAAAATGCAAATATATGATCTGAAATTGCCATTTAAATATTCAGCAAAATCAAAGAGGATCCAGTCCTAAAATAACCATTCCTCACGTCTCCATATCTCATTTTACAAATATAAATATGCCTCTTATTTCCAGATTGAGACATACCCGCAGGAGCAGTTGAGGTGACGGATAGGCCGCTGTCACACAGGAGGCGATAACCTGACTAACTCTGTTGAGCTGCTGGATCTGCCTGGTCCACACCTGCTTGAGGCCAGAGCCATCCTTCTCTACCCGCGCCCCGCTGGCCCACGAGCCGTCCACGCAGAAAGGCAGCTCCGCTTGCTCCGTAAGCAGCCTGCCAGGTCAGAAGCGAGTTGAATGTTTGGAGTTAGCGATAGTTCCTACCTATTGGACAAACCTACTTAAAAGGGCGTTTGGACAAGGCCTTGGTGACGGCGCACACATGATCCGTAACTTCCTGCCAGCCCTCCAGGAAGACAACAGAGGTGTTTTTATACAGCTGCAGGTACACAAGAACCTGGAGGAAGTTTTAAGGACACCTTAGATTTTTGTGATTTTGAACAACAGTAGCTGTGATACGACGCACCTCCTCGACATCCAGATCTTTTCCACCATATTTAGATTGGATCGTGTCACCTGACGCATGACCCCGTTTTCTGTCAGTCAAAAACAGGTTTTTTTGTCGATTTTTGGCATACTATTCATGTAAAGAAGTTATAAGTGACTTTATTTTAGTGGCACCTGCAATGTGTCTGGGACTCTGTTACTAAGACAGTGACCTTCTTCACAGTAGAAAAATCCAAAACAGGTTCCTCCTCTTTGCTGTCAATCACCTGTAGTAGTAACAACAATTTCAACAAACCCAATGTTATTATTAATTAAAAATAATATAATAATGTGATTGGCTGCTGTGGGACTATTCTATTGTAAAATATTTGCCTTGGCTAAATAAAGGTTGGAAAACAATGGGCTCAAAAAACATAGGAATGCACACTTACTCTTTTCACAGAGATGACCATGTCTAAGAATTCAGAAGGTCCGAGGACCTGCACTAGCTGATCTTCTACATCCGTTGCTTCAACATCTTCAGCCAGCTGGAGACATAAAAAAATAATAAGTAACAGTGGTCAAGGTATATTACAAAATAATAATAATAATCAAGGAGGTTCACTCAGTTCCAGACATTTAAAAAAAAAACAATCATAGGCACCTGAGTTAAATCTCTGGTCCATGTGATGCTGTTGGGAAGAGATTGTTTTTTGATGCTATACTGCCATTCAAAAGAAGACAATGTGCCCAGCAGGATGTCAGAACCTTGCTGTTGAAGGAGAGCTTGAAAGCAAGAACATTGCAGTGGAGAACATTAGTAAAATGCAATATTTAGTACAGCATCTGCTCACTAATGAGAATTTCATGGGATACCTACCTGGATCTATGCAGAGGGTCAAGCATTTAAGATAGTTCTCAGGCTTGAGATTGTTGAGATGTTGTGCAGCTTCTTTCCTTCTCTGTGTCTCCTTTTTCTTCTCCTGCTTCTCTCGCTCCTTCACAGCTCGGATCTTCTCTCGAGCTTCTCTCCGTAGCCGGACTTTGTCCTTGTCCGCTTCGATCTCCTCCTTGGAACGGCGTTTTTTCGGTGGGGATGGCAGTTCATAGTCATACGATGGCGGTGGAAGTAAAACGTTTCCATCAGCAACAGTGTTAGATATTTCCTCAAGTTGTAAATCGCCTCGATCTTCTTCAACTTCGGTATCCGAATCGGATATTTCCCATATGGTAGGCTTAGCCACCGTGGACATTATTACTTTTTTTCCCTCGCCGATCGGTTAAAATAATGATTGTTTACATTCTGCCTTCGACAGTGTGAGCTGTTTATCATGTACGGTGGTTCCTGGTAGTGTTCGTTTAGGGTCAAATTTAGGAAAACGCGCTTTTATTTGAATTCTAACGTTGAACATTGTATGATCCCTTGCCGAACCTTCCAAACAAATATTATTAAACTGATTTAAATATATTTCTTTTCAATCAAAAGGCTTGAATGCACTTTTAAATAAGGTTTTATTGTTGAATCACGAGAGTGCGTCGGAAGTTTGCGCATGCGTACATTGTCCACTGAGTTGAAAACACGAGCTCCATAAAAGACAGTTCACTGAAGCAATAAACATTGTTGTCAGATTTGTTTTTCTCGGCCGCTTGCTAATGTCGATGTCAACAAAACTCCTGTAAATTGGATTTTGCCCACTTTTCAAGCAGCGTCTCTTGTCAAGATGGCACAGCCGGCAGAGAAAGGTACGTTTGACTGATATATACAATTCTGATGCAGTTCTAGTAAATTGCTGGGTCAGATTTCTGTCTTGTCTTGTGCATCCGGACCGACAAACTGGCCAACTCAGCATGTTTGGATGCAAAAGCAAAAGTCATGTGAATGTGATCAAATCATTTTAAATGTACCAATGTTCTCTGATAATGATGTGGCTGCTTTGGAATTGAATGCGCGTGTGAAGTTTGATTTCAAACAGCATCGGATAAAACTAGGTCAGGAAAAAAACCTTACATCACTACTTATTTATTGGAGTTCAGTACAAAATATAATTTCCCCCCATTCTTCCATAGAAAAATCTAATGAAAATAGTGTTCATCAAAACAAATTTGCAGTGTTTGCTCCGTTCTTGGAATTACATAATTTTCCTAAAAAAATTACATGGATTAAACCTGCTTTTTTCACAGATTACTATCGCTTTGTGGTGCTGTTCTTCAACTGCCTGCTGACCTTCGGCTCATACTTCTGCTTTGACATGCCCAGCGTTTTGCAAAACCAGTTTCAAGGGGTACCTCAAGTCTGGTTAAAAATAATTGTGGCTTCCAATTGGCCCTTCCTGTCATATGATAACCTCCATCTTTGCTGTGTCTCTCTCTCAGAACCTGACATGTCCCAACGTGACGGTGATCAATGGGACAGTGGACTGTGTGGAGGGCTTGGGAATGACCCCTCAGGAGTACAATCTTCTTTATGCTATCTATGCGTGGACGTAAGTTATCTAAACTATAAACAGGAATCAAGATACAACTGGCAACCCCGTTTTAGAACGACTGTGTTTTAAGACAAACATCCCATGCTTTTTAAACAAATATAACATAGAGGAATGATCCCTCTTTTTTTGTCTGCAGGAATGCAGTTGTGGTGATATTGGCTGGCTTTTTGATTGACAAACTGGGAAACCGATGTAAGAACATATTAATCTCACTTTACACGACTTTATTTTAATGCATTGGGATCTTAAGGTGTGTACTGCTTTGTAATGCATCTAAAAGCAATCTTGATTGCATTTAAAATTGATTACAACACTTACGAAGGAAGCACTCTATCCTATTGTGGTAATTTCATCACCACCGATCTGATGTTAACACTTCAAGGGGAAGACTTGCATGCAATTTAGTGCTTCCCTTGTTGTGATTAGGGATGAATAAACAAATCTTTTTATTGATTAGGGACTTCCCGATCGCATATTTTTGCATGGCAGTCAAGTCTGAGTCACCTCATCCAATACCTTGGAAATCTATTAAGAAGGGAAATATAGTGCATCCAAATGGTTTTTCCCCCTCAATATGAACAAAGATATCAATTATTAAAGCCAATGAGTTAATACTTAAATAAATAGAATTTAAAAACCCATTCTTATTTATGATTGTATTGCTCTCTGAATATGGCGTGCCCAATTTCACATCGGGGACATTTCTAATCCTGACACATAAATAAATACAATTTCTTTAAAAAAAATTATTTCTCTCTACAGTTGGAGTGTTTCTTTTCTCCTTCTTGTGTGTTTTGGGCTCCTCCCTGTTTGCGCTGGGGTCCCACTTTAAAGGAACACCTTACCTGCTGCCACTCATGCTCACAGGACGTCTCCTGTTCGGATCAGGCAATGGGTCTCTCACCAGTAAGCGTTGCGAATAATGACTGATTTCAGTTTGCGCCACTAAAAATCTTCTACTTCAGTTGTCCAGAACCGCATCACGGCCTTCTGGTTCAAGGGGAAGGAACTGGCCTTAGCCTTTGGGCTCACTTTGGCATTCTCTCGTCTGGGCTCCGTCCTCAACTTTTTCCTCACGCAGCATTTTGAAGAAAGGTTTGGCATGCAGTGGACCCTCTGGGGTGGTACGTGTAAAGGGACTGTCACCTGTCTTTAGCTTTCTCCTTTATGATAAAGTGGATTTTTGGGTTTTTTAGGTGCTTTTCTGTGTGTGCTGGGATTTATATCTGCCATCGCTGTGAGCTCCCTGGACAAGGTGGGAATGAGACAGCTCGGTCTTGATGGTCTGATCCAAGAGGAGTCTCGCAAAGTGGTACCAACATTGTTCCAATTGAATTTTTTTTACCAATCTTCACTTTTAGTTCTTTTGCATCAAAAGCAGAAAAAGGAATTTGTGGTGTAGATCTGCACAAAGTACCAATTTGTATCTTTGAAATACACATTTTCTTTGCCACATTGTATGTAATGTGCGCATGAAAGGTTTATTCATTTGTTCTCATCTTATTTTTCTGCAGAGAATCCAAGATGTGAAGCTGCTCTCCCTGAGATACTGGCTGCTAGTTCTCACAATCATGTTCTTTTATAATGGAATCTTTCCCTTCATTGCTGATGCCAGGTATTAGAAAACATCAAGGAAAAAAAATCAAGGTGAATGCTTTAAACAGGAACATTGCGATATCCTCTCCAGTAAATTCATTCAGGATAAGTACAACGACTACACCCAGAAGGAGGCGTCCTACATCGCTGGGGCCGTTTATGATAGCTCACTGGTCCTCTCTGCCAGTGTGGGAATTCTCATAGTAAGTTTGGTATTCTTACATCTTTAACTTGGATGCTAAATAATGCCAATGCGTCCTTTTCAGGATTACGTGGGTCTTCGGGGAATTTTTGCGCTGTCCTGTGCTGTGTTCACACTGCCCGTGTTCGGGCTGCTGGCCTTCACCTTTGTGGCGCCTCTGGTCTCCACTATCTGGCTGGGAGTCACCTACTCCTTTGCTGCGGTGAGTTTGCTTGGTCATGACATTTGTCATAGAATTTTTCAATTTTGTGGTTTTCAAAAGGTCTTAAAATTCACTTTATGTAACCTGTAAGAAGCCTGTTTGTTTAATGCAAACAATGTTAAATAGCTAATGAGTTGAAACAATGACAGAGTTGTGATTTTTTTTTAAATTTTGTTCAAATAGTTTGCCTGTAGATGGCGCTCTTTCCTACGCTACTTTTTATTTGTTCACACTATGTTGCAGGCAAGCATGTGGCCATCCATTCCCCTCGTGGTCCCTCAAGCAACCATCGGCACGGCCATGGGCCTCGCCACCTCCGTGCAGATGATCGGGATAGGTATCTCGAATCTGGTTGTCGGACAGATTTTGGGCACCAAATCTGGGTCAGAAATCTCAATCCGTGCGTCCACGCTCATTGTTGGGGAGGTCGTGACTGTCACGGTTTTCCTTTGCGCTCAGTGACACGAAAATTCCGCTGTGGCGGTGGCAGAGGATGATGATCTTCATGTTGGCCAACACCATCGCATGCATCATAACCTCCGTATTGCTCAACATTGTTGATCATAGACAGGTGAAACATCTCTTTTTAAATGACATCTAACTGAATTGGGCTATCCTGTCTCATCTCTTTGGGACTAAACATGTTTTTTTTATATTTAGGGCGGGACCCTGAACAAGTTAACCAAAAGATCGGCGCTGGTCGAGAGGGACCCCGACACGGAGCCTCTCGCCCATGGAGAGGAAGTGGACAGTGATGATGAGAGGAACGTACAAACGCCATCCCACTCTGTCAACTCGTGACCTTTTCAATTGACCTGAAATTTGGACATTTTTCCTCAACCTCTTTTGAGAGACTTTTTTAATTTTTAGGGAAAATTACAAGATGAATGAAGGTGATTTTTTAACACAATGTATTGCATGATTTTCAAATAATTTAACTATATGAATGACATTGTATTCATAAAAAAAACTTGGCTGTTACACTTTTTATGCTTTTACATTATTTTAACTTCCTCATTGCCATAGACATTGTCATTTACAGCAAATTAGTTCGGTTATGTGTTCTGTAAAAAGGGAATGAGATCAAGCCATTACACTTTTTTAAAATTGTAATAGCTTGGAAAAATGTACACTACAATAAAAACCTGCAGTTGTTTTTGCACACCATTGCAAAGACGCATTTTTAAAATAAAAGTTTATCTTCATTGGACAATAACTGAATTGCTACTGAACTCACTACAATGCAAATCATTTATTATTATAATTTGCTCCTGCAAAAGGATTACTGTAAATCCATCCAAATTGAGGCTGGTGACCAGGGGGCCTCTTAGCAGTCCATGTTTCAAAAGATGAACAAGAGTTGCTTGTAACTGACAGTGTGGATTAGTAGGACCGGGGGCAATGTTCTTTGGGGTCCATGTTTATTTTAATCTGATCAAGGAGCAAAAAAAAAAAAGCTTACAAACTGATTAAATTAGAGCGACGATTCCCTGAGTGCAGACAGTATATGTGTAAAATTTCACCACCGTGCACTGTTAATTATCTCTTTCGTCAACTCTGATCATAGATTGTCTCCTACGGTAACTGGCATGGAAGAACATTACCTGCGAGACTTGTAAAAAGCCTCTGTTCACCGTGAAGATAAACACTAAAAATACACCTGCCTTAATCTGCTTACTGGTCCTGTGCTGCTAGATGCACGACACACAAACATGCAGAGTGATCCTTAAGAGCAATCTAATTCCTGCCATCATCTACATCCAGGGTCCATCCGCTCCTATGGTTTCTCTTTTGGAGGGGCTGTGCAGCCTGGACTGTCTGGACAAAATGAGCTCGTCCAAACGCCTCAGCCTGAGCAGCCTGGGCAGGATCTGCGGACTTGGCCAAAGCAACGATATGGTGGTCCTGGACCGGGTCAAGAGGAAGAACTCGGTCAGGCGCATGTCCATCATCGAGGACGGACAGATAGCCGAAGTGCTCTACTTGATCCCCAAGCAATGCATGATGGAGCAGCTGCCTTTTCTGAACCCCAATGACTACGTTCTGTGTGAAAAACTGGCGGGCATACCGGCGGATGTCTCAGGTATGCACACATTGTGACTTGCTCGTCTTAAAATTTGGTGGTCATGGTTGCTTATGGTGGAAGGACCATTTTTTTTGTTCCAAGTGCATTAGTTTTGTTATAGTATTGTGCTGTTGTTGATGCTAAGGTGTTTTTTCCCTTATTTTTCCCTATATAATGTGCTCCATTCAAGATAAGAGTATGCGTGCGTATCAAAACATGGAAGCCATAACATCGAAAAATACTTACATTGGATTGGATTGGATAACTTTATTCATTCCGTATTCGGGAAATTTCTTTGTCACAGTAGCAAAAGGGTGAGAATAGGTAAGGCATTTTAGACATAAATAGATAGGTAATAAGTAAGTTAATAGATAAATAAATAAATACATGAATAAATATATATATATATATATATATATATATATATATATATATATATATATATATATATATATATATATATATATATATATATATATATATATATATATATATAAATATCTCTGTCCAAAGAAGCAGTGTTGTAAGATTAAAATGGTGATTCTTCTATCAACAAACCCCTGCAAAATTGCAAAAAAAGGCTTTTGAAGTCTCACGGCCTCATTTTGTTGTCATTATAATTATCAAAACAAATGTGCCCTCTATAGGGATAATTAACACCTGTACAGTATTATGTGCATCCAAGTAGAAAGAATCTTGAAAAATGAATTGGAAAAGCCCACAATTTAATTTATCCGATGTGTAAAAGTGTAGAAAGAAATAAAAGCCAGTATTTTCAGGAAGTGGCTGCTTGACATGTGCAGACATTTGCAAATGCTAAAAGATTTAATTGGACACTAGCCACTGTTTGTCCCTTTACATAGTGGTCTTACTTTCATCCGCTTGGACTTGCTATCCTCACATTCTACACTTCGGCATCTGTGGCGTCCAAAGTGTTTTTGAAGGCGGGCTGGACCTGTTGAGTGTCATGGAATGTATTTAGAGTACGTGCAGGCTGAAGGGAAAGAAAAAAAAACACACGTTCCTAGCAGTGAGTAGATGATGTCATGCTCAGAAGCACATTTACACCCATAGCCTTCAATTAGAACCCACACATTCCCACACACACACACTCCCACACACACGCACACATTGTGACACATGCATGCTCCAGCTCTCGGCCCATTGGACCGCCCCTCTCCCCTCTTGGATGAAGCAATAGTCCAGCTTGTTCCATTCTCACTCACTCAGAGCTTTCCTCTCCGGGGTCACCGCCATGAAAGAGAAAGGTAGTGTGTACGCATCCGATAAGAGTAAAAATTAGGCCATGTGTCTTCAATTTTGTTGTTTAATATAGTTTAAGCTGCTAGTTTCCCTCTTGGTGTGCTGTATTATGATAAAAGCTTACTGAGGAATTTGGAGTTCAGTTTTAGCATGTGTGTCTAACTCTTTAGAACTATTTGATGCAGTATTTATTTACCCTAGGGAAGACTTGTGTTTTATGTTAATGTCTTGTAAAAGTGCATCTTTGGATCTTCAAAATGTGTTTTTGTTCTCCCAAAAAGTTTCAAGAAGCCCAAACTTGCCACTCATCTTATGCTCTGAAATGTATCAGCATCCGTGTATCCTTCCCAAAATATTTGAAGACAAAAATATTCAGGAAATGACTCCAACTAAATGAAGGGATATGAACCGCCAACTCAGCTGTTGCAGCTAAACAAAGAGCGACATGTGAATTTTGCATGACCCTTTGGGACAAAAAAAGAGTCCTTTCACCAACTGTTTTATTTTCTTTCTTAGACCGGGAACACACATAAGTGCTCTTTGTGACTTATCTGCTTCGTCAGGAGGCGACTTTCCCTTGCAGTGATAAGTGGGAAAATAGAAAAACAAACTGTCCATTCCCGGCACATGTCTCCCTTACACATTCCACCAGAATCTCATGAGCTGACTCCCATCTTACCTCACAATTACCAGATCATCGTTTTGTTGAAATGTGACTCATAGGCGAACAGACGCCCTTCTTTGTAAAAAAAAAAATATATGCAGCATTGTTAAATAAGTACACACTTCCCTTCTTTGACGTAAAAATGAATGGTGATACTTTAAATAGATTTTCCAGCTTGGCTGCACAACTCGATTAAATGCTTGCATGTATCGAGTTTCTCACCATTTGCTGTCTTTCTAAATACACCGTTTGCTAATACCTGACACGAGATCAGCTTCGCATTCAGAAATGCTTCTAATGTGGAATGGGTGTAGCCGTCTAATATTCTTTGCTCATTGACTGCCATGGACGGCGACAGATGTCCAATTCATTTCACAGGGAGGGATGGCAGCAGTGAATCATGTAAATGATGAGTATCAGTGACATAGTAAAATCTTGACAAACCTTCTTACTTTTAAACATTTATTTAAGTCAAATTTTATAGACCTGAGATTATTGGTGAGTATTTTTAAGTAAAATTGTCAGCCAATAGGAGAAAGGGTTCCATGAGTAGCAGATGAATGAAATGCTCAACAAGAAAATGAAGTTAGACTTTTTTTTTAACCCCAGTTCAAATGTGTTTTTGATCAGATGTTCTATTTCTGATTTTCCCGACGCAAAACCCGCTAAATTTATATAACCCGTCATCTGTTTTTAAAAACCGCACTGTACTTAGTTTAGGGTGACCATTCCATGTAGACTTGTGTTTTTACAGACTGGCTTTCTGAAGAATGGATACACATGGGGAAAAAAAGTGAAAAAAAATGTTGAATATTGCAGATATTGAGTGGGAAAAGGGAGTGTTTAATGTAAAGTGTAATGAGAGGTGACATAATTGTAATCTTAGGTTACTTGGAAAGTTCATCAAAACTCATGGCGTTTTGCTCACATTTTCTCTTGCATGTGATACAGAAAATAAAATGAAAATAATCCAGATGTGTTGGCATCAGTAAGAATTAGTCTGCAACTGCAGCCAAATTGAACAAGTTTTCAGTCTGTCCCTGAAAAGATGAGGCAATAATTCAAAAAAATGACAAGTCTTAATCAGTTGATGTCAACCTTTGGAAAGCACGATCTTATAATCTTGTTTGTTGCAGCGTACATGCCTGTTACCATGGCGACAAATCTCCCCTGCCGCGGGGCAGGTCTGAAGCCACATGCCGACGTCTCAATTTCATTATCTTTCACGAGGCTGCGTCCTGCAGTCACTTTACTTTTTGTCTCCAACTGCGATACTAAATCATCGCCTTCTTTTCCAACAACATTAACGTTAAGAAAAAGATCAAAAACTTCCAAAATCTGAGATTAAAAACACTGTCAATGCATTACATTCTTTCCCCTGCCAATCACAGTTGGGGCCTTTCTAGTGGCCTGTGATTAGATTGTACTGGCACCTACCCTCTCTTTCTGGCTGCCACTGTTTAAAACAGGGATAGATAGAAAGAAGAGGAAGAAGAAGAATACAGCACTGTGACATAACTCCACTCCAGGCAGCTTTTGACCTGGAGCAAGCCGCTAAGTCTCTGCGGGGAAAACACATTAACTGCGTGAATATCTTCTGGCCTGCTGTGTTTACACACCAACAACAACTGTCACCGAATAGTCCTGAAATCCATTGGGGAGAAAATCACTTGTGTTTACCACCTAGTGCTTCTAAGGCACATTTTGATGTGGCATGATGCTGATGACAAATGATTCAAATCTTCCCTTTCTGCTCTCCTCTACACAGTGGTACACACTCACCCTCCTGCGGTCAAGCAGGTCATCAGATGCGTCAAATGCGGGGAGGTCTGCAAAGGGGAAGTGCTGCGAGTCCAGTTTGATCACTTCCACATCAAGTGCTTCACCTGCAAGGGTCGGTATAGCATTCCTTTTAAGCGGCCAAATGGCCCAAGACAAAAAGTGCGTCACTAATTAGCTGCCTATGACGTGCGATCCATTTTAACCAAGTGGTTTTCCCAATTGGCCATTCAACGTCCACAGCACTGAAAAAAATGCTCATTCGTATTTTAAAGTCTCAAGACTCAAATTGCAGTTTTGATGAAAGCATTCGTCATGGCTGCAGATGCATTATTCAAACTAATTTATTGCACAATATTCCCACTTCAATAGGTTCTTGTGGTTGCCAGACAACCGCACACATGAGTTCCTGCTTCATGGGACTCATGTTTAACCAGCAGGTCATTGTCTTCACCTAATTGACCCTGACAGGATTCTCGTGTTAGTGTCCTTGTTGTGTTTTTTTGCTGTTTATCTCGCCTGGGGAGGGGGAAAAAAACAATAGAAAAGGGAAGCGAGCAGAATTTTCTTGAACAATCATTAGGTAGTAAGCAGTTTGCTTGTAAATGAGAAATGGAGTAAAATGTTTGGATCTGGTTTGATTAAATTGGGATTAGTGTAATTAAGTAATTTAATTGGAATTTATACAAATTAATTTTTGGTTCTAGGAAAGTTTTTTTTTAAACAAAGAATAAAAGGTTTAGTGTAATTGTCTAAAATATTTAACTCAAAATGTAAAAGGTAAAGGTAATGGGTAAAGAGCAGAACTAGCTAAACAAATCACTGTATTTTTCAGACTATAAATCGATGATAGGAGAATAAGAATATGAACACTGAAGTATAAGTTGCATTTTTGCGGGTCAGCTTTTTAATTTAGTAGAAACGAAGAAGCAATTTGCTTTAAAGTAATTGTCAAATAAGGAACAACAGACAAACTAATCACCAGTTAATGTAGCATATTAACAGTATGTTGAATAACTATAGTCTAAAAAAAACATAAGCTATTGGAGGTTAGAGTGAAAACAAGACATAGTATATATAAGTCGCAATTGAGGATAAAGTATGAAAAAAGTGCGACTTATAGTCCAGAAATTATGGTGTGACACTGCCCCTGGAATGAAAGCTTTAAAAATTATTTACTTTAACAAATCCAAACTCAAATTTGGCCAATAAAAGCAATCAAAACCAGAATCCATGATTGCTTTCCAGTAACACATTAGATGCAGAAGCATGTTTTTATTATAGCAAACAATGTTCATGTACAAGGTGACTTCCTTGACAAAAATAGACAGCCTTTGGCATCTGAATGCATTTTGTGGAGGTGCAACTGTTCCAGGCTCAGTTTCATTCAAATTGTTATTGTGTTTAACTCTGATTGTTTTCTTTTTCTCACTTATTTTTTTTTTTTTTTTAAGAAAATATGTGTTTTGTGTCTGCAGTTTGCGGCTGTGACTTGACCCGGTCGGGCTTCTTCATGAAAAACGGAGACTGCCTCTGTCCACTAGACTACCAGAGGCTTCATGGCACTGTCTGCAACAGCTGCGGGGGATTTGTGGAAGGGGATGTTGTCGCCGTTTTGGGCAAGACTTACCACCCGGCCTGCTTTGTGTGCACCATTTGCAAGTAATATTAAAAATAGAGCTCTCCGTTGACAGCGATAGATGTTCAATTTATTGGAACGCTCCCATTTCCAATGGATTGGACGTCTATTGCCATCATGAACACGATCAAACATTGTTTTTTTTAAATTCTATTCAGACAACCTTTTCCTGCTGGTGATTGCGTCACCTTTAGTGGAAAAGAGTGCATCTGTCAGCGATGTGTGAGCCCACTGACACCTCCACCAACTGGCATCAGATACTCCAACAGTAGGTCCATCTTTGTGTCATTTCAGAGGATGTTGTCAAGTGTATTTCAAAAGCCTATTTTTAAATATGGTTCCATGAACAGAGCTGGTATTTAGATACATAGATAACATTCTTTAGGCTCCCCACAACATGGATTTCCACACACAGCTGTCCTCTTGGGAGTGTGTCAAAACAATGACGCAGCACATTTTGACCTGAGCTTGACTTTGTCTCATTTGGAACTGTACATACACAGCCAAGATCAAGCCAAGTCTCGGGATTAAAAGGACAATTGTGCATCATACAATGGGGCGAGAAACGTTTATTTTTTATACCCGTTTCACTTCAGGAATAAGCTTAGTATGTAGTTTGGTGAAGACAGTACAACGTCTATTTGTCCCGATAATACGTGCAAATAACTAATCACGTTGTGTCTTTTGGTGTGATTGTAGACTGCAACAGCTGTGGTCGTGTCATCAAGAACGGTCAAGCTTTGTTAGCGTTGGGAAGCCAGTGGCACATCGGCTGCTTCAAGTGCAACATCTGCAAAATAATTCTGAGTGGAGAGTACATTAGCAAGTAATTACATCTTTTCATTATCGTATACTAGTGCTGAACCATAGGGAAAATATATTTTATGTCATGGTAACAATATGTCATATATACCTTACAGGGATGGTGTTCCTTATTGTGAAAAAGACTACCAGCTTCAATTTGGGGTTCAGTGTGAATCATGTCAGAAGTTCATATCGGGGAAAGTTCTTGAGGTGAGTCATAACTTGTGAGGTGTTCCTATATGAATATAAGCCATTATTTTCCTCATTTCCAAAAGGCAGGAGAAAAACACTATCACCCTGAATGTGCAAAATGTAGCCGATGTGACAAAATGTTCACAGAGGGCGAGGAAATGTATTTGCAAGGTCAGTTAAAAAACAAATAAATTAAGTAAGAAGGGAAGTGCAAAAGTGGTGGTGAGTAAATGGATTTCTATCAACAGGTTCAGCCATCTGGCACCCGGACTGCAGAGAAAAAATCCGAAATCATGACAGCAACCGGGTAAGAAACTTCATTTTAACGAACAACTTTTCTTGTAATGATTGAAGCAATGCACTTTTTAGAGAGCGGGATCTACTTCTTCATAGGTCCGACCATCCAAAACGCCTTGCCTTGATTTCTTTTACCCACCGGGTGAACTGAAGGTTAATATCATAAGTAGCTTTTTCAGTTTGATGCCTTTTTTTCTCTCCTGTGGATTGTCCTGTCTGTGTGTAATCTCCTTGTTTGAGATGAAGCAGAGCTGCTTTGTTTGCCATGCAACGTTAACTGTTTGCTGCCTACGTTCCGCACCTGAAAAGTACAAAACGGTGCTCAAATCTTTACATTTGCAGTGTGTTGTTTTTGTAATAGGACAGATCCAAAGGTTTACATTTTGGATCCCGCATGAGTGTGTTTTATGCATCATATGGTACTTTTGAAAGAGGTGAACTCTGATTTAATAAGGGATAGTTTTATTGTATTTATGTGCTTTGCTAGGAGATTTTTCCCAAATATAAAATTGGTGTCTTGGGAAATGAAAAGCTATAAATATGTCCATTATTGCATTAGTGTTTCAATGAGTGTTTTTCCCACTCATTCATTAACCGTGATAGTCATTCAATCCATTTTGACTGGGGGGTTTGGCAAGGAATGATTGCTGCCAGACCCTCCAAGTCAAAATGGATTGGACATTTATCGTCGTTAGGAGCAGTGAATTAGTTTCTACACGAACTGAGCAGATTGCTTCATGTGTGCATTAATAATGTTGTCTGTCTGTTGGATTATTTCATTAAACTAATGTGGCTTTCTATTCATTAGTCGACTTTGACGTCTTCTGAAAGCTCCTGCTCCAGACCTGGCTCGTGTACACCTGGAAGCCCTAGTCGCTCAATTTGTGTAAGTCCCAGTTAAGTCCTACAAGCTTGCTTTGTTAAAACACGTACTTGAACAGTAGCCACTGTACATTTGGCGTCTGCACTTCTTTAGTTGGATGACACATGAAGCAATGAAAAGAACGTCAAAGTCCAGATATATAGCAGTTTACTTTAAGTCCAGATAAAGTCTTTGAAGATTGGAAAGGTGTTGGGGGGCATATCGTGGAATGTCCGTTATCCATAGACAGATAGCAGGTCATTGACTAGTTGTATAAAAAAAACACATGGTCAAGGGCAGACAGGGGTTTATGGAAGTTAATAGAAAATTGCTAGAAAGTCTTTCATGGCCACATTGTGCACAATCTGTCAATGAGTCAGGGTTTAGGGGAAGGGGGGCTTAAATAGATGGATCAAACAGGTTCTATATCCCAAAGTTAGGGACACATATCCCAGTCACTGAAGTATGAGATCATTTGTGGTTGCTGTCCGTCTCCTCGATGTTGTAGTTCTGTTATTGAATGAACTTTAAGCCCACTAAACACTTACATTTCAAAACGAACCTCTCGCTTTGAATCACACCAGCATCACGGTGTTGTGGGATTAAAGTTTCACCCCCGCCAATGTACAACTTTCACCTGATTCACCCTCACCGTTTGCTCCCTTTTCAACCCTCCGTGTCCTTCCCCGACCCCTCATTCCTACTCTCCCTGTCCCTCACCCAGGCCAAAGTAGATGATGAGATCATTGATTACCGAGATTTAGCAGCCATTCCCAAGGTCAAGGCTATTTATGACATAGAGCATCCGGATATGATGTCCTATAAGAGTGAAAACATCGCCTCTGCTGCTTTGGAAAGCAGAGGCAACACACAGGAAAGACAAAAGTTTGCAGAGGTAATGTCAGCAAACATTTTAAATAAATTGGAAAAGTGCTCCTATTTTTTTTTATAGTTGAATATTCCATTTTGCATCAAAGTTAAGATCATGTGACTAAAACTGTCCATCTTTTTTCTAGTCTCTGGCAAATGTATCTGAAACCACAGAGGTAAATATTGTACTTTTTCGCCTGTTAAAATGTGCTATGTGACATCTCTCCTGATCTTGCTCCTTAGGAAAGTTACGAGTTACGGAAATGCATTCCCAAATCAGCGAGCCATGGATCTTTCGGCGTTCAGTCGTACAGTCGTCACAGCTACACGCCCACTCGATCCCCACAGCACTTCCACCGGCCGGGTAAAACTCACCAGATTCTTGAACTCCACTCAAGAATCTGTCAGTATCTAATATTTTCTCCACCTGGTCACCTGACCATCTACTTTTCCACTTTTCTTTTTCATTCTCCACTTCCTCGCTTCTTCTGGCAAAACAATTAGGCTCTATATTTTCTACCAACGGCACCTTGCTCACTCCTTCTTCCTATCACCGCTTAGCCCTTGACAGCACAGGTAAGATCACAGCAGCCTGTGCTTGCACCCGCTTTTTCAAATCTTTCTGCTTTGGCTGTACCTAAATTTATTCACTTTTTTATTTTTGATTAAAGAAAAAAGGCCATAATAGACTTCGGCATGGAGGCAAAATAAAATACAGGTATTATATGTATACTAAGGCCTAAGGGCCAAATTCGGCCCATTGGGCAGTTTTTATTGGCATGCAAAAATGCGGAAAATATCACTAAATATGGATCGCACAAGATTCTTGAATTCAACCTGTTTCACATCCGATTTCAAGTTGGCAATTGCATGCTTTGATTTTCTTCAATGGCCCACAGAGAAAAAGTTTGAACACCCCCGTGGCAGAACAACATACCTTTTTGGAAATACAGGCGAAAAATCCAAATTTGGTTTATTTTAACCGTAATACTTTTAGTTTAAAGATTTTATGTCAAACAGTCCTGGGAAAGTTTTGATATTATGCATTCTGGTCTAATTTTGTTACATCACATTACATTTGAGTGTGTTGACTTTTTATGGCCACTGCACAAGTTAAAACATCTTTCTCTTCTTATCTTTGCAATTCATGGCTTTATTTCACCTTTAGTGTTTATTTTTTTATCCTCTTCATACATATACAAAAGCAGTTTTAAATTATGAGACACAGAAATACAGAGCCACCTAGTGACCAAAATTATGACTGTCAACTTTAGCTCAAAATATTTTGTCTGTATATCTTCTAGTCATTGCACTGAAATATTGATCAAATAATGTTTTTTGTTTTATGTAATACTGTAGATGTTGTTATTGATGTTACCGATTTTTTTATTAAAATATAATTCATCCATGTTAACCCATATTGTTGTCTATTTCTAGATCAAGGCTTCAACATGTACAGAAAACCTCCCATTTTCAAGCAACAAGGTATTTGTCATGTTGTGTATTTTCCTAAAACAGCAATAGAACAGACCGTTTGACATGTCGGATCTCCTACGTATTCATGAACTAGCGTCACCATCTCCACTGAATCATCATGACCTTTAAACTCTATTGTGCTGACACTTAAGCAGTCGAGTAAAGCTTTACAACGCCTTCCTTGCTTTTCACAATAGAGACGTTTACACATATGTTGGACTTTGGCTCTCGCTGAAAACTGTTTCAAAGAAAAGACAACACCTTTAGTGGGAAAAAATGGTTATAGAAACAACAAACGGAGAAAAATAGAAAAGTAGTTCAATGTTGATTGTTGGCTGACTGAGGCACAAAGTCAAACTGAAATAATCTATCTGCTCTTTGACTCTGACATAGATCCAAACTCCAGTCAAACTTCTTCTTTGCCAGGTTATGGTTGCAACGGCCTGAATCCGGTATGTCAATTTTAGGTCACTATGTTCATGTTCACATTCACACTAAGGGCGTTTTGGTGGAAAAAACCCTAATTGTTTCAATTTCAAGTAAATAAATAACCATGGCTGTTATAAAATGACAATAACATATCTTTTACTTTGAAAAATAACATGACATAATTTATTGAAAACATATTGTTGAACAACCGAGTTGTTTCTCATGAAATCCAATGGCCCAGTGACCCCAGTTTGAGGACCACCTACTCACACAATCTCATTTTTCTGTCTTTTTTCAGCCTCAGTCTGTTGAATTCCCCCAAAGCTGCGGGGACACATTAAGAGGTATATTTAGCAATCCACCATTCCTTTTTCTTCATCACTCTCACCCTAATACTATTTTTTTTATTTTTTTCAGATTTCAAGGTAATTGAAAGAATTTGGCTGGTCCCGAGTTCATACTTTTTGGAGTTCTTTATATCCCGGCGATACGATTGCATCTTTATTAACCAAACATCCTCAACTAGAAATCTCAATGTAGCTTGTCATAATTGTGGGCTTGATTAACCTTTATTGCCATCTCTAAATACTGCAAGTTTGCTTGTGTCTGTAGTTCTTCCATGACAGCCTGCATCCATTTGCACGAATGGACAGAGGAGTGTCAATGCCTAATTTGCTGGAGCCAAAAGCAAGTATTGCATCCATGTTTTAGTTCTCATTTGTGTGCTTTATTGGTTTCTTGGCAAATACTAACAGCTCATCTATCTTAGAGGTGATAAATAACCAACTATTTACACTTTGTTACTGTCCCTATGTGGATTTCAGGCTACTTTTCTTAAACTTTTATCAAATGAATGGTAGTTTTACTGCAAAAAAAAGATTGTATCTGAATTTGTACTTCAGTACTGAGTGGGAATATGTTTGCTAGTTATTTATGTGCAAAAACAGTTGAGGTTTGGGCTTTAATCCAGTTTTTGTGTCAAGGCCTACCCGTATGAAATGCTGACGGTTGCCAATAGGGGACGTATGAAGCTTCCCAGAGAAATTGACAGAACAAGATTAGAGGTAATGCATTATTTGGACAGAAAAATCCATTCATTATGAATTAATTTATTCACTGAAATTGATGGTTAAACATGAAATTGGCAATTTACAGCCCTACAGCTAACGAGTTCATACATTGCAATTTATGTTGATAATATAAGTCAAGGTTGTTGTTGTTGTTTTAATGCATTTTTATTTTTATGATTGTTTTTGTATTCTTTCCTTTCAGCGTCACCTGTCCCCAGATTCCTTTTTTGAGGTCTTCGGGATGTCGATTAAAGAATTTGACTGTCTCCCACTGTGGAAACAAAACGACATGAAGAAAGGAGCAAATCTCTTCTAAAAGCATCTTTTAATTTATTGTAATATTGCTCAAAAATTGGGCAGTCTGTTCTAAAAGTGCTGGAAATACTGCTATAATTGCAGCATACTGGTGGGGGCACTAAAGCTGCACAAAGTATTTTTCCCTCTGTGCACATAGAATATATTGAAGGATTCCGAGGACTAAATTATCTGAGCTAAAAGCTGAATCATAGGAATGTTTTTGCATGGAATGTTATGGTAAAGCAATCTGGAAAAGCTCAAAGATGAGCTTCCAATGTTAATCTTACATTATACAACTGCGACATGCTCACTAATGCCTCACTTTCTACTTGCCTTGAAAATGATAGAAATGAAGACATGAGAATATTGAGGTGATTTTTTTTCTATGTTGTTTTTTTAAAACATCTGGTTGTTCTTCATGCTTGAAAATCAATTACATTTGCAGACATAACAAATCATGACATAAGAAGTATTACTGCATTAGTAGGGTGTTCTCAATCTGTCTCTGAATTTTCACCAATAAGGGCTTTTAAAGGGGAAAAAATGAATTATTTATCACATAAATTTTCCCTCACATCATTAAGCACTGTAAAATAAAATGAGTTGAAGTGGATATTTATGTCTGTGTTTGTGTTTCTATGCAGTTTAGAGTAGTATTTTTGGCATGCGTCCTCAGGGAGGTCCTGAAATGAAAAATATGTCTTTTTTTTACTTTCATGTGGACCTCAAAGACCCTGTTTATGATGACAGATGATGACTTGATCTTCTTATCTGTGCTGCACCATGAGAGGTACCTTTGTGGCCATTATCCTGTCTGCAGATTATTTGAGAATTTTTCAATTACAGTCAGTGTAAGAAACCACTAGAAAAGGCAACTTGACTCTCTATAAGATGGAATTCAAATAGTGGCGCTATCCTATTATTTCGTTAGAGTTGGGAGAACACGCTTCTTTTGAGATAAAATGTTTGAAAGAGTCCATCTGTGTCCTCACGCTCACTCACAAGTCTACTTTTAGACTTGTAGACTATTAATAGCTGTTGATTTCCTTCATTTTTGTTTTAATTTTGGATTTTCTTTTTAGATGCATCGGTCATTATGCTGAAGCTGTATAAAATGAAATAATTGCGGCTGTCTCATCCCTATGTTGAGTCATACGTTTTGACTGGACTGTAAAATGAAGCTGCCAACATTTTGTAAATGTTTGGACACACTCTCACCTTTCCTGTATCTCCTTGTCCTGTTATTGTGGACTTTCAAAGATTTACACAGCAGACAACAAAAGAAATTATTGGCTAAAAAAACAAAGCCTGACTGATAGAGAATAAGACGAACAAACGGAGAACAGAAAGAATGAAAAAGTATTGTCTCAGGTTGATGTGGAGTTTTATTTTATAGGAAATCTTGCTATCATGGGGACTTTAAAGCAGTGGGTGTAGTATGATATAAAGTAACATTTTGGTTTACAGGCATTGATAAATTGCAACACAAAATACAAATTTGTGGTTGTTTTTTTAGGGAATCTGTGCAGCCTGGAATCATTGGTGGGAAATGCACAACCCTAAAATGGCTGTGCTTTTGTTAAAAACTGACTAATCACATTCCAATTAATTATAATGCCGCAGATTAATCATAAATAGTTCAGATGTTCTAGCAGGCCTTTTCAAACATTTTTAAAATTGACCCTACCACCTTCATTGGTGTCCTCATTTTCAAATGATTTGTCGAAGTTATAGATCATAATAATAATGGCAAAAGTTTTCAAGGATATTGGTCTCCTTATTGTCATTATTATAATCTGACATCTGAAGATTGGTGTGAAATCCTTTTATATGAGTGGTATTTTGAATCTGTACTTGCATTTAAGTGAATTAATTTAATCAGCAATTATATTTGACCAATTTCCCTCCCTAAGCGTATTTATTATAATTTTAAGAGCATTTCCCACCCGTCCACTACCAAATGTCTCATGGACTTGTCCTGGCCCGCGGCCCGGTGGTTGGAGATCCATTTAAAACCCACAGTTTGACAGCTCGAACCTGATCACACCTGATTGGTCCATTTCCCAAGCGTCCTAAAACGCGGGCGTGTGATTGGGTGATATTGCAGTGACTCCGCTAATCTCCGAGTTGGCCCCGCCTTACTCCGCACCGACTGGATGTCCTGCCAAAGGGGGTATTTTGACGAAAACATCCAACTCGGCAGCGCAAATGAAGCCAACAGCTGCGTCGATGGCGTCGTTTTAAACGTATATCATGCACAGACCGGAAGCCGAACACGTATGCACGCACTGTCACTCGTGAGGAGGAGGAGGCGGACCGGATCGGACTCCCTTACGGTAAACTGGCGTCGCTGCCCCCGCGATGGAGGCTGCTGCTGACGGGACCCGCCTGGACCACCGCAGTGTTGTCCACCACCAGACGCCGTCGCCTCGTTGATCGACGCAATTAAGGAGGAGAAATAGGACAAATCTATTGGTGCTGGGTGACGACGTCCACAACTTGTCGATCGGCGTCGAAACGAAAGACAATTTAACGGGTGAACGTTAAGTCCAACTCGGGGCACCATGACTGGCGTAGACGTGACCTAAAAGTGCAAGTTCGGGTAACCTCTAACCTGGAGTTCGATCTCGAAAGTTCTACATCGTTTTAAAAAAAACAAAAGTTGTCTTTTTTTTTTAAAATAAAGAGTACATAACGTCCTTCTCTGATCACCATGTCATGCAAAGAGAACTCCTGTCGGAAATTCCAAGCAAACATTTTTAACAAGAGCAAATGTCAGAATTGTTTTAAACCTCGAGAATCTCACCTGCTCAACGACGAAGACCTCGGCCAGGTGAGTAGCTTTATGTCTTTTTATTGCAAGAAACAGTAAATCTCTAAAAAAAATAGACAAGTCCAAAAACTGCAAAAGCAAACATTGACAGCGTCTTTTTCATCAAAGGTGGGCGGAGTAGGTCTAAAACTACACGAGTAAAAGGAATTAATTTATTAATTTATTTAGAAGTACTTTAAAATTCGCTCGAAACATCTTAGTGGTATTTATTTATAGGAGAAAAAAACTTTCTGGCTGCCATTGACGTCCATTGACGTCCAATTCTTGCAGACCTCTCAACAAACAGGCAAATTAAGACACGATAAATGATCTTAAATTTCTTTGTTTGCACACGTGAAAGGTTGCAAAAAGCTCATCCAAAATAAGGTCTAATCAACATTATTTGGATATATATTGAACATTGGCAGGTGGATCTGACTGGGTCAGATAATTTGCAATTGTAATTCTGGTTGACTGCTTTTGTTGCACACGCGTGTTACACTTGCAAACGCAGACCAGTTTTTGTCATCTGAAATGTGGAGGTTTTAGATGGACACGGATGGCGGAGCACATTTGAAGCAGTGGGTGGGCACCGCTGTCAAACTGTGTTGTGTGATATTAATGAACATGAACTCAATGGAATGAATGGCCATGTGGTGGGCGTGTTTCGGCTGTACGGGTAGACAGACTAAAAGTGCAAAGGTTTGTTTCATTGAACTCAATTAGTCTTCCGGCCAGGGGCTCTTATTGACCTTAATTTCATGCCAAACTAGGCCTCTGCCCAAGCTTTCCAGTCCACTTGCCACTATCTACTGCTTTTTCTGATTAACTGGGTCAAAATACATGCCAAAAACCGTCAGGATTGGGGGTGTAAATCACCATTTAGAAGACAATACGAAAGCAATTCTTTGAAAAATAACATTCAACTATTACAGTTTGATTTGAGTCAAGGGTCTTTAATTGATTTAATATAAAAAAACAATCACTCAGATTTTCCCTGAAGAAATAAAACAATACAAATCAATTTAGAGACTTTTGAAAAGTTTGTTGGTGGAAAATTTCAGATACCAGGCCGCCCGCTGATTGATTATGTTAAAAAAAACATGCAAAAACAATCATCATTTTGGGATTCCCCTCAGGTTAGGCTATCCGCAAAGCGCATTACGGTGTGTTCCATTAGTTGATTAATCACAAATGCTATTATTCCAACAATATTTCCCAGCTGGTCAGAGTGGCATCTCTGGAAAAGTAGCACACTTTCCTCCCTTAACTCAAAAACCAAAAAAAACTATGATGGAAAATAAATAGCTCTCCTTTCCCTACGGACCACCGGCTGTCAACCTCCAACCTAGACGGTCACGTCTTAGTTGTAAAGTTTTCCTACGCTAAAGTGCTTGGCGGGTGTCATTCGGTTCATGTTTTGAAGCCCGGGCTGAATCTCTAAGGTCGGGCACATCCGCTGCAGGAAGCTGGATGACATTTTCCAAATAATCGCTCTCATGAGCAAAACAATTGCTTGTGAAATAATCTGTTGAAATTTTCACTCATTGGCTGCTAGGGACTGCAAGAGACTTGAATCCTGTTTTAATGGGAGGGCTAGCAACGAAACGATCCCTCTTTTTGGACAAACCACGGCTGTCAAACTCCGACTTGAGCCAGTCATTCCTGAGATGCAAAGCCAAGAATGCTTGGAGGCCCATTTGTTTCATTCTTGTAGATCTTCTATTGGCCTTAATATGCAGACTCTCGGTTGCGTTACAGTCGGAGAAACGACGAGGCCAGGAGCTGTTGCAACACACGCAGTTTAACCACTAAACCACTCAAGGGGAAAACTCGACCTGGAATTATCAGAGTGCATTTTTCAAACAGGGCTGCTGTCAGGTCATGTGAGGAAAGACAAGATCTCCTATTTTTTTTCCCTTCCTGAACTCTGCACAATCTCCTTGGGTTTCAGGCATATTTTTACAGGCTTAAACGCAGCCGGTGCTAGTGTGATTCAGTCCTGCAGGCAGACCGCTTATCAGATAGTTGGCCCGCAAAGCACCGCCAATCAGAGACGGTTGCGTTGGGGAGTGAAGATTGAACATTGCTGTTACGTCATTTTGTTTATCCGGTCGCCACGCTTAGAAATGATTCGTACCTCTCGCAATCAAAACAAAGGCAGATTTTAAGGTGGATTATAGGTGGCTTTATGGGGGGATGAAGTCATGACTGTAATCAAAACCCCTGACGGAGGAACCACGCGGCTATAAATGTCAATGCTGTTCAAGTTGATTTCTAGCTCACCGTTTTATGGATTTTCATTGACTTTGCAGAGGATTTACAGCTTATCTGAGCGCAAACATCTCGCGACATTTCTTGCCGTTCGCATGTAAAGCCAGCTGTGGTCAGGCAGGGCACGTTTGACTCAAAATAACTGCTGACTACTCAAGTGGCAGCCGTTCAAGTATGTGGCAGCAACTATTTCAGAAAGCATGCCAGGCCAACTCACATTTCTTAAATTGAAATTGCAAATTTGTGGCCGCCAACACCCCCAATGTCTGCGTTGTTTTTCTTGCCCGGCAGCCACTTTGCCCGCGAGTACACTTTTTTTTTTGGAGGATCAGGAGGAAAATCTTGTGTGTTGCCTTTTCCTGCCCCCCCACCGAAGAGCAGCATGGTGCACTGGAATAAGGCCAGCGGGAAAAAGTAGCTCGCAGTCAACTCAAGTCAGCAAATTTGACTACCAATGCCAGCGATCTGAACTGTGGGCTTGGTTTAATGATGTGGTCGCTGTGAATGAGCTGTCTACTAATCTAATCATCTTCCATTCCAATAAAAGCATAATTATACTCTTAAGTTTTCTGTTTTCGTGGTTGGTCTTGATAATTATGTTTTCTCACTAACAGGCTAAACCAATTTATGGAGGATGGTTGCTCCTTGCACCGGAGGGGACCAATTTTGACAATCCTTTGCACAGATCTCGGGTAAGTGGCATCGATTCTGATCAACTTTATGTAAATAAATACATTTTTGCAT
The DNA here is from genome assembly GCF_051989625.1 of Stigmatopora argus. NCBI lineage: Eukaryota > Metazoa > Chordata > Actinopteri > Syngnathiformes > Syngnathidae > Stigmatopora > Stigmatopora argus. Next base: position 9,492,430 of record NC_135404.1, on the reverse strand, counting down.
GCGAGTCGAGTCAAGAGCCATTGGATTGTGTTCTGAACCGATACTTTGAAAATATGGCACATCCAAGGGTCTTTTTTTGCACAATTTGAACAAAGCTATGCAACGTTAACTAATATAAGATGATTTTTATAAAAAACAATTCGTTTTCTTTGCAAATGCAGTTGCGAAAAAGTGATCTTTAAATATTTGGTTCTCATAAACAAACTTGCATGAAAAAATTAGTCTAATATTTTAATTTGAGCTCTCTGTTTTTCCCTTGACATCAATTCAAGGGTAGCATTTATCAGATCATCGCTGCCATCCCACCCCCAAAAAATAAATACTACATCTTAAAACCCCATCTTTTTTCACCCAATCCAATGGTCAGATGTGGGACATCTCTAAAATAAATTCTAGGATAAACAACGTAGTGGAAATGTTTTCAATTTGATATCTGCAGTACACTCACACTTTATGGGAAAAAAACGGACTAAGGCTTCCGGTGGGAATTTTGCCCATAATGATGAGAACGGTGGTTCCCAGGCATTAATGAGCTTGATATTCACAGGATTCCTTGAACTCTGCATGCTTGGCATCTCGTAATCTGAGCCTCGCACGGTTGCACTGCCTTATTTATCGACCCCCAGATACAAACTGTGGCGGTGGTGCATCCCAAAAAGTGGACCTGGGAGAATGTGGGGGAGGTGATGGAAAAGTCCCAGTTCTCACAGCCGCTCTGATGGCTTCCATATGTTTTCTTTGGGGGGGGTTCTGAAGCACCTCCGGATTGTTCACCCCTTCTGTTGTCAACAGCCTTCTGCTTGCACTGACAACGCTGATATGTTTGACCAAGTCTGATTGTGCTGAAGTGAGACGCTTCAGCATTGTAGTCTTAAAAATACTTCCTAGAAGAAGTTGATTCTATTTGCAGGTGATAAGAACTCTCAACTGCAGGAGCAGGTGACACATGTGGGGGGACCTTCTAAAGCGTTGTTCAATATTTCATGGATTATGTTGGAATTCGAGCCAAGCAATAGTAATGCAACACGGTCTGAAGCAAAGTGGCCGTTAAAGATAGGTGGGGGGTTCGAGAAAAGAATGCTATGAGATAACGAGAAAAACGGACAAAAGAAAATGTTCACCATTTTTGGAGTTTTACAAGATCAGTGTTTGTTGACCTTTTTTGAGACATTTATTTATTTTACAATGAAAAATGTCAATACACTGCTCTTTAAAAAACAACAACAAAAAAGCACACTCATGGTAAGATTATTTCCTGTCAATCATTTACCATTTTGCTTTCTGTTATCTGTGAAACATTTGTTAATCCATTTTTCTCCACCTGAAGGCATGTTTCCATATCTACATATGTTAAACAAAACTTGTATACTACTGTATATAGTAATGCAAGGGTATAAACTGATGCTCCACTTGTTTCAAAACGTGTAGTCAGTGCTTGAAAGTTTCCAAGAATTCACTTGCCAACACATGGTAAATGTTTACCTAAGGTTGGCTTGTGTATATTTACTCTTTGCATGTGTGTGCCCTAGAGTGCATTGATCCAATTTTTTTTCCGTCTAAACTCGGAATTTCATTGCAGGACGGGACGGTGAAATAGTGGTTAGAATGTCTGACTCACAGTCCTTAGGTCCGGAGTTCAATTTTGTTGTTTGAACGTTGTCCCCTCGCTTGCGTTGGTGGTCAATGGCTTCCATGTTCGATTCAGTGAAGATTGTAAATTGTCCATGTCGTGGTGAGATCAGGGTTTACCCCGCCTCTCGTCCAAAATTGGCAGGGATAGGCTCCAAACGGATTGATGGATGGAATCATATTGTCTAATAGATTTTTAAAAGCATCTTTAATCATGCTGTCATCTATTTCAACTGGGATGCCCCTTCTTGGAGTGACATTGCTCAGAATTTCTGACACAAGAAATGTTACTGATGTTTTTTTTTTCTCCTTTTGTGGCTCACATTCCTCTACTATGTCCAAAAGAGACCTTGATTTGTATGTCGTTTAGCGACAAGCAAGCCATGGGGAGCCAAATTGTGGCTAGTAGGGTGGGGAGTGACACATTTTCTTGTGCAGCCAAATAACTTTCACACTTGTTGGTTCCAAAGGTTTTAGAATCTGGCAACACTGACTCGATTTCCAGTCTTTTTTTTTTGTATTTCTATTGAAGGTCAACCTGACCCTTGGTGATGAGATTCTGTAAATATTAATCAAAATTCTGACTTGGTTCATTGTGTTATCTTTTTTGTTTTTTGAAGAATTGGATAAGTTTGCCATATTTTGAATTACACAATAAAGTCACTTGTGCTGTTAAATTTAAAAAATTGTAATCGTGTATTGTCTGTCATTGTTAATCGTTATTTTATCTTTTTTTCATATGCAGAAATGGCAAAGGAGGTTTTTCATCCTTTATGAACATGGCTTACTTCGCTATGCCCTGGATGAAATGGTAAGTAAAAATTCTTTTTTTTGTATGACCTGTTTATCTAGGGTTGTGATTGACAGCAATAGATGTGCTGGTAACAAAAATCTTTATCATATCATACTATGGAAGGAACTGACTGTGGCTTTTGAGATTTCTCAAAAAGGACAGTTTGAAAATGAAGCCCAAATTTGGCCTTTTAGTGAAATTTCAGTCACGGACTGTTAGGAAAATACACTTTTTAAAAACTTGTTATGATTGCAAATTTTCTTCATTGACTTGCTTTAACTCTATTTTTCCCTTCATTCCTGATAAAACAAGGATGAACAATGAGTTGAGACATGCCCAGGACTATTTTGTCAGCATGTTTAACGTCCAAACTAGCATAGTGATGTCAGGAGGAATGAAGTTACACCACACATGGTGTTGATGAAGAGCGTCATGTGCCGAGCGCTGTCTGTTTAGTTTGTGGCTTGTTCAAATATTGAGCAAGATCTTCATGATTCCTTTGGGTTTGGGAAGAAAAACTGGAAAAACCACCTCGGTGCCAGGAAGATGGATGTTGTTTTACAGTGCCAGAAGTTCAGTATCGAATAGCGTGTGTTTTTGTAAGTCACCTGTTCTTGTTTGGTTCTAGTTGCACTGTGTCATGTGGTTGAGCTGTGACTGACCCAGAAGCAGGCGCTTTTCAAAGCATGCTGTATTATGGTTGAAGCATCAGCACATCCTTTTTATTTGACCTTTTCTTTCTACATGTGGCATTTTCTGGCACAAGAGATGCGGAGTGTTTATATAATACGGATGGAAAGGATTTGAATTGAAACCTGGAAGGGAAATTGCATTTTTTTCCCCCACAGATTGAGTCGTACACGGAGGGCTTGTGTGTGTTGTGTATTTTAATGCAGCAAGGTGCTACATCATTGCATTGTGGGAAAAATCAAAAAGTATTTTTGACAATTAAGGGCCAGTGAATGGAGAGTGATGGAAGTATGATTCGTAATGTGGGGGAAAAAAATCCACTCTTTATTGTTCGCTGGTTGTCAATCACTCTCGTTTAATCTCCTTACTGAATTCAGGATCAAAAGGGAAGGAGGATGGAAAGGATCAGAAACGGGAAATATCAAGTGACGCTAAAAGTAGAGCCTGACAGTAATCATTTGTACTCCGTTTGTTGGCCGGTTGCCCAACTTTATGTCCATCGATCTTTATGGTGTCAGCACATGCCTTTTAACTTTTGCAGCTCAGATAATATTTGATATTGCTTTGCTCACTGTTTGAGTAGTGTACCTTTTTAAAATGTTGTTTTGTGGTCTAAGTCAGGTCCAATTTAACCGTCTGGCTACCAGAAAATGAGTTAATGACCGCTATCTATCGCACTTTTCCAAACCACATTGCAACCTAACCGAGAGAATGTTAGCCTTGTAGATGAGGTGGTGCCCCTCTGTTTTCCTCCTGGGCCACTTTAATGGCTTTTGTATCTTTTAACCAAAGCCAGATGGGCTGCGGTCCCAACCTGCAGGATGTGGCCCGGCTGAAGCAAAGGCCTGGGATATCGCAATACTTTCAGCCATTAACTTGGAGTCGCCCACCTGTGGTGAACACCCCCTTGTGACGCACAACCACGGTTCCTCTTTGCGCAAGGAGCCCGTAGTAAAAAATTGATGGCTTTTTGTAGAAAAGAAAATGCATTCTGTTATAAAATAAATTGCAGCGTAGGGGACAACAACTTGTATTTTGGCTTTGGAAAGGTCAAGCGTTTTCATGTAATTTGTTGATGTTTTAGTACACATGGTCATAAAATACATTCAGTTGGAGGGAGCAAGTGTGAACAATTGGAAGTCTCCTGTACTAGACTATAAAAGCTGGTTTCCCAGGGCAACTGGCAGTTATTTCGGGGAGACTCTTGTGTTGCCAAGGGCAACATGTTTTGTCACTTATTCCAGTAACAAATGCCCAAAGCAAGGGCTGGCAGTAAATGTTCATGTTTTCAGCCATCGTTCGCTGCCACCATTTCCTGTCGCAATAATTTGGACATCTTGTCGCCATTCTACGAGTTTACAACCGAGGCCGTGTCAGGAAGAATTGAATAGGAAGCATCTGCGAGATCCCTCAATTACTTGATTAGCTGAGGAAATTAATCACATTAATGATAATGGTATGTCTTCGATACCTGTCAGAATTTGGAAGTTGCTTGTTTACAACTAATCAGTAACACATCGCAGAAATAATAGAGTATTTTGTGGTTCTAGATATTTTTTTCCGACATTTACATGTATTTTGCCAGCATAGTTTAAGAATTAAACAGTTCAAACCCTTTAAGTTACATGATAAATAGAAGCTGTCATCGGTTAGTAGGTGCTCAGGATTTGTCAGGTTAAGAACCCTACGGTGCTCCTTCACTCGCACCAAGAGGACTGTAAATGATTAACGCCCACATTATAATAACCGCTCTAAATTGCTAATAATGCGACACTTATCTGCACTGACAGTGCTTTCATCTCATTTGAACTTTGCTGTACAATACAGTATTGACTTTTCTTGTTGCGGGCTGGATTGTGTACAAACACGTGTTTAATTTGTAATGGTTTACAAATGTTCGTTTAAAAATAGTTCAGTTGGGTGCTACCGTCAAACACGTGTCTAAATTTCTGTAAATTGGTCAATTGACTAATTTATTTGGGCCAATAACAGAGATGAATGTCCAATACAATTGAACCTGTTTGATAACCAATGAGTTGACATAAACTGAAAAAAAAAACTTCAATTGTCCATTAAGCATAATATATTTGACTACAAAATAGAATAGTTATTCATCCCCTAATCCAAACATTATGCCTGTAATTGAAAAGGCTCGATCTCAAAGGCAGTTCACTGAATGTGCATTCAAAATGATTGAAAACTGAAGTGATTGCTCAGTGTCTACCACATCCCTCATTATTCCTCACAAGAACATGATGTTCTCATGACGTTTTTATCCCTTGAAGTCCGTCTCATTTCATGTCAGCTCAATTAATTTCCTGTGTTTACTGGAATTCAAAATCATGGACCTCTGCCCTCTAGCACTGTCCAAGAGTTTTGAGAAACTTCCTATTCCCATTTTGTGCATTCTTTGTTAATTTGACACACACCATTCTGCTTTCTCCACCAATCCTGAAGGATGCACGCCTATGCAGCACTAACTAGTGTTTACATTCACAATTGTAAGCTCTTTGGTATGCTTAAACATTGCATAGAGCCTCTTCCCTCTGTACCCTGAGGAGTTTAAAATTGTGCGTTCTTTTGATGGGCTTTTGTCTTACGTTCAACTGGGACTGACGGGGGCATTTTGGGAGATGAATGAGTTGGAAGGATGTGTGCAGTTGCCTGCAGGCTTTCTGTGCCGGGAAATAGTGGAGACCGACCACCAGCACCCTTCGAATTAGGGACACTAAAAGGCAAGACTTCAGTTTTTTTTCTCATTGCAAACAATGGCTACGAGAGTCAAGTGTGGAAGTTAAGTAGGGAGTTGCTTTGAGTAGATTGCAAGGTTATTGTTGGATTGACTTGTGTGCTTGTGTTTTTTTGTGGGTGAAGCATCTGCTGATGTTGCAAAGGGGACGGTGAATTTTTTTTTTTAACCCTTGCCCTTCCTTCCTTGTGAATCCAGTAGTAACCGATCTGTTGGAATGTAAACAACCATGGATTACAGTAGGGTCACTGTTCGCATCACGCAAGGCCACAAAAGCATGGGAATAGTCTGCAGGCCAGCTTGTAATCATCAGGCTGTGCGGAACTGCCATTCAAGCTAATGACAGGCCCAAGATACAAATGGTCCCAACTAACCAGTCACAATAAGATGTGGGGAAGCTGTACTTTGCAACGAGTAGTATGTGCAAATACAGCTAATATATCATTTCTAGATTGATGTGGTTCTCTTGTTTTCATGAAGTTAAAACAAAGTCATTTTAATGAGCAGAATTCAACCGTGCTTCAGCTCTTACTCCATTTTTCGTATCAGTCAATATGTTTTACTTCTACTGAAACCTTAACTTAGTCCTAAAATGTTTGAGTTACAAGGGTACATGAGGAAAAAAAATATTGAAATTGAACACTTGCAGACTAACTGGCCAAGCTGAGCCAAAATCATTCCCATTACTCGAGTCCACACATCCACCATTCTTTGAAATCCAAATTCACTATGTCACAGCCTCATCATGGAATGAATTCAACATTTCAGCAAACTACCAAATGTTTACATATCACAGACAAATTTGGAAAATATGTTGCCATTTCCCTTGTTAATTTTCTTAAGCTCATTATTTAGAAAGTTGATTTTAGAGTTTTCCAGATAGTGGGGTTTTTTTCCATTTTTTTTGTCTTTTCCCCCCCAAACCATTCATCTTTCACTGAAGGACATGCTCCAAAAAGCTTTGGCTAAAGCCAGCGACCACGACTCTAGCTGACATAGCCGTCCGTCACCTTTGCTTATCCCATTACTCTCTCTGCTTCACTTTCCCATCGTTGTCTGCTCTCTCTCTCACTGCCAACCTCTTGTACACCCGTCTTTCACTCCATTTTGCTTGGGCCCATAAATCATTGGGGCTGGAGAAAGCAGCCAGCCCTGTTGTGCAACTTCTCCATCTCCTTTTCTCTACAGCCTCCCTCCGCCTGCTTTGCTCACTTGGGTTAAAAAAAAAGTGTATTTGAAGTGTTCGGGTGAGAGGTTGGTCAATGCCGAGAAAAGGACTTGTAAAACAGTGATTTAGATGGGGAGGTGTGTGTGTGTGTATGTTAAGGAAGGGGCGTTATTGGGACACCAAGAATTTGGAAAACTTGCTAAGAATGAGAAAACATTTGCATTACTATGATTCTATGTGAAATTGTTTTCATGTGGTTTATGGCTTTGAACCATGTATTGACACAAGCAAGGAATGATTGCATTGGACTCTACTGTTTCTCACTGTAAGATGTCCTGGTGGGATGAAGTCCATTTGTAACCCAGCCTGATACTGCAGGCACGGCAGCTGTAGCAAAATGTGTCTTCACGTTGTGACAGGTGCATAGCGTGACCTTTAACCCTTCACCTCAACCATTCCAACCATCTGTTCAGAGCAGAGGCCTGCGGCCATGATATTATCAGAAGGAAATGGCCTTCTGGGTTTGGTTCCAGATTTTTAAAATGGAAAAATGATACAAGTAGCAATAGTGAGGACGATAACAGATTCAGAAATAATTCGCTGTTACATAAAATTGCTTATTTATAACCTTGGACGGTTTATAAGTGTCACAGAGAAATGTGCGATCCCGTGGGTGGTTGTGTTGGTCCTAGTTGGGGGTTGTTCCGATGATATTTCTGGAGTTCTCTTCAGGGCTACATTGTGAATATTTACTGTCCTATGAGTCATAGTGCTTTGAGAGAAAACTGGAATAGACTACCTTGGAAAGTGAAAATGGACAAGATATATCATGTTTGTGTCAACTGCTCATTTCCCCCATGAAGTTTAAGAGAACAGTAAAGATTAAATTATGTAATACAGAAGGCAATAAGAATATGCACACCGTATGTATACAAGCTTTCCAAAAACAAATCATTGACTTTTTGCACCATTACCAGTAAATAATTCCGGACACACAGAACTTGTAAGAAAGGGAGGCCTTATAAGCAAGGCTGCAAAAAGAAAGATGCAATTGTTGTACTAATAATAGCTGCATCGCACAAGAGAAATCTTATCAGGCAAAGGAACCCCCCCCACACACACACCTGGTGATAGCACCTGTTTTGCTCCACTTCCCAGCCAATCTGTCATCATCTAAAATGACTTCTCACAATTGATGATTCACCATTGACCATTCAAGTGCTTTAAATAGGGGTGTTTGACTTACACCCATATAGCCATTTGACCAAGTTTCATAACAGTCTTTTTGGAAATAGCAATGCCTCCAACACTTCTCTCCTCCTCATCCTCCTCCTCTGCATCCCCATCTCTGACGAGGCCAGCCATGTGAAACCACCCACGTTCCTCTCACCGAATAAGGAGCAACACTAGCGGCCCACGTTCTCTGACATACCTGCTTGGAAATGTGTTGAGTGAGTTTGCAGCTGTCCATTTTGTGTCATTGCACGAACAGATACTGAGACACAGAGTGCCTTGAAGTCACGGCACTGGAGTTCTCTAACTCCCAAATCCACTGTGAGAGTCTGTTTTCTCCACTGTGCTTGGTTGCCATGCAGATTAGAGTAAAGACATGTTTAAAGTTGCCGTAATGCGGCTGTCAAGTTAAATGCATTATAATAACCTCGTTCACGGTCGTTCAACTGAAGGTTCCCAATTCAAGTAGCTTTTTGCATCTGTTTGGATGCGTGACTATTACGACACAACTTTCAAGGTGACTCCATTCGTCTGGCACCCGAGGACAAGCTTGTGGGTTCACTTGCAACCCAAAATATGTTTACGTCTATTATCCCAGGTTGCTAAGGAAAGTTTTTCATTGCACGATTTCTGTTATCGGTAATGAGCAGGATGTTGGACCCGAATGCCTGCCATATTCGTGAGTCAGGATGATGCAGTGCCAGCTCATCGGTGTTCCTTCACATTTTATGTCTTTGAGAACAAAGACGAGTGACTGCGGGTGCCGGGTGATGACCTTGGAAGCCGTTTGTGTGTTCTTGTTGTTACATGTCGTGAAAAAGAGTAATAAAGACTGAGGGCGTAGCCATTTTAATTTGGCAAGTTCAAAGTTGGCAGACAGTGGACACTTGAAACCAGACAGCTGTTTGCAATCGTCTTACAGGTGTTTGTAACTAAATAAATCGGGCAGTGAGGATTTTTTTTTTTTCGGAATGAGAAGCGTGGGTCTGATTTAGAAAGAATGTCGTGGAAAACGATGTGATGTCTGTGACTCAATCACAGGTCACATTCCAATCTCTTGACTTGTGGTTTGGAAATATGAGTGTTGTCGTCCTAATTTTGCCCAAATCTGTTGTCTCTTCATTATTTCCTTGTTTGAGGGCTAACGGGAGGAGTGCTTATATGGACTGTGGTGGTGGACAATCCCACATTGTGTGATCTGGTGCTGCCACACAAAGGGCTCATTGTGGTCGGACATGGCCCGGAGAGAGGGGACAGGGTCTGGGATAAGTGATAGAGGTATGGGGTAAAGGGGGCCCTGGTCTGGGGGCAACTGTGTCCCAGGCTTCACAGATATAGTGTGTGTGTGTTGGTCAGCTGACCCAAGTCCAGTCCAAGGAGAGTCCACATGTGTGAGTGGAGTCTCGTGCTTCTTACACATATCAACAGTACTGCCACCCAGACAGTTTATTAATGCAGCAGCCTTATTCTTCAAATGGATTGAATCGTAACCACTTTTTGATTTCTTTGTGATTGTGTTGTGAATTCAACATTGCATAAGACATTTTTTTTTTCTGTTCTCAGAATTAAGACTTTAATACCCGGCCTTGACTCGGTCAAAGACTAGACTTGCATGGGCACTAGCAGAAGTCAACAGTCAGTCCACTAAAGCAATGGTTTCCCAGCATCCCAGCTAATGATCCTTAATCCGCATTGCCACTTTCCTTTTTTGTCTCCAACGCTACCTTTTTTCGCCTAGTCTGAGAGTGACAGGGCTCTCAGGTCAAGCTGACGCCAGTCTCTCCTTTGCAATTTGAAGCAGGCCTAACAGGCCCTCGCCCAGCTCTCTCGGGGTCTGTTTGTCAGTCTACCTGTCAAGCACAGCTGCCGAGCCGACCTCTCGCCCCGTTGAGGGTCCTTCGTTGTTTAATCCGTGGGCACAAGTAGTTACCCCAACTGTGTCACAGAATCCTCAATTTTTCAACACAACATAGACAATCTTTATATCTAGCATGCCATTGCTTCTACCTTTTGACTTTAAAAGAACTCCATCCTGTCTCCTCAATCCAGCTCGGTCAAACCAGCTCATCACCCGCCTTAGGGTGGGATTACCATCAACTTCTCCATCCACATCAGAGTGCATCCGTGGGATTTCACTGCTTTGGTACTCTGACGGCACGGTAATGCCGTGGAAATCACTTTCCTGAATACGATTTATTGGGTCATCGGCCAAGTTGAGTGTGATGCCTTTTAATCTTGTCTCGGTCCTATACGCCGATGCACAGAGGGCTGTAATTTATCATTTGTGGCTGGTACTTATAGACACCAAGACACCACAGCGGTTACATGCCGTAATTTTTCCCGTATGTGAAGGAAGGACCCGAATGTTGTTCAAAGGACACTTGTTCTGCTTCGCATTACTCATGTCTTTATTCGGCAACTGTAAAATGTTCAAAATTGAATGAGGGGGAAAAAAGCTCAAAGCTTGCTTTATTCTGTTCCTGAAATAGATTTAAGTTGTAGCGATTGGCTGTCATTGATGACAATAGACAAAGGCAGCAAAGAGGTTAATGTGCTCTTTTGGACATCATGAAGTTATCAAAGTTTTGCAGGCGCACGCTCCTCCACATGGACTGTTGACATCTGCTGTGCAAATTCTGCTACCCTGTTGATGTTTTTGCAGATTAGGCAAGAAAGTCATTTGGGAAGGATGTGCCAGTTTGTCTATTTAATTGCGTTCGCTCGCTTTTCCACACTTCCTACATGTACTTTTGTTATGTCTTGCAGCCTAGTACTCTTCCCCAAGGGACAATCAATATGAACCAGTGCGCTGATGTCATTGATGGAGAGTCCAGGACGGGTCAGAAGAACTCCTTGTGCATCCTCACTCCTGAAAACGAGCACTTCATTCGGGCCGAGTGCAAAGAAATTATTAACGGGTAAATGGGATTTTGACGAATATTTTTTTAGACTCGACGGTAGATGTGTTTGAGAGAACTGGGTCAGGTGAGCAGTGTGGTTCAGTGTAATGGGCCAAGTTTAAATAGCGGAGACCAATGTGTGCTATTGAAACGATTGTGCCCTCTGCTGGCTTGTTTAGACTGCTTCTCCTTGGTGACACAAACTCAATACTGTTTAACTTTAGTAATGTTGTATTTTAAGACCGTATAATATCACAGGAACAAGAAAAACATACTTTTGTCAATCTTAACAGATGGCATGAAGCTCTGACCGTCTACCCCAGAACGAATAAGCAGAATCAGAAGAAGAAGCGCAAAGTCGATCCACCAAGTCAGCAGGTAATACATATTAAAATTGAGTTTACTGACGTTACATAACTCATTTGCAGAAGAACGCTTTGACGTTGTGCAGTCCTCCAGATTTTCACAGGCTGTTTTATGGATTATTTGGCTCCCCCGAACCTCTTTAAAAACGTTGGAGGAAAAAAAATAAAATATTTTTTAATGACTTCTCTAAAAGGCTCAAGATGACCACATCTCAACACAGTGATTTATATCACTGTGGGAGTTATCCCCTCAGCATTTGTAAACAAGGAAATGAGGACGTAGGAGTGTGGCAAAACAGACAAACATAAACGATGAAACTCTGGGAAAATCACAACAAGTTCCAATCCTTAGGAGAGTTGTGGTTAAGCATAATTTACGGGGATTGGTCAGATTTGAGAGAATTACGCAAGAGTGAAATATCAAATTTATTGTGGACAGACTGTGATGACCTCCCCAGTGTCCTGTGGGATTTAGGGATTACGCTACACAATTTATCAAATATTTTTCAACCACAGTTAATCCATTATACTCTTTCCACTTATACACAATAGGAAAAAAACAAGACCTGAAAATGAGTATCATTTTATTCCGCACTATCTACTTTATATTTGACAATAAAAGCTTTTTTTGGTTGGCAGGGAGAGATAACTACAATCCAGTGTTTTTGCACTAAGGACATGAATGGACACCCTGTGAGTTCAACCCTGTTTCACCACTAAAATTGAAAAAGCAGATTATAGATTTTTACTGCACACTCAATCAAGATAAAGGAGAATGAACTATTTCCCCCTCTTTAACACGGAAACACGATTGCATGTTGGTAGTGATTGAAAACGGGGCTGTAAATGATTCAATCCTGTCTTGTCTTCTAAATTATTGAATGGACTTCTACAATCATTTACATGTAACATCAAAGCTTTGTTTGCCACAATTTGAATGCGTTACTGTACTTTTGGGGCCACCATCTCTAATCAGCCAATCATTCATGTTTGTAGTTGGACTTCCATAAAAATTCTCACTTTAAAAGCTTGCGAACAGTTGCGAAAGGAGTTCTTCAAATTTTGTACAGCTGCTTTGTTTTTCTTGGTACATGGCATCTATTTGTAGCTCACTGGACTTTCTTTTTCCTTTTTCCCCTAGCATCGTTGTGACCTTGCCTCCCATTATGTCCTCTCATCCTCCCTCCCACTCCTTCCGTCCCAAACTCCTATCCAGGAACCGGGGCCCGCTAAGGTGACAGTGACCAGCGGGGGTGGCGGCTGCAGCAGTGGAGGCAGCATCCCGTGCCTGCCCAGCAGCATCGCTAACGCCGAGTGCGTCCCCATGAGCCGTACCACTTTGTGGCAGGAGGAAAACCGCTGGAGTCGAACCGCCATCCCCTGTAGTCGCAGCGCTTCTTGTCTCAGCCAACTGGGCCAGAGCCAGCCGGAGTCCAGCGTTACTACTCACGATGGTTAGGACCGTGGTTAAGAAGCTTTAGCGTCTAATTCATAATAACTTTTATATCAGTGGCGGTCCGTGCATTTCCTAGTGACGCCTTCAGCAAAAACTATTTTATGGCTATAAAACCTCTACTGCAGCTACAGCTCCGACACATAAAAAATAATCAATAAATCAATACACAAAAATGGGGTAAAATCCACTTCCTAGCAGCATTTAATGATTATATATATATATATATATATATATATATATATATATATATATATATATATATATATATATATATATATATATATATATATATATATAATCTAAAAAACTATTAGCTTACTCTACCATTACAACTTTTTCCCTCAAAAATAGGAAACTAAATCCTATGTCATGTTAGTTTGGAACATATTTTCACATCTAAAACACAAACACATTTATGTTCTTCTGTATGCACACTGATAGCCGTTGTCTTGACATTTGAGGAAAAACACAAAGTATTTTCATTGAACTTGCAGACGGTGGCACGATGAGCACTGGACGCAAAGTACGAGTTGAAAGTGGTTACTTTTCCCTGGAGAAGACCAAGTCTGAGCCCTCTCCAAAACCCACCCAGAATTCCCAACCTCTGCAGCAGCCCCAGCATCTCCCCCAGTCCACGTCGACCTGTTCCTTAGGAGCGTCTATCCCCAGGTACAGTTCTGAGGCCGAACCATTGGTTTACCCCCGTCCCCCCTCTCCGGGAACGCTTGCATCTCCTAGCTACTCCACCATCAGCTCCTCCCAGAGCTCACTGGACTCCGAACCCAGCAGCACTGCTACTGCCAACTGGGAGGGCCATGGCGGTGGTGGAGGGAGCACTAGTGTGAATAGCGCAAGTCGTTCAGGCAGGCAGTACAAGGCGCTTTCGGACGTGCCGCGAGCCCGCAGGATGAGCTACCGAGAAGCCTTTCGTACGGAGAAAAAGCGACAAGAACTTCGAGAGCGCACACGGAGCCCCGGGCGGGAGGAGGTGGCACGGCTGTTTGGGGAGGAGCGCAGGTGAGAGCAGAAAGGATAGCCTGCCATTTTGCCCCACAAATATAGAACAACAATAATAACACATTTTAAAATTTGTTGTGTCACATTTCGGTGTAGTGGGCACAGAAGTTGCTAATCACTGACTTAAATTTGCATGACAGCATTTTAATTTTTCATCCCTAAGGTTGTATTCTCGTGTCTTTTTTATTGATTTGGGCTGCGGGCCTGTCACTCTTGCTATCTTTGCTAGATGATTTTCTTGTTTTGATCTTTTCCAGGGGCTTCTGAACTGAGTTAATGCTCAAGCCACCCCTCCACCTCTGTCCCAATGCTGTTTCCTGCTGGTCACCGCTGATTCCTGCTTTCTTTCATTTCATCTCTTCTCTGCCTGGGAGCACACACAAGCACCCTCACTTTTCATATAAATGCTTGTGTTAATGCAAACACACCTTTTTTTCATTGTACATTGATTTATTCCTTTTCTTCCAATGCATTAACTAATTATCAGTGCTTGGAGGTAATATCGCCGCTACCTGTCATTGCTGCTACTTCTGCAAATTGATTGATCAATATTGCAGTTTTAGACATTTCATTCTCTCTTAAATTCAACCACCATGAAAGATACCATCAATCAATCGTCAGGTTCTTCTCTTGGAGAGACCACAACATAAAATTAAAAAAAAAAAGTGGGGGTGGTTGAAATCACTTAATTTGTTTTTCTGTCATATACAGTCAGCATGGTAGTCAATGCATTTGTCAAGCTGAGATCTAGAAAGGACTTGAAAACTATTTCAAATAATTGTATGTCTTCTTTCCTTATCAGAAAAATTGTCTTCTCTGTCTCAGGCGTTCACAAGTTATCGGCCGATTTGAAGACAATCCCAATGTGGAGCGCATGGACACGAGCATCCCCGGCGAACCGTCCTCAAAGGTCAACAATGTGCAGCGACAAGGCCGCAGCGAGAGACGCTATCTGGCTGAGAAAAATGTATGCAAGATGTCTTGTTTACTCCTACGTCTTGTGACACACAGACGGATCATTTGGGAACTCTTTTGTTGTTGTAGGACATGTCGTCATTGGATGCTGGAAAGGATCGTTCAGTTCCAAATATGTCCGGCTCCACTATTGCAAATTTAAGACGAGCCAAATCACTTGACCGCAGAGTCACTGAGTCTGCAATGGCTGTGAGTTTTTGTCGTTTTTCTCAAGTATACTTTTAAACAGTGTTTGATGTAAAAGAATTGAGCATGAATTGTACTTGACCCAGGTCATTCAGATCCACCACTGCATGGGAATGTGGCTTGACGTTCATCTTGCTTATCTTCCACTCTGCACCCTGGTTTGAGGGGTGAAATTTGTTTAGATTTACGGCAGTGACAAATGACTAGAATGAAAAATAGATTCAACCCTGTTCAATGGCCCTCTCCCAATATTTTGTTAATCTCTGGAAGCGTGCCAAGGGAGAAGGACGAGGTGATTGGGATGACTTTTTAAAGACGAAAATACACGGTAACATTTTTTTTTCAAAGGCGAATGAGTGGTTAGCACATTAGCCTCACAGTTCTGGGGTCCTGGGTTCAAATCCAGGTCAGTCCTCTTGTGTGGTTTGCATGTTCTCCCTGGGAGACAGAGAAAAAAAATCTCTCCTGAAATGCAGTACCAGGACCCAAAAAGGTTTTTTACTGTATACTTATGTAACCTGATTTCTCTCGTTCACACATTACTCACTGCTGACCCATCCCAAACACGTGTAAAAGTATCCTTTGCTCCTACAAGTGGGATTAAAGTCCCGAACGCCAAGCTGCTTAGGGCCGCAAATGTGTCCTCCCCAGGTCCGACTCTCTCACGTCACGTACTGACCTCAGATCTCCTCGGAGACTTGCGCGTAATCGCTGTGGTTGGTCTTTCCGCGATCGGTCTGCAGTTGCCAGGAACCCCACCCACTTACCCACCCATACACTGACAGCACCGCCGCTGCTGCCAATTTATAAATAGCCGATGCGGAGGCAGTCTCAGTCGAGCTTTAAGCACCCCCCACCCCGCGTTTGAGGGAGAGGAGTGGATTGTCAACACATGAAGTAAAGGCAGTTAGGTGTCACAATGACTCTCTGCCAGACGGTGACTCCCCACCTGAAGAAGATAAACAAAAACAAGGTACTGTCGAGTGCACGTGGGAGCTCGTTTGGATGGGTTGTTGACATTTTAGCTCGGCTTTGGGGTTAGTGCTTGTGCAGTCTGTTTATCGGTTTGACTTGGCCAAGGTGGTGGACTGAATGTTGCACATACATTGGGCAATTTAGTGTTAAGTCAATTGAATTAGCCAGCGTCACCCAAACAGCAGGACTTGTTGCACTAACCTTAACTTCAACAAAATGAATGTCTAATCAGGATTGAAACCAACTGATATGTATTGTATATCTTGTCCTCTTTTCTGCAGCCCGATCTGCTGAACTTCAAAAAAGGATGGATGACCAAGTTGTATGATGACGGAATGGTAATAGTCTTTGCGTCCTGACTCCTTTGCCCCATGTGCTGTGTTATTTCTATGCATAGTTGGCTACTGAAGTCACAGTCTTTCTGCTTGCCTCTAGTGGAAGAAACACTGGTTTGTTCTCACGGATCAGTGTCTGCGTTACTACAAGGACTTAATAGCTGAGGAGGTAAGAGCATTTTGAAATATGCATCAATGTGTTGAAACGTTGTTGAAATCACGCTGCCCTTTTTCTAGGCGGCAGAACTGGATGGTGAGATTGATCTTTCCGCTTGTTATGACGTCAAAGAGTTCCCAGTCCAGAGGAATTATGGCTTCCAAATCCTGGTCAGTGTCGATTCTCCAATTCAATTGTGTTACGTCATTCATCAACAGTAAAGATTGAAAAGTGCGATAGTGCCGCCCGCTGTCTGATGGCAGTCTATAAACAGCTTTAGACGCCATGTGGTGCAACTTAAGGTATCAGGTTTTGCTGTTTCTCTTTTTGAAATGATTCTTTGTCTGTCATGAAGGATGTCACCTGACTTGTCATCTCTCGATGACAGCGCAGTCTAAATCGGACTCGGTCGTTACCACTCTGCGAACGCTCATACTGCGCTCATCCTACATAAGCTGTACACAGTTTAGCATGCCGACCTTAGGATCGTCTCTTTCTGGCTATTGAACATTTTCACCTTTTTGGACACGTATCACATATCATATTACATTCCTTCACAATGCTAATGTTAGATATATTTTGCTTCAAACGTATAATTCATGCCAATAACCTTTTGTTTACATTTCCACTGAGTATCATCCCCGGCTATTTTTTGGCGGATGTCAGAAATAGTAGTAGCCAAAGGGATCCCCATGTCTTTGGCGCAGAACAGCTTGGGTTTGATGTCAAGAAATGAATAACGCCAGTATTTATATCTGTCATTCCTTCTCACCACAGTCGGCCTGAAAGAGGCGACACTGTAGAATTCATAATGACATCTACGTGCTTTTGACAGCAAAAGACGTCTAATCCGTTTGAACTTGGAAGGCTTGCAGCAAGTTAATGGTAACTAATAAGATGTGTAAACTATTGATTGATTCCTCCAGGTATTCATTCCTACTGTATGAGCACCCCTCGGAAATCCAATTCTCAGAATCAGCACTCCTATATGAATTAAACAAAGCATATATTCATACTGTAGTCAGTAAAGCATTTTAATTCTGACTATTAAAATTATTACGATTTAGTACCGCTATAAATAGCTGACTGGAAATACAAATGGTTTATATTTGGACAAAAGGCTGTTGGGTGCTGTTAAGATTGTTGATTGCCTTGATAATATTCCTTAGAGTCATATTCAGAGTTATGGAACCAAAAGAAATGTGTCATATGTTGGTGACTATAACAGTTGTTCCTCATATTGTGATGTTCATTTCTGCCATGTAGAACAATAAGGAATTATTATTAGGAGAATTGTGACATGAGGGCCAATGGAGTAGATGAGGAAGTGTCAAAAAAAGGGTTGAACACACTGGAGAGTTTATGGGTTTGAATCTTGAACTGTTTTTTGTTGAGTTTGCATGTTCTGTGTTTACTATTCAAATGTTTGTTGTGGGAAATTGACTGCTCTTAAAAACGCTGCAAAAGTTCTTCTTGAGCTATAGTTTATGGATAGCATTTGAAATGAATTGTGGATTATCATTTTGTTTGTATAAGTGCGGTTGAAACCTGCAACTGGCTAGCAACCAATTCAGGGAATATAGTTAGTCCCCGTGACCCTTGTGAGGTTAAGGGGATCAGAAAAAGAATTAATGAATTTTGTTTGTAATTTAAAACACCTTAATTTGGGGCTTTTTATAATATGATAACTTCATAGCTTCCACCACCAACAATAATAAATTAACAAGTCCAGTTGGCGTGAAACAGAACCCTGTTTAAGTGCTGACATTTATATATGTAAGTTGAAACTAAAAATAATTCCGATAGCATTCAGGATGTACACATAATATTTAAAGTATGTTTATTGCGCTTCGTCGTATAAGAAGGGCCTTAAACAAAAATTCCTCCTTTTGAAGGACGTCGAATTAAAAAAGTTTGAGATTCTATAATCTAGTTTACACAGGGCGCTATGTGGTAATAGTTTCCATTATATACTGTATTACATGTAAATGTGCATTAGACTAAATGGTGTTGAATTATGGTCGCAATTACATTCTCCCTTGTCACTCATTTTTAAACCATGTCTGCTCTGTGGTTTCAGTGTAAAGACGGCGTGTGCACCCTGTCAGCCATGACCTCCGGTATCCGCCGGAACTGGATCCAGGCCATCATGAAGAATTCCCGGCCCACCATCCCCCCGGATGTCACCCGGTAATAACACGTAAAGAATGAACTCTCTCCTCCCGGCAGATCCAAACGCTGCTTTTCTCACCTACTTGAACTTAATCCCTCTCTCCTTCTTACCCTCTGTTTCCTCCTCCTTCGCCCTATTCCTCAACCGGTGTTTGTTTACAACCTGCTTCCAGGAAAAACATCTCACTGAAACTATCCGTTTTGAAGCCCAGGTTGGAAAACTTGTGTGTTGAATATCGCAACCCCCCCTTTTGTTTTTTTCCTCAAAAAGTGATGTCATTGCACCGCAATGTCTGCCCTGGCCTGTTTGTTGTCCCACCCTCTGTCGTTTGACGTTGAGTCACGTCTCCTCGGCTTTGGGGACACTGTTTAGCCAAACAGCAATCAAGTCGACAAACTTAAATAACCCAGCGTACTCACCTTGTCAAAGAGTAACTAATTTAGGGAGTGAAAATGTAAACCTATGCATGGTGAGCATGCCAATGTAATATCAGATTACGTGTTAATTGAAACGCTCCACCTCACATAAACGGCAGCCTGGCAGCGCGTCTCCCAAATTTAACCCTTCAAACTGTGGTATGGGCATTTCTCCAGAGACACGCATTCCTCTCGGGATACTTCTTTCTCGCTATTTTTTTAGCGTTGTTCCACCGCGGTTTGCCTCTCTGATCCAATTTAATGTGACGTGCTTGATTTATATATTAGACTCTTGTGTCAGTTTTAAAAATTGTCCTGCCTGTCAATTCTAAACATGGCAAATACTCCACTTTTACTGCTAATGCATTCTTTCTCAGACGCTGTATGAATTAAAATAGCCACTGGAGGAAGGCGTCTGCCGTCGGGCTTATTTTAGTTCATGTGTGTAAACATTAAAGCTGCTTTCAGACAAATTGTATTTCACATTACAAGTGCTTTTCATGTGTCTGTGTCTTGTTTTTTTACACCTACAATTGGCTATGTTTCCTCTTGCATATAAAAGAAATTCATGGAGAAAACCTTGTGTATTTTGTTTTTGTCTCATTCCAGCTTTGTCGCAGAGGAGAAGATAAAAACGCAGGTCCTGCTCGAGCCATGTCAACAGGCCAAACCTGAGCCAAGCCTGTCATGTGAGACCCTCAAGTCAGATGGGCACAAGCATTCGAACAGCAACGGCCCACCCCTCCCTTTATCGGAATCCCGTAAAAGCAGAGTTCGCGAGCGCAGGCGGGAAGGCCGCTCAAAGACGTTCGACTGGTCGGAGTTCAAAACTGAAAAAACGAACAAACCGGGGAAGGAGCGAGCAGACACCGTTGAACTGGACTCTTCTTCGCCTAGCACCACAGCATCCTGCTGCCCTGTTTCCTCCTCTACTTCCACATCGTTGTCCTCTCCCGTTTCTACCTTGCCCCTGCAAACCCCCATCGTGTCAGATAATCGAAACGCCTCGACCGTCGACGATAACGTTAGGGGGAGCACCCTGGGCCACTTGCCAAATGCCGTTCTCGTCACTTCCACCCTGAACACGATATCTCCCGCGCAGCCGTCCTTACGAGAACGTCAAGAGCAAGGAAGGATGGAAGTAGATCACCCTTCGGCTTCGCGCAATGTCGAGGAAGAGAAGTTCCCCTTAACGTCCGGCGTGAAGGAGGAGATTGAGCAGCGGTGGCATCAGGTGGAAACGACACCGCTTAGGGAAGAGAAACAAGTGCCCATCAATTCAGCTACAGAGAGCTCCAACACCGAAAGATTGCCTGCACATGAGCTCGCTGCGCTGCTAGACAAAGAGGTAGGAGTTGGGAATCTGCTCGCTTTATACATGATCGGTGTCACTTTTTATTGAATTTTTTAGCAAATTTGTCTGACTTTCTGTTGGTTTTGGGGTCATTCTGGGTCTTTTCTGGTTGATTTCAAGTCACTCGCTGTTGATTTGGGGGCAAGTCAAAGCATTGCAAAAATGAGATTATTGTTCTTGTGCATTATACTTGTGTTCTGAAATGTTATGATTTATCTATACAGAAGTCTCATGGGTATTCTCCATTTTGGTTTTTAGTTGGGACAGAAGCAAAAGGAGCTGGACCAACTTCAAAGACAAAACAGCATGTTAAAGGAGCAGCTGGAAGACGCACTGGGAAGAGAACAAAGTGCCAGGGAAGGTTATATACTGCAGGTAGAACATTATTTGATGTAAAATAGTAACACTGGTCAAAGTTGGGAAGTGGATGGAAATGTTGGGATCTTTTGTTGCACGTGAATGTTTATATTCCAGTGCCATTGATGGCAATGAACACTCAATCCTTTTTTATTTAGAGGGCTGGCAGCGATCATTCGTTCCCAGACCCTTGTAATCAAAATGCTTTGAATGTCAGTTGTCATCAATTGCAACGAATGATTGTGTTTCTAGCGTAACATGTATGAGACTAACTGGTGAGAGGACTCTTCTCTGGAACTCTTATGCATGGTTGGGGTGTTTGGCATGTATTTGACTAATGTTTTGTTACAGAGTTTCACATCTCCTGGGACAATAATCAATATTAACTGATATGCTTGAGGTGATAAACCTATCAAAGGGCCTTGCGCTGTGCTTTTTCTTGGTTGTCATCATGTTTCTGTGTGTCCTTTTCGAGGCATATTTTGCATGTTATTCTGCTGCTCTTATGCAGTGCGTTCTTCACCTTGTGGCTTTTGGGGAACTAATGGCTTCTTTCCCATGCATGTTAAACACCATTGTTTGAAGTTTTTGTTTGGCTAGCATTCAAAAAAATAATAGTGTCACTACATTTCATAGTTTTGTTCAATACATCATTCATCCTTTTTCTTTAAAGGGTTAAGAAAATATACACTATATATATATATATGTATATATATATATATATATATATATATATATATATATATATATATATATATATATATATATGTGTATATATGTGTATATATATATATATATATATATATGTGTATATATGTGTATATATATATATGTATATATATGTATATATGTATGTATATATTTATATATGTATATATGTATATACATATGTATGTGTGTATTCACCTTGAAAAAGCACAGTGGAAGCCCCTGCAGAAAAATAAACACAAGATTTGTACCAGGAGTCTGTGGCTCCGTATCAGAAAGGGAAAGTGAGACGATGCATCAAATAATCAAATTTGTTTCATCAATCTTTTTCAAGAGTGCAACACACCCCTCCTCACCACGTAGAGTTCCCTGGCAACACCTGCACAAGATGAACAAAGACTTGCATTGTGAACTAGAGTCCCAAAAGCGCAAGCAAAATGTCGCCCAACAGAAGATCCTATCACTAAAAAGAAGCTACGCCGAAGCCCAAAATGTAGTGGATCGCCACGAAGCTGACATCCAAGCCCTTCAGTCAAAGCTGGCCTCTGCACTGGCTGAAATCTTAGCAAGTGAACAAGCTGTGGCCCGTATGCGCAATGAACTGAAACTGGAGCAAGCACGTTCAAAGGAGCAAGAGGAGGAATACGGATGTAGTGAGGCCACTTTACGCGCACAGCTAAAGGACAGTGAAACTAGACTGAGTGAAGTTGAGGCTAGCCTCTTAGAAAGAAACCAGGCCCTTAGGCACCTGGAGCACCAGCAGGCCCTTCAGCGAGACCATCTCCGAGAGACCCAGAGGTTACAGGAAAGACTGCAAGAAGTGACCGCACGACTGGTCGCTACAGAAGAAGGTCAGGCACTGAAGGAGGAACGACTGAGAAAGGAGAAGCGCAGCAATCAAGAGAGTCATGAAAGGGAAAGACAAAATCTGTGCAGAAGAATAGCCGAAGCCGAGACTGCAAACAAGGAAATGGAGGAAAGACTCCTAAAGACCCAACAGCAGGTGGAGGCCCTGTTACGAGGGAGGCAGACCTCAGCAGGAATAGAACACGGTGAGGAATTGCTGAACTTGAAAGAGGATCTTGTACAGAAGACCAACATGTTGGAGTCACTGAAAGAAAGTGTCCGGCGGCTTGAAGAAGAGAGAGCTTTGCTCACGTGCCGTTGTCAAGAACTCCTAAACCAGATTTCAGAGGCCGACCGAGAGGTCCACAAGCTTCGCAACCGCCTTGAAACGGAAGAGGCCGATTATTCCGCCCTGGAAAACTCATATGAGAGGGCAACCCAAGAGTTTGAGAGAATGAGCCAGTTCCTCAGAGAGAAAGAGGATGAGATTCGTCACACTAAGGAAATGTACGAAAGACTGATGCTGCGTAAGGAGGAGGACTTGAAAGAGGCTCTTGTTAAAATGACGGTACTTGGCAATAGCTTGGAGGAAACCGAACACAAGTTACAAGCTAAGGAGGGCCTTCTATCTCAGATGAGTCAAAGTTGGTCACATCAAGTTGAGCCCGGCAGCGCTGAACAAAAACTAAAAATCAAACTTGTGGTCGCAGAGAACCGCATTGTGGAGCTTGAGCAGCACCTAAATGCTCTGCAGCTGGGATATGCCGATCTGCATTTAAGAAGGAAACAAGCTAAAGAACAGAACAGGCAGGAGTGCGTTAAACCTGTAGCTACTTTTATTTCAAACGTTGAGTCCCCACCATTATTCAACAACTCTGAGGACTGCACTGATGATAAGGAGTCCCATGCTAAGAGACCAAGAATCCGTTTTTCCGGTATTCAGTGCCAAACATATTTGAACCCAGATGGCCTCGGTGAGTGCCATAATACCTTTGATGACGCAAGACAAGATGTTAACCAGAAAGACCTTAATCTCGCCGAAGCACATCCTCCCCATGATTATGTGATCCCACAACTCAGTGACTCTGAGAAGTTTATCACCATTGTACATTCCCTAGAAACTAAACTGCTTGCCACCGAGGAAAAACTAAAAAACCTCACTCGGAATCTACAGGAGCAGCGTTCCGCCCATGCCGAAGAGGCGTCGAAGAAAGATCTAAAGGTGGTCGAAAACAAGCCGCTAGCTTGTGACAGTGGGCCCCAGATAAGTGATGCAAACAATCCGTACGCCAAGGCCCTCCTTTGTGTGGAAACGAGTCGAGAGAAAGTCAAGGCTATTCTGTCTGGATTTTCTGATAACACTTGTGTGCAGCTTCACTCCCTGTCAGAGGTTGAATATGAGCTGGTCAGTGCATCGGTGTATATCCGCCATGGACAAAAGACCTTGGTGGAACAATCACCGTATCATCCTCAAACGCAAACGTCAGAATCTCCCGATAAAGAAGTGATTCATCACTTTGCAAAAACCCTTTCTTTTGAGGCCCTTGTTTTGAATAAAATGGCTTTGCTGATACAGAGCCCAGAGCCTGACCTCCTCCAATCACTTACTGCAATATGGGAAGATATAGAAAACATGAAAAGTGGTGACAAAGATTGTTTAGCGGTAGTGTATGCAGATGTCTTAACCAGAAAGCTAATGTTAGAGAATACATTCTGGAAAGACCTGGAAAACGAAACACCCTGCGACAGTTCAAGCATTGCTAAATTGCAAGAGGCCAGTGTTGTAGCTGATGCAGAAATAAATTCATTACCAATATTTAGTACCTTAATCAAAGCAGAACTCTCCCACTCGATTCAAAACCTTAAATCGAACTATGAAGAGAAATTCAGGCAACTGAAAGGCGAGTTGGCAGAAGCACACCAAAACCTTTATCAAAGGGAAAGGGCCTTGAAGTCAATTATTGAGGCATCCAAGAGGTCTGACTTAAAAAGTGTGATCAAAGAAGTCAAAAGCAACTTTAGCTTTACCAAACAAACATTAGCTGATATCTGCCCACCAGAACTCGCTCCGTACAAAGAGCAGATCGAACTGCAAGAAGCCCAAGATCTGGCTGAAAAAATGATCGAGCAGCATTTGGCGGATAAAATCCCGAGTTGTGGCACAGATTCTAGTGATTCGTTTCAAAGTGCTCATTACAGTCTGGCTACTGAGCTTCAACAGCAGGCAGCAAAACTGCACAAGTATGCTCAAGAACTTGAAAACACAGGAAACCACCCAGAACTGGCTCAAATGGTCATTGCGCTTTTAGGGCCCCGGACATCGGAAATGTTCACGAGTACATCTTTTTGTTTGCGGGAAGCCCTCATCCAGGCTCAGGTGGTTTACGTGGCGTGCAGATTAAGAGTCACGCATGAAAAAAAAATGGGTTTGTGCAAACAGATGCACCGCAATATGGACGCTCTCGTGCAGCAGCACACTTCCAGCGTGAGAGCCATCCAAGAGAAGTATGAAATCTCTTTTCAGGAAGAGCGTCAAAATTTCAAGCAAACGCTCCAGAATCTCCAGAAGGAGAACATAACTCTGAAGAGCGAAATCAGCCAACGCTCTAAACAACTCTCCCAACAGCAAGAACAAGCGGTTCTCTTGGAGGAGCATTTCCATTTGCAAATTAAGGAGCTGAAGCAGAAGCACCAGCAAGAGCTGCTCCTCGCTGAGAAAGCCCATTCCTCTGCAGAACAGACGCTCGTGGAGAAGGCGACCAACAGCCAGCGTCAGCTGGCGGATTTGCGGGCAGACGTGGGCACCATGAAGGAGCAACACGCGAGCCGCATTAGAAAATTGGAGGAAGAATTTGAGCAAAGAATCGCTCAGCTTCAGTGCGTCTACGAGGATGAGATTGTCAAATTGCATTCCCAGCGCGAGGAAACCGTTCACCTCACCCGAGAGCGACGAGCAAACGAGAGAGACGACGAGGCGGTTTCGGCACCGATGGAAGATGAAGAGCAAGATGAGGAGGGGGTTCCACCGATCATGTCTGACGGGGACACTATGGTGCTTCTGAAGGACAGGATCCAGGAACTGGAGACTCAGATGAACAGCATGAGGGACGAACTGGAGAGCAAGCACCTAGAAGGAGATGTGGCCAGCCTGAGGGAGAAATACCAGAGAGACTTTGAAAATCTCAAGGTTTATCTTTTTCACTTTTACTCTAGAAATTTCACATCTTTACAGATAGAAACAATTGACTATTTATTATATGACCCTGATACACACATTTTATGTATATCCCTTTTTTATATTAGCATCTACCGTCTCCGCTCACTTACTCCAAGCTAATTGCAACTCTCTTCAACTAGACATACTTGGGCTTGCAGTGTTTGTTTTCTACTACCACTGCTCTTGCATGACTGCTTTTAGCCTCGTGATGTTGAAATGCCAAAATAGTACGTAGCAACCAAAAATAAAGTGCTTGCAAGCTTAATTGGCTTTTTTTTCTTCTTCCGCCAGGCCACATGTGAGCGTGGCTTTGCCGCTATGGAAGAAACCCACCACAAGGTGGTTGAAGACCTCCAGAGGCAGCATCAGAGAGAGATTTCCAAACTAATGGAGGAGCGAGAGAGGCTCCTTGCTGAGGAGACTGCTGCTACTATTGCTGGTATAGAAACAAATTCCTCTCCTTTGCATGTGAATGTCGTGGGACCACCGTGCGACTTTCTTTGATTATATGTCAGCATTATAATAGCAATATTTTTCTTCTGATGCGTAGCTATTGAAGCTATGAAGAATGCACACAAGGAGGAACTTGAGAAGAATCAGCGCCCCCAGCTCAGCGGACTCAACTCTGACATTGATGAACTCCGATTACAATATGAGTACGTTTCCAGACTCTCCCTCGGTTATGTCATTCAAGTCCAGTCCATGGTCTTGATAAGTACGTTGCTTCAACTCTGCAACTCAACTTTCCAGCGAAGAGCTGCAGTCCATCCAGAGGGAACTAGAGGTTTTGTCCGAGCAGTATTCGCAGAAATGCCTGGAGAACGCCCACCTGGCTCAAGCCCTGGAGGCCGAGCGGCAGGCCCTCAGACAGTGTCAGCGAGAAAACCAGGAGCTCAATACTCACAACCAGGTGAGAATCACCACGTGAGAGCGTTGGGTTTTTTCTCCCTTTTAACATCGGTTTGGCTACAACAGGAATTAAATAACCGTCTGAGTGCCGAGATCACCCGGATGCGCTCCTGTTTCAGTAAGGAGTCGGCGCTATCGCCCGTTACGCAAGGCAAAGATGTTTATGAACTGGAGGTATGTAGGAGACTATCAAACCAATGCACGGGTTACTTCATCTGAACATTTCTCTTCCTTCTTTCTCTTCTTTGAAGGTTCTACTTCGAATCAAGGAGTCTGAGATTCAATATCTTAAACAGGAAATCCACTCTTTGAAGGATGAGTTGCAGTCCGCTCTTCGGGTTTGTAAATCCTGCAGCACCGTTTTCATTTTCAAGTATGAGACGTTGAAAAAAATTCTCGGATGATGCCAACAGGACAAGAAGTACACCACGGACAAATACAAAGACATTTACACCGAGCTGAGCATCGTGAAAGCGAAGGCCGACTGCGACATTGGCAAACTGAAGGAGAAGCTGCTCATTGCCACCGAATCGTCAGGCAAGAGTTCCGTCGATGGGACGGTTAAGTCTGGATATGGTAAATATTGCATTTTTTTTTCTATTCTGCATTGATTTTCAATGAATAACAACACTTGATGCTCTCTTTTGTCTTTGTAAGACATCATGAAATCCAAAAGTAACCCCGACTTCACAAAAACGGAACAGTCTGGAACCTCCAAGCCCCCCCGAGGTCTCAGATCAAAGGCAAGTATCAATCGATCGATTTTGCTTGTTGCTTTGTTTCCACGCACATTTTTTCTCGTTGTCAAACTTGGTGACAACACATTAGTTTTGTATGTAGTTTGTCCAACAGTCTGTCGTCGAACAGGTCTCATGGGATAGCTGACACTCCCCTTGTGGCTCATAAGCCCTCCCCAAAACCCACCTGAGATTTGCTGTACGTATATAACAGTATAAGCATGATGTCGAGTAAAGCATCTCTTGCATGAACTTACTTCCTTTCCACCTTCATGTGTTCACTGGCTAATTTTCATTCATTCATTTTCGGAAGCGCTTCGGTACATTTTAACATTTACCTTGTTGAAATTGTCATCACTTTTTGTTGTCGATGTTATACTATATGTAGTAAATTCTCTATTTTACTGCGATGCCTTAGAGTACTAAGACGTGTTTTTTTTTCCTTCGTGTGTTTATTTTGCATAACGTTTTATGCTTCCCCATCCAAATCTCTTGTAATGAACGCGCACACGTGACATGAAACGCCGTTATTCTTAGGCCCCTCCCCTTTTTCTAAGTCTTCACTTCTTTCCTCAGATGTTATTGTGGTTCTGTGTTTTTCTTGGCAGAGTCTGAAAGAGGGACTGACCGTGCAAGAGCGCATGAAGCTGTTTGAGGCAAAAGATTCCAAATAGATCTGAATGTCAACATCCCTCCAGTATCTCTTCTCCTCACTTGCCCTTTTCACCCTAATTGTGTTTTTAACCATACTTTTTTTGCCATACTGACACACTTGTATGACAGCTTTGAGCAAATGCTCTCAACAAGACCTTGGAACGCAAATTTTTGCAAATTTTGCAAATTTTACTGGATGGAAATTGATTTACGAGGGTGAGGGTTGAGGTTTTATGGGCAGAGGGAAATCCTATTTAATGTGTTGTTAAAGTTGGGGATGTGTAAAATAAGCTGTGAGGGGATACATGACAGCGATTTGAATTATCTTCCCAAATGCCAGACTGGATAACACACACACAGTTTAAATAATATATATGTTTTTCCTTATTACTTATTTGTCTGCTGTATTTTACTATTGTTACAATTTCTATATCGGAATGTTAATGATGTTTAGTGTACATAACTACTGGACATATAGTATCATGTAAGTGCATGGTTTGTTATTGAGTGTTGGGGCATCTGCTGTACTATAAACTCAAGTTTGACTGATAATGGAATTTGTAATGCTTATGTATAAATTTTTTTTTTGATATTTTTTTAAATCATGGAGGGAAAGGTTGGGGATTGCACTTGTAACTTGACTACTTGAGGAACCTTTTATTGT
The DNA here is from genome assembly GCF_051989625.1 of Stigmatopora argus. Classification (NCBI taxonomy): domain Eukaryota; kingdom Metazoa; phylum Chordata; class Actinopteri; order Syngnathiformes; family Syngnathidae; genus Stigmatopora; species Stigmatopora argus. The sequence continues at coordinate 9,463,767 of NC_135404.1, read as the reverse complement.
CTCCAATTGATGTCTTGATTTTTGATTATTGCAGTGCAACCAAACATTGGCTGATACTTCAATCTAGCATTCGTCTTTATTTCCGACATTTTGTTGTGACGAGGACACTTTAAAACATGGCACGATTATGTTGTCTTGTGCAAATTTTGCTTTTTTTCTTGCTATTTTAAACGGGCCTATATACGCAGCCTGTTTCTTCACCTATTCTGTGAGTTGAAGTTCCCCCAAAGCACTTGACCCCTGACCTCTCGCTTTTGTACTCGTTGCACCGCAACTCGGTGAAGAACACAAACCACTTATGAGAATTTCAATTTTATCTAACCTGTGCAGCTATGGAAACACACTGTAGTTTTCAAACCCTTTTGGAAATGTACATATATACATATACATATATATTATATATGTGCCACATGGAATACTTGTGCTCTTGTTTTAAACTTTGCTTATTAGCTCCATGAATATTTTTTATTTGAATGTATAAAATGAAATTAAAGGAATATCTGACAGTTTGTAAAAACAATTTTCACTGCTTTCTTAAATGACTTGGAGGAAAAATTACTTGACCACTTAAAATAATTGGAAAGAGGGATGAACAGTAATTTCAAATAGTGCCTTGTTTTTGCATGAACTCTTTTGTCCACATGAGAGCAGTGTTGACGTGCATTCTCAATTAAATGCATTTGTAAATTAGTAAGGCCTTTTTATTTCTTAAAAATGATCATGTACAGTAGACATGGTCGTTTTTTAAGAAATAAACATGCCTATAGATGGAGATTTTTTTTTAAACAAATATAGCCTTCTTGAAAAAAAAGACCATGTATAGTAAGGCTTTTTTTCTTGAAAAAAATGACCATGTTTAATGAGGTTTTTTCTTGAAAAAAATGACAATGTTAGTAAGGCCTTTTTTCCAAAAAACATGTATGGTGAGTTTTCATTAAAAAAAATGATCATGTTAAGTAAGATTGATATCTCATTTTCTGAACTGCTTTATCCTCAGGGTCGCGGGGGGTGCTGAAGCCAATCCCAGCTGTCTCCGGACCTGAATCGGTGGCCCGCGATCGCAGGGCACAAGGAGATGGTAAACCATGGACACTCACACCCATACCTAGGGGCAATTTATATATTATGTCATTTTTTAAGAGAAAAAGCCTCACTATACTATGTCGTTTTTTTAAGAAAAAAGCCTTACTATACTATGTCGTTTTTTTTGTGAAAAAAAGCCTTACTATACTATGTCAATTTTTGCAAAAAAAAGCCTCACTATACTATGTCGTTTATTGCGAAAACAAGCCTTACTATACTATGTCGTATTTTGCGAAAAAAGCCTTACTATGCTATTCTATAGAAAGTTACCAGAAGCTTAGTGTCCAGGAACAACTTGGACACTAAGCTTCTGGTAACTTTCTATAGAGCCACTGTGGAGAGCATCCTGGCATACGGCATCACAGTGTGGTACGCTGGAAGCACGGCAGCAGACAAAAAGGCCATGCAGAGAGTGATTAACACTGCCCAGAAGATCGTCGGCTGCTCTCTGCCCTCACTGGAAGATATTGCCAGCCCTCGTTACCTCAGCAGAGCCGGGAACATTGTTGGGGACCCGGACCACCCTGGTCACAACCTGTTCCAGCTGCTTCCCTCTGGCAGGCGCTACCGGTCTCACAAAGCACGGACAAGGAGGCTTAAGGACAGCTTCTTTCCCACAGCCATCAGGACTCTGAATTTGCAGTAGCACGACACACAATCCCCTCTGTGTAACAACTTCGGGGTGAGGAAACATGAAGGACGTTGGGCGGTGATCTGCCTCCTGCTGGCTGACTGAAGGTAAGTAAGAAGACAGTGGGAGGTAAGTGATCCATTTTATTCTTTTTTGGCATCGGTGAGGCAAACCTTTTCGCAGTCGCTTTATACATATATAAAGTGATTTTTTTTGTAAAAACAGAACAATATACCGCCCCATGTAATATATGTGGGGGGTATATTAACTACCCATTTAATATAACCCCCATTTAATATATATATTTACGAAAAAAAAGCCTTACTATACTATGTCGTAAAAAAAAGACCATGTATAGCAAGGCTTTTTTCTTTAAAGAATGACCATGTATAGTAAGCCTTTTTTACCTTCACAAAAAAAAATTTCAATGTATAGTAAATCTTTTTTGTTTGTTAAAAACAGACCATTGTAGTTAGTTTTTTTCTTATCATAAAATGACCATGTTTAGTAAGCATTCTTTACTTTGCAAAAAAAGATCATGTATAGTAAGGCTATTTCTGTTTTAAAAAATTGGCCATGTATCCTGAAGCTATTTCTCTTTAAAAAATGTAATCAATTTCATCATACGCAGTTTCTGGGTATGATGACAATTAGGCTTTTGTCGAGTAAATGATGAGCCTAAGTCCGATTATTATTATTAAAAGATGACCATGTTATAGTAATGTTTTTTCTTTCAAAAATGACAAGGTATACTAAGGTTTTTTTTATTTTTGTTAAAAAATGACCTTGTATAGTAACGCATTCTTTTTGTTTCACATCTGTGGAAGCATTTACATATGTGGCAGATGACCTTTCGCTTGGGGTTGAGGATGCCACGTGTTGTAAACCTCCCCATTGTTGACCCCTCTTGTCCTCTGTAGTCACTTTTTTCACCTGTTCTGACATAACTTGGGGCTTATTGACCTTTAGAGCAGCCAACTCAGGTGACCTCTTAACTGTGATTTGGCTGGTAGAAGCGCTTTATGTTAAGACCACGTTTGGCCTAAGAGTTAGTGTCTATATACCTTCAATTGGACACCATCAGTTGGGAAATGGCAAATCTGATTATAGTTACAATTACTGTACATGAACTACACTATGCACTTCTTTAATATCGTTCACTTCTTGTTTTTGCCATTGTAACGATATTTTATTTTTTCAAGAAATATGCGTGCAATACAATTATATATGTAAGTAAACACACAACAGACAAAAGATTATCTTTATAAAACCATTTCACCTTTAAAACAGTGTACATTATTTTCATTTTCTTTCACATTTACAAAGTGTTGGGAATGATTGTCAGTCAAACTGATTGTAAGGATTTTTCGAATGACAACCTGCTGACAACATCAAGTTAATAGAGCATGAGTGGCACGTCTCTTTTGAGGAAATGTACAGGCCCAAAGACCATAGTATAGATATGTGTTCAATAATTCGTAGCTACAAATCAGTACAAGTAAAAGGTGCTAAACAAAACAGTGTTGGCTAAAAAATGAAAGACACATATGTGTTTTTAGTGGGAACTAACCATTCATCCGCAAAAGTCAACAACAGTAACTGACGTCTTTATTAATGAAGAAATTTCACATTTAATGTAAAAAAAACTCTTTGGTCTTCAATATTTGTAGTATTCTGAAGGCCCAACGCAGATGAAATTGCCACGGCACACAAAGACTGAAGTCTGATTGGACAAATACTGACACCCACATACACACAGAATTGCCGTCAATGAGTAAACCATTTTTGGGGGGGAACCAAGTTGTGAAATGTCTACAACAACCACAATGATTGGCCTCGATTCAAAGTGCGGATTGACGGACATTCTCAAAATACAAGCCATCTTTAATTTTCTATCGCCGTTAAAGGGCTTTGTGGGCACTGCCCCTCCACCCGCTGTATCGAACAAGGCCTTTTGGCCGCTTTAGCTGATGACGCGATGTCAGCAAACATGACTGATCTGCCGTCAGGACAGAGCAGCACGCTGGAGTCGGCTTCACACTTTGTGGTTCTGCCCGGCCACAAGGCTTCGGCGGGGCTGTGGTTGATGGCCAGCGCTCCCGGAGCCAGGATTTCAGCGGTCATCAACGACCCACCGCTGTTACTCATCTTGATCAGTGTGTCTAGCGACTGCTTACGACTCTCCAGCGACGCCCGCATGGCCTTCCTCTGCTCCTCCTCTCGGTCGTCCTCTTCCTCTTGTTCCTCGTCCGTCTGTTTGGCGACATTGTCCTTGAAGTTCAACTCCTTTGACTCCGTGGAGTCTTTCTTAAAAGAAAGGTCTAGCGGACCCTCGCTTTGGCGGGCTGTCCTCTCCAGCGCTTGGTGGATGTGCGACAGTTCGTTTCGGATTTTGCTCAGGTGCTCCCAAAGGTGGTGCTGGACGGGAAGTTCCTCCTTTTCCAGATGGGAAATTTTGCGTTCAGCTTCCTGGTACTCCTGAAGAGCTTTCGAGAGGTCGCTGAGTAGAACAGTCACTGAATCGGAGGCCCCCGTCTCCCGTGCGGTAGTAAGCTCTTGGCTGCTGTTTCCGCCGATAGAAGCCGGGAAGGAGGAAGCTTCACTTTTGGGACTGGTGAGATGTTGTGTGTACAAGGTTTCTGATGATTTAGTCCTGGCGTGCAAATTCTGTGAGCTGAAAAGTAGAGAAAGGCTGAGTTTAAGTCTGTTCAACAAACAAACAACCTGAAAAAAAGGAATGCTACCAATCTTAAATTAGAGTATCCGACTGCCAAATGTTTTAAGCGAATAATAACTAATGACTGATTAAACTGTTGAGTATGTCTGAGCTTAGGAGCGTAATTTGATCAAATCAAACAATGTTGGAATCAAGACATGACAATCTAACTGAGAGAAACTGCTTTTCTTGACACATACCACGTATGCTCCAAAAGGTTGCTGGAGCCTAACCCAGCTGTCGTCATTGGGCGAAAGGCAGACTACACCCTAGACTGGTCGCCAGTCAATTGTAGGACACACAGAGAGACAGACAACCATCTGCACTCACAGTCATACGACCACCAGCGGGATTCGAAGCCACACATGCCTGCATCAAAGTCAGGTGAGTGAACCTCTACATCACGAGGCGGCTGGAAAAATTTAATCATCTAATACCGTATTTTTTGGACAATAAATCACACGGACCAAAGAATGCGCAATGAAAGGGAAAAAAATATAGAAATCGCACTGGAGTATAAGTTGTATTTTTGGGGGCGTTTTTTTTACTGATCAGAAACCAAGAACAAACAATATCCGTTCAAGTTAGAGTAAAATAGGGAACATGAAACATAACAAGCACATGTTATTGTTCCATATTAACAGTTTTTATAAAATAAGCTGTTGGGAGTGAGAGTTTAAAAAAAAGACAGATAAAAGTGGCCAAAGTACGGAGGAAAAAAAAGGGTGACTTATGGTACTTACCAAAGTTTGTCTGTTGTCATATTTAGAGTAGGACTAGTCTGGATGTTTTTGAGAAGATCCAAAGTGAAGTCTGTTGTGGGCTTCTTTTCCACTGGAGATTCATGGTTTGTCATAAGGCCGCCTGTTCTCTTGAGACCCCAACTGGCTTTACCTTCCTTGGGTGAAGCTTTCACTTTATCCCCCAACCTAGAGGACACGTCGGAAGAAACTCCCAGAGGTGAAACCCGACCCACGGGGGAAACCGTGGTTGCCCCGGGCCTTAAAGCAGGCACTTTCCACAGGTTAACTTTGGGCTGGAAACCAGGTAACGAAAACGTATCGGCAGTATTTGTGGATGTTTTGTGTCCTTTACTGGCATCGTTCTGACCGGAAGCCGGTCCGTAGCTGTGTTCACACACGAATGGGTAATAGAGCCGCGGGGGGATGAAAGTTCTGTCCGTATGACTGCCCGAGGCCGGGTGAATCAGCTGGGCGGCCGACGCCAAAAAGGGAAGCTGAGCGAGTTGTGCATGGGTTGGAGTGCTGGGGAGAGTAGAGTTCATGTATGAAAAAAGACTTGGGCCAATGGGATAGCCCACCCCAAGCACCGACAGGTTAAGCCCGGTGGGATCCTGATAGTCCACTAGGTTGGGCGGGGGAGGATAGCACGGGATGGAGCCGTTCATCCGGGCCTGAGTGGCTTCGCTTTTGGCTTTGCCAGAAGCGACGAGGCGCCACTGGTCTGGGAGTAACCTTGGAGCTGTCATGCAGGTCTTGGATAGGCTCTTGTAATGCTTCAACTGGGCCTCCACCTCCACTGAACGCGCCCGTATCAACTGGTCTTCCAGAGAGAGCATGTCCGCCATCAGTAACTCGGAATCTGCTTTACACTCTGCAGCATCTCCACTTTCCGACCTCCCTTTCGCCGATGTACAGGCCTCCTCTGCTTCCTCTTCCTGTCCGTGGTTTTCCCGATCTTCGGCTTCCTCCACCGCGCTCTGCTGCTGCCCCCCATCGATCCGAGTCACCGTATCCTGGGAGTCTTTCCCGGCGCCGCGAATTCCCGCCGGCGGAGGTCGCAGCTGGTCCGGGTGAAGGACATTGTTGCCTTTTTTATAGGGCCAGTCGGATTCGATGAGCAAGGAGAGGGAGTTCTTGCACAGGCTGTACTTCATGTGGTTGTAGAGGTGGGACTTCTCCATGCAGGTGAAAGGACACTGGAAACATTTGTAGTTGTACGGCTTGCCCCATGGACGAGGGATGTAGTGAGGCTTCTTGGGCTTGCGTTCCTTGTGTTTCGAGGCGGGCGTGACTTTGCAAGCGTCGTCCTTGGACATGATCTTTCGTGATATTTGGCAACTCAACGCAATGGCGTTCCGCTTACAATCATTCACAAGAGTAGTGGCGGGACTTGAGGCGTTTTGATCTCTGGGTTTGCTCATTTGGAGGTGGGCCCCTCAGCCTTCAACACGGTTGCCAACGTGAAGCTGCATTTTCTTGGGTCCTGTGAAGAGACAAGATGAGTTTCTTGAATGCTGCATTTAACTCGAATCGAAATCAAATGTGTCCCTCCACGGCTGCCCGCGAGGTACAACGAAATACTTCAAGACTGCACGCGTTGTCTACCTGAGCTAAAGGTCACCTCACCACTAACCGGACTTGAGCTTTTCACTGTTCCTGCCACTCTTCATTAGTTCCAGCAGAGTACCAGGCCCGAGTGAGGGTTGGAGCTGGAGGGCAAGTGGGTCATGACAGGGGGGCTGTGCACCTGTGCAGCGTTAGGAAGGGTGGGGGGTGCTAGTCTTCGGGACAAGAAACCTTGAAGGCCGAGTGGCAGGCGCCATGAAGCCAAGCTGCGGGTTGCGCTTGGTTAGAAGAGAAAGTGGCGGTGGTGGGTGGGGGCTGGTTACTAATGAGGGCCTGGCGTCATGCCTGGGGGGCATCATTAGGGGCAGGACTAAGATCTGGGTCAAGAAACGGCACATAAGTTCAAAAGTACTCGTGAACTAGGTCTCGTGAAGAACTTTAGCACTCAAATTCTATCCCTTGCATTTACTAGATATTTAAAAAAGTTAAATTAACATCCCTCTTGTCAAGAACAATAAAAGAAAGTATTATCACTAGGAGGGGGGCCCTACAGGGATTGAGGATGCAAGTTTAAAACACTTTGCTTGGAGGCTATTATTTCTTCTTTTTCCTCAGGTCATTCAAAGATAAAAGAGCAACGTTGGAGATAAATTATCTTCTATTAAAATGTCTCAAAAATACAGAATTTGAAGGAACACAGTGGGCTAGTGGTTAGTGCATCTACCATCTAGGTGTGGTTTTGAAATCTGTTGTGTATTTCAAATTCTATACGTGTGTTAATGTTTCTTTTCATTTTTCCGGATATTTTTTTTTTAATCCTTCCATCTGTACTTTCTAATCATTTGGTAAAAATACGCTTTAAAAAATAATAATAAATCTGCACAGAAAAAGGATAGTGTACTTTTTCCACCTCTGCCATTTAAGCCTAATCCCAATTTTGACTGTCCCATCGGAGCCCGGTGACCACTTCATCGATCTGGGGGGTCTCACCCCCATTTGAGCTCATAATGGAGCCTAACAGCTGCAGTAACCAGGAAATCAATAAAAATATATTTTTTACAGTACACATTTCCTCGTCTGCTGGCCACTATATCTGGATTGTGCACTTTACCCCCTCCCTCTACCAACATATCCAAACCCTGCGGTCTTGTTTGGGGCTTTTAGAGCTGATGATCCAACAAGCTGAACCACTTGAACATCTATTGTTACAATTACGGACAGAGTAACCACACTAGGACCACTTTGACATGCATCAGCAATCACTGATCGATGTTTCACGGAATGGCATCTGGGAAAAACTAGAAAAATATTTCAATGGACGTGTTTATGGATTTATTTAATTACCTGGTTTATGAGTTCTGATGATTTTCGAGTTGTCTCCCTTCCAGAAGAGAAGCGTCCTGGTACAGGGAAAAATAAATTAAGAAAAACAGTTTTATCTGAAATAATGTATGATTACAACACAATTAATATTACAATGAAAAAAAGTATTACTTTAGCAATTAGTAATTAGATTTCTTTACACTTGCCTTGTCAAAAATAACCATGTTTTTGACAGGAACAATATCAAACAAAGGTATTCTTTTAACATATTTGATACATGAATTTTGAGCAATGTGATATTTTTTAATTCCTGAAAATTGGTGTGTCATATAAATATGATATAGATTCATGACAAATTAGATTTGAAATTTTGTAGATCTTTTTTCTGGGGGACCAACAAAGGCTCAGAGTTTAAAACATTTTAATTTGTTGTCATGTATTTAATGATTTGGGCTTTAAAGGATTAGAATAAATTGTAAATAGTATGCTTAAATTATTATATTCCATAAATACCCCTCTATCATTTATGGATTCACGGCAACAGCAGCCAAAAAGATATTTTTAATACAATAATTATATTTATTTGTGATCCCAATAACTTTGATTTTATTGCAATTATATCCCATAAATCCCAACATAGCTGTCAAAGTAATAAGTTTAAATTGGAACTCAATTTAAGTAAAAATAAATAAGTACAAATTAGATTTTTCTCTCCCTTCATTTCTGTGATAAAAAAATAAACCACATTTTTAGAAATTGCGTCTAGTTAGCTGACTATTAAAGCCCAATTACAATAAAACAAAAACCAAATAACCCCCAAAAATGGACTTAACATTTGTGTCAATAAACTGATTGAAGATAAGTGCAAAGAAATAGATTACCTTCAACATAAAGCAAACAAGAGTCAATTTTTCTAAGCAAAACACAAGAGAACATAGACAAAAATGGATCAAACAAACTGTGCGGTGTCATGGGTTACCTGCAAAAAGATGCGTGACGTGTCTCCAAGTGTGTTGCGTCGTCGTATCCCTGTGCCGTCTATCTGCCTCTCTTCCGCCGTCCCTGCGCTCAAATGGGAAAACGGCAGGAGCGAGCGCGCACATTTATATTGACTAGGAGCGTCGCCCTCGGGCGCTACAATACAGCAGTCACCCCACCCTACACACCCCCCGACCACCTACACTTTAGATCCTCAAATGTGCTCTCTACCTTGCAGCCAAGCTCATCTTAAAGGTTAGTCCAGTGAGTGATGGCATTTTAATGCTTGACACGACTCTCTTAATTCGACCACCAGCATCATTATTATTTTCCTTTCTGCAAATATTTTAAATCTCCCGTCTGTCTCGATGTGACTTTTCCCATGAAGTGAAAGAGAAACACGCTTGGCGCTCCGAATGGAGAAAAAGAGTCTCATGTGGTTCTTTCTCCTCTTGGTCCTTCATGTCACTGAGCTCTGCTGCCATTCTCCATGATTGAGCAGACATGGTCGTGATCCCCCACCCCCCCTCACTGTCACATTTGCTCCAGATGGTTAAGCTCGACGTAGCGGCCTGTCAGCCATCATTTGGCAGCGTGGGCACGACAGCCCACCCGATGCCTCGTGAAGGGTCCCCGACTGGATGACTAGCTGATTGACTTGCACGGTGCGTGGACGTTGGATGTTTGATACTGTCTTTGAGAACGACGATGATGTCAGAGAATATAAAGATGATTGTCCTGAATTGTCTTGCGGGGAGGGAAAACATTGGAACCTATAAATCACTATCTGAAAATATTCCTAGGTAAAGAGCATATTCCAATTTTTTAAAAAGAAACTGGCCTAGTTCAGATTTCTGATTCCAAATGACATTTGTAGTTCAGCAATGGGCTTGTAGTCCCAAATGATCCCCTCAATCTGAAGACCCTAGACTGCTAACATTGGGATTTTATAAAATGCTACTTTTACTTTCCATTGTAAAACTCTATAGTAAATACGTATGTAAACTAAAAGGGAAAAGTCTGCATCTGTGTTTTTCATTTTAAGATTTATCCATTTCTTTCCTCCACAATGAAGCCCGACCCGGCCTTCTGATGCGGGTAACTAAAACGCGGCTTGGAGTTTGAACGCAATGACGCTCTGAACGAGCAAGATGAGCCGAGACTCCTTATGGAGCGGCATCTGCCAAGGCTGACAGTGGCACTCCATTACTGCTCTGAGAAAGGAACCGGGGGGCTCCGACAACACGCCCACCAGGCAGAGACAGCTGCGCGCTTGCATCCAAACACATTTTGCAGTGTGTCGTCTAAGATGGACTATTTGTTTAAAATGGAAAACTCCTCAAAGTGGTCATGAGTGTTTCTCTCTTTCTTCTTCCACTCGCTGAGTTTGAGGCCCGAGGTGGAATGGCTAACAGCTCTTCTTTGAGCGTGCGCTGCTGGGCACATTAGTTAAACTCATATCGCTCTCAGCTAATATCAATTATTCACCGCAGCACCCCCGAGCTCCTTTTCTCTTTTTCCTTCTCCAAGAAGAGCAATACCCTAAAGTTATTTCCTGTTTTTCTGTTAAGGTGTTCACTCATCTGCTTCACTGAAGAGTTAGATGGAAGCAAGCTGAAAAGAATGAGCTTCTTGGTCGTTTGCTAAAATGGAAAGTAGTACTTTCATGCTGAAACGGAGTTAGACTTGCCCCCATTTATTTCATTTTTCTTGGGTACTGGTAATTTTCACAAGGTTGGAGGGGTGCTGGAGACCGTTCAATAGGCAGGGGGATGAGGACCACAGAATCATAGTTAGTCTAAATTTTAGAAATAAGGGTGTTTTGTTCTTCTCTGTTGTCTGTGTATTTTTTTAAATCAATAAATAGCATCAAAACCTGCATAGTTTTACTTCTATGATGCACTTTAAATGGAACCTATTTAAATCATACTTGAACCTATTGAAAAATACTTTTTGAAAGTATTCCATAGTGTTTAGATGAACCTAATTACTATCATATTTTTTAATTTCATCCATACGGAGTAAAATAGCATCAACGCATAAAAAAGGAATGTCTGATCATTTACAAAACACAAACACCATCCCTAAAATAATTAATAGCTGTTTTTTATCTTCACAAAAAACTATTGTATTCTAATTGCAATCCAAAAGTTACAATAATTTTTCTAGAATAAGTCTTTGAACGGTCTACTTTTGCAAAAGATTTTTAAAAATTAACTAAATAAATACCAAGATGGATATGTGTCTTTGACTGAGGCCAACTGCCCTCGCATTATGTCAGTTAACGCCGATGGGAGCAAACAATGAGACATTTTCACTTTCACACTAAAGTGAGCACACGACGCGATTTTACAGATGAGGGCCGGACGAGCGTTGGCCGGCGTCCAAGCCGTAAAAAGGCAGCCCTTCAAAGTCAGCTGGCTTCCTATGTGAAAAGGGCAGATATCAAGGTTCAGCCATGACAGGACCTATGAGTCGTTGGTTCATTTCCTCTGCAGACACTTTTGCCCTTCTCCTTAGTATCCACGCACCAACACGGCATACGCTTTAGTTCGGCTCGACCTGCTTTGCTAACAAATTTGGAGAAAATAATAAATAGGAACGTACAACTGTGCTGTAATTAATTCAAATGTTTTCAAATCATCGGCCACCATTGACGTTGAAAGTCGATAATTCCATTTCAACTGTGAATGATCGTTCCAAGTTGAATGAGTTCAAGGAACTTAATATTATCATTTTTATTAAATATATACTTATTCACACTTATTATTGCCCACCATTGACGTTGAAAGTCGATAATTCCATTTCAACTGTGAATGATCGTTCCCAGTTGAAACGGATAGGACACCCGTCGCTGTCCAAGGTACTGAATCAATTCAAGGAACTTAATATTATCATTTTTATTATATATATATATACTTATTTACACTTATTATTGCTTGCAACTTGTATCCAAGTAACATATCCTTTAAAACTAAACTGTAACATATCTACACTCGAGGAAAATCATTTAGAAAACCTGTCTTCTTTGTCATCCCAAAATGGAGTGTACTTGACTATTACGGTAAACATTAACCGGCTTTACCAGAGAACGACCGACTAGATGTTAACCACCCTCATTTTCCTCCGACGCAGATTTCCTCTCCGTACCAGCTGCCCTCCCGCGGCACCCCCAAAACACCCCGAGGACGTGGGCTCTTTTTATTTTGATTTATTTATTTCATGGGTGTCACCTGACGGGGGGAGAGGAAAGCAGAAATGAAGGGAAGCAGCTGATTGTGTCACAGTGCATCACTACTGCTGTCCATCACAGCCTTGACCTTCAGGGTGTGTGTGTGTGCCTATCAACAATGTGTAAGTATGTACATATTAAGTCATTGACCCATAGGGAGTGCATGTGTTTGTTCGTCAATGTAGGGTGTATGAGTCCATGTGTGTACTGTACTGTGGGGTTTGTGTGTGTGTGTATTAGAGAACACTTGGCGCTTGAGGGGCGACGTACGAGTTTGTCTCCATGTCAATGCAGAAATATGTGTAAGTTAGCTGTCATATCCGTGAGACGTAGCACCCTCAACTACTCAAGATGTTCACCTATGATATATTTTGTTAAGACTACATTAGGCTGTATTAAACCGTTGCCTTCCAGTTACGGCAGTAGAAAACCAATCTCTTTGAAGCGAAAGGGTTGGCGGTGGTCATTTAATATACTTGTTTGGTATTTTACCGAAGTTTTGCTCTATCATGACAGCAAGTCTGTGGTGGACCGACTTAATTGAATAAAATAAGATTGAACAATAATCATCAGAAATGACATACGTTAAGTATTTAAACAATAAATTAAGTTTGTTTTGTTTGTTATTTTAAATCATTGATATTTAAACTGGGAAGGTGGGTAGTAACCATTCACTATTTTTCTGGACTACCGTACTTACTGGGCACCAAAGTGTGCTCAATTGTAGTATGCTCTTTTTACCATGATAATATTTTTTTTAATCCAATGACACATTTTTAATGATTAAATAGATAAATGAAATACAAATTAATGAAACAAATATGAAAAAATAATAACGTGTACATTTTTGGCCCGATTTTTTGCCACAGAAACTTGTGACTGCTCAGTTGTTGCCACAATCCAACCCAAGCACCACTTCCTAACAAATTCCCCAAGTGCCAAGTATGCATTTCCAACAAACGCCTCCAAACGCACAACACGATGGCGTGATAAACGTCCATATGCGTTGGGACCCGAGCACCAGCGAGGCCTCGTGCCGGGACCAGGCCGTGCAGTGGCCACATACTCTGGGGAGCATGGTGTCAGTCGCTCTCCCAGCTGCGACCGGGCCCCCTCTCGCACATTCGGCGGGTCCGGGGCTTTGCGGGCAGAGAGCGCCGACTCCTGGAGGACGCCCCTGCGACGCCGGCTGCCCATGCGGCAGGAATCTATGCAGACAGGGACCGAGGGGCCGGCGGCTCCATCCCTTGGGCCTCCTCGGCTTTGCGACTACAAGCCCGCATTTTAGCAAACCATATGTTCACTCTCTGCCCCCTAGCGCAGCGCAGACCCTCTCAGCCAGTTAGCAAATAAACAAGTCAGGAAGCCGTAGCTCGGGGGGAGCCTTGTACGCCTCTCAGTGGCTGTCAGCCTCGTGCTTTTTCACTGTCGCTAAGCGGTTTGCACATTCAATTCAACAGCGGTGTGAAGTTATCACGTAGGTATTTATTTTTGTGCTAAACTCGTGGCTGCCATCGACGCCAACGGATGCGGCTCTCGGGTCACATAGATAAAATGCCGCTGTCCGGTCTGTACTTTAAATTCATAATGAATCAAGATGTCGGCTTGTGTTTTCCAGAGGGGTGAATGATAGACGGAGCCAAACAGATGGACACAGTGTGTGTGTATATACAATGTCCATGGAGGGAGTCAGTCAGTCAGTCAGTCAGTGGTCCCTTTGGGCAGAGAAATTGTCCACAAATGGACAGCTGTGCCTTGGGCCCAACATTCAGGAAGTGGACGAAAGCACACAGAACACTTTTAAAGCCCTCAGGGTGCAGCAACTCACTGACCTGGACTACCACATCAGTACAAAGTTTGTTGCAAGGTCACCCCCCCAAAAAACTACTACTGTTACGGCCAGTTTCACACTACATTTATATATTTTCTGCAAGGGGTGCTGGAGCCTATCACAGCCAGAGATGGGCAGCAAGTTGGGGACACCCTGAACTGGTTGCCAACCAATTACAGGGCACAAGAGGACAGACAACCATTCAGGCTCATGTTCATAAGAACGTGCAATTTAGAGTGTTCAACCAGCCTACCAATGCTTGTTTTGGGGATGTTGGAGGAAAACAGACTACCCGTAGAATAGCCAAACAAACTCCACAGAAAATCCACACAGGGAGGTCAGAACCCATCGGATTGAACCCTCGATCTCAGAACTGTGAGGCAGACATACTAACCACTCGCCCACCGCACAATAAATACATGATAATATTTTGGGATTTCTCATTCCATTTAGATTTCACTTTGTTTCGCATTTTCAGCAAGTTTTCATTCTTAGAAAGACTGTTTACAAATTGTTTTTTATTTTTTTTAGTATAGCTAGAGTCTTCGGAGTTACAATACTATAAAATTTATATCCTCCACAAAATAAACTGCTCTTCTGCACATCTTCTACACCTCAACATTGCCCCGCAATTTTTGGCAAACTACGGAATTACACGAAAGGCGCAAAACTCCATCGAAACCCATGAAAACAATCAATTCAAAACCTGAAATATAGTACGGAAGATTGTAGATCCTTCCCACATTGAGTCAAGCGAGTTTACGTACACCCACGGAGTGACATGACTGACTGGTCCATTGAGTCATCAGTGACCTTACGCGGGATTGGATTTGCCAGGCCAATTGACCAAATCACTGATCTTTAAAAGCAACTCTGTGGGCACAAGGCGCACGGGGGGGGGGGGAGCAGTGACCGCGGACCCCCGTGCTCCAGCGCAAACACACAAACACACGCGCACTCCTTCTGCGCACCTCGCTCGCTAATCAAGGAGCAGGCAGGCGTGGTGACACTAACGAGAGGCGACGGCTCCACAGCGCTCGGGGCAATGACCAGCTCGGCTGTCGAGACCGTCGAGAGTCCGCCAGGCACGCACTGAGGCAAGGCAAGGTTTGATGTTTTGGGAGGAGGAGGAGGAGGAGGAGGAGGAGGAGGAGGAATAGGAGGAAGAGGAGGAAGAGAGAGCTGCTGGTGTGGATGCGAGGGGAGTTCATGAGGAAGATGCACCGGGAGTTGGCTTGGTAAATTCTATTGACATTTATATGGGAACATTGGGGAAATATTGTAAATAGCTCCCTTTCTAAATTTGGAGTGTTTAAGAAATATACCAGGGGCTGAGAATTTGGAAGAATGTAAGTATGGTAAATAGGTTTAGAATTGATTTGTTCATTTTACTGTTAAGGAAAAAAGTTTGGAAATTTCCAATGACGCCACATTTTTTGTTCAAGTCATTTCTATTGAAAGGAATGAGTATTTTCTGCATTCAATTAACGCTTCTCCTCACAAATCATTTAAACCAACACATACAATAGAACAATACATCTGACAGTCTCCATTTTTCTGTTACAAAATTGACAAATACATTTAGCATTTGTCCCTCTTCCTTCCACATTTTCCGACTGATTCAGAGCAATCCCATCATAACCAGGACAAATCAACACCTACAGTATTCATGGCCTTCCCAAAATATCATATTTGCAAAACTCCATCCCCAAACTAGAATCTATTTTCCATATTTAACACCTCTTAAAAGTATATATACCAGTCACTCTTCTAAAACAAACACCGGATATGAAAAGCACTATTTTTAGCCCTCAAAAAATAGCGAAATAAAAATCTATTTCACCAATTTTTATGATATGTAAACAATTCAATGCATTTCATTCACTATCCATCCCTTCAGTAACCACAGACTCTTTTTTTTGTTGTTTTTAAGAAAGCCGCACTAAATACTCGGGCCGGCTTCCCAAAGCAACCCGCCCTGGGGCCTACTCGCAGAGTGCCGCGCCCCCCACCCCTCATCCCCGGTCCCACCCCCACCTCCTCCGGAACACAGTTTAACTTCTGTCATCCAGATGAAGCAAGTGAGTCAGTCTAGCAGTGGCGAGAGGATGTGACAGGCCGGTAATGGACAGGACAAAGAGAGGATTTATGAAGTATTAGTAAACCTTAATAATTCACCACACCAAAGACCCCGGGAGTCCCTCTGGCAGACCCCTGCGTCTTCCGCTTTCATAGCTGTTTAATACGGTGCCCTGCCGATCCACAAATTTAACACACTCAAACATATTTACATTAAAATAAATTGAAAAGTAACTTATAGGGCATATGTGCTTAATATTTGGCCTTTTTATTAAATAGTGTTTGTTTTAAAAAAATTAAAAAACACTGGAGAAATAGTCAATCTTCCAATTCAGGTTTGAAGTAGCCAGGTTCCTTTTGTTTACAAATATAAAAATCGCCCAGTTTAGATGCAGATAGAAAGAATGGACTAAAAATCCCTTAAATAAATGAAAATAGTTACAGGTAGAAATACTAAACGATTGTGGTATAATTAGATTATGTGAGTAATGTGGTCAAGAGATCAACATTCAGCTTTAAAGCTACTAGCCGAAAACACAAAAGGTTTAAAAGATATGACAAGAAAAGTCACGGCATAAATATTTGGAAGCAATGAAAAGGTAAAATACAATTAAAAAAACAAAAATAGTTAGTACTTGCCCTTTTTAACCAATATGCGCATGTGTACTGGTAGGATGTTTTTCAGGTTTTTTGCCAAAACACCGGTTTAGAGACCTCTGGCCAACATCACCTTCAAACTTGACCCTTGTCTCACAGATAAAAAAAATATATACCTTAGATTTTCAAATCCTGTCTGCCCTAATTGACTTGTAGTCTAAACCTCTTTTGTCAAACTTCTTATTCTGTCAATCCAATACCATCAAATCCTGCTTCTAACTTGTCAATTTGGTTACTGTACGAAAACTGAAGCTAATTTAGGTCACCAAATAGAAGCCACCAGCTACCGATTCGAATTTATCACAACTTCACGGGCCACTGTCAGTCAGTCCAACACACCCACAAAATGAATAGTTCACAACATTGAGGTAATTCCCTGGCTATGCGAAGACTGTATCTTTGCGCGTGATTGGCAGGCGCAGTCATTACAGTAGATACCCCCACTGGCTGTTCTTTTTACTCTCCTCTAGTCTGGGTAGCGGTGGCGGCGAGGGGGTTTCTTACAGTATAGTGACGGGTGTCAGCACGGAGGCCCCATCCAGTCTGGTGTGACAGCGATGCCGCCTGACCAGTCCAGCCCTGACCCCCTCTCGCTTCAGCCCGCATCGCCCCGAGAGACGTGGAGGGTGATGCGGGGTGGCACCGCGGGGCCCTCCCTGGCTGGTGCCTTTGCTGGTGGTCTCAGTGCCCTATTAGTGACTCGCTGTGGGCCTGTCACGCTGACAAAACAGGGGCCTGTCAAATTAAGTAGGGAGATATGTACTCAGACGCACCGAGGGAAGAACAGGATGAGGGGAGCACCGGTGCTAATGTCGACGCTAAGTGAGAGTGACAGCTCGAGAGTTGATCGGAGAGCGAGGGAGAGCTCCGCGCTCGGTAACGGTAGCCGGTAATGGCGGCGGTGCGATTGTCCTGAGGAGACTTGCTGAGGGCCAATCGAAACGCGGCGAGACGGGACGAACACGTGGAAGACGCTCGGGGTTCCGGCCCAAACAGCTTGGAGTTACGCCGCTCCGATTTAATGATATCTGACTGCGGAGCTCCATTTGTCTGTAGGTGGAGGTAAGCTTTGAGTTGGGTTGCTCAAATGTTCGGACTTTTAGATGAATATGGGCATCCCACTGGAGGCAATAGGCTCAAACTTTTCACATGCTGCCTTAAAGTTTTCTTGTCAGTGTTATTGTTTGGAGACAATAGCAGTCATAAATCATCAAGTTGGAGAGGCCTTATCTATTCCAAAACACTCAACACTGTACAGTATAAAATATGTGTATGTAGTTTTCCCTATATACATTATATTCTTAAAAAATTACCTTATTGACCCCGCCAAAAATACATGATTTTGTGACACTATCTTTAAGATCTACTAGACAATTGACGTATGTCCTCTGATCTAAATATACCAAAGGTAAAAGGAGTGTAAACTAATATACAACTGTGCCTAGAGATGCGACTGGCCTACTTTCTAAGGTTTTCCTTCAGTCAGTTATTTCTATGTGAGTTTATGAATAAATTTGACATACAAACTCTGTATAGTGGCGCAACCCACATCCCAATTTGCATCATTGCTATGAAAACTATTTTTTTAACGTGTTTTCACACCGTAAACTCACACTATATACCGTCTCTCCAGAACACAGGACCAGTTTGGATAACGGGCACAATATTTGGGGTTCACTGTACCTCGATGTGTGTGTGTGTGTGTGTGCGCTGCCATTCAGGGTCTCGAGTCGCACAGCGTTCTCGACAGCGAGAGGCTGATGCGCAGTGGCAGCTCCCCCCTTGCAGCCACGGGCCAGCCTAGAGCCACTGCAGATGATAGTTTTAATTGCTTTCAATCTTTCAGGCTAGTCTCTGCCCAGTGGCGCAGGCTGCTGGTGTGTGTGGTTATTGTCTGTGGAAGTTCCAAAAACGTGTGTGTGTGTTGATGGATGTGTTTGTCCATGGTGAGAGGAAAATGAAGAGAGAATTAAGGCCTTCCAGTGTTGGATGCACATTGTTGTACTGCCACTTATGTCTTAAAACACCTCATTCCACAATAAAGATATTAAGTCCACACTAATCAGAGGCAAACAAACTCTTACTTATATAGGTCATAACATACTATATATGGTCATTTTTGCAAAAAAAGCCTTACTATACATGGTCATTTTTGCAAGAAAAAGGCCTTACTATACATGGTCATTTTTGCAACAAAAAAGCCTTACTAGACATGGTCATTTTTGCAAGAAAAAAGCCTCACTATACATGGTCATCATAAATATTCATGGACAAAATATAATAAACATTAGTCTGTGTTTCAGATACTATTTTAGACCAACAGAGAAGGCCTTGCAGGTACTGATGGTCCACCACTGAGTTATTGTATACAATACAATGAAGCATTCTTTGCGTGTCAAATTTTAAACTTTTAATGTTGTCAGATGGCTTGGAATAATGGAGAGTTGATGTAAAATACATAGTCAAATGTTACTCAATATTTGGTGAAATTGGTTTACTAATACATACTGTTTTTTAGCATCAAGACCACAAAACTCACGACTACGTATTCTACAATATGGGCGTGGTTACGCCTATTGTCGACGTAACAGAGTTTATTAAGCGCATGCGCAGTAACCACTTCCTTTTGGAAGGCTTTTGCTACGCTGCTGGTCACAAGCAAGCCAACCAGGTAAGGACTAGAGCAACAATTCACTGGCCTAAATGCGTTTTTATCAAGCCATCGGGAGATTTTTCAGCAATCAATTGAGCCCAAAATGCCAACAAATATCTTAGTTTAATGCCAGGTTTAGCACACCGTCAACAATTTAAGTTTGCGCTTAGCGTTAGTGTCACGATTTGACTTAAAAAGTATGTTGTCCGTTTCTCTCTATTATTGAGTCGTGTGGCAAGACTTTAAATTTAATCAAACAACGCCGAGTCATCAACCGACAGTTTGCTGGGTAAATGCTCACTCTAGAATGACATCCAAAGGCACGAGTTAGTTCCTGTTGTGTTTGTTGGATGTAATGATAGTTTTCATTCCGAGTGCTAAACACCCGTTGCCGATTTATAATTGTTCTGTTTTTACAAAAGAAATCACTTATACAAAACTGTTAAGTCAACTTTCTCCTAGCTGTTAACGTCAGTCTGAATATTTAATCGCCGTATACAAAACTACTAAGCCAACTTTCTCCCAGCTCACTGGTGTCAAAGCGGCGGGCCGGGGGCCAAATCTGGCCCGCCGCGTCATTTTGTGCGGCCCGAGAAAGTAAATCATGAGTGCCGACTTTCTGTTAGGATCAAATTCAAATGAAGATTATACATGTATATTATATTTCCTAATTTTCCCCTTTTTAAATCAATAATTGTAGTTTTTTAATCCATTTTTTTCCTTTTTGTGTTTTTTGTTCAAAAAGCATTTAGTAAAATCTAAAAATAAATATATTTTATTTTCCACTCTAATATTGTACATATTCCCAAAAATATTTTGTTTCCTTTTGAAATGAAAAACAAATTATTATAAGATATTTTCCCTCATGAAGAAAAAAAAAAGCTCAAACAAACATTTTTTTAGAGCTATAAACACTGAATATTTAGGGCTTTTGATACAGTTTTTTAAAATCCAATATAAATAGAAAAAATATCAAAATATTATTTCAAAAATGGTCCGGCCCACGTGAAATCGAGTTGACGTTATTGCGACCCGCGAGCCAACCCGAGTTTGACACCCTTGTCCTAGCTGTTAACGTCAGTCTGTATATTTAATCGCCTTGTCTGGAAAAGGAAAAATAGCACTTGGCACTTGCTAACTAATTTTCATTCTTTATCTTGATCGTTTATTAAATTTCTTGTAAGATTTCTCTAACCCGTAATTGTTTGGCAACCCCCAAATACCTTGGTTAAATCAAGTTTTCCCTGTTTAGCATCAAGATGAAACTACTTTCCCCAAAAAACAACTAAGCCTATCTGTTGAATCTCCATGCTCTATATATGCTAACTTATGCTTTTTTTGTGTGCAAATTTTCCATTTAGCACCAAGATGCAGCTCTTTTAACATCCCTAGAGCACTCTTGAGGTTATAGAAGTGGAGCCTGTGCCAGATCAAGGTAAAACTACCCCCCCCCCCCCCCCCCCCCCCCCCAAGTTGAATCTCCATTCTACATATTCTAACATTTGCTATTTTTTTGCATGCAACAGGCCTGACAGATCTTCCTCTCAAGTTTCCCACTTGAATCATATGGTGTCTCTGTACTCCTGAAAATCCAAATTAAATAAAAGCCTAAATCATCATGGTGATGTTTCACTGGCCATTCATTTCCACAGCTCTTTGACTAAATCTTTAAGGTAAGAAGGATCTCAGTTAATGTTAGAGCAGGAATTCTAAGTATCTATTCCCCCAGTATTTTTTTCTAATTTTATTTTCTGTTTATTCCCCATTTTATTTTCTAAGTGTATATACCCCATTTTATTTTCTAAGTGTATATACCTCCATTTTTTTCTCCCCAATTTTATTTTCTAAGTGTATATACCCACATTTTTATTTTCCAATTGTATATACCCCCAGCTTTTTTTTTCTAATTTTATTTTCTAAGTGTGTATACCCCAGTTTTATTTTCTAATTGTTTATTTCCCCCCACTTTTATTTTCCAATTGTATATACCCGTTTTTCCCCCAAATTTATTTTAATTTTATTTTCCAAGTGTATAGACCCTTTTTATTTTCCAATTGTATATACCCCCAGCTTTTTTTTTCTAATTTTATTTTCTAAGTGTGTATACCCCAGTTTTTTCCCCCAATTTTATTTTCTAAGTGTATACCCCATTTTTTCCCCCAATTTTATTTTCTAAGTGTATACCCCATTTTATTTTCTAAGTGTATAGACCCGTTTTTTCCCCCAATTTTATTTTCTAAGTGTATAGACCCTTTTTATTTTCCAATTGTATATACCCCCAGCTTTTTTTTTCTAATTTTATTTTCTAAGTGTGTATACCCGTTTTTTCCCCCAATTTTATTTTCTAATTGTTTATTTCCCCCCACTTTTTTTCTAATTTTATTTTCTAAGTGTGTATACCCCCATTTTTTCCCCCAATTTTATTTTCTAAGTGTATATACCCATTTTTCCCCCAATTTTATTTTCTAAGTGTTTATTCCACCAGATTTTTTTTCCTAAGTATTTACTCCCCATTTTCTTCTAATCTGGTTACTCCCCCAGTTTTTTTTCTTAAGTTTTTCTTCTAAGTGTTTTTTTTGTTAATCTATAACCATGTTGTCTTCATCTGCAGGTGGAGAAAAGACTGGCCAAACCAATCAACACTTCCATATGATGACAACTCTTAAGAGCAAGAGTTAAAATGTTTGACTGTTAATAAAAAGACATATATACTTTGCAAGATCTTTTATTTTGAAAGAGTTTGGAGATAGGTTCTGGCAAAACACCCATATACTTTGCAAGTTCTTTTATTTTGAAAAAACCCACTGATAGGTTCGCGCAGGCCGTCCAGCATTTTAAAAAATTCAGTTTTGCCTTCATCCATTTTCAAATGGACGAAGACACTCCCCTGGGCACCAGGTGAATTTCTGAAAATAAAAAAAAGGGGGTCAATACACAAAGTTAAGTAAAAAACCATTCGCAAGGTCTTACCTTTTATTTTGAAAAAATGCATAGATTGGTTCTCGCGTGACACCCAGCACCGAAAAATGAGGGTGCCTCAGCCTATCTGTACATAGGCAGGAAACCTTGTCCCCCCCTTGGGTGGAATTCTGGAAAACAAAAAAGGGGTCAATACATAAAGTTAAGTAGAAAACCATTCACAAGGTCTTACCTTTTATTTTGAAAAACGCATAGGCTGAGGCGTTATGCGAGAACCAATCTATGCGTTTTTCAAAATAAAAGGTAAGACCTTGCGAATGTTTTTTACTTAACTTTATGTATTGACCACTTTTTTGTTTTCCAGAATTCCACCCAAGGGGGGGACAAGGTTTCCTGCTTATGTACATAGGCAGGAAACCTTGTCCCCCCCTTGGGTGGAATTCTGGAAAACAAAAAGGGGTCAATACATCAAGTTAAGTAAAAAAACATTCACAAGGTCTTACCTTTTATTTTGAAAAAACTCAGACTGGTTCTCACATAACACCCAGCACCGAGAAATGAAGGGGGGGGCTCAGCCCATCTGTACATCGGCAGGAAACCTTGTCCCCCTCAGGTGGAACTCTGGAAAACAAAATGGGGTCAAGGCACAATAGATTAAGTTACAAAAAAAGAAATACAGACTAGGGCCTAATTAAGTCAAATTTAACTAAAAAAAACTCCTACATTTAGCTTTTTTTCTATAAAACAATAAAAGGGTACCCATTATTCAGGCAATATCAGACATACTCCTGATGGTCTGTTTTCTTTTTGTCTGCTGCAGAAAGACTAAAAAAAGGATCTGTCTTTAAACACCCCTATCCAGTCTATTTTTCATGTTTTCCTCCACAAACAAATAATCAGGATCTTGATGTGGTGGGAAATATAGAAAACACTGGACAGGGGCCCACAAGGTACAAATTACATGAAAATAATAAATAAAATAAATCCTACTTCTGCCTTGAGTTTTTCAGTCAATTATTTCAAATCCATTCATTCTTAAAAAAATAAATATCCAAAAAGCTTCTGTTTTTCTCTTATGCCAAGGAAAAAAATGTTTAAATGAGTCAAAAATGACACCTGCACTATTGTTGAATAAATGTCTTAGGTTTTGTTAAAACTAAAAATGAAATGGTCCAAGCCCTGAGGTCTTTAAGAAAGTTAACGGGGTAAAGGTATATAATCTATTTGAGTGCACAGTTCCACTACATGGCGGAATTTTTTGTACCAATTACCAATTTCATCATACGCAGTTATCTGGGTATGATGACAATTAGGCTTTTGTCAAGTCAATGATGATGAAAGCCTATGTTCGATTATTATATGTAAGTTCAGAAAGATGTGAAACTCACAAGCGGAAGGCACTCCTACACTTGCCACTATAGTATTTTTTAATTAAATTCAATAGGGATGACCCTACTTTACAGTTTTTCATTCATCGCAGCCATGTCTGGTCTACATTAACCGCGATAATCGGGGGATTACTGTTTATTCCTTACACGTCCACTAATGGCATTTGTGTGGGTGACTTATCCACAGGTTTTTGCTATTAAAAAAACACCAAGTTAGTTAGTGTTTTCATTCAAAAGTTGAATGTATCATGATGAAAAACGAGCCAATTGCGCAAAGACTTGAATACTGAACGCTGACGTTTAAATATTACACGGCTAGAGAAAATCAGAACTATTTAAAAATGACTCACTTTGTTATGGCGTCGACAAGATGCCCCTTTCTGGTCGTTTTGTCCACATTCTTGATGTTTCCCAGCAGTCTGTGCTCGTTGAGGGACTGAAACACACAATGGAATGATTTCCTTTTAAACAGAGAGCGATCAAAGAGCGATCGGTAACGCAATGTAGCCAATTTGTTTGCAAACATTTTGCTGTCTGCACACACATGGGGCTACATCACGTCAACGAATCATGCTCTTATCACTCTTAAGACGAGAACTGGGGCTTCGAAATCCCCAAATGACAACGTACCGAATGTGCTGCATCGTCCTGTGAGAAGTTTGTCAGGCTTTCTTCGGCAAATCGTCACTGTTGAGCTGCTCTGCAGTGCACGCCCGTCCTGCCTCCTGGCATTAGCCATTTTGGCGTTTGACGTCGACTATTTGAACTCTGACCTCGGCCACGCCCATTAAAAATAGACACACAAATAATATCAATTGTTTTCATAATAACGTGCATTAGTGTGTGTGTGGGGGAGGGCTGTAAATGCTTTTTGGTTGGACTTTAATTCTTAAAAAAATACATTGGTTTAATAATAACATGCATTAGTCAGTGGGTGGGGCGGGGGCGGGGCTGTAAATACGTGTTGATTGGGCATTCATACTTTAAAAAAACACATTGTTTTCATCATAACGTGCATTAGTTAGTGGGGGGAGCTGTAAATATTGTAAATATATAATACAATATTGCACATTATGAACATTGTGATGACATGCACTTTAGTGTTTGTTTTTTATTTGGAGAAATTCTAATAATGACAAAGTAAAGTGTGGCCAATTTGTGGCGTAGAGGTTCGTTCACCTGACTGCCGTGCGGGCAGGCAGGGTTCGAATCTCGGTGGATGATGAACCATTTTGCCATTAAAAAAGACTAAGTCATTCAGTCTTTCCTTAAATAAAAGCACCAAATGACCACGTTTAGGTGGGCCACCTCATGGTGTAGTGCAGTGGTCCCCAAATTATTCCAGAAAGGGCCGCAGTGGGTGCAGGTTTTCGTTCCAACCGGTAAGAGGATACCTTTCCACAAATCTGGTATCCTAGAAGTCAGGTGCTTCTTTTTTCAGCAGAAAACCTCATTGGTTAAACTGTTTGTGTTGGATCGGTTGGAACAAAAACCTGCACCCACAGCGGCCCTCCATGACCGGTTTGAAGACCTCTAGTGTAGTGGGTTAGTCACCTGCCTGCCATGTGGGAGGCGAGGGTTCGCGTCCTGGTGTCGCCAGTCAGCCTTTGGGTGACCGGAAATAAATTGTTTTGCTGAAAAAAATGACTAAGTCTTTATTTTAATGAAAAAAGGATTACCCATTTAGTGAACTACATAGTGTAGTGATCAGTCAAACGAGAGCAGGATTCGAACCCCAGTTGCCCACATGGCAGTCAGGTGTACGAACCTCTACGCCACCAATTGGGCACAATTCACTTTGTCATTATTGGAAGGTCTTGACTACAAATATATAAAAACAACTAAGGGAAAATGTTTCCCAACCGGGATTCGAACCCCAGCTGCCCACATGGCAGTCAGGTGAGTGAACCACTACACCACGAATTGGCCACAGGAAAATGACACATGAAAAGAAGGAGGATGGATTTTGGTGAGTAAAATATGGCTATATTCCTGAATAATATTTCAATTGTATGAAGTTATTATTGATGATTTTTTTATGTGTCGCAGCTGTAGCTGCAGTAGAGGTTTTATAGCCATAAAATAGTTTTTGAGGGTTGGATTGATTCCGACAGCTGAGGGCGTCGCTGGGAAATTCACGGACCGCCACTGGTATCTATAAATAATAAAGTTCAGGCATTTCATGCAAAGACCTCAAAACATGCACTCACGTCCTTAAAAGCATTTTATAGGCGGTGAACTACAAAACCAACACATCAATAATTCATGGCCCAATGCTGAGATGGCATAACACAACAGTAAAAACATCCACAAATTTAAATAGCAAGTGGGAATTCAACACTTTCCTTACCATGACTGGCATATTTGAACACGTTTTTCCCAATCTGCCATTTGCAAATGCCATGAAAGCCCTCTGGTATCTCTATTTACGTGGATTTGACCTCAATTACACTTTTCCAACAGTTATAGTGTATTTATCTATTTATCTTGACATGCAAAATATACACCACACTATAAAATCTCATGAATAAGCCCATGAAACCATAACTTATTTTACACCCTGGCTGATTCGGAACACCCCGCCTCCCTGCTTTTTTCCCCTCAACTCACACACACACACAAACACACACACACAGACACGAGGCTTTTGGCCGGGGGGTAAATTAAGCCCTAACATTCCCACAGAGGCTAATCTCCATCCATTTAGAGGGCTGAAATATTTAATCAAGAGGCCACGGAGAGGCGGCAGCATATGTTGGGAGGAGGCCGCGAGCCCATTGGCCACCGAGGGCCACGCGCGTGAATAATCATAATTCAGTGCACTTGACGGCGGTCGACGTCAGTCCATGCAACATAAACATTTTTTTTTCTCTATCAAAGCTTTTGGAGGCTACAAAATGGTTGTATAAATCTACATGCTACAAAGGTAATATCAGAATGATAAGGCAGCGGTTTAACTAGCAGCAAAACAATGAAGGCCCAATGGCAATTATTATGGCCCAGGTGAGAACAGAGTGTATTTTTTTTACCTTATCACAAGGCGGACGACCATCTTGGTGACTTTGAAGCTTAGACTCTAAGGTCACATGGTCCCACGTTGTCGCTTTAAAATCCTGTACGCCGACTGACTAGAGCGCGGGGCTGTCTTGCCTGGAGGAATGGCAGCGGTGGAAGCCAAGCGTTGTCACCCTCAGCGCTGTAAAGGTCACGCTTCGCACCATCGGCGTGAAAGGCGCCCACTGAAAAGGGTATTGTCCATCTGGTTTTAACCGTTCGCGACTAAGGATGATTCTATGTGCGTGTGTTCCTGCACGTTCACGTGAATGGTTGTTATCATTAATCTACATTTTTTTAAGAAACACGTTTTTTTTACATTGGCCTGACCTGGGTGGCTGTGATTTTTTGGCGATTCATAAAGCGAGCAATTTGCGTTGCTAAGCGCAAAGAGGCAAAAGAGCGGCATGGGTCCAACGCGACGCCTCGCTCCCTGATTCGGAATGACTCTAATGGGAAGGCCTGGTGAATTTTTCATGCAGCCCAGGGGGGGACGAAGAGGGGCCATACTGGTACATTACATCCTCTCGGAGAGAGAGGGAGGGAGGAAAGGAGGGAGGGAGTGGAGGACTAAACTAACATTAAGGTCTGTATATGGTTATTACCTAACTTATCATCAAACTGTTACCCATACTGGTTCTACTCACACGCACGGGGTACATCCTAAACTGGTGGCCAGCTAGTCATTGGCATTACTTAATAAATACTAAAACACTTAAAAGGTGAATTGAATTTAATTCAATTTTTAAAAAAAATGTTTTTGTAATTAAAATAAGCAATTTAATACATTAGAAAA
The DNA here is from genome assembly GCF_051989625.1 of Stigmatopora argus. NCBI lineage: Eukaryota > Metazoa > Chordata > Actinopteri > Syngnathiformes > Syngnathidae > Stigmatopora > Stigmatopora argus. Next base: position 9,436,118 of record NC_135404.1, on the reverse strand, counting down.
TAAAATAACGCTTGTATTTAACTATAATTACAAATACTACTAATGTTTGCATTTGTAGTGTGTATCACTTTTTGAATGAAAGATATGAAAGCTGGAAAAAAATTGGTGTTTTTTAAGAAAACAATTGCCAGTTAATAATGGATTATTATGAACAATTTGATTTTTACATTACAATTACATTTTAATTAAAAATTATGCAAAATGTATTATAACGTATTCAATCATCCAAATAAAGGCCTAGTATAAAATGTTAATAAAATATCCTTTTTTGATTTCAGTGTGGATTTTTCATTACAAAAACAAGCCTACAATTCAATTTTCTAAAATGAAAACACTGATCTTTGATCTAATGTAAAATAAAACATTGTATGAAATTATTGTTCGGTTAAACGTAGAAGGTAAAAAAGAAGATCTCTATACATGTACGATTCCATCTATTTGAAATAAAATGATAAAAACACAATTTCAATGGAATCAATTCTAAACAAAAAGCCCGACTTATCTCATAAGCAAAACTAACGTTCTAATTCATACACGCTACACTGTATACATTTTGTCTTGAAGCTTATCTCAGACCGGCCTGGCCCATCTGTCTCCATCAAACGTGGCCCTTGAGCTGAAAACTTTTCAGGGCAGGCCGTCACGCACGCACGCGAGCAGGCGGGCCTATCGGGAACGATGTGTGATTAACGAGAGCAGCTTGACGCGGCTGCCTCTTTGTCATCTCCGTGAACAAACGCCGGCTGAATTATGCCCAAGATCTCAATTTAATGGGCTGAAATTTCTGCAAGAAAGCTCTAAAAACATTATCCATCTGTTCAGTGCACACATGCCTCACTCAGCTCGCCGGGATAGCTCGTAGCACTGTCTTGCCGTATGCAAATATGTTTTGCCTGGAAATCTATTTGGAGTTGCTCGAAGGAATCCAGAACGGCCCTCCTTCTGTCTCGCGCACGTTTCTCCCGCTTGCCGTCTAGCTCCTCTCGCGTGGAAGACATTTCACCAGCTCCGCACGCACCCGGGTCGGCGCCACCTCAAAGCACCACGGGGCCAATATGCAGATCGGGCAGGGGGTAGGGGGGTTGTTTCGATAAAACACGCCACAAAGGACGCGTGGGGAATAATTACAAAGCCACTTATCACTTCCACCATCTCCGCTACTTAACACAAAGCCTCGTGCATGTATACTTTTATTCATGATGACGACAAAGGCCTGATTACCTGCAATCAAGAAAAGACAAGGAAAAGATAAAAGATCAGAAAATGAACATTGGTATACCCTTACAGAAATTACTTTGACGCTTCGGAGTATCAAAATCTGGGCTTGAAGTGGTAACATGACCTTAAAACCTCTCCAACTTTGCTGAATTCGGGCAAGCGCTATCCAAAAGATTTCTGTAGGCATGTCAGGTACGCCACACGACCCTTGTGAGGATAAGCAGGATCGAAAAATGAATGAATGTCATATACTAAGTTTGAATGCAAAAAAAAATGGAAGTTTTAACTATTACAAAATATCCAAATCCAATATTGGATTGGATTGGATAACTTTATTCATCCCGTAGGGGAAATTTCGTTGTCACAGTAGCAAGAGGGTGAGGATGCAGAAAGGCATTTTAGACATAAATAGATAGGTAAGTAAGTAAGTTAATAAATAAATACATGAATAAATAAATAAATAAGCATGTTGCTGAAGTATATATATATATATATATATATAGACATACATGTACATACACCTATACATACACACACTTAACACTCGGCCATTTTTTTGTTAAAGAGCCTGACAGCTACATTCATTTTCTTAACCGCTTATCTCAGAAGGGCCTTGGGGGGTGCTAGAGCCAATCTCAGTTTACTTCAGACACCAGGCAGGGGACACCCTGAATTGGTGACCAGCCAATTGCAGGGCACAAGGAGATGGACAACCAATCATAGCTAGGGGCAATTTACATGTTTTTGCAAGCCGGGGGATCGAACCTTCGACCCGAGAACTATTCGTCCGTCATCCAAATTTCAAATATGAATAAATTCAAAAGCAGAGCTACCACTTTAATTTTCAAGCACCCTTTAGGTTCACAAACAGACAGAAATTGAGTCGCAAATTTCATTCGCAAGCCCTTAGAAGCTTACAATAAGCTTTTGTTTGTTGTTTTAGTTTCAACTATGAGGAATCCGCCTTCGTCTTGGGGCAGAAAGGCACCAAAGCGTGCGTGCGTGAGCCGAGATCCTAGCTTGGCTTCGGCAGATGGTCGACAAAGGTGTTACCACACAGTGAGTGGGCATGGCGATTGATGCATTGCAACATTCAGGAAGGTGGAACATTTGGCTGCTGACCCGCAGTCACAACTCATTGGCCCTGCCTTCTCCTTATTTAGCAACAGCAGCAGCCACAGCGCCGACGGCAGCGGCGCACGCACAAACACACTGGGAACACGGCACTTTCCCACCCTGAAGGGGAGCCCGGGCCACGCGCCAGAAACTTCTCCGTGGTCTCTACAAGGAGGTCACGATGCCCAAGTGCAGGCCGGGATAATGAGTGCAGGGACGCAAATGGAGAAAGTGCAACTTACACTCGGATGGAGAACATCAGACCCTGAGCTGAGTCGTTGCCAGACAAGCGGCGACGTATGATTTTTTTTCTACTAGTCACATGTAACAAATCCTTCTTTGGAGCGCACACCTGGTCTCAAGTCAATGGAAACATCTTTGAAAGTTAGGAAATGCTGAGCGAATTTTGGTGAAAAGAAGAAAAGCAGCAAGGAATTTCACTCTTTTTACTTGGGGGGGAAAATTCAAGATCAGTTTAGACATTGTACTCGAGTGGAAATAATAATATATTGTTATACAGTATCACGGAAATTAAGTAAGTGAAAAAATACAAATGTGCGATGGTGAATGTAAAAAAGTATTTGGATTGATATATGATAATGTATAGTAAATTAGAAGAGAACATGTATTTAGATTTTTTTTCCTGATTTCTTAAGGACAATGTTTATATTTAATGTACCTGTAAAGTATCATTTTTACAATTCAGAGAATGCAAGTAGCACTTTTAAAAGGAGTTAGTTTTGGGAAAGAACAGCTAAATGAATGCAAGTAATACTACAGGAATCTTGTAACTCAGTGGGCCGTATTAAAGGATGAAGCAGGCCATATGTAGCTCTGGGGCCTACTGCTGTTTTAAATCCCAACTAGAATGGCACTTAAGAGCCAAGAACATTGCCAAGGTTAAACAATCAGACGCCGTGAATTTTTTTTTTGAAGCAAAACTTTGATTTAAGAGACTTCTGTTTGACAGAAAGAAGACATCTCTTGAAAAAGAAGCCAAACGTACCTGTTTTGAACTATTTTTTTCCTATATTAAACTAAATACGAAACAAAGAGAATTACGGTATAGGTTTTGTTTTTAAGCATAGGACAGTGACTATATAAACATAATCAACTCATGATTGAACACAAACGGTGCAGCAACACGTACAGACACAACAAACTTTGCACAAGCATATTGCAATGGTTTATTGTTAGAAAGGAAGTTAAAAATACCACAGCCATTTTTTAGGTACAAAATATTTTGGGTGTGAGTAACAGTAACATTAGGATTTAACATTAACAGAAAAAATCATGATAAAACACAAAAACACTTCAAGTGAAATCAAAACTGTTAATAAGGTTACATAAAAAAATAAATGTTAAAAATGTCTTGTTCTTGGGAAGAAAAATACAGAAATTCACACAGGGCTTTCAGACTTACGTGACAAAATCTCAGAATTCTATCAGATCTTCAGTTGTTAAATTCAAAACCAAGTAAGGTGATGACTGCCACGAAAGACGGTCCAACGGAGATGCCTCGCTTCCCTCCGTGGGACGCCACAGTGAGTCAGTCGTCGTCAACTAGTATGACGTTACCATTAAGCTGATAATCAATAGTAGCCCAGTCGAAAATATTGCCTTTTGGGACCTTGTGCCCGTAATGCCAGGCTTGAATCAGGCTCCTGGAGAGGACGTAATCCCACATGTTAACATCGGTCATCTCGCCCACGAAGCTCTGCAGGGCCTCCAACCCCCCCAGGTGTTTATCAGGATCCTGACCCAGAAGGACGGTGCCCTCAGGACGGATGCTGTGTCCCGGTTTGTACACCTGATAGGCGCTGCGCTTCCCATCCACCCAAAAAGCGCTAAGGCCGCCCACAGATTCCCACGTCAGGCACAGGCTGGTACGGAAAGTACCCAGCGGCGGCAAGAAGAAGAAAACGCCATCACCGCTCATGTAAAGAGCGACGCGTCCGTCTTTCTCGCGCCACACGTTGAGCTCATCATAGTCGGACGTACGGTAGGCGAACAGGATGATTTGGCGTTCTTCAGGCAGTTCGGTGGCCACACGCAAGCAGAGAGTGAAGGCCTTGAGGGCCATCTCCTTCAGGGGCATCAGAGTCACATAGCTGAAATCAGTCTGATATGGGAAGACCAGGACTTTGTTGGCGAGGCCCACTGGAGCAAACGGGACAATTTGTCACCAAAAATTGAAATTAAAGTCATCTCATTATGTTGTGTGTGTGTCCTTATTTCAACTACTCGTCCTTGGGAAGTTGTATTGTTTATGTTCTATCCAACCGAGATAATTTACTATTTTTGAAGTGTTATTTTTAACTAATTGGCAGCAGCTATGGCTCTAGACGTCCAATCCATTTGGATTGGGAAGCATGGCAGCGATCATCTAACACCATCAATGGCAGTAAACGAGTCAAAATACTATTTTGTTGTTTCACAAAGGTGCTTTGTTACAACATGCTAATAATATAATAGCCACATTTGATGATCTAATTTCATACTAAACATCCACTCGTTACTATTGTATGAAGAATTTCAGTACAATAGATCAAGGATATAAAAATAAATATTTCCGATATGGGCCGAAATGCATTTTGAGAACGTCAACGGTGATATATTTGGATTGAAAGTTGTATACCAGTGCACCAAAATGGTGGAAACGCTATCAAAAGTTTTTAAACAAAAAACAAAAACATTAAACCATGTGGCATAGAGGAACATGAAGCACCCTACCTTGCCTGGTTGAAGACTGAGCCAAAGCAAACAGACCAAAAAGATGCACGGCTAACATGTAGATAGTCTGGAAAGGAAATACAAGTAAGGTCATAGGTAACAAGAGACAAAAAAAAATGTTGAAAAATCATCTTACCATGTTGATGTGGTGTCTGCTGGCTGCTTGTCAAAGTAATTCTGTCCTCTGCCCTCCTTGTACCATTTGTGATGTCAACACAATGGGCTCAGTGAGGGACCGATACACACACTCCATGTGTTAAAGCTTGGTTGCAATGTTTTGAATTCCAATTTTTTTTTTTTTTTTTTGGTAAATATTAATCTGATCAATGATCCTCAAGAAAAAGTATGCAAAAATGTATTACAATCTGTCTTTTTAACATACTTGAGCAAATAAATCTTTAAAAAAAAAATAGAAATCAAGATAATATATTGTGGGGGAAAGTAAATATTTAATGTATCCCTTTCTATGAAAAAAGTCAAACATTTTTTAAAATCTAAAAACCCAGAATACTTACCCCCCATGTCTAATGCCAAACTATTTTTTTAAATTAAAACTGAGTGTTCTTTTATGTTTCAATGTAAAGCAATACTATATTATATAAAGTAATTAATAAGAAATATTTAACATTCAGAATAACTGCTACATGCACAGAAAATTGAAATAGCAGGCATTTATTCATGTCATCTGCTTTGTCACATGGCTATCATAACCACTCGCTGACAGGTTACGCCACAGCGTCAACAGTCGTCGTCAATTATCTTGACGTCACCATTAACGTTACAATCAATAGTAGCCCAGTCAAAAACATTGCCTTTTGGGACCTTGTCCCCCTGATACCACGCTTGAATCTGGCTACTAGAGAGGACGTAATCCCACATGTTGACATCGGTTATCTCGCCCACGAAGCTCTGCATGGGATCAAAATCCCCGATACATTTATCAGGATCCTGCCCCAGAATGAAGATGCCCCCAGGACGGATGCAGTGTCCCGGTTTGTACAGCTGATAGGTGCTACGCTTCCCATTCATCCAAAAAGCGGTAAGGCCGATCACAGAATCCCACGTCACGCACAGGCTGGTACGGAAAGTACCCAGCGGCGGCAAGCAGGAGAAAACGCCGGCACCGCTCAGGTAAAGAGAGACGCGTCCGTCTTTCTCGCGCCACACGTTGAGCTCATCATGGTCGATCGTACGGTAGGCGAACAGAATGATTTCGCGTTCTTTAGGCAATTCGGTGGCCACACGAAAGCAGAGAGTGAAGGCATTACGGGGCATCTCATTGAGGGGCGTCAGGGTCACGAAGCTGGAATTGGTCTGAAGTGGGAAGAGCAGGACTTTGCCTGCGAGGCCTAATGGAGCAAACGGGGCAATTTGTCACCGGAAATTGAAATTAAAAGAATCTAATTGTGTTCTGTGTGTGTAATTTGATATTAAACATCCACTCGTTACTATTGTATGAAGCATTTCAGTACAATATACCAAGGATATAAAAATAAATATTTCCGAAATGGGCCGAAATACATTTTGAGAATGTCAATGGTGATATATTTGGATTGAACGTGTTATACCCTAGCACCAAAATGGTGGAAAGGCTATCAAAAGTTTTTTAAACAAAAAACTGAAAAATATTAAACCATGTGGCAGAGGAACATGAAGCACCCTACCTTTGCAAGCTGAAGACTGAGCCAAAGCAAACAGACCAAAAAGATGCATGAAAAGAAAAAAACAAGTCAGTTAATAGGTAACAAGAGACAAAAAATGCGTTGAAAAATCATCTTACCATGTTGATGTGAGTTCTGCTGGCTGCTTGTCAAAGTAATTCTGTCCTCTGCCCTCCTTGTAGCATCAGTGAGGGACCGATACGCACACTCCACATATTTATGTTAAAGCTTGGTTGCAATATTTTGATTTCCAAATAATGTTTGTGTGGAATGGGCTGGCCTACTTGCTTTGCAATTGTTTGTTCGCATTGCGCCATGTAACAAGTTTCTACCTTTTCAGGTTAAGAAATCTTGTTCACTTCAAAAGAAAAGGCATTTTGCGTGTTAGAGTATGCTCGGACTCAGTCACCAAAGCCTTCTTCACAAATGTTTCCAAAGAAGTCACCAATTACGAAACAAGCTTGGACTTGGCACCAAAAATTTCAAGAAAACAGCTGAAAAGTGGCTTTCCACACTTGCTCTTGTAACACTCAACACCTAAGAACAGGAAGGCAGAAAGGCTTCACGAACCTGCTCCACTGTCTCTTCTATCTTAAAGTTATTGACCTACGAAATGGGATGAAATATTTTGGTACACTGTATTTACGAGCCAAACACAATGAAAAAATGTGCAGTAAACAGGTAAAGGTGCAGTTTTGCTAAAATTATACGTGCTACTCAAAATAACAGATCTCAAGTCCTAGTTGGGCATACGGCATACTACCCTGAAAATACCCAATCTTGTCTGATTTTGGAAGCTAAGCAAGGTCGGGCCTGGCTAGTACTTGGATGGCAGACTGACCGCCTAGAAAATCCTAGGTTTTCTATATGGGGTATTTAAAACTGTATTGGTTTTGAAGCATTAATTCATTGGCTGTGAGCTGTAATTAGTCAGAAAGCAACCCTTGCACGAAAGCGGGGAAATGATGGGTGTGGGATGGGCAGGCCAACTCGCTTTGCAATTGCTTGTTTGGATTGCGCCATGTAAGATAAGATGGCCAGCTTGCTTTGCAATTGCTTGTTCGGATTGCGCCATGTAAGATAAGATGTCCAGCTTGCTTTGCAATTGCTAGTTCGGATTGCGCCATGTAAAATAAGATGGCCAACTTGCTTTGCAATTGTTTGTTTGCATTGCACAATGTAAGATAAGCTGGCCAACTCGCTTTGCAATTGCTTGTTCGGATTGCGCCATGTAAGATTAGATGGCCAACTTGCTTTGCAATTGTTTGTTCGTATTGCGCCATGTAAGATAAGCTGGCCAACTCCTTTGCAATTGCTTGTCCGTATTGCGCCAGTTTGTGTGAGTTATAAAAATATATTGTTTACACAAACTTAGCCCTGCAAATGTCTAAACGTATCAGCCAAAAGGTTTGTGTGCATAAACTCTGCCCTACATCGTTGTCATAGAGACTTTGCCCTGTTGTTCACATATATATATAGACGCACCCACTGTTCGTTTGGAGAGAGTTGCAAGGAACAGTGCGGTGAACTGTGCGTTCACAACTGTTGGAGCTCTCTCCCCATTCTGCAGTCGGGTAATAAACCTATTTCCTTCAAATTGGTCTCACTCTTTCTGTGCCTGCTCCTGAAGCTGTTTTACAGACCCAACTGTTTTTTTTTAAAAATAGGACATATTTAATCTGATCGATGATCCTCAAGAAAATGTATGCAAAAATGTATTACAATCCGTCTTTTTAACATACTTGAGCAAATAAATATTTTTTTATAGAAATCAAGATAGTGTATTTTGTGGGGGAAAGTAAATATTTAATGTATCCCTTTCTATGAAAAAAGTCAAACATTTTTTTTAAATCTAAAAACCCCAGAATACTTACTCCCCATGTCTAATGCCAAACTATTTTTTTAAATTAAAACGGAGTGTTCTTTTGTTTCAATGTAAAGCTATACGATATTATATAAAGTAATTAATAAAAAAAATATTTCCTGTTCAGAATAACTGCTACGTGCACAGAAAATTGAAATAGCAGGCATTTATTCACGTCATCTGCTTTGTCACATGGCTATCATCACCACTCGCTGGCAAGTTACCATGGTGAAGGGCTAAAATGATACTTCCGCATCCAATACAACAAACTTAAGCGGCGACCCCTTCAAAAGAAAAGACAAAACAGAAACAGGGCCTTAAATGTTATCAACATATCTACATTTAATACAATTTCTCAAACTGCGGGACATCCATCCAAGAAAAAAAAGAAACAAATTGTGTCCAAAAATAAGACGAGCTAATTATTTACACTTTCTTAACCTTGACATCTAAAAGATCAATCAACTGAAAGTGCTTTTTTGCGTTAAAGGAATGCTGAGAAAACAGGTAGGTATGATAGATGTTCTTCCAGCATTTTAAACAAGCGTAACAAGGACATAGTGAGCTTTTTTCCACTCATCATTTTCTCCGCTGATGATTGTTTTTGCAAAACAGCAAGAAAACATCCCAAATTAACAGCATGAAGAATCACGGGTTCGGGTAAACAGCGTTATTTTTTTGCATGGTATTTTGTAAAGACATTTATTTCAAGGATAAGTCTACCAAACACAAGTTTGTTTCCAACACATTTAATGCTCAGAATAAAATACATTCTTCGCATCTCAGTTGTCTATACTCGCATGTTCAAAATCCTGAATACCTGACTTAATGTCCATGTATTTAATATAAGATTTTGACTAAAGCTGTTTCGGCGTTTCACCTTTTAAATTCCCCATTAATAAATGCGTACAACATGTTTATTCAGTGTCAAAAACTATGCTATCGCTTCAGGAGAGCGAATGTGACGTCGCCTATAGGTGGAAGTGACAACTGCAAACAGATAGATACTTTTTTCTGTTTGTATGGTGTAAACTTGCATACAAAGTGGTGACGTGTGATCAAAACGGTTTTCTGTTTGTTTTGGCATGATTACTATTTCATTTCAAAATGAAGACTTTTAATTTGCTTTCATTTGGCAATGACTCGATGGACTGATGATTGACGCTTACCTGGGATTGTGGCACTCAAGTTAAAAGTAGATGAGAGACCTGAGAGAACGGCTCCACATTAAAAAAAATAAAATGAAATAAAAAGGAAAGTGTAGAAGATGGGGGTGTTAAAGGGAGTAACAGGCCACAAAGATAGCCTCAGAAGTTGGGGATGCAAAGGGAACGAGGCAAGTTTGGAGAACTAAATCAGCCACCACGTGCGGGTTCATAGCCAGAGTTACCCAGGCAAAGCCAAACATCTCCACTTAGTAGTCCTCCACCCATCCGTTCTCCTGGATAAAGGCATCGATCACTTCCTTCATAGCCAGGTTGGGGATCAACTGGTCCTGGGTCAGGGGGCTTCTGGTGACTGGGTCAAAATGGCCCACTCGCTAAAGGGTTAAAGGGGAATGTTGAAAGTGGGGCAGGACACTGGTGTTTTATTTTAGGCCAGTGTTGCCTTTTTTAAAGTCTACATTAAATAATCTATCCATGTAGATGTTTTGAAATTGCGCGAAATATTTTAGTTGCATTGACGATGATGGATGCCCAATCCATTGTGACCACAAAGGCGCAGTCAAAACGTATTGGACGTCCATAGGAGCCAAAGTTAAGAGTGAAAAATTCGTACCTGGAGGTGCTCTTCGATGTCTTTGCGGTCGTAGGTGATCCCACTGGGTGTGATGCACGGCTCCCTCATTAGCTCAAAGCTAATCTTGCCGCAGAGATAGTCTGGAATTTCACGTTTCTATCGGGACAGATATAAACTGAGTTTAAAATTGGAACTTAAATGATGCGTATATATGAAAAAAAACAATGTCAAATGGCTAAAAATATCTGGGAACTTAAAGGCTCAGAAATTTGACACTTATTATTTGAAGGAGCTTGGAAAGGATCATGCAAATATTTCCCAAAATAAACAAAAACTTTGAATAAAGAATATGTAAAAATGGAAAGAACTACGGCTTTTATTGTCAGTTTTTTTCAGCTTGAATCAGGTTTGGAGGTTCTACATACAGTTTTATGATTATGTCAATCCACAAAACAACATTTTGGTTACACTACTGCCACTCACTTTTCTTTTCTCGTCCACTTGAGAGAAGAGCTCATCCATGTCCATCAAGTACTTGTCCTGATTGGGTCACATTTGTGAACGATTATTTAAAAAGTAACAAACGTCCCCAATAAGGATTAACATACGTGTTTGGAAGCAATCTTGGCCACGTCTCCACTGATGTGATCGTCGTCTTGCTTTTCTTTGTAGTCTTCAAGTTGTCTGAGATAAAATGTCAAATGAAGTCACCGGTTCGTTTTTTCCAAAAGAAAACCGATGATCACTTTACCGCTCCTTTTCTGCCAGAATGAGTTTGCTCAGGTAGGCGTGCAGTTCATTCTCCTGGTTGATGCGCTTCTCCTCAATGCTGTTCCAACGCTTCTTCTTCGCAATACGCAGAGCCCCGGGGATGTCGTCGCCAAAATTCAGCCTCTGTTCTTTTGCCAGATTGTACGCTGCAGAAAACGACCAAAAACGGACAATTTAGCCTTTCATATCTTCCGCTTTTAAGATTTTTGCTCTGACCTTTCTGCAGGTTTCCGATGGCTTCGTCGTAGTTCTCCAGTTCCAGATGACACTGACCCAGGAAAAAGTGGGCCTTGACGGACTGGGTGTCCAACTCCAAAGCGTGCTTGCAGTCGGACAGAGCTTTGTCGTGCTGCTGCAGCTTCACGTGGCACAGGGCTCGGTTGGTGTAGTACACGGCCACGGACGGGTTGCGGTTCTGGAAGGAAACGGATCACAACCACATCACAGATAGACAAACATCTGTAGATCAGTTTCCTGTATGCGAGTGCTTCCCTTTTCTTTTGATCGCCTGCTATAAGTCAAAATTGGACTGATCCTAGATCTCGATCCAAGATGGCGCTGTTCACGCGGGAGCCAGTGGCAGTAGCTCTGTACACTTATGTTTTCCGTGTTTTACAGCCCTATCTTTTTTTAATTACATTTTAATATTTCTTAATACATTCCTTTTTACTTTACTTTGTACTTTATACTTTAATGCTTTTACAACTTTCCTTGTTCTGTTAGCCTGGCTTCTTTCGGCTTCTTTTCTGGAACCATTCAGCCATGCCTACGCTGTCACACACATGGGACTAGCTGTTACAATATGCAGCGGAAGGAGCAACACCTCGGTGCCACCGGGGATTCGGAGCTGGACAAAAGTGCCGGGAGAAGAGACAACGCTTCTGACCAACCATTCCATCGTAGGATAAGATGGAAGAGTTGTCAGCGCTTACCAGCAACGGAGTCGAGGGGCTCTACTCTGCTACTGTTGTCTTCAGCTCCAGACTACTGAGGAACTGTGCAGATAAGCTTGGAAGAGTGACTCTGCATATTCTCTACCTCGGTCACAGTCTGCAGAAGTTCACCATCTTGTGGAAGACTTCCTGTGTGTGGTTCCAGTTTTTGTCCAACTTTACTTGCGTCTTTTGAGTCTGTATCCGTTTTTGCTACCGCAACCAAAATGGCGCCGTTCAAGTGGCAGCCGGTGGTAGTAGCTCCGTCCACTCTTGCTCATTTTGTGTTTTTGCTGCTTTTCTGTCTTAATGATTTGGTGATTCTTAATGATCCCATTTACTTTGATTTGCTTTGTACTTTGTGCTTTGCTTTGTTGTACTGTCTAACTTATAACTATGCCTTTTCTTGCTACTGGCACAATGAAATTTCCCGAATACGGGATGAATAAAGTTATCCAATCCAATCCAAAATAGCACGTCACTGCCATCTACTGGAACTCATGCTTCATTAACATGCATCGCCAGTAAGAGACAGTGGAAATTGCCGCTTATGTTCACGTTCACATTCCCTCCTCGTTAAACATTTAGATTCTGATTTTCACAAAAGTTAGTACCCATAAAAAAAAGAAATTCAGGCAAGTAACGTCTGACCAGCACGTACAACAAAAAATCCCCACCCAAGCCTCATGACTCAAAGAAATAAAATGCGTACCAAATCTGAGAAAGAAAAAGAAATGAAGGTCCAATGAAGCGACAACATTTCCCAACATCCATAAATCCATTCATCTTATTTGAACTAGATTTCACCACGGGCTTCAGATCAGCTCGCTCCGAGAAGATAGCCAGGCCTGACCAATTTAACGGGATTTACTCACAATGGCTTTACTGTAGCAGGTCGCAGCCTCCTGGTACTTGCGGCAGAGGAACAGGCGGTTCCCCTGCTCCTTCAGCTCCTGCGCGTTGGAACTCTTCTCTGGGCTGCCGGCCATCTTCTCCACCGGCTCCGCGGGGCCCGCCTCGCCCTGCTTCCCGATCCTGTTCCCCGTCTCTCCGGCTGGCTCAAGCGACAGGCTCGAGAAGGCCCCGTCCTCGCCTGGATCTCCAACACTGACGTGGAAAAACGATGCGAGTTAGGCCCCAGCAATGCACCTGCAAATGCTTCGCCTTTTACGTGCAAACATCAAGCGGATTTTCGAGGGCGGTTCACTCTTGATGGCTGTCAGAAATAAAGCGATCTTACTGAAAAACGCTAAGCGGTCATTACGGACAGAGGACAAGTCAACACACGCATGAAGAGAGGAAAGGTTGCCATTGGCGTGCGTTTGTCAAAGAGTGGACTTTTACGCTGAGTAATTGACGTTAGCTTGTTAGCCACCTAGCACACTGACGTACAACATCATGACAATACGATTGGAGGGACTTTGATACGGCGAAATATGAATTGTTATTTTGCCAAGGCCATCGGAAATTGGGATTTAGATCAGATCGGCCCGCAGAGAGCGGGGGAGCAGTTTGATGTTTGCTGTTTATTTGTCAGATGACGCTAAATTAGCTCGTCTGCTCGATGGGTTATTGGCTTTTTAAGGGGGATCATCGCGACAATGGTTATCGTTAGAATTGTGTTATTAATTTGAGGTAGTTTGAGTGCTCACCTTTCAAAACACGCTTCACATCCACACTGTTTATATTAGATCTGTTCCAAAAGGTTGCTGGATTAAATTCTTCTCTCGTGAGCAATCATTACAGGTTGTTGTTATGCCGACGTCATGCGTGGACGGAAGCCGACATGCTCTTTTTATTACTGTATTTATGTCTATCAAAATAAAAATCTAGTTTTCCTTTTTGAAAAGCGTTTTTTGTGTATTTTTGAAAATGCTACATTGAACGAAAGCGGCATTTCAAATTAATCAAACAGAAGATCAAACTATACTCCAGACAGGACAATACTAAATAATACCAGAAGAGGGCGCTCTGTATTAATTTTCTTATGTCCAAATAATCTTCAATTTGAGGAATTTCTTGAAATCATATTCTGGATTTCCTGTGTTGAATTTGCATGCTCTCCCAGTGTTTCCTTATACGAAAGAGTATTGATGGATTCTACTATGCATTGATATTGAAGTAGAATCAAATTTAAATGCAGTCAAATCTCATTTGCATGGTTTTTCCTATAAGCTTCCCACCCACAGACAAAATGAAGCCCACCCAGACAAATCCATAGATGACCCCCGTGCCCTCTTTGGGCCTTTATAATACATAGAACACTGTGATTTAGCCGTGGGTGAATTAGGGAGCCGGTGACGGCCACTTTCATCCCAGATTGTGAAGCCTCTGCAAAGGCTGGCGTGAAGATTAGTGCACATCCCTAAAGCAAACACACTGATAAATAAACCAGTGGAATAAGGGCTGTAGTAGATGGGGGAGCAGGGGGCTGTACCATGGCTGTGCATGTCCCCAGCTGTGTTTACCCGTACAACACCCACCCAAGCGAGGGCCACCGACACCGGGATGCTAAATGTTTGGTTACAAGGCAAACACAGCAGGGATAGATCGCAGCATCGAGCTGGAATTCGAAGGAAAAAAATGAACAATCAATGAAATCTTAATATAATCGTTTTAATTTTTTTAATATAATCGTTTAAAATTTTTAAAAATGGTTCCAAAAATGTTGGGGGCCAGGAAACATTCAGAACTGGCATGAGGATGCTTGACACAGTCCAAATATGCCCCAAAAGTTTTTTTTTTTGCGTCTACATTTTCACTTCCATCATGTGATTCTGAAACCTAAATAAGCTCTACAAAAAAAGCCCACACAGATTTGGCATTTTGTTCCCTCACCCTATGAATCCAAGTTTCAAGTGTTTACATTTAAACTGGCTGTCATTGTTTCTCCCATCCCAACCGTCCATTCCTTTCAAAGCCGCTGCCCGCTGCACCAGCTGGCTGAGCTTCCCGTCACCTTGGCAACAGGATGAGGAAGTTGCCCGGCTCCTCTGGCACAGCTGAAAGACAGCCACTTCCTGATTGATTCTCTCCAGCCGCACCACGGTCCCTTTCCCTTTTGCTATCGGCGCCAGAAAAGAGCCTGAAAAGGCAAAAAGGGTGAACGCGGCCTTCTTAGAATTAAAAGGGAAAAGCTCAGGTTTAAATAGGCAAAACAAAAGCAGCATTCAACCATATTGGCGGTCCTTTGTCGGGTGGGTTTGCTCACTTTGACAGAGGAAAAGGCTCATGGACTCTTTGCAAAAGCACTTGAATGGACGATGCACGCCTACGTCAAATAATGATGGAAGTTGAGGAAACAGTTAGTTGTTGCTTTTGATTGCGTGCAGCCTTTAGCAAATTAACTTGCATTGTTTTACCCACAAATGGGCCGCACAACATCGACTCGTCTGTTTACCTATCAGATAATGTGTCCAAAAATGCAAATATTCAACACCTGCTCACACACATTGCAACGGTCTTTACGTGGTGAGAGGACATTCGAACACTTTCATTTTGTTAAACAGAGAATTGGTATCAGGTAAGAAGGATCTTTTTAAAAATGTATTAGTCGTTTTCAAGTGTTAAGTCATTGGCTGCCATTAAGAGCTTAGCTAAGGCAATCGACAAAGGGGAAGGATCCAAATGTTACTGCCGTGCGATCTACGTAATGAGCACCCTTATACTAAACATACAGGAGGATAGAAATGCAACTCAATGTAGGCTGAATTTAAACTTCTTTTGTGGGCTACATTCAATGCTATTTTTTCATAATTTGCTGCAAGAAATTAAACCTGGGCAGCAGGTCGTAGTTTGGACGCCCCTGTCATAGACTGCCAAAAATAATCAACCTGAAGGAAAGACACGTTTTATTCAATTTTATCAAATCTTGCCTTAAAAAAAAAAAAATACAACACATTTAGTAGTAGTAACATAAGTTCCGTACTACATGTTGAGCTCAAATCGCTAATGTTCACCTACTTGTCATGTTTCGGCAGGTTGCATGTGAGATATTTGACATGCAGAAGCTGGTAGAGTGCACAGGAAGTTAAACATAGATGGAAGCGATGAGAGACTAAGAGCTGCAGATGTTGTGATTGCTCTTCACATGACATCATCTGTGACCTCCTTCAGTCATTTTAAGGATTTCATTTAAAGCCCAGGCAGGCAACTTTTTACCATCTGTATTGGCCTAAATATAAATCTCAACTTTAAAACATAATCCTCACTTGAAACTATTATTTAAAACTGATGACTAGAGACCCTCATCAGGGAATATGTTGGATAAAGTCTTCATGTGATCAAATTTGCTTTCCAGCTACTCATATACTCACTTTTGGCTTCCTGTATCTTGCGTTTCATGTTTCTAAAGTTTTTGTGCGGTCTAATAAGCCTGTGAACATGAACCCTGTATTAACCCCGAGCCAGCAGTAGCTGGGAGCCGATCGCCAAGGTTAAGAACTAAACGAGTGATATCCTGACACCAAAGCTTACATGAAAAACCCCGCATATCTGCCAGGTCAAAGTTTATCTTCACACCTCTGTGGGTCTGATTAAGCTTCCTGCCAAAAGAGCAGAAATGTTGCAGATAGTTGACAGACTCCATCATATTGAATCTGTAAAAACACACAAAGACTTCCATTTAAAAACACACACAAAAAACAAAGTTTGTTTAGAGAAACGGCTTTGTTTTGACAAAAGTCCTCAACGCCCCTGGGGGACGTGGGGGGTGTCAACACACACACACACACATACACAACCTTCCCAAAACATACACCCACACACCGTGGATTGATGTATGGCGGCTGCTGTTGTGACTTGAGTGGCAAGCCATGGAGGAGGGGGACGTTTTGACAATGGAGGACCACTTTTGGAGGGAAATCAAACCTTCTCATGAGTTTGTGACTTCGGCTTACGATAAAGAGGGAATTCCATCATCACATTCCTAGCAAAACGATAAACGCTAAGTAAAAAAAACAAAAATGAAAAAGATTAATGGTTAAAATGACGCAATACACTAAGTTTGTCAACATTTGTTAGAGAAACTAAAAAAGAAAACTTTCACCACTACTAAAGTATCATATTTTTGGTCATTTTTTTTGCATAGGATAAAGAAAATATGCTTGCAAATATTGTTATATTGTCTAACTACTGGATGAGACGAATATTCTCCCCGTTTAAATGGATTAGACGTCTATCGCCGTCAATGACAGTTCAGTTAGGAAAGCAAAGTTGTGTAATATATTTTTTTGTTTATTTTTTTACTATTTTTAGTTTGGCACGTCATGACACGTTCGTTATCTAATCGTAAAATCAACTGGCAACACTGGGAATCCAGATGGGGACAATATTTGTTTACATACCGCCTGTAATTGTGTACCCCGAAAAACAAAAGAGCTCGTTATCATTCCAATGTGCTTTGTTTTTGCAGGCTCGTAACATAATAAAGGCAAATGCATTTTACCACGTTGGAGTTCATTCAATCAACGCGTCTACTTCAGTCACTTTGCCCCAACTTTTTCACAATCAATGAGGGCTGAATACAACCAGCAGGGGCACCAACAAGTTACTTTCCCCCCTCCTAGGGACCACCGCACTGTGCCCCTTCCCCCTTAACTCCCTGAACGTCCCCTTAGGTCATGCTCTGGGATCACCAACCCCCCCGAGCGAAAGACTTTTATAATGGGCTTGGGGGGTAATTGTGTGTGTGTGTGTGTGTGTGTATGTGTGTTGGGCGTAATTTTTACTTGATCTGTTTGAGGAGATAGTCATAGTTGATTATGAGTTGTGTAGGGGGGGAAAATACTCAGTTTTTGTGTTTAGAACTAGTGAAGTTAACCACAACTGCCCAAGCGGTATCCGTCTGAGGTCAAGCCAATGATTCGGTTTTGCGCAAAGTCAACAAATTGGAATTCTCTGACTCAACAATCACCCTATGTGTTGTGCCAAAAAGTTGCTGAATGTGGCCCCTCTTCGTCCTGAAAGCGAGTTGTCGGCAGATTCCAAATTGGAGGGTAATCAGATCAGTTCAAGGGGTTTGACTAATGACCAACAACAAGTAGAGAACTCTGGCTGGGAGGAGGAGTTGCACTGGTTGAGGGATTTGGGGGACGGGGGCAAGGCTGGTGGGTCAAAGGTGGACTTTTCAGGGTCGTTCAATCGAAGAACCATTAAAAAGTTTGCTTCTGTTATTCCTCCTTGTAGCATGGAGGTTCCAGTTCATTCACTCGTCTGTGTGCGGTGCTCACCATAGACTTGACACTGGATTGCCCATGCATGGTAAAGTCAATGAATCCAGAACAGAGTAAAAAAAAAATCTATATATTTATTGGACTATTTAAATTCCACTATTTTACACAATTCTCAAACTTTAAAATGCCTCAATATTAAGAATGCAATGTAAAACCTGATCAATAACGTCAACAAATATGCATTCCTGATCTAAGAACGTCTTTTCCCCCCCAAATCCAAGCCGTGTTATGTCATGTGTAAAGTATGTCGCCTGTGGGCCGTCCCGTCTACGAGCTTTGTTTTCCTACGCCTGCCGTCCAAATTTCCATCACAAACCTCTCACCCCGTGTGACCCTTTGCTTTCTTTGCGTCAAGAGGCCCTGATTAGCCCGCATACATGTGCAGATCGGCCCAAAATCCTCCAGGTTGAAATATGCACGAAAGTATGTGTCAGTGTGCGTTTGCAAGGGGAAGCCAGTGCGCTCAAGCATACGTACCTTTGAGTGCACGAATGTGTCGCTCCATGCTCGAATTTTTCAAGCATCTCTTGCTCCCGTTTTTCCGTCTTTGCTTCTCTCTACAGTTGAGTGCAGAAAGAAAGAGAGCACCTTTTTCTTAGGACTGGGAGACCTGGCAGTGACAGAAATATCCCTAGTCTTCACGGTTTGCCAGTGTGTATTGTTTTCTTACCATTTTTAGATATAAATTTAAATTTTTTATGAACAGTATATATTTAGTGCCCACCTGCTTCTCTGCCTTGCATCTTTGCTTCCGTTCATTTGGTTCCACCGTGTCTCGCTCCTATTTCGGCTGCCAGGCTAGACAAAATTCATTCTGAAAATCTGAAAAATGTAGTGATTAACATGAAAATCGCATTTTGGTGTTTGTATTTGCTCTCGTAAAAACCTTTCTCTTTTGTAATACAACAGTTTTTCTATCTTTATGCTGCTCATCCGCACCTGTTGAATAGTTTCCAATCCACCTGCTTGCATGAGAACGTTGCCGCCTAACACCAACGCACCCTGAGGGACAGGTGAACTGATACCTCTGAAGAAAGTGTGTATGCAGCATACAGGTGGGGGCTAGGTTGCCAGAGGGGGTTTTACTGACTGATGGAGCCAGGGAGTTACCCAATTTTGGCAGCACCCTCCAGGGTTCCCCAGTTACTCCTAACAAAGGGCTCCTCACTGGCAGCGCATTTCTAAAAACGACAAGGTACAAAGATGAGCCGGGGGTGTTTTGTTTTGTTTTGAAATGCAGGTGGTGATAAGGGAAGACACTACGGTGGGCTTGTGTGTATGTGTGAGGGCTTTGAGGGATGCTGATCAAGTCTCTGAATGGCACTGTTGAAAGATAACGCCAGATAAAAAGGAGGCTTCACATTCATCTTTGGTGTGCAATTACACTCACAGTCAGCTACCATTCAAACATGTGAATTATCATCTTGAGTATTATTATGTCACAACATAATCCTCTTATTTGCCACAAATCCTCTCACTCAATTTAGAAAGTTAAAGGTGCTATGAAATAGTAACTATGTAAAAAAATGGGAATGACCTTAAAAATGTATTTTAAATGTTCAAATCTGGCTACTTTTGAACCATTTTGTAGTTATTCCATCTAAAAAAAAATGATCAGAGAAAACCTGGTTGTGATGTTACAACTAGAAAGGAAGACTAAATGATCTAATTTAAATGTTAAACCTTTTTCTGTCCTTTTTAAATGGATTTGTGTTCAAAATATGGTCTGCTATCATTTTACAGTCACCTGTAGTATTTCATACTATCCTCAAGGTTCATTATGTTATCAATATGTTGTTACATAGCTACTAGTAAATTGTTATTAGGTACTTTCAATCCTAGTCAGTGCATGATAAACTGAGTATTTTATGAGGATAACACTGCGCTCCATCTTTGGTTACAAACTTCACAGCATCAAAGTCATATAATTTTATGAAGTCTCTGAGCTGAAATTTAACCCACGGGGAGGATGGCGGGCGTCACATTGACCGACGTCCGCATTCTCGGCTGAAAAGGGGAACAGCTGTTTAGCTTTTTGTCAATTTCTACTGGGTGAAATGTAATCTGTATGTGTTGTTGAATCATTTTACCGTTAACTTTCAAACTATAGTAGACAATACTTACAATCATAAATTCTTTATCTTTTGTGTGAAACATTAGTGATGCACTGATGAGCCCTTCAAACAATCTAGCATGACACTATTCATCTCAGAAAATGTCTCCTTCATGTTCTTTTATATAAATCAGCACACATAGGCATGGCCATAGGACGAGGGGTTCCTAATTTAGTTTCAAATCTATTTTATGTGTGTGTGTGTGTGTATGGGTATGTGAACAGGAAGGCAGATTACATTGTGCATGGTCCGGGATGATCTTCAATGAGGGCATTCAATTGCGAGGAGGAGGGGTTGAAGGAGGAGATGAAGAATAGTCAAGCAACAAAAGAAGCCAAAACTGAGCCTGCATTCTTTTGGGATTTTGCAGTTTGTTGCACTTTGAGTGCACAAGGGTGAGATTTGTATCCACTTATGTCAGCCGAAACATGTGCGGAAAAGTGCTTTTGCATATTTCACTCGATTCGTTTTTAAAGAGACATTACCTCATAATTGCGTGATTTATTGGCGGAGAGGGAATAGATGTCTTTAGATAAGATGTTGGTCTGTTCTAATCAGATAAATCAGGTCTCATTTTACAATGACTGCACTGTGAAGTGACTGAAATAATAAAGATAGGCAATGAGTAGATAAGATAACGGAATGACTAAAACCACAATTACATATGACTTTGACGCATTACCCCATGGAATTCCTATCTTATTTAGATTTACTTTGAATAACTTTAATTACTGGGGGTGTGAATCACGTTTTTTATGACCATATACGTAAGACAATATCAATTCTTTGGACAATGGTACGATATTAGATTCAATTCCATTTAAGGGCTTTGAATCAATCTCATAGAATATATAACGAAGAAAAAAAATACAAGACAATTTCAGGTATGGCAAAACAAATAAATAAGCATCCTGTTTTAGATTTGTTTTCACGTCTAACCTGAATGGTTAATTGACCCCTCAATGAATCGTTACTATGTTTTAGGCTAATTGGAAAATTGCTGAGTTGCCTTACAACTTTCCAACAATCAAGTACTTAAGAGACCAATTTTAGGACCTGAGTCCCTTTTTGCCCGCCAGAAAGATGCATCTGGCCAGGCCGCCAAAACGCCAAGCCTTTGTATTCCCATCCATTGTAATCCAATAAGGCCTATTCAAATGTGGACGTGGTCGTCAACGCCAACATCTGTCTTCTCCGTGGACATATGTAAAACACTCGGACCGTCCATTGTCCATTTTTGGAGGGATTCTGCCTCTTAAATTCGGTTTCCCTCCAAATTGATCTGGCCAATTAGAAGCAGCGGTGGGGGCAGGACGGCATTAAAAAGCTAAAACTACACAGACAGCGGCGAACCTCTGTCTGACCCCCCGCCCCCCACACGCCCAGCTAGGCTCAAACAACAGCCTCCGTCAGGGGCCCCCGCCAAGCCTGAGGCAGGACTGCAGATAACAATGCACTCCGCTGGATTACAAAACTCCGGACCAGGAGTCTCCTTCTTTAATGGCCGCCGTAAAGGCGAAGTGAAAGGAGAGGCCTTGCACAATGCGAGATGATTTTCCCTCCAAAATAATGCAAAGAAAGAACAACACTGTCGTGGCCAGCTAGTCGTGTGTGTGTGTGTGTGTGTGTGTGTGTGTGTGTGTGTTTTTAGAGAGCGTTTCGCTTGTGTGGACGTGCAGTAATCCACATATCAATCTGGCAGCAATTAACTTCTTTGATGAGCTCGGAAACCTCCGGAGAAATTTCCTGTGCAGTCTATGGTGTTTGCACATGTTTTTCTCGCTCTTCAGTTATTCCCAATCTGACTGTCAAATAATAAAAGAATGTGGACTTGTTTGGTGGTGACCAAGAACTGCTTAAAAGCTTGGCTTCTGTTTATTTTTTAGCTTAACTGCTCCCGTGTGTTTTGGATGGGGAGGAATGTCGGGGGATCAAACAGGCGTGCTTGCTTTGTACGTAGATTTTGATGTCTTTTTTTTTGTTGATAGACGCTAAATCTGTTTAAACAGTAATGAAGATGTCCATTTTTCAGATGTGCATTTGTTTAATAGAATGGTTTTCATTGAATTGTCTGATAGGTTTTAGCCATAACATTGTCAGGACGTCAAAATTGCTCTGAAGCCTAACTCATCTTGAATTCTAGCTGTTTAAAGTGAAAACTGTAAAAGCCAGTACATTAAAAAATGCTATACATTTTAAATATATGCTAAAAAAATGGTATTAGGCATTAAAAAAGAGGCTTCTGTTTCAATAACTTCCCAGATCAGAAGTCTATTTTGGACACCTGCACCCTGTGCCTTCATTCTGCAAATGGACCATCCCGGGGGGCGCACAGCTGTGACCTCTGAACCCGGACGCTATAATTAGGTTATATATAGAGCTGACGGATGCATAAAGTGAGGAAAAGAAGTCAAAGGGTAGATGAGTGCAGGCTACGGCAGGAATGCCACAAGTAGAAAAGTGGTTTTAAAGAGACTGAAATTCACAATGATGAATGAGAAACAACTGGGGAATGGAAGATTGCATGGTAAATGTGAGATGAATTGACATGTTCATCAATAAATAGGGTAGTGTGCAGAAAAGGATGGCGGTCCAAGCTGGAAATTGAAAATATTGAAATGAATATTTAGCTTTTTTTTTTAAATTTACTGACAAAAGATCCCAAATGGAAAAGATAAAAGTACTCAAGAGTATTGTGACAGTGCAGCTAAGTGATCTATTACATGTTTGGAAAAGCATTTAGGGATCATTCTCATGGCGTTTACGTGTTTCCAGCTGCGTTTGCTATCCAGCCTTTCTGTTTATCTGCTGCCTCGTATTCACTTTCCTGCTAGGCTTCACGCAAAAGCCCCCCCACGCACGCTCACACGAGCTGAGAGGAGGCAGAAGGAAAAAAATTACTGTCAAACAAACAAACACGCGCATTAGGATCCTGAGAAAGCGCAATGAGAAAGTAATTGTCACTTTTCACATGTCACCCTGGCGACGGGGGGTGTCGGGGGGATCGACGAGGAAATAAAAAGGTACAAACAGAGGAAAATTTCAAGTTTTTAGCAGTCCTAATTTATGATTTGTCAAAACGACGTATCAATTCGCTTCTGCCATGTTTTTGAGGTTTAATAAAAAATATCAACGTGAAGCCTTAAATCGGCTTGATAAATTTTTGCTGGTGCTAAAATCGGGTCATCTGACCCGCTTCGCCTACCTCGGGGCCTCCGACTCTTCTCACAGCCTCTGGCCTCCGTGCGACTCAGGGCGCCGCTTAACCTGCGCACAGCTGTGGGAAAACATTGCACTGAGTCAACAACAAAAAAGTTCCAGTGGGTTGAAGACAGCATCCGCAAAAACCACAAATGAAATGATTTAGTCTTTTCATCTACGCATGATGGAGCGGGACACAGAAAATCAGTCTATCTTTCAAGGGAACTGTTTGAACCTAAAACTATGAGGTGCGATGGAAAAGGTTATTTAAGTTGATGTAAATAGATATTTAGCGGCTATTTCTAATGACACGTCATGGAAAGAATGCAGCGCAACAAAAAACAACAACAATCAAATGGATGTGTAAAATGGTCACTGGCTTTCCCATGACCAAAAGCGAGCAGGCCAAACAAAAAGACGCAACACAAGCGGTGGAGGTTTTCTGCCATTGTGCAGGAATGCTGATTATCAGGGGCACTGTGACAAGATCTCATTACCAGCAGATAGATAGATGACTCAGTGCTGGAAAACAAACAGCGGCCATGGAAGATCAGACCGATTAGCACTGAGGTGCCATGGGAAGTTACGAAACAGTCATGGGAAATCCTTTTTTTTCCTCCAATTGATGCAGGTTCATACAACCACTTTTTGGCAATAAATATATAGAGTCAAGTGTAATATCGTCCTTTGTATGAGAAATATCAATATAACAAGGAAAATTACGTAAATGGAATCAAAATTGTTTGTATTAAATAATCATGCAGGGTTGCATGTTCTCCTATTGCCTGTGTGGGTTATCTCTGGGTACATCGGTTTCATTCCACATCTCGAAAACGTGCATGGTAGGCTGGTTGAACACTCTAAATCAGGGGTGTCAGACTCGGGTTGGTTCGAGGGCCGTGTTAACGTCAACTCGATTTCATGTGGGCCGGACCATTTTAGATATAATATTTAGATTTTTTTTATAAATGGATTAAAAGAACTGGATTTAAAGCCCTGAATATTCAGTTTTTTTTATAGATCTAAAACAATGTTTATTTTAGCTTTTTATATATATTTTTAGATTTTACAAAATGATTTTTGAACTAAAACACAGAAAAAATTGATTAAAAAATGACAATTATTGATTTAAAAGGGGGAAATCAGGAAATTTAATATAAATCTATACTGTTCATTTTAATTTGATCCTAAAACAGAAAGTCGGCACTCATGATTTACTTTCCCGGGCCACACAAAATGATGCGGCGGGCCAGATTTCGCCCCCGGGCCGCCACTTTGACACGTGCTCTAAATTGTCCGTAGCTAGAAGTGTGAGCATGAATGGTTGTTTGTCTCATTGTGCCCTGTGATTGGCTGGCAACCAAATCAGGTTGTACCCTACCTACTGACCATGCAATTTATGTAATAATACTTTCTACTGAAAGAATACTTTTTGTATTCAGCTAATAACCCAATTACTAAAAATACAGTTTAATTTCATATTTAGAAGCATTATGTATACGAAAAATCCAACTATTTATGCAATATAATTATACAAAAAATCTAGAAAAGTACTTTTTATTTTCCTACATTTTTTACACTTCATCACTAAGTATTATACATTCATTGATCAAAATAAAGGGCCACCTTTTTCCCACCTACACACTAAACAGTGAAACTTCCCACAACAACTCTTTGGGAATATCTTAGCGAAACGCAACACTGAGGGAAAGTCACAGACACCAAGGTCCCGTAAACACAGTTGACACCACACTGTTAGTACATCCTCCCCATATTTGAGCTCACACTCACACTGATGGAATCCAGAACAAACACACACAAGTGCATGCCAACTCTCGTAGACGTACAACGAGGTCGTTTGATGACGTTCTCATTGACGGGCAGGTGAGATGGCATGCTAACCAAGTGGACCATGGCGGGAATTGGACGCAGTGAGTCATATTGTTCAAGATCCTAAGCAGAAACGGCATTAAAACAAACCTGCGGGGAACCTGACGTACTGCGGATCATATTAGTAATCCGCACACTTGTCGTTCCATCAGTAAGCTTTGACATTAATGAATTCATTTTTGCAGTCCTTCTTTGAAATGACCCCCAGGAGCAAAAAGCTCCGCCTTGCCGGAGACAATAAAGCTGCTGGATTTCTGCACATGTGCCTTTGTGTGGGCGCAGCGGCCTTGTCATAACTCCATCAGCGGGCGTTGACTTTCATGGCATACTTCAAGGATTAAGAGCCGGTGATTTGAAGAAATGGATGGAGGTGTTTGCACAAAAGAATATTTCATTTGCTTCTAAATACCGCGGCGTGAAGGCAAAGCACAGTGGGGGACTTGGGGTCAGCAGACTAGAAGAGGGCCAGTCACCAAGGACATCATATTGATCTGAAAATTTGATTAGTATTATTGAACTGTTAGATGGGTCTTTGTTTGGTTATTGGATTTTTAAACTGAGATTTGAAGATGACCGATGCACACAATTTCTTAGGAAAGTGATTTTTTAATATATTTTTTTGTTGGTTGTAATAGTAAAGACTTTGTAATTAATTTGGAATGAAACAACAACTCACATTTAGTATTGATTTGTGGAAAAAAACATGAAGTGGCAAAATGAGAAATTCGATTTTTGAGCTGAAAATCTGGGAAACCAAGACTTACAAATATATGATAGTATTTTTTTTACCAACTTTTATCCATATTAGGCTTTCAAATGAGTTTTTATATATGATATACATGTGGAAATGTGTGGCAACAGACCATATGTTGTACTTTATAACTGGGTCTCTTTTTTAGAAAACCTTACAAGTAAAAATCAACTCATTAAGAACTAAACAATTTTACATGAACAAACTTTTTTCTTATTTTACATATCAATGGCTTAATGAACTCTCCATTTTCTATACAAACTGACGGATGATGGGAATGGTGTCCAACCAATTAGACGGAAAAAGAAAACCATAACTAAGTTTCTGGTATGACAGAAGAAGCTGAGGCACCTGCAAACAACCTACGCAAGTACGGGGAGAACAAACTTTGCATTCCAAGGTCAGTTGATGACAATCAAGAGGAGAAAAAAACGCACTGACATGAAAAAAAATGAATAAATAGGCCTAAATCAGATATTTTTTAAATGAGGGACAATTATTTGAATTCTATGAACATGTTTTGCATCCGTACAACATTTGATGGAGGTGATTGCAAATGGGAAAAGCACATTTACATAGAGTGGGGGATGGAGGAGGGCGACTAGACAAACTGCTCACATTGTCTCACTTACTTTGCTGTATAGTATGCATGGTGGGAGCCAACACAATGGAGAATTGTAACATACTTGTGCACTGTCACTCTTTCTTCAGGTCACACACAACAACCCACCCCCCTTTGCCCGACTCCCAAGAACACCCCCCCACCCGGAAAAAAACTCCGCCCTCTTCCTCCCACTTGTGAGAGTGGTTTAAAGTTTCCTACCTCGGTAGCTGATTGGACGTTGAAGTTTCTTTAGGGGAATAAACTTTTAGAGCTTGACTCAGTGTGGAGAAGACAGACAGCCAGTTAGCGGACACATTCTCTTATCGGAAGAGGATGCAACACTATGGCTGTCAACTCAGGCAACAGATTGGTTTTATAGCATAGTTATTTTATGTACTTTTTTTAAAACTTTACATTTGTTATATTTGAAGATGCATGTTTTGGGGATTTACACCATTTGGATTTTATTCCATGCAGCACTAAGCAACTATTCTGAAGATCAATGCAGCTGGAGAGGAAGGCAAGTATTACAAAAATGGATTTGGGAAAAAAATATGAATTGAATAGGGGCCCACAGGTGGTTGGTATGAGGGTGCACAAGCTGCAGGACAGTGCTTGTCTGACCACAGCGTGTTGAGACTTGCTGGCCATTGGGGGCAATCAAAATGTTGGTGGAGGGGCTTGACTATAGGAGGGCGTCAGAGTCCAGACACACAGGAGACTGAGGGGATTAATGGGGAACACGCAATTTGCATGCATGGCAGGAATTGGAATAACTTTTGTACATTGGGTATTTGGGGAGGGGAGGGGGGTGTTGGTCATAATATTTTTGCATTATACTACAGTCAATGTTGAGGGACAGATGTTTCAGGGGCATTGATAGGGATGTCGTTTTAAATTATTAGGTGGATATCATTTTTTGAATATTATAATGGTGTCTCAGAGTTTTGAGGTTTCTGGATATGAATGTCTGGTGGCATATGAATTTCTCACACATATTAATAAAAATGCATTTGAACTTCATTGAAGACTCAAAATTATCCATAGGTGTGGATGTGAATGAGTGTTTGTGAGATGTGTTGTTTTAAATTTTAGGGAGTCTCTAGACCACATTTTGGGGGTCTTTGACCTGTCTTGTTCTTGTCTTAGACTGGTTATAAGGGTGCATTTGGGATTTTTTGGTCAAGACTAGCACTTTGACTTCTTTAATGTGATTATTATTATTAGAGAACTTGATTTAAAAATATATACATGTAAATTGTGTTGTTTTGTAATAGTTTTTTGTGGTCTTGTCTCAGATGGTCCAATTTTGAGCCAACAATACCAATACATGTCATGATTTGATTGCTGACAAATAGATGTATTGAAATTCTGACCGTGAATTCTACTATAGATACCAACTATCTTCATTCTTCCTTTCAGTGGTTTATCCCAGCAGCAAGGCAGCGTTGAGCAGATCTCCCTCCACTGCTCCGAGGGCACCTTGCACTGGCTGTACCCCAAAGGAGCCTTGCATCTCACCCTCAGCCCCCGCTTGCCCTCCCTGGCGGTGGGCCCGGGGGGCGGCGGCAGCTCAGGGCTCATCACGGCTTGCGTCAAGCCTTCGGAGCACTTCCGCGGTGCCCAGCTCTACCTGGAAAGGGACGGCGTCTTGGAGCTCCTGGTGGGGGACCGACCCGAGTCGCCCCGTCCGCCTAGGGTGCGCTGCTTCAGCCGACTGCCGGGAGAGAAAGTGGCTCTCTTCATGCAAGCGACGCCGCATCAAGACATTAGCCGGCGCATCGCATCCTTCCGCTATGAGCTGAGGGGGGACTGGACGGCGCACCTGTCGCTTGACTCCAACCACTTCAGTACTGTTGGTGAGTTGTTGAATCAGTTTTATACTCAATAAAATAGATCATCTAAAAAATACTCAGTCATGTATTCTTTATCACCCTGCGAAGAGTAATTAATTTTGGTGAGGTATTAAAAGGACCCAATCTAAAGATGCAGTGTGACGCTTGAAATGCAGTACCCCAAAAATTGCTAAGCCCCTGATTGCTGGTTACTATAAACTTTTCCATGAGGAAGTGGGCAAACTTTCCTGAGACTAGCGGCATGTTGGTTTGGAGCAGAAAGGGGGAGTGTGGCGGGGCATCGGGATAGGGGGGGCTACAAAAGCACAGTATGCGGGTGCTCTCTCTAGACTCCACAGCTCTTTGAATGCGTGCCGCTGGAGCATTCTGGGATTACTGCCGTCTCCTTGGCAACAGAGGCCTCTCCCCAGCTGAGATGCGCCCCTCTTTTGTTGAACTGCCTCTCTGTGGGTAGACTTGTCTGAAGCCTGGGACCGCCAGCCCACCCCTTCCCCCCTTAGACATCCACATTAAATTTGCTTTAGGGCTGGCGAGGAAGGAATCTCATTTATCAAGCGGCTTTTACTATGGGGAATGTGCAGAGTGGGACAGGGGCCTCCTGTCAACCTCAAGAACTATTAAAATCCTTTTTGCCAAACTAGAAAGCAGGGTTAACTTACGGGTTGGTTCATTTTTCTTTTTGATTTTGAGTCTTAGGAAGTTAGACTTCAATAGATGGTCAGGACGTTTTTTCTCCCTTTTTTTACAACCAAGATTATGGTGCGATATCTTTGATGTCCAGCCCGCTCCCTCTTTTAGTTCCTGAGGCTTTGTAGAGGTGTGACTGCAGACACCCATGAAGGCTTTAACGGGGTGTACAGGGGGCATTTTAGCCTGTAAATGTGCAGTGCAGAGAAGCGTGCACCTTTAGAGCCTCAACTGTAAAGTAGCAGCTGTCTGTTAGTGGTTGGTCCTTCCTTCCTTTGTGGCACGCATTCGTGCACATGTGTGCTTTTCTTCTTGTTTTTTTGGGGGAAAGAAGATTTATATGGGCACGTTAACCGATTCTCCCTCCATTTTCTCCTCAGAAGCGTGCAGACCCTGCAACGACACAGAGATCCTCATGGCCGTGTGCACCAGTGACTTTGGTAAGTCGCACACTTCCGACTTAGGAATTTCGGCCCCAAAATGAACATATGGAAAGTGGACCATGAAAAGATTATATAAAGAAAGCAATTTCTGCAAGTAGCTATAAGGAGAGAGCTTAAAATTTACCCTGGTGGTGCAAAGGTGGAATGACCCCCCCAGCCAAACTCTGAAAAAAGTGTAACTTATAGTTCGGAAAATATGGTACATTCCTAGAAATAATATATATAGAGAAAATATGACTTTTTAGTCCAAAATGTTGTAAAGTAAATTCAACATCTCACCTGTGTGTCTTGTTTCCCAACAGTGGTGCGAGGCAACATCAGGTCCGTAGAGGAGGACGGCAACCTCCGAGCGGCAATCATCAAGGTCAGCGCCACGCGGGTCTTTCGCCAAAAGTACGCCCTCTTCACCAGCAATAGCCGCGTGGCCGCCCGGGGGGACATCCGGACCCTGCTGGATTGCGGTGTCAAACCGGGACCCGGCAGCTTCCTTTTCACCGGTCGGGTCCACTTCGGCGAGGCCTGGTTGGGCTGCGCCCCTCGCTACAAGGACTTTTTGCAGGCTTACACCACGGCAAAAGCAGCTCAGCAGATTCCGTGCGAACTTCCCGTAGACTGAGCTTCGAAACGGTGTCGCAGTTTGTCTACGATGCAAAACCTGACGCGGAACACGCCGTTGGGCCCGATCTGAGTTGAGGGAGAAGCCACGCGTGGCCATTAAAGGCGAGAAATGGACTTTCCCCCAAAACCCAGTTCAGTGCAATACCGGCGCCACTTGTTTTGGTGCTGGGACATCAGCCTTCTGGTTGGCGCGGAGAACAGAAGCTTTTAGAAAATGTTGAACCAGTGACAAGCTGTATATTTGGTACCTGGGCCTTCAATGGGACCATCAATCATGCTGTACTAGATTTGATCTAAAATATGACGAAGAAACAAAAAGTGAACACATCCACCAGAGATGGTCATGAATAACTGAATGAATGTGAGCAGAAAAATGTTGACATTATTGTATGGCAGCTTCAGTATACCTCGTCCCATGAGGCCAAAAAAACTCGGATTGGTTAAAAAACACACACATATGGCTAGTTGAAGTTACTTGAACCAATACTACTGACAAAGAAGGCTGGTCGGGGAAAGAAAACTAATCTAGCTTCTACATACAAATTGGATTCTATATATAAATTTGGCTTCCTCTTTGGGAGTCATGAAAACTCAGGTAATTGATGGCAATGGACCCCATGGGGAGACAAAATGTTGTTATTATTAAAATTGCTGTTATTAGGAGATTCAAAGTCAAAGCAAATTGCACTGCGTGAAAGAAGAAAGGGAATGAATCGTGATGCTGCAAAAACTAAAAACCAAATAAATACAAAGCAAGTATATGTAGCACTATGGTGCAGCTGAGAATTTAATATATGTGCATACAGATTTTGTAAGTATGTACAGTCGACAAGTTGCTCTCTTCTGGAAACATAATAATCTTATATAAAGGAGGTGAAGACAAAATGTTTTCTAATTGAGAAGGCAAAAAATATGTGAATATATATGTATAGAATATGCTGTTTTCTTATGTGCACTATTTCAGGAGATTGTACCAAACAACTTTTAAGTGCCCAAGTCTTAAGAACACTGCTATGTGTAAAAATGTGTAAATAGAACAAACGTGTAATTATGTGCATAAGAAATTTTAAAAATGTAAATGTATCAGTATTGTTTTTGTTTCAGTTTGTGCCACTTTAATACACTATAAGGAAAAACTCTTTTGGTGTGTGTATTTGATTAATTACTAACAAAACATGAATTGATCCATGAAAAAAACCCTGCTTACGGTTCAGTTTGAGCTCAAGGGTAAACCTTTCTCACACATAAGTCACTTGAAGTAGCCATGACTGTGAGCTAAAAGCCTGAACGAGAAGGCCAACAAGATTTAAGGAGTGTGTGTGCGTTAGAAAACACACAGGTTGGAATTCTGTTGTGGTCGCGCTGCCATTTTCACGAGCCAGGAAGCAATAAATTGCCATAAAGCCAGCCGAGGTGCCTCACAGTCGCTCGTTCTATTCTGGCCGTGTGTGAGTGAGCAAACCTTTTCTTGTTTTGTTTTAAAGTGCTAGGTGACGCAGTAGGCAAGCCTGCTCGGGTCATAATTCAGAATTAAATCTCATAAACACTGAAATCCGATGACACAAATTATCAAGCAACAATATGACAACTTCATTGTTGTCTTTGTGACCTTCACTTGAACCCCATTAAAAAGAGCAATGCCTTTAGAACAATACGCACACATATATACATATATATATATAACAATGAATGCCTATTGTTGTCTTGGCCATTGATTTTCTAACCACAATGTTGTGGGAACTGATCCAATTTCACTTAACTGGTCCGGAAACAAGGCTGCTGCTTCCCTCAGTTCTTGAGGCCCCCCAAAACTAAAGCCCTGCCTTTTCCTTTGGTCTTGTGTGGTTAAGGTGTCGACAGGGCCAAGCGTGACGCCCTTAGGAAAGAGATTGGAGAGCCATACAGGCGTGCAAGGACTTCCGCCAAACATGCCCCAGAGGAAAGGTTGAGGGATACTACATGCTTCAAAAGCTTTGAAGACAAGCATGGACACAAACAAGACAAGTTTTCTTCCTGGGGTTAATAAATTCTGACTATACCAAAACAGTGAGCTACTAGTTGGTAAACACATTCCGACTCATCCTCCCGTGCAATTATTTGACCATAACGTTCTTTTTAAAATATTTGGAACTGGAATGGGGGGCAAGTCTTTCCCACAACACCCTCCACAGCTGCTTGGGAAAAGCGTGGCTGACGCATCGGCACGGTGCAATCGTTTTGGCCTCCCGGGATTGATCGTCTATTAAATAATAACAGCCGATGAGGTAAAACTTCTGAGGGCTTCTTTCTCTGACCAACCATTTTTCTCCATTAAAATTCCACAAAATCTTTAAACGATCACATGAAAGTCAATCTTTCCCAGTACATCAGGAAGCAATTTAATGGCTCGTGTCTCGTTTCAGCATGTATTTGATTAATAGTGACGGAAAAGCAGCTGTATCCTTGGCAACCAAACAGGACAAGTCTAGAGTGTCCGCCACAGATCCGCCGCCACCAGCTGAGCACGGGCATTTCCACGAGCACGCTGGCATCCCGGATTCCCATTACACCCTCCAGACAGCTGGAACTGCGGGGTGAGAATTCTCCAAAGAGGCCACGCAATCATCTCCGACCGTCTAACGACGGGAAATCTGACAATGATGGACGATCTGGTTCATCCGTCTAATCTGGACTTCTACACTAAGACAATATCGTTGAAGCGCTATTTCTCTGCCAGCGTCAATCAAAAGAGAACAATTGATCGCAGAGGTACTATTGGTATACCGCTTGAGAGTAAGATTTGATTCACATTTGATAATATAAGCGAGCTGAGACAGCCGCTTGTTAAGTGATACATTGATCTTGGACACTTCAAACGTGCCGCAATTATGCTTCAATACGGCACCCATGGTGTTGATGAGATATGACCCATCTCAAAAGTGTGAGCACCCCTGACATAAACGAATCCTGACAAATTACACTTATCAGTAATTGCCTTCATTGGAAGTGAATGTCCCTGTTTTGAAGAGAGCCTCCAGTGGCAATCTTCAGTACTGCAGGATCCATTTCCCACATCAGAGGTTGCCCTTGGTTAAAGTTGGGTTGAGAGGTGAATTCCGAATGAAAAAACAAGTGTGAGCATGTTATCCCTGTGAAGTAGTCAAGGGAAGAGAGCGAGGAGGCCCCTTTTGTTCGTCAAGGGTCCGCAGATGGCTGTAATCCCTTCCAAAATGTGCACTGAAAATCAATCAAGACGAGAGAGGACATGGTGCGCAAGAGTGGAGGTGGGCCACCCCTTTTCTCAGGGAGCTTCAACCATGCATCCTCGGGAGTTTTCCCGCCAAAATAGTTGGTGAAAGGCAAAGGGAGTGAATGATGACGGACCACCACCCTTCTGTTTGAACTCCAGACAGCTGCCACCTCCTCGCCACGTCCGACATGAGCACGCAGGGGGGACCAGCACAAAAAGCACCCAACACGAGGACTATGCGCTAATAAGGCCACTTAGTGCTTTGCACTGTGTCAGTGTTGTGGCAAACGGACAAGGATTCATCAAGCAAAGTGCTTAGAAAAGGTCTTCACAGGCCTGTACTAATAGCAGGTTTTGGTTCAAAACCCAAATAAAGTTCAACTAAACATTCACTCCCGTTCTTGGAGCCAGAGCACAAGCCATGATTTCATAAGACATGCCACAACAGTGGTTCCTACATCAAATTTGAAGACTTGTAATGACTTTTTTAAGAGCCTTTATACCAGAATTTTGAATACATTTCAATTAAGAGAGAAAAACAAATTGGAAACTTCTATAACATAATATAAAATTCATACAAACCTCCAGGCATGCAGCACTACATAAAATGGATTAAAAAACCTATAAGAAGACATTCTATAGCTTTTTACAAAACTTTATCAAGAAGATCAAATTTAACACTTTCATTGATTAAGGTAATTAGTCAATGGAATGTGAGAAGAATTTATATGGAGAAACAGTGAGTATAGTCATCATCAATTGGAGAAAATACAGCACTAAAAAATAAGAACTGGATAAAAACTGAGCAGGGGGATGAAAAGAAGCCCGAAGGTGGAAGGGATCATCAAAAGTTTTTTTTTTTTAAGTGCCAGTTTTGTGATAAACATTCGATACAGCGCTTGTATGTTTGACCAGATGTGATTGCATTTCGTCCTCGAATGATTTGAGTGTTTTTCCCCCCATCATTAGTCATCAGGATTAGACTAAAGAAAATGTATAATCTACAATGTCCTGTTTCCCAGCACCTGTTTCTATTCATCCTCAACCTGTCCAATTAACCGCAAGGTTTTGGATTAAAAGCTGAGAATGTTCCTTGACGGATCACTTTAGTTCCTTTCCACTGCCTCCCAAGTGTTTGTGCTGTCGAAACTTAAGTAACCTCCTCAGGAACGCTTCCATTGTATGAGCTGTTGGTGAGTAAAGAGGTAGGAAGGAACGAAACTGCCACTCACAAGTGTTTTGTTATGTTACTACTATCTTCTTGTCCCCCCCCACCACCCGCTCGCCTGTATATTGGAGCCTCTGGCTAAAATGTGTCAACTGATACTGAATGGCGTAAAGTGTGTAAGAATGGCTGTTAAATATGAGAAGGTTTTTATGATCAAAGCTATTAAAAATGATAAAATGTCATACATTTCAAGACTTAAACGTTATAGGCATTAGCAAAAGAAGAGTGGTTATATTTGTAGGTTTAGTGGATGGGGACCGGGCCGACTGCAAATAAAGCTTGAAAAATGGGTGGAGGGGGATTGTCTCATCTTGTTAGTATTATAATATGGAAATTGTTTTGTTTTTAACCTTAAATTCTTGTGGACAAATAGTGGAAATAATCAGGGAACTTTTCCGTGTTGTTCCAATGAAAAAAACACTTCAAATGAGTCAAATGAGAGATTTCAAGGAGTCAGTGGTAATTATGGAGGTAATTGTTATTGTTGGGATAACAATTCAACAATTAATGTTAAACTTAAACCTTTCCTGAGAAAGTTTTTTTATTTTTTTATTTTTACGATAAGTAAATTTAGATTTTTGTAAGAAATTTCCCCATAGCGCACACGAAAGCATCCAGCCAGTCTTCCAGCTTGGGCTCATCCCAGGCGAACATGTGTGCTGGAATTCTCCCCCAATTAAGACAGGGATTAGCTAGGTCCAGTGTGGGAACAGGCGCGAGTGTGGGAAAGCAGAGGGGTCCTCTCTCCTCCTTCCTTCCCTCAGCCTCATTCTCACTCACTACACTCACTGCAGTCCATCCCTCCCCTGGCTGTCTTTCTCACCCTTACTGTACCTCCAACTTACTTTTCTCACCCTCAATTCTACCCCCGCCCTGGCACTTTTCATGTGAGTCAAGCCTTGCGTCCAATTATATTCCTTTTCCTTCCAAACCTCCCCTTTCGTCCCTTTAATATGCACCCAGGCACCCCTCTTTTTTTAATTTTACTTGTCATTATTTCTTTTCCTTTCTTCATTATAGCCACCCACCATCTCTATAGCTTTCATTCCCGATTCTTCAAGGTTTGCTGAAGTGCATGTGACCCCCCCAACCCAACCTAAAAAAGGCCCTCTAACTATCCACCCCCTCCCTCCCTGGGTGCTAAAAGCTTGTCTGGAGAGGAGCTGGGGACTCTTGCATGAATAGTCTGACTCAAAAAGGGGGCTAAAAAGACAATTTGTAGGAAAAGGAGAGACAGAAAATTGAAGTTTAATTTAACCCAGTTGTAGCGCTAATATAAAGAATATGAATGACATTGGTGTTTCCTGGTGAGTTTTTTAATAGCAAAAAACAGCCCCAAAATGAATCTACATGTCTTTTCCCCCACTTTGTGCTGGCTTTCCATTGTTCCCGACTCAGTTCTCATGGAATTCCCAATCCAAAGCTCCCAAATTCCCACTGGCTCGACATTCTCCCTTGTCATTGTCACCTTTCCTTGCTCATTCCCACTCTCTTCCTGCGTTCCAATGGAACTTTACCCGTGTGTCGTGGCACACAAGGCTTGTCCGTTCCAATTACGGCCGGCCCGTCCAGCCCCCGGGCTCGCACACCGCGGGCCAGCTTGCCCCGATCTCATTAAGCCCGTATCAATTAGGCATTAACCTCGTAAAACAAAGGGCCTCTTGACGAGCGGCCCATGTGAGGTACTTCCTCTGCATGGCTTCCCATCCTGGACAGGACATATTCATTTGAGCTTTTTTTCCCCACTGTGCCGGCCACAAAACAAATCTGTTTGTTTCATTAAGTGTCAACAACCAAGCAGTGCGGGGGGGAATTAAGAGTTAGCACGAGATACTCAAAAGCACCGTATTGTTGATTAGGCTTGGCTTACACAACTTTTAATAGGCTCATATTCCATTTTAATATGAATAAAAACTGGACTAGGACAGGGAATCATTTTCTGTTTTCTGTACCACATTTCTTTTCCTACTATTCTCTCAGGCACCTTTGGCAAAAAAAATGTGCAAATTTAACACTATTTAATTATAGACATAAAAATAGATACGTAAATAACAATTAACTAAATAAAAGGTAACAATGGGCTCTCTCATAGGTATTCTATTATGGCAGTTGTTATGTCATGTGATTATGACACTAAAAGAACCACTCACATATTTCAATTTAATCAAGTAAAAAGTGTTTTTAACGTTGCTCAATTTAACTGATAAAATGGTTTCATTTTTTTAATTGACATGTAATATCAGAGCATCAAATTTTACAGAATATTAATAAGTCTGTATTACAAGAATATTATTTAGCTCAATTTTGCACACACCAACCAGCG
Source organism: Stigmatopora argus (assembly GCF_051989625.1). Classification (NCBI taxonomy): domain Eukaryota; kingdom Metazoa; phylum Chordata; class Actinopteri; order Syngnathiformes; family Syngnathidae; genus Stigmatopora; species Stigmatopora argus. The sequence continues at coordinate 9,398,906 of NC_135404.1, read as the reverse complement.
CATGCAAAATACTGATATTGCAATTTGAAAATCGGAACAAAATCCCCTTTTTATCACGTACAGTATACACAGAAGATTCTTTCACTCACATTACGACACAGTATCTTTGTCGGCACATGAGCAAAGAAGCAACCTGCTTTTTTGATTTTCCCACAAGCTCTTTGGCACAGTGACTATGTTGGCACAGACCCAAGCTGCACCCCCCCACCACCAGCCCAACCACACATACACTCTTTCCCAGGGCCCTGGGAGTATAATACATTACCAACAAAATCCCACTTCCCATTCCTCTCAAACTTTTCACACCCCCTCCTCTGATTCGGGTTAGCTGTCCCCCCTCAAAAGGGGATTGGGGCGACATATTTATATGACTTGGAGAATTTTCCCATAATTCCCTAGAAAGGTTCAATGTGTAGATATTTATCTATTTCCTTTGAGATGTTATACCAGCTAGAATTGTTTGGGGTGGGTTGATGCCATTTATTTTCATTCATAGTAACCACATTTAGTTAGAGAATACGCTGAAATTGATACCACATTCCTCGGCATGTGACTAATGCAATTTAGATTAGTAGTCAAGTATAATGATTTATCTGCAATTGGCTGCCCATAGTTGGCTGGGATAGGCTCCAGCGCCCCCTACAATAAACGGTATGGAAAATGAATGAATGAATAGTAATGATTTATGCTATCTATCTCGTTATGTTATGTGGGTATACATGTGTATAATATAGCAAGTGGGTATTACTCTAGAACTTTTAGAAGAAATTTAATTTTGGGTTAAGCGATGGGCTGCTATTGATGGAAATAGACGACTATTTTGAATGGGAGGGTCGGCAGAATTGTCCTCAAAATTATTGCAATGTCATGTGACGAGTGAATTTTAAATAGAAAATCATAAAAGGGTGTGCAAGCTCATTATTTAGATTCTTATTTTACTTTGCATCTTGTCCATGCATCGGTTGAAACCAAATGATTAAAATTGATTTATTTTCTAAATGTTGTGAACCTGATGTTAGAATAGGGGTATGTTTACATTATCTATCCGCTGTTCATATATGTAAATAATGTAGTGGTAAAGGTGGGTATGATCTACTTTTATACAGTATAATAGTTATAAATGAGGAATTAAGATTTACATTTTGTGAGTTCCCTGACTAAATGAAAACCTCAAATTTTGCAAACCCAATCATAATGGTTCTAAAAACACTTAATGTTTTCCAATGATCATTTAGTTTTGGAAGATAAACTTGCCCTGAGAAGGTATAAAGTGATTTAAAGGGAATGTGAGGCAATAAATATGTAGGGGAGAAAAGCCTCCGCTCACATCAGAGCATTGAAGAGGAAAGTGTTCACGGACGGGCGTGTACGCGTCTGGGTAACGTGTAATGACATTATTCTCACCAGGGTGACCCGTCATTGTCGCCGCGCTTTCTTCTCCCAAGCTCGTGAAATTGACATAAGCTTTACAAACATTCCAGGCATTTTTTTCTCAAGGCCCAAGTGCTTCCTGGGAATTTTAGTGCGCAGGGTGAAAACACACCACCTAGTGATTACGTGAAAGAACGGGGGAATGCGATGCCATTCCCAAACCTTTCCAGGAATCTTAGATTTGAAAATGTACCATGGGAATTCAATGTATGTTGGGTTTATCTGCATTTAATGAAAGATCTTTTCCAAAATAAAATACTCTATGAAAAATGAAACAAAAAATACAAACTAATGATATATGGATGCTTTATATGCTATTTTCTGAAAAAAAAAGAGCTTATTTGTGAACTTTTTTTTCCCAGAAATGAGTTTTTTCAGGGAGTATCTGACATTCTATAGCAAAATGAATATGATAGATTTGTTTTATAAGGTTTTACACTTCACAAGGATCATTTGGGGGAAAAAACTGCAGGTTATTTACGTTTCGGTGAAAAATATACAATACAAACAATAATAAAACTTTCCTGTCCTTTCTAATTAAAAAAACATCTTTTTACTAAATAATTTGTATATCTAAGCGTTAAGAGAATTTGCCTTTTTCTAGTAGCATGGAATATGACATGAAAACATTTTTTTATGTTTTTAGAGAGAAGGAAATACCTGAATCACTTTAAATGATGAAAAACGAGTAATCTAATGATTATTTTGTGTTCCCGCAGCCTCCTTTTTACACAGGTGACGGAGATGTGCTATCTCCTGTTTATACCTGCAAACGAAATTTGTGAATGGAAATGTGTAAAAGTGAAGCGCAAATAAAATATGATTAACTCTTCTGACCTGTGAAGGTGCTTGTCTATATAGTCCTGCAATTTTGACACTTGTGCTTCCGCCACTCTTGCTCTGGTCATTCCAAGTGTGCGCTCCTTCTCATAGACTTCCTGTAATAAACAGGGGAAGAGAGAATCCATTTTGTAAGCAAGATTATGTGTCGATATGAGTCAGACGGTATAAAATGGTAAAAGCTTTTCGCATGGAGGATTGCCACTGCTGCTAAAGTTTCCCGTACCAGCGTGGAGTCCATTATCTCCTTCAGCTGTTTCCTGATGACCGACCAGGATTCTTGAAATATCTGTTCTGGTTGCGAAATCCTGCCGAAGGTTCATTTCTCATCAACAGTTGATGATTTTCCTCACATATCAGAATGCGGAAAATCGACACTCACTCCTGGTTGATGGAATGAATTGAGGTTTTGGCACCTGCCACCATTTCCTGTTTATCAAACATGATCGCCTTTGAGCTCAATTTGTAGCCTGACAAACCTTGTACGCAATTGAGAATGTTTTTAAAAAAGCCAACAACTCTAATTCTGAGTACCTGAGCCACTTTTGGTCCAAGTTGCTGGATCTCACCCAATTCTTCTCTTGACGTATCGAACAGGTTAAAATGATAATCTGGGGGTCCAGGCTCAATACCTATGTCTGGTTTGGCCAAAATCTGCTCTCTCTGAGACCTACAGAATCAGTAGATAATTACATATCTCGTCATCAATACATCACCAACAGTAGCCTGGTTTAGCAAACTTCTTCACATGTAACCATCTAAAAACTGAAAACATTAACCTATAAGTACATATCAGGGCATGATGGATCTTTGTGGTCTTCTGCACTTTCTTTTTGTACACCCGTGCAGCATTTCCAAGCTGCTCCTCACGAGCCTTGTAGGAAGCGCGGACATCTCCAAGCAAGTTGTCCACAAAACTTGTCAACTTGCTTCTCTGGACCAGCGCTTTGCCTCCCCCGACACTATCTACGTACTCCTGAAGGCACGATAAAAAGCAACTGCGATATTTTGGCGAGCCATCTGTGTGTTTGTGAATTTACTCACAGTTATGTCCTTTAAATAGCACAGCAGATTTGCACGATATTGCTGGTGAAGCTCTTTGACCTGCAGCTGCAGCCTTGAGCTTTCCTCTTTGGCCTCTTTCAATTGACTTTGACAGCACCAGCATTGCTTCAATCACAGAAACATAACAAAACCAACCATGATACTCTATACTAAAATGGTATGGTTCTTAAAAACAAATAGTACAATGGAGAAGATAAGCTATAGAAACATCACAATGACAATCAATGGATGCAATGGAGCGAAATTATCAGCATCGTGGCAGAGACTAATGGATTATTAAACAAAATACTTCTGCAAAAATGACAGAAAAACTGTTTTGTGCAGGACTTAAAAAAAATCATTTAGGAAGAATGGTTTTCTATGTGACCTAAACATTTCAGCCTCACCATACTCAGTTCAGATGGTTTCTGCAGTCTGTTTGGGATCTGCTGCTCCTTTCCCATCTCCCCGCTGATGGCAAAATATGGGTTACAACCACAAGAGAAGAAACCGAAAACCACATCACAAGAGGAAGTCAAGAGACCACAGCAGAAAATCAAATCAAAGAGCAGATGCGCATGTGGGATGAACACCACCATCTTCACAAGCTTGTTCTGTTTTTAGAAGGATAATCCAAAACATTCCTCACATCTTCTCCTTGAGGTTCTTTTGCTCTTGCTCATAGCTGCTCTTCAATTCCTCCAGCATGTGTTTCATTTCTTCTTGGTTTCCTAGGAGCTGCACAGATGAATGACAATAAGTAAATAGATAAATCTCATTCTACTTGTATAATGACAATAAAAGCATTTAATTCAATTCAATTCAAGTGAGTCGTCTGTAGAAGCATAAAAGTCATTTTGAGGGGACAAATGTCTCATTGGGTTGGACATTTTTTTCTTGAGGAAAGTCTGGATTTGTGGGAAATCTGTACGGAGGTGGGAATGGGGGATAATGGAAGATACGTATAACGTTTGGATTTTACAGAATATGAGCCGAAAATGCCCAATTTGTGAATATTTGTAAGGTTTAATTGATTGAATCTTCTGAGCAATGTGACTCATTTGAAATAAATGTTAAATCTTTAGTAAATTTGGAATGTGTTGCAAAACTGGAATTATAGGAAAACAATTTTTTTTAGCCTGAATTTGTCTTATTTAACATGGTCTTTTTTTGTGGAAGGTCTGTAGAGAAATTGGGAAAGAACATATTCACATGTCCATCTATTTGGGACTGCTGAATTCTGGGTAATGTGAATTAAAAAATAATAATAATCTGTATTTTAAGTATTTAAAACCAATGTATGTTACATACGTACCGTTTTTTCAATCTCTTTATGTTCTTGGCTCAATACTGCAAAGTCTTGTTTCTGTGAAAATGCAAGTGGCCAAGTGAGTCATTTCTCAAATATCCTGAATGATAGTACACAGCAAAGCCAATGCGTCACCTTGACTCTGTTCTGCAGGAGGCGGCCAATGAGGGCCCTGACTCGGTTTAGCTCCCCCTGAAGATCTGTCGAGCTTTCCTGAGCCTTTTCATCCTTCTTGGCTAGCTGCCCACGCAAAGTGTCCTGGGCTTGGGCCGACGCCAGCAACTCTGCGCTCAGTTCCTTGCTTTGAGCCAGTTCTTTGTAATGGGCCTCAGCCAGGGTGAGGTAGTTCCTCTTGAGCGAAGCATGCTCTTCTTGCTCGCTCTTCAGATGAGTCTCCACTGATTGGAGCTCAGAAACTAATTTGTCTCGCACGGTCACTAGTTCTGTTATCTCATCTTTTTGGTTTAATAACTAAAAAGAGGCAACAAAGTACATTTTTACACCAGACCACTTTGAGCTTATACTGGTCGAAGAAAGGGAAAACCCTACCTTATTTTTCAATTCAAACATCTCCTCCTCAAACTTGTTTTTCAACTCGTTTATTTGAAGCTTTTCCTCGACAAGCTCCTTTGAAATCTGATCATGGAAGGAAAATGCACTGTATCTAATACATTTAGAGTGAAAATGAAAATGAACACTATACCTTCAGTTTTTCCTCTTCGCTACGGACCAGCCTGTTGGACAGGTCTGTGTTGGTTGTGGACAAATGACTTACTTTGTTCTCCAAATAGTCTACTTTGATTGAAAGGTGCTCACTTCTGTTTTGGTGCTGGAAAGTGAAAATTATGCAAGTTCAAGTTTATGGACTTTGTAAAATGAAATATATGAAATACTGTACTTACAGGTTCCCCTGGATCTTGATCTTTTGCTTCATTTAAAGTCAAACAAGACTCCTGAGAGTGCATTTTTACGATTCATTCAGTAAGTTGTGTAGAGTATTTGATATGCACTCAGTATGCTCGAGCGGAATGTTGCCATGGTTTAGTGCAACACGACCTTTCACTACAAAACCACCCCTTTTGTTTGTAGAAAAAACATTAAAACATTTTATTTACATAAAGCATATATCACTTGGGTAATAGTGGACTCATTTTTCATATAAAATGTGTAAAAAAAGATTTTTATACACTAAGAACACCCAGTCAAAACGTGATAACATCAAGTGAGTGAAAAAAAATCAACTTTCTTTTGGTTTCATACATTTTGTATAGTATTTTCTAGCTGTTATATTTTAGTAATGCACTGTCTTGCTTGGATGGCTTTTAGGTAGACAATAGCGCCACCCAGTGAAAACAATGACTAAAGAAATCTTTGCTAAATTTGAGGTCTTGAGCAAGATTTTAGGGAATATTCAAGTCCTCTTCTACTTCATCCTCTTCCTTGTCGTTGTGTTTATGGTCCCCAGAATTCATAGTGAAACCCATGTGTTTTTGCAGGGCATCCAAACTAGCCTGCTTGACGTAGTATTTGATATTTTGTGAGGGTATCATGTTTAGGAGCTCTTTCATCTTGGTGAATGCCTGTTGAAATCAGAAAGGGAAATGAGATGAACAAACCTCACCTTGAAAGACCCCTCAAATGATTATGGTTTTTAATTACAGCTTTGAAGTTGCCTTGCTGGCAATGATGGTCGATCACAAAACCAATCACGTCTCCGACCCTGACAGCAGCGTCCAGTTCGGGCTCCTCCAATAGGTTTTCACATATAGTCAGTGCTTCGTCACAATTTTCGCCATTTGTTTTTAACCTGCACATGAAGTCAAGTAGTAGTGAAATTAAAATGCATTTTCTGCCTTTAATAGCCAGAGATGTCCAATTCATTCGAACTGGGAGGGTTGCCAGATCCCTCGCTTTAAGCCTCTCCTTTTGTTAAATGGACTGGACGTCTATTGGCCAATGGCAGCTAATAGGTTAAATATAAAAAATGAGTATTTACCTGCGTGCGTGGGAGAACTTTTTAATGAGGGTGATTTTACGTTGTAGTTCAGCCAATTTGGCTTCCTGTTGACCATCTGAGCTTTTGACTTTGGCAAGGCATTTGACCGCATCACTCAAAGCATCCAACGCCTTGTCATAGCTCTGATAGTCATCAATTTCCACCTTCAATATGGTTATTTAATTATAAAAAAGGGGGGGGGGGGAAGTTGTGATTTTTTTAGATCATTAAAAATGGTTGTATTTTTTCATTATTTTTTCTAAAAAGTAAAAATATAAGACTGCGCTACCTGTGCTCGGGTTTCATAGAAGCCAGCAAGCAGGTGTGGTGCTCTGCCTTTTGTATAAAAAGCAACAATGGTCTTTACTATCTCTGGATTTTTCCAGTCGACAGACTGGAGGTAGTTGGCGGCCATGATGAAAAGCTCCCTCTGGCGACAAACATTGGCAAAAAGTATGATCCTCTCCGTGTCGCCTGATTTGAGGAGTGCTCTCATTGCCTGTTTGGAAGAAGGACAAATTCATTTCATTCCGCCACCAGACTCGTATATCCAAACACTCGTGTGTCTTGCCTTGTGTTTGTTTCCGGCCTGGGTGAATTTCTTGGAGGCCAAGTGGTAGTTTCCCTGACGCACGCAACACTCGGCAATCTTTTCCAGCAGCTCCTTGTGAGATTCTTCAGACAAATCTTTCGAATCCGTTGCAGTCATTTTCTCAGCAAACTCCTCTGTGATGGTGAGGTTCTCATTTACACACAATTCCAGAGCCTGAGGGTACTGAGAACAACAGCACGGTGCAAAAATTTTAGTGTACGAAGACACTAACGGGTGTATTGTATATGTAAGAACTGGTACCTTCTTGGCTGCAATTAGCAGCTCTACTGCTCTTTTATACTGAGAATGCTGGATGAAGAACTCAGAACAGCGCGCCAGGAGGGCAGGATCCGAGCTTTCATTCAGATCCTCGGCAACCATCTGAAGAGCTGCAAACTGCTCTGTGGCAAAGGCCACTTCCAGGGCTTTGGAAACATAACCGGCCTAAGGATTTAAACAAAAGACTTGAACATCGCCCTCATGTGGGTAGTCGTGGCAAGAAAGCAAATCAGCCGAGTTAAAAAATGACACTCATACTTTGTGGTAGAGCGAAACGGCACGGTCCATGTGGACGCCTTTCTCCTCGTAGTAACAGGCAGCTTCCATCATATCCTCAGGGTTACTAAGCAGAGCCAGGTTCATCAGTTGGTCATCAAGTCCGTTCTCCTGTTCAGCAAGAGGATAAGAGTTAAGAATTCTGTAAAACAACAATACAACGCTGAGAAATGACAGTATGATGAACTCACCTTACAAAGTCGGATGGCATTGTTATAGGCCTGTGCTCGCGTGTAAAAGTGAACAGCTTGCTTGGTGTCATCATGACTTTCATAGTGCCTGGCAAGGTGGTAGGACGCGGCCCTGTCGCCTGTGTCGATGGCTATTTCACATGCCTGTCGAAGAAATATATTTAAAGAGGGTGAAAACTACAACAAAATATACCAACATTTCGACTTTGCGACAGACAACATCAAGTATAACATTACTCATACAGGACTATAGAGTACACCGGCACATCAATTTCATCTGAAATGTATTGAATATCCTTTTGCCGTCAATGGCAGCCATTGCATTTAATGTATTTGAATGGGATCATATACAATTTTGCCGTTAACATACAATTGTCAACCTACTTACGCTACTGTACCTTCTGAATGTTCCCCATATAGCAGTAAACTCGAACCAGGGAGAGGTAATCCTGGGCTGACTCGTAGCAGTCCAGAGCTGAATCCATGTCTGACTGGCTCTCCAAATACTGAGCCCACCACTTGTAAAGGTTCCTGTGTTGATATATTTTACTTGAGTAAAATACACTGTATACTGTATGAAGGAGAAATATGTGTATTATGTAAACCCTATGTGGATGTACTTACTTGTCTTTCATCCTGTTAACGTAGATCTCCAAAGACATTGGATCATCCTGAAGCATTCTGGGCACATCCACTCGGTGGGTTTCGGATTTTTCATAACTGGAAGGATTATTCGACAAAGGAAGTGAAGCCAAAAACAAGATGAGGTGAAAATTCTGCGCAAAAACAAACAAACAAACAAAAAAACCTACTTAGCCAGAGCCAAGCTCTTGTCCCCCATGGATTCCAGATAGCGGGCATAATTATAATAAGTGGTGCGGAGGTGAATGCGATCATGATTCTCGGCGATTTCTAGAGCCTTCTCGCATTGGCCAGCTGCCTGATAGAGATTGTTGAGAAGGTCGTAGCGTTGACAGCTCTTGTACAACTTTTCAGCATCCTCCTATCGGAGCGCAGGAAGGGAAAGACAACATCCAGATGTTCCATGTGCAAATTAAATACTAGATTCAATTTGTCCGAATTTTACCAGCATGCCGAGCTGAATGGCCAGCGCCGCTATGTGGGCTTCTGGCTCGGGCTCTGCTTCAGCCTCCTTCAGAGCTTTTGCCGCTCTGGCATTTCCCATGTTGCCAAGACATACTCGGGCCACATCAAGTCGGCGGGTTTTCACACACATGCGCGCCATGTTTTCCCATACTACTTTGCTGTGGAGGAAAAAAAAGACCAAAACGAAATATTGTTAAATCATTTACACATATTTGTTCATTAATTTGGAATGCATGCGTAAGGGAAAAATGTCAAGTTCAAAGAAGTTGTCTGTTGTTTTGCAATGTGGAAGAACTGCACTGCACTTTTTCCCCTGTGCAGAATTACCTACATTAGTATCCTTCCTTGTTTTTTCCAAAATTTCTGGTGTCTAATCTCGAGTCTGAACCCATTTTCCTGATCGCTTTAAGTTAATATTCAAAATTCCTTAGCCATCTGTTCCTTATTTGGCCTCCCCTGCACCCTCCTCATGGCTTTAGCAGATACAGATGTGTGCTGTTTATTAAAGTCAGGCAACAGGAAATACCCCAAATCTGTAGGAGCCCATGGCATGTAAGGGGGTAAGGAGTACAAGTAAAATATACAGTGACGTGAGAAGATTGTTACAAATGAATAGGCTTGGCATGGATGCCCAATAGCAATGAGAGAGGCTTTAAAATGTTGAGGAGCCAGAAAAGGAAAGACAAGAGAAGGAACAGGTCTACATTTGGCCCCTCTTCCCAGCCTCTTTTCCTCTCAGGAAACACATCCTGTTGCTGGCCGACTGTGGTGGCCAATGTGTTTGTTGCACACAAGAGAGGACTTCAAGTGAACTCCCCCCTTCTCCTCCCATGTTGGAGACAAAGGAATACCCAAAAGTGACGTCCAAGAGGGGGGTCTTTCTGGACATTTGAGTCACACCAGAACCTTGGAAGGCATGCACATTTGAGGTGACCGTGAAGGAGGGAGCTGAGCGGTTGGTTATGACTTGCTGCTAATGTACATTGGTGCACTCCGACAAATCAACTCTGATCTAACAGGATTTGCCGTGAGGGACGTCGAGAGGGGCTTCGTAGACAGAAGTGGAGGGAGGTGATTTGATTCTGTTTGGAAGCAGTGGAGAAACTCTTAGCAGCAGTGCAGCAAATCTATCCCTTTGTGTACTCTGCACATGCAAGTGGAGAATATTTGCAAGGGATCTGATAAAGAACATCTACAAGTCAAGCTGCAGCCATCTGAAGCCAGTGGAATGGACCTCGGTGTCTACTGGATTGATCCAAACATACTTCTGACAGTGCTGTCAGAAGAGGAAGGCTGAAGAATTATCGGCGAGTGAATGAGGATGAACGGAGATGTTCTTTAGCTAGACACCGAGACGACGCCCTGGCCTATTCTCCGTTTCTCTACTTTGCAAGTGACTCTCTCGGAGGAGGCGATAGTGGTAGCTCAGAGGAACCACGGGGCTCGGGGAGCGGGTGAGGAGGACTGGCAGGCACCGGGTGTCACATGGCCGTGCAGAGGCTCGTGGCTGCAGCAGTGGCGGTCGCCCTGCTTTCTCTGGTGCTTAACAATGTGGCGGCATTTACCCCGAGCTGGGTCCTGCAAGCCCTGGAAGACGGGCGGAAGAGGAGCGTCGGATTGTGGAAGATGTGTCCCACGGGAGGGGAGAGGGCTCAGGTGGCACAGAGGCAATGTGAAGCTCTGGGATGGGGCTCAGAGTATGCTGGCTATAAAGAATCCCGCAGCTCCGTAAAATGTAAGTGCTAGACAAATAGAATAGCAGAACTGCTCTGTTTTGTTGTGCCATGTTATGCTTTTTTTAATACTCCAACCTGGATATGTGAGGTTCACTGAATGGTTAAACTGTACAATTATATAAATGTGAATTTGTGTCTGCATTGTATTGAAAACTCCGGAGCGTCCCGTCACTTGCCCAAAATGCAATGGGTTAGGCTCCATGTGACATATGATCATAAGAGGACAAGCTGTCTTGAAATAGGATTGATTGCTAATTTAACCTCAAAGTAGATTTCATAAAACTACTTAAACAGTTTATTTTCACAGCGAACTTATTTGCAACAGACACGATTAACTTCATTGGGATCTTAGCAGCTTCCTCACAGAGGGCGCCATTCATGTATTTCAGCCAATTAAGCATCATTCACAAAAGTCCATTCAGGAACAAGTTTGGGAAACTACATGTCCACTGCCAACTACGTACAATGAGCAGTAGTAGCCACAGTGTGATAAAACGAATACTGTTACAATGCGGTGCAGCAGATCAAGTCATACATGCTTACAGTTTAAAACTATGATCAATTCTTCTCTGAAAGCAGTTTTTTTTTGTTGGCCAAGTAAAGACCCGAGGAGTGGGCAATATTTCAGTTCAACAAAAAAGCAATATGACTCTTTTACTTCAAAGTCAATGGTTGTTTGGAGGTATAACATTTTGCTCCCTCTGGTCCCTCAAGTGCAATTCGACATGATGCGAGCGTGCAACCTGATGGCGACCGTCGCCTTGACGGCCGGGCAACTAATCTTCTTGCTCGGATTTATGGAGTTGCCCTTCATCACGCGGGAATCTCAATGGTGGGAGGAGGCTATTGCAGCACTCTTTCAGCTAGCCAGTAAGTACGATGTTATGTTATCATCATCTACAAATTAAAATCTTAAGGGATAATATACTGTAGTAGCCTTAAGTACAATAAGGGATAGATTGCAGAAATGTACTCAAAAGAAATAGAGCCAGCAACAAGAATAATTAAACGTATTTGCCTTTGCAGTTCATCGAATCCTTTTATATGTCCTAAACTATCTTCCAGTGAACCATTATCGATAAAACAGGTTTTCAGATTTTTTTTTTGAATTTACTATAATGTTTATCCACTGTGGATTGAACGCTCAATCTCATAACTGTGACTAAACTAAAGGACTAAGAAAGCAGATCACAAACTAAGCAGCCAAATTCAAAGCATCACTACAGTCCTGTCAACATTGACCATTTCTTTTCTTATCCTGTACTCTGCAATGCAAACTTGAATTAAGCTAATCCGTAAATCAGGTTATCGCAAAAGTGCATTTCTGACCTCTGTAACTTAAGACTTGACCCGAAAATGTAACAGCCTCTTTCAATTCATATTGGAAATTTACCTTTAGAAATTGACAATAGTAATCCCTTTGTTCATTTTTGAGTTAATTGAACACGTACAAAAAAACAGACACAGTACATGCTGCTTAGTTTGTGATCTGCCTTTTGTAGGTTTCACCTACTGGCAGAGGTAATGAAAAACACTGACGTCATAAGTGACCCCGAACATAGCCACAAAGCCAGTTGGGATTGTCCCCATACTCCACCGACCCTTGAAAATTAAGTGTCAGAAAATGAATGGGAGTCTTGGGACATTCGCAGGAACTAAAAATGGAAAATATGACGTTGTATCCCCTTTGAACCCATAAGAACTTCCACTTCTTCCACATCAAACTCCTCAAGTGTGACGTTATGAACCTTGTAACCTTAGCACAGCCATGGGACTGGCATTCCCCAAATTTCCCACAAAGTCCAAAGCATAGAATTGTCCTAAAAGTTGAAAAAACATGACAAGTTTCAACAACTCTTGACTGTTAAATTAAGAATTAAGAATCTAATTTCCCTAAAATCATAGAATAGGGCCACTCCGTCATTTGGCGGTGTATCAGTCTAAGGTCTGCTCTGGATCTATATTTAGTCTTCGCCCAGAACCCATGAGCCAGAGCTACAGCGAGCCAGGGAGCGACTGGTGGGCGCCAGGATATCCCTGCTCAGGACGAGGAAATGTCTGTGACTACCTGTTATGCAAACCCTCGAGATGAAGAAGGAAAAAGCCGAGAGGGGGAATGCACGGGAAAGACACTTTTGCAGGGACCATGTTTCTAAGTTGCATGTGTTTGTCTGTCCAATGACTGAAGACATTGCATCTTTATGATTGTTTGTTGTTTATATGTTCTCTAAATGAACTCCCCAACTGAACATATTTTTTTCTAAGATTGTTATAACTGACAGACAGTGATTGGAAAGTTGACAGCACTAACTATACTATAAATTGCAAAAGTGCATTTCAATTAGATCTAGGTAAAAGATACCCAGCATTCCCTATCTAGATTTGAATGTGGTTTACTGATCATTGTCAAGAAAGGCCAATGAGAGCATCTTCGTGCTAGATGACAATACAGTTGGACTGGCACACACCTATTTCCTTTCTAAATTTAGAAAGGCTTCCTGAAAAAAAATAGTACCTTCCAAGTGACTATCTGACCATATATGGTTAGCAAAGCTGTCTGAGGTTGACATTGCAAGTGAAGCAAAGAATGCATATTCATTTCAGGAAAGCTGAAAATGTTGTGCTTCCAACTCACGCGGGAAAAGTTTTTAGTAGGACCATTGGGATGGACAAGAACGTAGAATAGGACCCCGGCCAGATCACATTTTAGTTGCCTCTGACCTCAAAAGAAGCTGAAACCGTGTTTTATTTTTTCGGTGTGGATGAAATAAAACACTATTTTCATACACTTTCATTTTGTTGTATGATAAAAACAAGATTTCAAGATTCTCTGTGACCGATAACATCAAACTTCCAGTAAATGCACGCGCCTCCAAGGCCCGGGTGCGGAGTGGTTGGGAAGGAAGGATGGAAAGAGTATGAGGGGGGAAGGAAATTAACGAGATAAGTGTGTGCCAAAAACCAGAAGTTCACACAGCCCACCCTGATTGCAACCTGAACAAGACATTATACATTTTCTAGAAAGAGGAGCCAGGTAGGTTAAACACCGAGCCACTAAGCAAACAGAGTAGTTGACATACATACACTGACATGCAGACTATTATTCACATCCTCAGTTCAAACAATGCCAGCCATCTTAGGGCAGAGGTAAAGCAGGAAAACTATAAATGAACTCAGTATACTTTGATCCAGGAAACGCATTGATTCATATCGAGTATTTACATTTCCGGTGATTATTTTGGGGGAGATTTTTAGAACTGGGACATTGAAATTGTGAAGGCGGTGTGCAGCGCTGGTAATACGACTAACTGGAACAATCTTTTAATAGCAAAATTGTAGGAAAGGTATTTTGTTAAACAAGAATGCTGATGCAGTTCAAAGGATCAGCATGAAACAAGACCCAGGGCGCCAAAGTTTCTTAGATCATGGGTTCTCAGAAGAATGAAAGGTTTTAGGAAAACAAACATTCTAAGCATTTTTAGGTGTATTATTCCCTGATGTTTTTAGATCTTGTCTATTTGCAAAGCCTTTTGAGTGACTTAAGAGTTGAGGAAGAAAAACTTCCTTGCATGCAATGAGGCTGCTATGAGACTTTGGCTTAAATGTACTCACCCAAGTATGCATGTTTTTTTTTCTTGTAACCTGGCAGTTTTTGCAGCAAAGTATTTCACTTGCTTTTCCAGAAAAATCTTAAGAGGGTGACTTTTTATTTATTTTATGACTGGCTAGAAATATGTTTATCTACTTTACCTACTTGTGTTTTTCATGAAATATCCCCTGCCCCCCCCCCCCCCCCCCCCCCCCCCCCAAATCAGCACAAGGTTGGCCTTCATAGGTGAAAACAACAATTTAAAGAACAAAAATGGAATTCCATCAACAAACAGTGGGGAATTACATGGGTGGAGGATTTTGGGACTCAAAACAATGCCACAATAAAAATAACCATCAATGAGTAACCATGTACAACAATCACCAAAATATTTAGCCAGTGGAATGTTCGTAATTGTTCAAATGTTATCATGGGGTTTATTCATTTGTGAGCTTTTGTCTCTTCCCTCCTGTGCAGGTTTTGTGCTGGTGATTGGACTCGTGACCTTTTACAGGATCGGGCCTAACACGCGTCTCGCCTACTCCTGTTACATGGACATAGCCGCATGCCTGCTGGCTACCACGGCGGCAGCCATGCTCATCTGGAACATTTTACACCGCCGTGATGACTGTCTATCACCACGAGTCATCATCATCAGTCGCTCGCTGACGTCTCCTTTCCGCCCACGATTGGACAACGATTATGTGGATTCACCGTGTTGACAACACTGCTACATTTCTTAATCTGGTTTTTGATAGTTCAACGACTTTATATCTGCCTGCATGTGTTTAAGATCATAATCTACTACACATGCAAGTCATGTCATCAGGCAAATATTCCCTTTGAGATGTCGGGTGGTAAAAAAAAAGGTCTATACCACTAACTTTGGATTAGAACACTCTGGGAAATGTAACATCCTGCCAAGCAGAAGATCAAGCTGGACCTTGATTGTCATATGTGCACTTATTCCGAACTTTTCTTGCATTACTGCTATGAATTGGAGTGGTGAAAGTATGGTTATACAAAGTAAACCATAACAGAATACCTCGTTTTTTACCCCATTACTTTGAAACATACCTAATTGTATTTTTGTCCTAGATGAAAACATACATGTTTTTAAGGGGTCAATGCAATATTTCATTATAAAAACTTGCGTTATACAAGTAAGATTAAAGCAAATGATGGTTATTCTTTGCTTTATGACTGCATGCACTGCTACATAAAAACAGGGAACAGCTAAAATAGTACTTTTAGCAATCCATGTAATCCATTTAGATGTCTGCTTGTTTGTGGTTCATTTGAATTCTAATAAAATATTAGTGAGCTGTATTAAAACATAATGCTATCATTAACTCGTTGGCAGGGTTGGATTATTGCAATATTTGGGATTATTATTAAATTCCTGCGTTTCTCTTACGCTTTTAAACATAGGGGGTAAATACAAATAATATATCGAATTAATTCAATTGAAAGTCATTCAAGGGGGGTCGTCTTGTTGATTAAACATCTTTTGTAATTGTATTTTTGATTTTGACATATTTGTTCATAGTATCTGTGTTAAAATTTGGGGTGGGACTCAATGTACGGTAATCATAATTTTATCGCATAGCAATTATATTTCCCCAAAAGCTATTTTTCAGCACAAAGAGTTTTACAAGATAAATAAACTAAATAGTATACTGCGTGGGAATACAGAAATTGAATGTATTTTATTCAGAGTAAAGTTATTTTTAACCTGTTTATTTTTTCAATAAGAATAATTAATTAATTGTAATTAATGTAATATAACCTATTTACAAGGCCATTTCCCCTAGTGTAACTCTGAAGAATTAATTTAGACATGATGGCGACACCCGTTGCAGGTCAAGGACGACATGAATCAGAGGAAATAGCTTAAAGTCTGGAGACAGACATTCCAGCCCATACCAGATATTGCTGCATCATTCCGAGGAAGTCGATCAATTATTTCAACAATGACATTAAGCCCCAATGTTTTCTAACACATTGTATATGTACATTTTTGAAAAGGCCAACTTAGTTTCTGGCTGTAAGAACTGTAGCCTCTGCTAAAAGATGCCACTGACGTAAAGGAGTGTGATGTGTTTCTTACCTTTTGATGAGTTTGATGGACTTGAAAGCTTCGTCCATGTGTCCGACAGTGAGGTAGAAGCTGAAGTTGAGCATGGCGTCGCGCGTGGACTTGTCGCAGTTCTCCAGGCCTTCGAAGTCTCTGAGCGCTCGCCTCGAAACCATTTGGGGGAAGAGGGCCACGGACCCCCGTGATGGTTGGCTCTGATTTGCTGGCGCTGACGTGGCAGACACTTCCTTTTAGAACAAGCAAAAATCATGTGAGAATCAGACAAAATCAGGCAAAAATAAATAAATACTGCAATTGTAAAGTTGTTTTCCTTCGAAATTCGTTTTAAAAAATTCAACTCATTTGCTGTCATTAACAGCAATAGACAAATCCGTTTGAATTGATGCCCAATGATCACTTCTAGCCCATTCAGTCCAAATAGATTGGACGTTTATTATCATCAAAGGCACTCATTCAGTTAGGGAAATAAAATTAATTGAATTTAATTGAAATTGAAACCTTTATTGCCATTGTACAAGTCTGATATGTTGGTTGACAAAGAACAGAACATTTTGTCAAGGCTTGAGATGCTTATTCTGGGTTTGATTTGAAAGATAGGGGACTTTCATATTTCAGAAAGAAATTTTTTTTTTTTTAAAAATCACAATATTTGTATTTAAAACGAAGATATGACAATAATTGTGGAAAAACTATAGTCCTAGAAATGCTTTCTGGAGGCAGCAAACTACAAAGCATGGATAGCAGATTAAAAGCCAAAGCTATTCAGCACACAGGGATTCATTTGCCCTGCTGGGATTCACAAATATTTAGTTTTCCGAAGGGAGGGCGGACTTGCACTTACTTCCGATTGAACGACACCGCCCCTCCGAAATAATAGCTGGTGTGTGTAACCCAAACACACATTGCACATTTAAGTAGTAGTGGTGGGCGAAAAGGAAAAGGTAGGTTTAACAAAGCTTTTCCAAAAATAAAAAATGTCAGGAAGAAGCAAATAGGAAAGACACTTGCAAATTTTCCAGCCTTACCTTGCAGCTAAAATAATAATAAGGCACATCAAGAGCAAGGAGGGCTTGGAGGCCTGCTGGTTTGGGATAACAGTCCTGCAAAAGGAGGCCATGTTCCTGAGTACAGAAGAGGGTAACCACCGACACGTCCACCTGGAAGAATAAAAGGACATGAACACTGTGCAGAAAAATCGGATTCATAATGCTTTATAAAGGTAGAAGAATTCTGTTTTTACCGTGTCCCAGTAACCCGCGGATGAGGTTTCAGAGCTGATTGGTACGGTCTCACACACAAATAGTCGAGGTTCACTCTCATCCCAGAAGTGAGATACAGGGCATCGGCCGCTGAGCTCGCTCAACTGAAACTGCTGTCTGAAAACGTGTGGAAAGTTTACCAATGCAGATGAAACAAAAAAAAAGATCAAATCCTTTACTCACCTTTCACTGTCTTCAGGTTGTGTGATACCACTAGATGGTCTGCCAGTAAAAAAGTCAAAGTGTGTAACAGTGTCCATTTCAATATCATAGAAGTACACTTTCTGGTCAGGTCTGCCATTCACCTAACAGGAAAGTGCATGAAAAAATTTACTTGAGACAACGTTAAGAACATGTATGGAAAAGAATTTAGATTAAATGAGAAGTGCTGCTGTTTATTCACCTGGGTGATCAAGATGCTGACTTGGCTGCCATTGGCATTACACTTAACCGAACGAAGGGCTCCCAGATTGGGAATCTGGTCAGCCAGGTTCTTGGCGTTGCAGTGAGCTTTGGCATCTCTACAAACAGTCAGATTATTGTACACTTTTCAGCAAAGATGTATTTTAACTAACAGCTTTGACAAACCTTCGTGCGAGGTCATAGACTCTGATATGTGATGTGTCTGTACCAACTACCAGGTAGGACTGACAAACACTAAGGAGAATTGGGTTCCCCTCTGATTTGGAGAAGGTCAGCAGCTGTTTTACTGTACCCTAAACGTGAGAAATTAGAAGGTTCAGGTTTCATTTAATTAGAAATGACTGAATGGCAGCTTCGTAAAAAGGCTCTCCAAACCTGTGGTGTGCGGATCTGTACTCTGTTAGGTTCCACCATGTACAGGTTTTCACCATGCACATCTACGACATGGGAATCACAAGGGAATGATCCTAGAAAATAGATTGTGGGAAAAAAAATTAAACTGAATGTAGGAATTTATATCAGCAAAAATAAGGTATGGGTGCACAATGAGTTGTCTTTTTTGTCGTTCAGAAAATGTAAGTGGCCAAATACAGCGACATACCTTTATTGTGTAGCGCTGCCCCCGTCATTTCAAACACAGTGACCTGTTTGCCACTCCAAACTGTTGCAGAATCCTGCCAAAAAATGTTCTAGCATAAGTTTTTGAAAAGCATACCCAGTTGAGTTTTAGGACCTGGTAAATTATTGTTTTTTTTTAAAAGAAGAAATCAACATCTAAGTAATTAGCAATCATATGACCATATTATTTTTTAGGTCATCAGTAGTGTGAAGAAAGTCAAATTGACTGATGACTTCCTTGATTTTCCTTTCTTAATGACTGTCATATATTTTCACTGACGTAAAATTCACAGCGACATCACATGCTGCTTACCTTGGTCACACAGACCCCTTTAATGTGCATTTCGGACTGCAGGGCCAGGTGCAGTCCTGTGTGAAATTGGGTGATACTGAGTTGGGTCGGCGTCAACTGCACTGCTGCCACCTGTTGGCTACAGTGAGCGGACATGACGTGCTCGTGCAGGATCACCACCGTGTTGGAATTGTTGGCCGCCAGCAGATTCAGACTGGAGCCCCACTGAAATGCAAACATGTGTAGAGATATTTATCAACAAACCACAAGATAAGCGAGTGTTTCAACAGTACCTGCAGTTGAATGACATTCCCTTCTATTTCCGTGGGTGTCTGTAGTTTCCACTGGGCTTTTGTGTCAATTCTGCTGCTTTCCGCATGCAGTGCCATCTTCCACATGGCAATCCGACCGTGACTGGTGCCAGCAGCTAGCATTTCTAGGGAAGTATTATAGTAAACATGGTAAGTTTGTACTCTTACGATGTCAAACATCAAGATCAATAGTTAAAGTACCTTTCCCTAAACAGTAGGAAACACAGTTGACCATCTCGCCGCGCTCAAAGCCCGAAGTCTCATCAAGAGACAAGGTGTAGTTCTCATTTCGCTCCAGATCCCAAAGCCTAAGAAATAAAATTAAAAATTAAACTCAGGAAAGAAGGTAAATGGCCTCCAATTGGATGATTTCACGGTACTCGGTCATTTGGTCGCCGGCCTTTTGGTCACCCGGAAGGTTATTGATAATTACCATTTAAATCGTTGCTCAAATTCCCTAAATACAAACTGTGAATTATTATTTAGTCATACTTAATGCCCTATTAATTATTAGGCTAAAGAAAAGCTCAGAATTTCCCGTACTTGTATTGTGTTTTGTTGGAGAACTTTTTAAGACCTTGACTGACGTCCCTTCCTAAGGGGACAACTCATGTACATACAAACTCTTATACACTCACACGTCCGCTCAGTGAAACTGCTCAGGGCCATTGTTGGCTTTTATTGATGCGTAGACCGTGTTGTTTTACCTTGTTTTGTCGCCGGTCTTTTGGTCGCCCGTTGTTTGGGTCCGAGCGACCAAAAGACCGCGACCAAAAGTCTGGCGACCAAAAGACCGGCGACCAAAAGACCGGCGACCAAACGACCGCACACGGATGTCACGAGTGGACAGTCCACGGACCTGATTTGTTGCTCCCCCGTCGCTGTGACGACGAGACTATTCTGCGCCCAGACGACGTCGACGCCTTGTCCGCTTCTACTGCTCAGCTTCACCTTGAAAAGTGTTTTGTACCAAATAAGAATAGGTGAAATCAAATTATTTTAAGAGTCAGTTGAACTCACCTTTTGGAATTCCTGAGCCTCCCCCTCTGGTCCCACTGTGTACTGTGACAACATCATCGTCTCAGTAATCACAGTCAGTAATGCTTTGGTCTCCGCATAGAACATTTTCTTGATAGCGCCATCCATACTGAGGAGCATGTCTGTTTTGCCATGCTCGTCTACACTGTGCACCTTGCCTGTAAAACCGAAAGGCTTCAGCTCAATGGTTCTCAAAAAGGGGTCCAAGGAACTCTGGAGTGTAGCTTGGGGTTAATAGAATACTTTGTAGGAAATCATCACGTCGTAACATTTTTAAAAAGTCAATACAGTGGTACCTCGTGGTACGACATGCTCGACGCCGAACAGCCCCCCCCTCCGCCTCCGTGTGTGTCGTTGTCTCTCCCCTACGCGAAATGTGTCTAATTTTACATCTATTAAACACATTTTATTACTATTAAACCACTCGTTATTAATTACTTTGTCAATATATGGCGAATTAGAAGAAATAAAACATTTTTTCCAATCCAATATCCTGTTTTTGGTGTTTTTTTCAGAGGGTTGGAACGAATTAATTTGCTTTCAATTCATTTCAATGGGAAACATTCGCCCGAGTTACGAAAAGCTCGACATACGATCTCAGTCTCGGAACGGATTACGATCGTATGTCGAGGTACCACTGTACTTGCGTCTGGAGACTAGCGTACTTTCACTTATATAGCAAACCATTTACTTCTTTAATAAAAAATAGCCTTGTTCTTACCATCGGCTGTGCTGACGTAAAATGCAAGGCCTTCTTGTGGCCCCATCTTGAGTGGCGCCCCCTTCCAGCTGAACATGTCCAAAGCATTCTCATCTCCACTCACTGACGCACGGGCCAGCATATTAACGTCACTGTAAAATAAAACGAAAAATGACCACATAAAATCATAAAATGAGAAAATTTTCTTTTCATTCATACTGTTTACTCACTCTCCAGGTGATGCAGGTTTGAATATGCAGTAAGTGATGGGGGAGTTGTATGTATGCTTAACTAGGTAGTATCCTTGAAGTCTCCCTCTGGCGTCCACCTTCCAAACAGCTAAAGCGCCACTCTGTTGTGAAATAAAACTGTTTTTATTAGGCATTTTCAAACTCCTTAACTGTCATTGACACTCACCCGATCTCCGGTGACCAAACGGCTTCCCGAGCTACTCCACTCCAGCAGTGTGACGTGTACCGTGTGCGTGCTTGGCAGAGCATTTTGATCCCCAGAAGAGTGTGACAGAAGCAACACCTCACCATTCTCCCACCCCAGAGCTAATACAGGCTTTATAGGATGCCAACAAAGCACCGTGGCCCGGTGGGCACGCTCCACGCGGCAATTCTCCACATTCTCTCCCTGCATTTTAGTAGGAATTTGATTAGAAGTCAAGATAATAAAACATTCTCTTAAGTATCCTCCTGCTAACCTGCTGCAAGTAGATGTTTACATTTCCCCCAGTGGTGGAATTTCGTGAAGCAACAGCCAGTAATGACAGAACTGGGTGCCACTTCAACTGAGAGGGCTCCTTGCAATTCTCAGGAGTCTCGACACGGTGGTCAAAATACACTGCCATGTCTTCTGTGTACCTAAATGTATGGGAAAAAGGGACTGATTATCAACATTAAAAGTGGGATTTTTTTCCACAAAATTTCTGTTGCTGCTTCTAAAACCGTGGAAAATTGGATATTGTTTTAAATTACAATTGCAGAATAACACAAGCAGCCAGGAGACCAGGGCTCTTAAAAACAAGAAAGTCACAGCCAATAATCAAGGTCTCAATCATTTTTAGTTTCAAGCTAATTTTGAATAATCATTTTTTGACTTAATGGATTGACATAACGACCCGCAGACTTTGCATTGAATTGAATGCTTATAGTCATTATCAAGTATAATGAGATTTAAAGCTTCAAAACGAAGTGCATACATAACAACAGACAAACAAGCAGACAAATAAATAATTAATAAATATTTACTAAATAAATAAGTAGTCAACAACATAGATAAGTAGGGAAGTGCACAAATAACAACAAACAAACAGATAGTCAATAAACAATAAATAAATCAACAATCAATAAATAAGTCATCGTCAACATAATGAATCGATGCCTAACGGTATTTATGCAAATTTCATAATCATCGATACACGATCGCAATATTGCGATCGTGTATCAATTATATTGCACATTTAAAATCTAAAACCACTCTCTCCGTATAAAAACTTTATACAAAAAGAGATCATCTGAAATCAAAAGTAAACCCCAAAAATGTTCAATTGCATAGTTGCTGAACAACTAAAGATGTTTTAACCGGATTTTCTGCACATCGTGTCATTTGGACAAGCATTTCAAGAGTTGTCAACTCAGTGATCAGTCCGCTAAATACGACTCCTGTAAGTGTTTTGCACAGATGAGCAACAAACGTACCGTCAAAAGCGTTTCTCCTCCTCGACGGTGTTTCCAAGTGGACTTTGATCGTTTTTTTAGGAGGTCTACATCGAGAAAGCTAGCGTAACAAGTCCTCTCCCGGTGGCATCCATTTTGGATTTCCTCACTAGGCTATCCTCGCTAGGATACATTATCTAAACATAATCTAAGCCCTCACTGGCTTCTTTTTTTAAAAAAAATAGGTGAAGAGAACGTCAAATTACTTTTGAAAGATTTGCCCTGGCCCTTTAAATATCTTCGGTTAAATTTCCAGTCGATCTTGAAGAATTGTTTTCGCCTGTTTTGCGACGACTGCGTCTCTGACAGTTGCCCCTGACAACACGCTCGGGGAGTTACGGAAATTACCGAACATGGCCGAAGTGTGACGTTCGGAGACTTTCTGCGTTAATTTATTGACAGGACATTCTAAATGCCTAGATTACATATCTACACAATGTGTAAGGTTTTATTAAAAATAAAAATAGCACGCAAAAATATTTTTCTTGGTCAGTGCAATTTTATCAGGCTAAAATTTGAAGTGTGGCTGAAAAAAGACAGAAAACAATGAGTATTAAGGCATCTTGTAATCTCACATTTGTAATGTCAAAATATGTATCTCAAAATTTGCAAATACAAAAGTTGTCATTTTTTTAACAAGAAAGCAAATACATTTTTTTGGTCAGTGCAACCCTATTGTTCTTAATACTACTACATAAAAATTAACATTTGAACTTGTGTACCAATTCTAAAATTTGAAGTTTGAAGTTTTCAGGACAGAAGTCGACAAACATAAAAATAACTTTGACTCCGTGTGTCCTTAAAGTGTTGACAATTGTCCCTGAGACAACAAGAGGAAAGTCTGCGACGTCAGCGATCACAGCTCGTCGTGCTCCCTGTCCTCATCCACCTTCAGCTTGAGCTCCTCGGCCGTGATGCGGCCATTTTTGTCGCGGTCCTGGTTGGCGAACATGTCGACGATCACCTGATCGGCGGCCGCCCCGGGCTTCAGCCGACCTTTGCCTTGTGATACCTGCAGCTTGATAAAGTCTGCAAACTGAAAAAACCCAAATAAAGAATATTAATAAAAACTCCAAAAAGTCATGTCGTCGATTTTGTCACCTCTTCTTGGGGCACGACGCCGTCCTTGTTTACGTCCATGGCCTGGAAGAGGTCCTCGGGGGTGTCGTGAAGCCACACGAACAGGTAACCCGGTGGCACGCCTTTCTGCACGCGCACCATCTCGATGTCGAACATAAGCACGGCGCTGCCAGGCACTCCTAGGGCTGAAAATCATGACATAATTATGTTCTTACTAAGTATTTGCTGTGGTATTTAGGAAAATATAACAAAAAAAATAACAGCAGCAGGCATCAAATCCATTTTGACTGGATTAGACGTCCATCGCCGTCAATGGCAGCCAATGAGTGAAGCTTGCCTCCTTTTTCTCCGTGGCCCAAATGAGGGGGCACGGTGACTATACGCTTCTCTCCCTCGCACATGCCTCGCAAGGCCTGTTCCAGCCCGTCGATCACCTTGTCTGAGCCCAAGACGGCGTCTTGGAGGTTTTCATTATCGTGTCTGTGAAAAGTGATAGGAATTAATTTAACTTGATTTATTTGGTCATCTATGTGGCGTGACTCACGAAGAGAAAAGGCGTGTGCCGTCCACTAAGGTGCAGTTGTAGTGGTAGTGGACCAGGTCGTCCACCTCGGTGGTCTGGTTGCACTCCGTGGGTTTGTGGAGGACCTGCACGTTCACTTTGTCGCTCGGGTTGTGAAAGTCAATGACATGGATGTCAAAGACCAGCACGGCGGACGGTGGGATCACGTCACCTGTAAAAAAAGGGGAACAATAAACTCGAGCTGGCTAAGCTATCAAAGTTAAATGTTTACGATCACAATTTTTGAACGTGAAACGTACCCGCTCCGCCTTCTCCATAGGCCAGATGCGGGGGGATGATAGCCCTCCTCCGCTCCCCCATGCAGACCCCCAACAGGGCTTGGTCCATACCTGCGATCACGTAACCCATTCCAATGTACGTGTTGTATGTGCTGTTCCTCTGGTAGCTGCATGCACGTTAAAAAAAAATCAACAGGAAGAAAATGGAGTCACGAACTTAGTCATGATACTTTTTGGCACTAGGGCTTCTATTGCCGTCAATGGCAGTGAATGACTTCAAATTTGCAACTTGGCTGACCTGGTGTCGAAGGTGACGCCGTTCAGGAAAGTTCCATTGTAGTGGTAGCGGATGTAATCCCCAGACACGGACCGGCGATCGCACGACTCCGGCACTGTCTGCTCCTCCACGGTGATGTTGTCTTTGGGATTGTGGATGTCCACCAACAGGATGTCAAAGACTAGAGTGGCGTGGGGAGGGATCTCCACTCCTAGTGGGTGACCAAAGAAATGAAGCAGAAGGAATTCATGACTGGAATTTAACATCTACCTGACAAAATTCAGTGCCTTTTTAATGGACTTTACCATTTTAAAATGTAAAAACTGCATGAATAATAGAAAATAAATATATCCAAATAATAACAGTGATATTAGTTTGAATGTAGTATTGTCATGATACTAAAACTTTCAACCTGATATTGATAGTCATTTCCCTTAGACAACAAATATCTGGGGACCTTAGTACAAAAACAAATAATGGACAAAACAAATGCCACCAATTAAAACAAACAAACAAACAAAGCAGAGGCAACTAAATCGGGTCAATACCGATACTTTTGCAAACAAATATAATCTCTGTCTTCCATATTGATACTCTGAACAATAAACAATAACGTGAACAGCCTTTTTTTATTCTAATTTTAAAATATGTTCATTTATTTCATACATATGGAATACTAATCCAATGACATCATGACTGATTTACCATGAATCAACCTTTAGAAGTTTCCCAACACATATTACAGGAAACAACTCGTAAGGTTGTTCACAATGTATTGTTTTATTTAATAAACAAAACGCTCTCTTATGATAATTTCAACACCTTTCTAAAATAACGCACTATTCCATGTATACATACTGTATTTCGCATAAACTTGATGAATGAACAATACAGTCCCGGATCTTGATTTACCTGCGCCTTTTTCTCCATAGCCTTTGAAAGGCGGGATGACGATATGGCGGATCTCGCCCACGCACATGCCAAGCAAGCCCTCATCCATGCCTTTGACCAACCATCCCTCACCAACCAAGGAGTCGCGGGTCTGCTTTCGCACGTAGCTGCGTGGGGCTCATAAGGGCCAAAAAGTCAAACACAGAACAGACAACACCCCTGTGTGACAGAGTACAGACAGCAGAAACAAAAGAGTCATTTGGACCGGAAAGGAAACGCCATTCCCCAGTCAAGCCGAGGGCGTCGTGCCAGCCCTCAACCTCAAATCCGCCCGTTCGGGCCCGACTTCACCTGGAGTCGAAGGTGGTGCCGTCCAGCAGAGTGCCGTTGTAGTGGTAGCGCACAAAGTCGCTGCGCATCACTGAGCGCTTGCAGTCTTTGGGGGTGCTGATGGTTTTGGTCACCACTAGGTCGCCTTTGTTCCACAAATCCAACAGAAGAACGTGGAAGACTAACGTCGTGTCTGGAGGGATCATGTCGCCTGCCATCAAGGGAGAAAATCTATTTTTAAAGCTACTGTAGTACTTTGGCTGCCATTACCAGGACTAGATGTCCAATCCATTTTGCCTGGGAGGGATGGCGGCAAAGAGTCACATTGAAAGATGTGAACTCTCAATCAATATTACAGGTTTAAATGAAATTGAACTTCTATCCTTATCAATGGCGAATATTTAAACACAATAATATGTAATAAAAAAAAGGTAATAAATCACAATCATTAAAATAATGGTGGCCAAAAAATTGTTTATGGGGGAAAAAATAAAAAAAATAGGAAATAATCTTTGTGGAATATTTCCTGGTTAATTTCTTGATTCCAACATACTCTTTCACCTCTTAAACAAAAAAAACTTTACATCTGTATCCAAAATACAAAATAATTATAAATCTACTGAGTAGAGCCTGATAAAATAACTCAAGAATTTGAAAATTCCTGCAATAAATAAACTTTTCTTGTCCATCATACCATCTCTTCTTTCATTCATTTGCAAAAAAAAACGTGTTTTTGTGGTAACTTTTGGTTCTTACCTGCTCCGGTACTACCATAGGCCAGATGTGGGGGTACAGTGATAGTCCTATGCTCGTTGACGCACATCCCCAAAAGGCCTTTCTCAATCCCTGCGATCAGACGACCCTCCCCGAGGAGGCCCACCTTGGCTGCCCCTCGCTGGTAACTGAAAAGGAAAGAAAAAAATGCAAACATCCTACGTGTCAAGTCTTTGCAAAGAGAAACCTGCAGCACCGGCGCCCTCTAGCGTACAAAGTTATAGTCAAGACAAACTTACTATTCGCGATCAAATCAAATCATCTACTCGTAGGCCTAAATAAGGCGGATCTCACCTGGAATCGAACGTTTTTCCTTCAAGAAAAGTGGCGTTGTAGTGATACCGGACCTGATCTCCGTCTTGGGCTTGCCGCGTACAAGTTGCGGGGATAAAGTGTCTGTCCACGACTACATCTCCGAGTGGGTTTGGGTTGCAGCCCACCGAGCACACCAACACGAAAACGATGCAATAGGAAAACATGGTCCTTAAAAAAAACAAAGCTGAAAAATCAAAACAGGGAGAATAACTTTTTTTTAGGATTTAAAAGTGGGCTGCAGACGTGGACGACCTTTAGAGGACTGTCTGAAGCCTGCAGGCAGCCTTTTTGGTGGGAGGAATGTCGGATTTAGGGGTGTGGGTAAAGCCAATTTAGTCAAGGCGACGATAAAGAAGGAAGAAACACGCTTCTGGTTAATAAAAATAAAACATCCGGCGTCAAAATAAAGTTCTAGAAAATGTAAAGAACTTATTGACTGCCATTAACACCTATAGCCGTCCAATTCATTTGAACAGGGGGGTTTAAAAAACGAATAGTTATTTGCTGCCATCCCTCCAAGTTGAAACATATTGGACAGCTAAAAAAGACAAATATTTAAAGACACTTGAGAAGGATGAGCTAAGGATGATACATAAAAGAATGAAAAAAATACCTATTTCAGGGTACACAAAACTCATTTTGACCATAAATAGTTCCATTTATTCATTTGCATAGTTCTCTTACACAGAAGTAAAATGACAATAATACCGCATTTTATTTTTTGAAACCAAGAACTAGCAAGCAATGATTTTCCCTTTTTTAATTAGGTGGCAAATATATCACGCTTCTCTAAATCATTGCTGTTATAATACGATGCCATAAAATCAACCAAAAGAGTTGGAGGGTGGCGGTTAGTTTGAACAGAGAAAGAAGCAAAAAAGTACAAATACTCTAAAAAATATATAGAGATTAAAGGTTAAAGGTCATCATAAAATCCAATGGAAAAACTAAGTTTAAAAATACCTGAGAAATCAACTAATGTCACATAATCAGGTGTACATACTTCTATGAAAAGCCTTGTGAAATCTGGGCCTGCTCTATATGCACTTTGTGAATATTTCCACTTCTTTAGGACAGACTCATACACATCTGCCCTTACAAAACCTTTATTGGATGACAAAAGCTTCTTAAAAACTACCAATTAATATATTTTTTAAATATTTAAGAGGTCAAAGAAATTACATATATATATACTATATATTCTTTTAAGGAAAAGAATCTATGCAATATGGAATGTTCTAAACGTGTCTTTTTGTAAGGGAGGATTTAAACATGCAGTTGGAAAATGCACCTTGTGAAAGTAACAAAAAAAGGGCAAACAAGAAAAAACAATATTAGATGAACACCCACTTCTAAACATTTTTTTTCAATTTGTGATTGTACGTTATATGGATTACAGAGTGACGACTGCAGATACAGATGATCCACACCCAAAGATACATTCGGCATGGATGCAAATGTACGTATAAGAGCAGGTCGCTTCTTGCAGATATTTATATTGCCATTAAATGTGCATGGGCGCAGCAATTGTGCCATGTCCCTTATGCCAGTGACATCATCTCTTGAAAGATGGGAAGGAAGAAGAAAAAAGTACCACAGGGGAAACGATTTTGACAGAACAGGGCTTCCACAGCACAAATTGGTTGTGAATGAGGATCAAACGCCAGAAGATCTGAAGAAATGAAGAAGAGAGAGAGAAAGAGTGGAAGGAGAGAAGAGGAAAGAGGATAATGAAAACTGGAAAAATTGTACTTTATTATCAATGTTTCTCTCATGCAAAAATGGCGGTCGTGTGAGGTTCACGTGACATTTTAGGACTCAAATGCAGGGTCGTACCTTCCTCTCCTAATGTTTCTGGAACCGCGATGAGGAAAGAAACAGGGTGGGGGACACAAAGAAGACAACGTCAAGATTTTTTTTAGATCATTTTAAAGCCTTTCCTCCATTATTCACCCCCCAAAAATCCCTGCTTTTCTCCCCTTTCTGAAAAAAACATTATACATGTGTTAAGATTACAACAAATGAAGACATACTTACTTGAATCCCCATCCAGTCCCGCCCAGGACGATGGCCCCCAGCAAAATGGCCCCAGCCACTGAGCCTATGATAATATTCGTACCACTCGGACCTGCACAATTGGGCAATACACACTACTATTACACATTCTGTCAGCACCTTCCAGTCTAAATGAACTGGACATATATAACCATCATTGACAGCCTATTATTGTCTTAAAAAAGTTACCTTTATACTTTTCCGGGCCTTCAGGTGGTGTGGGAATTGGAATGGGGTCAAACACGCTGCAGTCCTTTCCGGTGTAGTCCCGGTCACAGATGCATTTAACCTCATTGCTGCAAGTCTGGGAGTTCAAAGGTGAAATATAGTCATATTTAGGCATCGAATAGGACAAAGAAAAATCTTAGAAATGAGGGTGCGTCGCACTCACGCCATGATGGGAGCAGATGCGCGAAATGGGCGAGCCGGGACACATGGTGAGGTTGAAGGTGTTGACTGGGAGGCAGCGACGTTCCAAACACATCATGTTGGGCCCGCAAGGTGTTCCGTCTTCCACGTAGCCCAGGTCTGAGCCATCATCCAAAACCGCATGACCACCCCTTTTTTTAAAGAAAAAAGGAAATAAATACCTTTTAATTTTCATTTTAACTTCTAGTTTGTAGTAATAATCTGCGAAATGACACACCACTATTACAGATCCTTCTGCAAATCATGCAACAGTACTTAAAATGATAAAAATATATTGTATAAGTGTCAAGAATTTGGGAAAATCCTTTTTTGGGTGATAAAAAGTAATAACTGTATTCGTGTATTTCACCAAAATGAAATTCAGCCACTGTACAGTATGTCTGGTCAAATAATTATGCATTTACTATACGTATATTTTAATTAAGCTCCATTGTCGATTTTTCATTTTACTTTTAAGTTGAATTTACAAGAAATAAGAGTTATAAGTGGCATCACAACATCTGCCTGGCAACAAAACCAGGAAATAAGATCCTGTTTTTAGATTAAAAATGGATTCCTTCTCAATAGAAAGTACCCATATATCTGACCATTATGCTCACCTGCAGTCCAAGTATCTATTTTGATGATGAATAGTCAAACCCGTGAGTTTGCCTTGTAATTCGCCAAAGCTGGGCTTTTCGGTCACGTTGGTGCAAAGCAGCAGACCGCACAGAACGTCCCTGAATAAAGCAACAACAACAAAAGTCACAGATAAACTGAAAGAAAAGGACAGTTCTTCACATTTCCCACATTTTGTCATCTTACAGAGCAAAAAAACGATTAAATAGAAAACGCTCACTCACTGCTTGTTGCAATGCATCCATCCCTGACCGCCAGGCTCGGGCCCGCAGTTCCCTTTCTCCGTGCCCTCGGAATTGAGCTTTTCGTAGCAGAACCTGTCAGCGGCGTCTAAAGGAAAAAAAGGGCGTTATGAAAAAGGGCTCCTGAGTGTCATGGAATTCCTGTAAAATCCTTACTGAAGCCCCATAAGCTCCTGCACTGGCGGTCTCTAGTCTTACAGCGACCGCCATAGCAGCGACCCTAAGGAGTCAGAGGTCAAGGGTCAAACTGGAGAGAAGCGGTGGATTGAAGGGAGGCGTGTGCGGTCGTTTGGTCGCCCGGACCCAAACAACGGGCGACCAAAAGACCGGCGACAAAACAAGGTAAAACAACACGGTCTACGCATCAATAAAAGCCAACAATGGCCCTGAGCAGTTTCACTGAGCGGACGTGTGAGTGTATAAGAGTTTGTATGTACATGAGTTGTCCCCTTAGGAAGGGACGTCAGTCAGGGTCTTAACAAGTTCTCCAACAAAACACAATAAAAGTACGGGAAATTTGGAGCTTTTCTTTAGCCTAATAATTACAAGGGCATTAAGTATGACGACATAATAATTCACAGTTTGTATTTAGGGAATTTGAGCAACGATTTAAATGGTAATTATCAATAACCTTCCGGGCGACCAAACGACCAAGTATCGAAGGGAGGGGGGCCTTACCTGGCCGGTCTCGCAGGTGTAGCCATCCAGTTTATGCACATTGTGAGGACACTGCAATACAGAATGAATTTAAAAGGGAAAAAATGCCCATTATTCATTCACTGTTTAGTATAGATTGGGGTCAATGTCTAATCCATTTTGACCGGGAGGGGTGGCAGCAATCACTCGTTGTCATTACCTGGCTGGAGTCGCCCGAGCAAGATTCAGGGATATCACAGTCGTTAACAGCCTCACGACACGTGGCGCCTCTCAGCTCGTACTGTGGATAAAAATAAATAAATAATTGACAATGACCTAAAACTACGTTCACGCAAGCGACTCACCTTGCAGTCCCTGCAGCAAAGGCCGTTGCTGCACATTGCATTGTGGGTAAGCGTGCACTTCTTGCAACAGTCGCCGCCGCTGCGGGTGCAGTCCTATCAGGGTCGGAGAGGGAACTTTACCATTGGTTTGTGGCCAAATCTGTCCAATGGATGAGTAGTTACCACGAGTGTGCCGCAGTCGCATTCCTCTCCCGTTTCCACGTATCCGTTGCCGCACTCTGGCGCGTCCAGAAGCTACAACATTTAAATTTGCCAGGACAGATTTTTTTTCAGGGGTAATAAATCTCAATGGTTTATTCTGGTGGTTCTTTTGGCATGTTAATGTCATGTCGAGTATAAAAGTGCTGTTTTAGCCTTACATTGTTGATGCCTTTATTTAATCTTGATAGGATAATTACACGTAATGTGAAATTCTTAATGAAGATATGAATATCAAGGTAAACCGTGGAATTTGTCACTTAAAGTGATGAAATGATACATTCATCATTTTAGAATGGGAAATTTAGATTGTGTTAATGTGAAAATAGTCACATTTTAAAAAATGACAGTTTAATACGTATATCAAATCTATTTCTTTTTTTGTTAAAACATGAAAATGTATACACATTTCATTCATTCATCTACCGCGCATCCTGGTAAAGGTTGCGGGGGTTGCTGGAGCTTATCCCAGAGGACTTTATATAATATTATATTTTTAATATCACACATAACTGAAGCTGCAGTAAAAAAAAATACAATGTGGCACCTCTGTCATCTTGCGGTCAAAATCACTTGACATTGCAATGATATTGTCCTCATCTCCAGGATTGGAATGTAATTGGATCAGATTCTTTTTTTAACAAAGGTCTCCTTTACCTTAGTGGGTTTGTTGAACAAGCAGCTGCCACCACCTTGCAACAGAAAGCGAAGATATTCATCGATACTGCAGCGAGAGAACTTCCTAGGCATATAGTAGCTGAAAAATAAAATCACTGTTAAAATTGCTCACTATATGAACAAAATAATGCTTATTTTTTTGTACTTACCCAGTATCTTCCATGATACACCCCAACCACGGGTCTGGACACATGCAGCCTGCTGTCATTAAAATTTACAAATGAATATAACATTGAGGAACCCCATTTTTTCGTATAATGTGTGATAACTGTTTTTTTTTTTCAACTAAATTTTGAGTGCTGAATTAAAGACTGATCTCACTTTGTTTTGTTAGGGTTTGGGTGTACTTCTAGTAAACTAAAATACTGCACTTAACATATATATTTTATTCAAATATTGACATGCAATGAAAAAACATGTATGATTGCAATTTTTATGTAACACGATTATGCTTTTACAAAAGAATTTGGTTTAGTAATTATATTTGAGTGCATGTAGTAACACGTAATTAACTTGTCAAAAAAAAAACTTGGCTACAATGTTTTTTTGTTTTGTTTTGTGCTACTGTATAATCATGCTACCATTTGGACAAAAAATACATCTAAAATGATTTAGCTTACCTGCGGCAGGTCGGTCCTTTTTCCGCAACATTCCGATGTTCTGGCCCAGGGTTTGGCACAAAGTGATGGCCACGGAGCCCACTGCACCATACTAAACACGGGAAACAACTTAGCTGAGGAACGAGTGTGAAAAAAGTTCTGGCTGGTGAGGGTCCCTCACCTCGTTGATTCCGCCACCCCTGGTGAGCGAGCAGACGCCACCGACGTAGGCGGCCTCGCTGCGGCTGCTCAAGAACGTCCTCCCGCTGCGAAGAGACATAGGGAGACATTATTGAGGGGGGGAAGTGGGTTAGGGAGGAGGTGACGGGGGGTAGCGAACCCACGAGAGGAGGTGGACGGCGTCGCAGCGTTCGCGGATGCTCTCCTTCCGGTATTTCATGAAATCGCGCAGGGTGAGCAAGGCGTCGTCACCCACCGCGACGCGGTTGTCCACTGACCAGGTTTCTATGGCGACCAGGACAATGCGCGTGTTGAGCTGCTCCTTGAAGATCTGGGAGTCATTATGGCCTGTCGTTATTTACGTTAGTTCTTTTGTTTTCAGCTCAAAGCAAAGAAATTCGGCTGTCAAGGAAGTAGTATGTTAAAGTGAGATGATGTTAGAGATTGTTTTTGTTATGTTTTTTTCCCCTGTGTGTGACCTGTACATGTGATTGCCCAATGAGTTCACCTGTCGTCTACCCGCCCCTGGTTTATATACCTCTCGTGATTCAGTTTTTTTCTGATAGTCTCATTAACCCATGTCTGTCTATTTAAACCCCGTGTGTTTGTCGGGTCACACGGGGGGAAACAAAATCATAACAAAACCAATCCCTAACAGATGAGGCCTTTTTCTTGGGCAATCTTGTGACATTGATTGGTGATGACATATTTCCAAATATTTTTGGGCTACTAATACCCATTTTGGCTGGGAGGCTTAAAATGGATGGGATCTGAAACAGTCGATACAATTTTTACTACTCAATAATAATTTTGTGCTTTATGCAAAGAACATTAAAAATGTTAGGGATATTAAATGTTTGACATTTGGTGTCGTTTTTGAAACAATTATGCAAAACAACTCACCGCGTCTGCCATGTTGACCACAGCTTTGGCAAAGTTCTTCGCCTTAGAGGTCATCCGACGCTGTTGGACAAACTAGAGAAAGGAAAAAATGCATTCAAGGTACTGGACAATGTATTTGAATTTTGTTTTTGAAAGAAAAAGGAGTCATTTTCTTTGGAGAATCTTTACATCTCACCAGTTCATGGTCATTTACAACCATCAGTTCAATGTATTTGGTCTCAGTCTGCACTGTCCGATGACCCCGACGCACCTGCAAAGAAAAAGACACGCTATAAATTGTTTAGATGACTACATGTGTGAAATTTGTATTTGCTGCTCTGCCCTCAAAAGGAATTCTGGATATGACTGATAAGCCATAGATATTAATGACTAACTGACGTGTCTTTTTGATCGCCTCAAGATGGTCTCCTTCGCCGCAAATGCAGACCAGTCGTCTCCGTGCCGCCTCGTCTCATCTCCTCTGCTGCCCGTCTGCCTTGCGGGCCTGCTAGCGTTCAAGCTGCATGCTGGGAAATACAAACGAGACGGCGGGAGACAATGAAAAGAGAGAGGGCTTAGTCATCAGTCGTGTATTTTTGGTGCTCGTCTATGAGAGAAATCAATAGTCCAACGACTATGGAAAAGATAAATGAAGGGGGATTGAAAGGATGGAAATATGAGGACATTTCCGGATGAGGTAGAAACTGAAGACCGGACGTGTCATTGCAGCGTAGAAAATACTGTAAAATGGAAATTCATAAAGAAGTATAATTATTGATAAATTGTTACTTATTGTCTGCCGTTTACGAACAATGGCTGCTGAGCAATCCAAGTCTAAATGGATTGGACGTCTATTGTTGTCATTGGCAGTAAATGTGTTAAGAACATGTTAATTCAGTGGATTTTTTTTTTTTTTTACAATCGGAATAGGCATTGTTTTCCTACCTGGACACCGAGGCGAGAGTATATCGACGATCGGCATGCGATACACAACATGGTCCACCTGCTCAGCAAAATACAACATAAGAAAAACTATAAAATTCAGTCTGAAGGCTCTTATAAAGGAGTCTTTCAAAAGCTTTTTTTTCTGTGAGGGGAGCTCAGCTAATACATAATTAATCAATCAATCACTCAGCAGGCGGTCATAATGGCACATAATACTTGCAACACAGGAGCTAAGGATGAATACTTTATGAAAATCTGACATATAAAGCCAAGGACACAACTAATAGGTTGGGGCTGATTGCGAAGAAGGGCTGCTATTGATCTGTCTTCCTCGTCTGGGTAATTGAGCTTCGTTACTAATGGAAAATGAGCTCTTCAACCCTCTCCTGCTATTTTCCTTCACTTTTCACACGGGTATTTTGCCAAAGTACTGGAAATTTCTTTAAAAATCCACACCTGCATTTCCAATTCTAAGGGTTTGGGAAAAACTTTGAATTAAGACTCACTTCGGCGCTATCCATAGGTTCGATCCCGTATGA
This sequence comes from Stigmatopora argus, assembly GCF_051989625.1. Classification (NCBI taxonomy): domain Eukaryota; kingdom Metazoa; phylum Chordata; class Actinopteri; order Syngnathiformes; family Syngnathidae; genus Stigmatopora; species Stigmatopora argus. Next base: position 9,363,219 of record NC_135404.1, on the reverse strand, counting down.
GACGTTGCCATCGGAGAACATTCCCCTGGAATAACGGAAAAAGTTGTTATGATGTCCCCTTCAAGTGATAATTTTGTGTATTATTTTGTTGCTTATGTGCTGAGGCAAGGGTAACAAAAAGTCATTTACATTCCGAGCCATGTTGTAGCTAAGCTTTTATTCGGCAGGGCTATTATGTCTGCAATAATTAATAACTAATGTATTGATGGTTTTTCTAATAGTCGACATTAATATTAAACTTTATCCATATCCTCTTTTTTAGTCTCTTACTAGGATATTCTTCTTGTGTTTTGTAATTCATTTACATTTTTGGGGGGAAAACAAAAAAACATTAGATCTCTCTTTTTAATCTTTTCTAGTTTTATTTAACCCTAGAATGGTAACCCTCTTTTTCAGGGATCACTTTTCACCCTTCTGAAATAGAGGGTTACCATGGTTATTGGGGGGAAAATGGGTCCTAAGCAAGACGGTGCAATGAAGGGTACCCATTTTTGCCCCAGTAACCATGGTAACCCTCTATTTCAGAAGCGTGAAAGGTAACCCCTGAAATAGAGGGTTACCATTGTAGAGTTAAGGAATTAAAGGAAAAACAGTAGATATTTGGGTTTTTTTAATTCACATTTTTACAATGAGAAATAAATTGTGAAAGAGTAAAAAGGTATAGATGGGGAAAACCCTAAATAATCATTTTTTCATCTTTATAGGTATATAAAAATGTATTTGCCAAATAAAGAAAAATAAATGACGGTGTTCTCACCAAAGACCGTGGCAGGTGGACACAGCCACCCAAGATTGTGGGATCCCTCGCACACGTCCGTGGTAGTAACAATGCTCTCCTCCCTATAAACAAACAAACAAACAAACAAACAACAGTCACTGAGCTAAACAGAGTCTCTACTTTTCTTTTTAACTGAAATCAGCAAGAAAAAGGTCAACAAAACACTTAACGCAAATCATTTCTCATTCAAATTCCACACCAGTTCTGTTGATCGAAGCCCAAAAATATTTTCATCACCCAAATTGCAAATGGGGGGTGAGCTGAAGCACTTAGCCAAGAAGAGCTAATAAATAAAGTGGTGGGATTACATGGCCTAAAAGGCGGCCGTCCAATTGCCTGACACAGCATTCCTCACTGAACGTGAAGGAGGCGATGCATGTACTTCATATAATGGACACTGGCAAGGGTAGAAATACATTACATTGTGATGCACAGTAAGCTCTCATAAATCTGTCAGAACACATTGTCAGCGGAGAGGACATTTATTAGAAGTTAATGAGGAAAAGCTGGAGAGTAGTAAATGGATGGATGGCTTGTGTATATAAACTGTACACAGTCCAAGGAGCAAAAAAATCAGGTATACATGCTATGTCCTTCATTGTTTTCATATATTAAAGGGTATTCCACCTGCCTTTACCACATTTAAGGAAGTGGTTTCCATTATCCCATGACAGTGTATCAATTCTAATTCAATTCCCTGGACTTGTGTGTCAATGGGAAAGCGAGGGCTTGAAAAGTGGAAGTCGCTGGCGATCAATAAAGAAAAAGCGGGGAAGCAAACCCAAGAGGAATTCTATTGGCAGGTCGGTTAAGCAGAGGTAAATCATGGGGTGATGGCAGGAAAGACAAAAGCTGTCTTACTTAATGTTCCTGGAAATGTCAGTGAGTTTGCGTGTTGTTGTGTTGTATACTGTGGTATTCATTTATGAAATGTGAGCTGGCAAAAATACATGCAATATAGCACAATTTTAAATTTTAGTCATGGTAGAATTTTTTAAAGAGACTATCCAGGTCAGTGAATTTAAGGCCTAAAGAAAACCCTGTTCAAAAAAAATAAATCAATTTTGTTTTGATTTATCTCACTCACAGGGGGTGCCGGAGCCTATCTCAGCTGACTTTGGGGAGAAGTCAGACTACACCCTAGACCAGGAGTGTCAGACTAACGGGCTGCGTTAACGTCAACTCGATTTCATGTGGGCCGGACCATTTTAGATATAATATTTAGATTTTTTTATATAAATGGATTAAAAGAACTGGATTAAAAGCCCTGAATATTCAGTTTTTATAGATCTAAATCAATGTTTATTTTAGCTTTTTCTTAATATATTTTTAGATTTTACAAAATGATTTTTGAACTAAAAAGACAGAAAAAAATATTCAAAAATTACAATTATTGATTTAAAAGGGGGAAAATCAGGAAATTTAATATACATCTATACTCTTCATTATAATTTGATCCTAAAACAGAAAGTCGGCACTCATGATTTACTTTCCCGGGCCACACAACATGATGCGGCGGGCCAGATTTGGCCCCCGGGCCGCCACTTTGACACATGTGCCCTAGACTAACCGCCAGTCAGCCGTAGGGCACGCAGAGAGACAGACGACCATTTCGACACACAATCATACCGCCACAAGCACGAATCGAGCTCAAGCACCGGAGTCAGTCGAGTGAACAACTACACCATCAGGCAGCTATTATTTATTATAAACGTCTTTTATCATTACACCAATTTCAACCGAAGCGCCGAGGTGCTGAAACATATGGTTTAGAAAAAAATAGTGCCCATTTGAATTCCCCTCACACAGCCACAAAGTACACCCACTGTTGCTTGCTGCTGCCGATTACCATGACAACCGTCCACGGATTGGTCAGGTGCACAGTGGCAGAGAAACACGAATGCAGAGATAATGAGATGACCGAGCTATTGTTTATCTCTGCTCTCTCATACAACTAAGAATAGGTTCGCTTGCATCTCCCAGTTCAAATAGATTGGACGTCTATCGCTGTCAATGCAGCCTCGGGATTAAAATCCTTTGTTACCTTGATTTGCGATGGTTGCCCATCCTCTTGGAAATGTCTCTCAATGTAGTCTGTCGACAGGAGATGACTGAAATTGAGAGAAAGATGAAAATACGAGTCGATGTCTCTTAATTTAACACACATTAATGTCAAATAGCATCAATACGTTACAATGACTGCACAACAAGGACACACTGCAGAATTTACTTACTGGTTAAGTTCCAGATCGAGGATAAATGAATGCCCAAAGGCCTCCACCAGGAAGCTGCTGTGGGCCAAATGGACGGACTGTTGGGAGTAGGATGGAAATGGGAAAGAGCAATTCTATTATAGTGCTTGTATCTCCTTGTATTGATCTCTAAATGTCAATGAAGTGATGGTTCTGACAGAGGACGGTCACAGTGTTGCACGTGCAAGGTGAGACACATGATAAGTTTTCATGTGCTGTGCCAGGAGAATTTTAAATGCACCCACCTTGGCCCCCGTCGAGGAATTTTGGACGCGGGTGTCCAGGTGGCTGTGGAGCACTTCATCCTGGGAGTGGATCTGCTGCAGGAGCCTCTTGGGCTGCACAATGTCTTTTATGGGGGGATGCCAGCCCTCCCTTAGACCTGCAAGTGTGTAGGATTTTTTTTAAAATAATACATTTTAATAAATGGAGAATTCAAACCTGTGGTGTGAAAAAAACCTGTCCACTTTGAGTTTGTTTTAACTCAGACTGTCATTGAGGACACCAGATGTCCAATCCTTTTTGGCTGGGAGGGTAAGCAGTAATTACTCAGGTTTCAAGGCATTTGCTGCCATTGATGGCGCTAGACGTCCAAACCAATCCATTAATCAATGGCGCGCAGTTAGTTAATGGTCATGACTTGGGAAAAGGAAACGTTAATAGGGGAAAAAACAATTGTTTTGTTTTCAATCCTTTCACCTCAAAATTACAAAAATGTTTTAAAAAGTCCAATAATAAGTGTCGTGCGTCAAATTGTAAAATCAAGGTGACAGGACTCTTATTGTGTCCTTGTCGTTTGGGATTTTACTTCATTATTAATAAGATAAATTTAGAATTGGGTAAAAGGACCACACGGCTTTCAATGAAATGATCCGGTTCGAAACTAATGCCAAATCGCCTAATAATTCCAATCCAAGGCAATTTAAAAATCACGCTCACCCGTCACGTAGCACCATAGGAAAATCGCGGCGAACAACAGGCATCTCACAGCCGGCATGGTGCTCACATAGTCCCGTTGGCGTCCGCCTGGAGAGCGAGCGAGCTGGAATCGGCAAGCTGGAGCGTAGCAGACGGAGAAAAAGCCAGAATGAACGCGGTCCCCCGTGACGCGGTCTCCAGTGGACACCGTTCGGAGCGCTTCTTAAATCCTTGCGCGTCGACGCTCAAGTGGAGTCCATGGAAGAAAATCCGAATGGTTATTGGTCTAGTTTTTACATACGTGGCGATTGGTGGCTTTTAGGAGGGGGGACGTGAGCAGAGGAAGTTACATGGATGGGACTGACGTGGGGTCGCGGCAGCCCTGGAATTTCCCTTTACCCCACTGAAAGCAGGAGAACGGTGTCTCTACACTGCGACCTCGCGGGGGGCGGTTTTGAGTATGCCCTGGTTCAATCTAGTGTCATTTGACGCGTACATGCTCACTTGATATTTCCTGTTTGTCGAATTACTCATTTATGTACCAAGCAGAGTATTTTACAAACTTTTATTTAAAACAAATAAAGAACGTAGCAATTCAGAACATTTAGGTCCCTTTGTTTATTGATTGCAACCTAGGTTTTTGAAGCATGACAACACTGGCAGGAATTTTGCAAATAACCAAAAAAAGTGTTATGTATACTCACTTTCAAAATATTAAATCAAATATACAGCTGTACCCTCCCCAAAACAAATTATTGTGGCACAAGCTGATCAATTATGCAATTAATGGATCATTTTTAAGTTGGGACACAATATTGAAAATAAAATTGGGTTGATGTTTCAAAAAGGGATAAAACGGTGAAATTAGAATTTCTTGAAACTCTGTATCCTGCTTGCGTTCAAAGTCCAGAATAAGACAACCTTAAAAGGAAAATAAAATTCCCAACAAACCCTTTTAAATAACACTGCCAGGCATAAACGCTTAAATTTTGTCAACAAAAAAGGAATGTCTTGTAGGTGGTTTATAGTGGTTCGGAGCACTTCATACTTACATATTGTGAGTGTATAAATAACTCCATTGTCTTTTAAGGGACAATAATTTGGGGTTGTGGAATTCCTCACAAGGACAGTCAGTGAAGAACCTCAACAATCTGAACCACAGTTCTGGAGAAAGTCGAGGGCTCTACCGCAGGGGTGGACGGTTGCAGGGCGGTGTGCAACCGTGACTCGTAGCTCGTGTCGCGCATCCAAGCACACGGTCTGTGGAGAAAGTCTTGGTCCATCTTGTCTGGTGTGGGTTCACATCGACCCGGCGGTGGCCTGTTGCGCGTAGAGTCCAAGCGAGACAGCAGCTCGCAGTCCCAGTCCGAATCGGACGAGGACGGATTAAGCCAGGCTACGTCTGGGATGAGATCCGGGTCGATGCACACCGCCGTGGACTGTGGCGAGTCTCGGCAGGGTTGATGTGAAGTCATCTGTGAAGCGGACAACCATCTTGTGTGAATGTTTTGACCTGAAAAGTTGGGGGGAGAATGTAGTCCGGCTCCCTCGAGAGGGTAAATTCTGCTGATAATAGAGTCATTTGCTCCCGACTGTACTTTTTCAACAGTTGCCCTCGAAATACAAAATGACTCATCCGCCGTAATGATGTGACTTTCTGATCGTGTGAGGTCCTCTGTCTTCGTCCTTTTCTTGCGCTCGTGCACGCAGCTGGAATTCCGACGGCGTTTTTTGAGGTTTGTTGTTGCCGGGCGAGATTGCTTCAAAAGAGACAAAGGCTCTTTTAAAATGTCCTTTGGTTGTGAGCCCTTGTTTTTTTTTGTATTGGGAAGGTCTACAGAGGAAATGGTGACGATGGAGATGGGAAAAGATTCAGACACACTTGCCGTTATCTCCATTTCACATTCATTAACCTCGTTGGAGTAAGTCTGTGGACTGAGGACAGGAGGTTCGGAGTATAGACAACAGGGCTCAATATCATCGGAAGTGAAGATTTGCGGGCTGAGGACTGGAGGAAGGGAGTTTGGGTCAAATGAGAGATCTTCAGTGGCAAGATAGGGCAAGAGGGGATGAGGATGAGGCTGGGGGGTGGCAGAAAAATGGACTTGTGGCACCAAGTCCAATATTGGCATGGACCCATCTGAAGGCTGGGCAAAGCTGTCAGATTCCTGGATGCCAGATATTATGACTGGATTCGGGACAGGCATCTGTTCTTCTGGTGGGTTTCCAGTCTGAAGAGGAGAATCCTCAGTTGGTAGACGGGTGAAGGGCTGTCTTTTGAAGGCCTGAACTTCCTGTTCAGTTTCTGCATCGGTCAAAGGCTCCAATTCACAGTTGAATGAGTTTGCCAGAGAATCTTGTAGTCTACAAAAAAAGAGAAGTTTAAAAGCAATGATTGATGACTGAAAATGTGTCCCGACTAAATTAATTAATTAAAATAATTATAGCTGACCTATTCAGGGCTCCTTCGGATTGTTCAAAGGGATTTAGGTCAAAAACGGGCAGCATTTGAACAATCAGACAATCCAAGGTGCTAAAATTGGAGCTTTCTAGCACAAAGGAGCGATGCTGTTCTGACTGCAAGTGCTGCAAAAGATAAAGGAAGACAAATTAAACAGTCAGGTCAGAAGAAGCCACAGGAGATGAAAAGAATCTCACCTCTTCCAGGTTAGTAAAGGGCTGAAGGCAACATTCACAGTAAGAGTTGCCCTTTTTGTGTGGTTGCCATGGGGACCGGCTTGGAGATTTTTCCTTACTGCCGCTTTTGACTTTGCTATTTGGTTTGAACAACAACAACAAAAGTGAAAAAGTGCCATTCACCAAGCAGGAGACCGAATTCTTTGAACCAACCTTGATTTTTTTCCTTCTTGTGCCGTCTTCTCAAAACGAGGAGGAGGTGGACACTCAAAGGGACTGAATCGACCCGAATAATAAAGCGAAGGGAAGCTCATTGACTGCATGTGCAAAGGTTTGTACTTCCTGGATACAAAGAAAAATAAAAACGTTAATATTTGAGACCATTTGCCATTCAAACAAGAATAAAAGACTCATCAAATGAAGTGCATTTAAACTACTAAAAGTGCAACCCACCAAAATGACCACCCTGTTATGTTATACTGACTTGGTCAATTAAAATAAATGCAAAATATCTGCCCACATTTATTACAGATTATTTAGTATTACAAATTGTATTTATTTCTCTAGTATTAAAGCAACACCAGCTGAGACGTTTGACAATTTCCATAGTCTCAGTTCATTTGCTGTTATGTCCATGCTTTTGTTTAGAGCAATTCAATTAGGCCAAATGAGAGGAGAAATGAAAAGAGGAGTTAGTGTTCACATCCCCTGCAGGGGCACAACTAGAAACGCTATCCGTTGTAGTTGTGGACACCAGGGGGTCCGCAAGCTCGTCATGTTACATGGTGCCATTTTAAAAAAAGGTGTGATTAGGAAAGTTGAAACCTTTCAACTAAAGCCGTGCGAGGTAAACTTTCACAGGTTTCAGTAGCTGTCTTTCCATTACCCTTAGTATTAGCCACACACCTATTTCGAAATGAAACACGTGTAAACTCAAATATCACATAAAAAGCTTTGACGCATTGATGGACATTTTCAGACAGATATTAATTTGCAATACAAGAGCGCACTTTTTGCTGGTTTACATTAACCTCCACTTTCTGAGCCTAAGTCCCATTCATGTTGGTAGAAGCTTCCATATTGATTTGGCAATACATTTGTCTCTCTTTTATATATGCAAATTTCAAAAAATGTCATTAGAACTGTGCTGCATGAACATTTTATGTCCACTACAAACCACCCCCTCACCTGCAACAGTCTTCAATTTTGAGGTAAGGAGATCTTAGAGGTACGGCTGCAAAAATATAAAGGACAAAATATTAACCCAGTCCAGATGCAAAAGCATTACAGTTGCAGTATTTTCATCTTTGTATTCACTGACCTTTGACGACATGGCTTGACTTTTGCTTGGTGGATGTCCTCTGAAATAGACACACATCTTAACACACTGGCCATCCACTGACAACAATAGATGTCCAAACCGTTTTCACTGGGAGAGGCAAACAGTGAATGATCTCTGCCAGCCCTCTCGGTCAAAATGAATTGGACATATATCGCCATGAGTGACAGTCTTAACGTTAGGATTTCCTTCTCTTACCTCAGCTCTGCTGGGTTTCCCAATGACACGTTCACTGTTCAGTTTCTTCAAGTAACAAAGAACATCTGTGGCAGCGCTAAGTAACAAACAGTAAACCATTTGGAATAAATAATCTACTTTTAGGCATCAATCTGTAGCGTGCCCATGCATTAGAACTCGAGAGTCGCCATCTGCTGTGTGCAAAGATTCACTACAACAGGAACTCTTAAAATATATATATATTTTTTTACTAAACCAAAAAAGGATACCATCCACATGAACAATGCGGACTCCCCATGAACGGGCATTGAACAGCACGTTGCTCGCCTGCAGCCGCTCCTACAAAATAAAACAATATTTGACTTGAGGACTACAGCAAAGGTGTTAAAGTTTGCAGCTCGGCAATTTACATTGTTGCGTATGGCTTTTTCAAGGAGCGCTTTTCCTCTGCTGCCGCATGCCTGGAGAAGACAGTCGACGAAAAATTAGATGAAATTCACATCATTTTGCATTTAGAAAAATCTATACAGCACAGTAAAAAGAGCGTGAAGGAACCACTAACCTATTGATTTATTTTTAAGGCATTAATAAATGATCTGTGACGTACCACTGGCCCAGAAGTTCCTGGTCGCGGTTTGCAGCTGTCAAGAAGACTTTCTTGCCCTTTCACAGGCCGCTGGAGCTCATCGCTGCGCTTACTTCCTGCAAACCTTTTTTCCTCCAGTTTCTCGTGACTTCCCGTAACTACAAAGCTTACATCTCTGTGGAGGAAGCTCTCGATCCCCTTTTTGAAAAAGAAGCAATTTAGTTTATAAATAGTCCTTCCATGTGCAAAATTAAAAAAATAAGACTTTTGACTTACTCCTCCAAGAAGAGCTATGGCTTCCAAAAGCAGGGTTGTAGGACGTTTCTTCAAATTGTCCAGATAAAAGGTCTTGCCCTCAAGTTTCTTCTCTCCAGGAGAAAGTTTTCCCAAAAGTTCTGGCTGCTCTTCACATTGCCGATGCTGCAGCATGATATTACTGTTGCAGGAATAAGATTGAAATGTTAGGAGTGCTATTCTTTCTTTAAATAAAGAGATACCTAAGTCGAGGATGGTTTTCTCAGCCGTGTTTACATTCGTTAGCCACAAGGGGGAGACAAAGCCAGAAGAACATGCATAACAAAAGAGTAAAAAAGGCAGTATGATGTCAAACTAAACAAAAATCGTACACTTAATTATTGCATAATTATTCAGATTTAATGATAATATTTTTTGTGAAGCCGGATAAACATTTTATGTTACTATTAAAGATTTAAAATAATCGTAGTAAGTTTTGGATGCATATTAGTGCGTTGGTTATTACTATAATGTGCGAGGGGATCTAATAACTGTGTATGCAATTATATTTCATTAGATTTTCATCTAACATTCCAAAACTAGAATACAACAATAACACGCGACACAGAAAGCCACTTCACCGTGCGGCTATGATGCTATTAGCTGCCCTACAACTAATCGAGCCTTGTCTTGTTACATCGGTGGCATGCATTGGCTTGTAACCCAGTTATTTTTGTTCCTTCGCGATGATAAATTAAATCTGCGTGACTTACGTTCCTGAAGCTTTCGTTTAAAGAGTTCCAGCTTAACAATGACTTATATGGGAGGCGACAGGCAAGCAACCGCCGAATTTTTAAAAACACTGACAGAGGAAGGCTGACTTCCGGTGCAATGTTCCTTCCCTCCTTCGCTTCTTCTTCTTCTTGTTGACATTTTTGGGACGCATTACCGCCACTAACTGGTATAATTCTTAATTACAACGTCTTAAAACTAAAACAACTAAACTAAAGCTAAAACAATGAAATAAAAAAATATTGTGGATGTATGTTCAGACTGTGAAAGAAATTATAACTCCTAAACCTATTATTTTATTTTACAAATAGCTCTGATCAACATGTCAAGCAGCAATGACTCTTTATTATTCTTTCTCCAATTTACTACAAATATGTTATATACTGCATTAGATCACAACATCCACAATCATTGACAAATGACATCAAACTGGTTAGTATAGTAGTTATATATTTTTGCATCTTTTTTTTTCCACTAGAGGGAACCAATCTCTTTATGTTGTGACAATCTCAACTAAACTGGTATAAAACAACAATTGTACGTAAAACTATCACGCTATTCCAATTTGCATTTCAGACACTTAGGTGGATGCAAATGTACAGTTTATTAATTTTTTGAAGATCATTCATATTTCGATGGGCGGAGTTCACCTTTGACGTCATCCATCCTAAAGCAACGAGTTGATGCAGTCCACCAAACTTTTTCATTTTGTTGAACGCGCAGTCTGAATGCCGCTCACAAGGTGGATTTTTGCACTCATCTTTAATTTTTTTGTTTTTTTTGTTTTTTGTTCATTGGGAGAAAATCATGGAATTAATAATCCTATCTGGACGGTCTCAATATAACGGCGTGGACACATGGTGGGTACGCGACAAACTAACAGACACTTGATTTCATTAATTGCCAACGTGCGTAAAACGGTATCACTAAAAGCAAAACTCATTTTTTTAGATCAAGTAAATTATAATTTAACAAACATTATTAGAGATAGCATGAACACCAAATTTCCTTGTCTTTGTTACAGCAATATCACTATTAATCCATTACCTGTTTCTATAGTGAAGTGCGGCAGAATAGTTAGTACTATATGTATAATAGTACTTTTTTAAATCCTAAAGATATGTTTAACTACCAGAACGCTAATGTACAACATTGTCTTAAATTTATATAGAGTAAAACAGGTGCGTTGCCTTGAAAGCTTCTTAAAAATGTAAAATCAAACAAATACAATTCATATTTTCTTGATTGCTTACGACATTCCAAAACATATATTGCCTTTACCATGTATAAGTATTATACTTAACATTAGATTCAAAATATATTATCCTAAAAATATCCCATGATTGAAAATGTATATTCCTATTAACTGAGTGAAAAAAAATGTTGCACTCGTTACAGTATAGTATCTTATAAAATATGTAAAAAAAAATTTTTTTGAATAGAAAATGCATTTTATTTGGTTTGTGATAATTATAAATCAAAATCAATAGGAAGAATAATCACTGACCGAATAAAGTGAGTCGGCTTCATAAACCCATTGCCTGCCATTGATAATCTCAGATGTCCAAGTTATTTAAACTGGCTGTTAAAACTCATGTTTCAATGGCATTGACGTCCATTGGCAGCCAATGAGTTTAAAAAAAAGATATAGCGCTTGAATGTAATGTTTAAAAATGACAAAACCGAACCAATGACACTGATGTGTTTGCTGTCTATGTAAGACAGAAGTGAATGTCGGGGGCTTCTTGTGTGTCTGCTGTCTCGTTGCGTCTTGACGTGCGAGTGACCTCGCGGAGTTCAACGTTATGCGGGGTCACTCCCGCGTCAAGAGACCCTTTGTAGTCCCGGCATCCGACAGGGTGGTGCAAAACGGACCTTAAAACATAACCCCCACCAAATGTTTACACCAGACATTTCTTCCCTTAGATGGCAGAAGGTACAGTACATAAATAATCTGTGTATCCATCTTTCTTTTACTGGTTTGTGGGAAGACTGTATGTAAAACATGGGCTCTGACTCAATAAAGGTTGGGGAAAAACTCATCTACACTGCAATTTTCATGACGCACCTTTCCATTTAAATGACTTGCAATTTCCCGGAGAATTTCACAAGCAGTATCCAAAAATCCGGAGTGCTTAGACTGTGTGCAGTCATTAAACACACACACACACACATATACACACATACACAAACGCTGCTATGATGTAGGCGGTAACAACTGGACCTCTAAAAATAAAAAGTCAAAGCAGGGTCAAACAATGTGATACTAATTGGTTATTTAACAGCTATTTGGATGAGGGGGGTCAACCTCAGCCAATTGCTCTCCTTATTAATGATTGCAATTCCCCTTATTAAGCGATAATACTGTACAAATGCAACGCGGCACATATTTAGTCACATAGGGCGCACTTAAAAGTCTAAAATTTTCCCCTAAGTGGACGGCATGCCTAATCAGTCACTGCGCCTTTTTTACGCACTTAATTCAAGATTCTGTAGATATCGCTGTATCTCGCTGACAGCTTGACTGTCTGGGTACATTGCTTGCTGGCGCGCTCTATTTATATGGTGAAAAGGATGGAAAAAGACTTTTAAAGGTATAACATCAACGACTCACAAATGTACCATTTGGACAAGCCACAACTCTCTTGTTGAAGAATAAAAGCAGATTCTTAGAGAATCGTGGACAGTCATCGGGACCATAGTAGACGGTCTAGGTATGGATCAGTAGCTCGTGTTGAAAAGATCTGCCGGGGTTGACAAGGAGCAACAGCTCATGTCAAGATGGTCATGACCTTGGGCAAGGAAATGGCCAGTTTCCGAGTACTACTTCCATGAGAAGAGTTACATGTTGGATTGTGGTCTATCACACAAAGCTAACAAGTGCCCACATACTCCTGTTTGCAGTTTAGGAGCAGACTGGCATGGTGGCTGAGCACTTTTTGAGATGCACGGCTGCACTCGAGATAACAGACACTTACAGAGAAAAGGAAGTGGACAAGACCCACATCTAGTTTTTCTATTTTTATCTTGGTAGATTGCCTTATCATCCTCTTCAGGCCCTGACATTGCATAACAACTTCCTCAATGTTTATATTGCGAAAGCAAAAGTGAAATGTGCCAAACGTGCAACCGGTAGACTAATGTTGGTTTCATCCACAGGTTGAAAAATGGCAAGAATGAGTCTGCAAGTGAGGGGAATACGGATAACCACCAGGTTCTTTAAGGCATTCCTGGCAGTGAGGATTTGGAGATTGGCAGAATCCATTAAGTTGCAGACCCAAGCATTGCCACATCCAAGAGAATGAGGTTTAAATACACCATACCCATCGTCTTCTTTGTGGCGCTCCTTATCATCGAGAAGGAGAACAACATTATCTCAAGGTGAGTCCTGAAAACCCCTTTAATTGGCATTTCCCAATAACTTGTAAGGTTATATATTACTTGGTTACTTACTTAATGTCAGGAAATGCTGTTAGGCTATTGTATGACATTACTTTCAGGAAATGGAAAGAACCCTCACTTGCACATTAGTCCAAATGAGTGTCATTCCGTTTTCAAGTTTACTGTAAAACACATACAAAAATGGAAACAAACTAAACCAAAGAGCACAGTTTGAATTTTGGAATGTAGGAGAAGGCTGGGGTAGCTTGAATTTAAAACATGCCAAGATGAGGAGAATGTTTATATTTTGGGCTAAAGTTTAGCAAAAGAGTAAAAAAAAAAACAACAACAAACAAACTCTTTCTGTAGTTTATTCAGAATTTAATTGCATAAAAGAGAGAGGAGAGTTTTAAGAACACAGAGTCAGTCAAGGCATGTCTGGGTACAGTAATCCAGACCTGGGCAATCCGGTCCTCGAGGGCTGCTGTGGGTGCAAGTTTTTGTTCCAACCGATCCAGCAGTGACAGTTTAACTATAATAAGGTTTCTGCTGAAACAAAAAGCACCTGACTGCAATCCACTGATTGCATTTCTAAGATACCAGATTGGTGGGTTGGAACGAAAACCTGCACCCACTGCTGCCCTTTGTGGAATTAATTGCCCAGGTCTGCAGTAATCCCTCGAATATCATGGTTACTGTGGACCGGACATGTCCATGACGTGTCACGGGTCACTCCTATTTTATTAAAAAAAATAGTTTCAGCGTGGATTTTCATATTTTTATGAACTTAGAAAAAAAAGATTCCCCAGAAAAAATAATCCGATGTAGTGAACCCGCAAAAATTGAATAGCAAAATGGCGAGGGATGACTGTACATCAAACTTCCTAAGCACAAAGGGAGGAGATAAGCGATTCATGCAAAGGCGTATTATCTATAAGGGGTTCAGTTCTTGGCCTAATGACACAACAAGATTTTGGGAAATTGAGGCGGAGTATTCGACGATGAAGTCACAAACAACTGCTCTGAGTAAATTTCCATCTCAGGAACATGAACTCCCCTCCCAGATTGACCCCTTTCGTAGAATCTGGTGAACTTAGAACTGAAACTATATTGCTGTGATTCTATTCTGCTTTAGAGTGTCGGATAAACTGGCCTCAAGACAGACCGCCCAGACCCCGTTACAACCTAGTGGATTTGCAGACGTGCTGCCGAAGCCAAATGTTTCTCTCATCCTTACCGGCAAGTTGAGCTCACCCTTCATGCTGATGAAGCGGCGTCTGGAGAACTACAGCGACTACCGGCAAGGGGCGGTGAATGGCAGGAAAGACATTCTTCTTCTGGCCACGACCAGGACTGGCTCGTCCTTTGTGGGGGAGTTTTTCAACCAGCAGGGCGACAACATGTTCTACCTCTTTGAGCCGCTATGGCACGTGGAGAAGATACTGACGCTGGAGTCGGGTGGCACCAACGCCACAGCCGCCGCCAAAGCGTACCGCGACGTGCTCCGGCAGCTTTTTCTGTGCGACTTTTCCCTGTTGGAGAGCTTCATCGAGCCTCGCCCCGTGGACCACATCACCGCATCGCTCTTCCGTAGGGAATCCAGCAGCTCCCTGTGCGAAGAGTCCATCTGTAGCCCCTTTGTCAAAGGGGTCTTTGAGCGCTACCACTGCAGGAGCAGGCGCTGTGGACCCCTCAACCTTACCGCTGCATCCGAGTCCTGCCTGCAGAAGGAACACAGAGCCATTAAGTCGGTAAGGGTGCGCCAGCTGGAAACCCTCCGTCCCCTGGCCGAGGACCCCCAACTGGACGTGAAATTCATCCAGCTGGTTCGGGATCCTCGTGCGGTACTAGCCTCCCGCATGGTTGCCTTCGCCCCTAAATACAACAACTGGAAGAAGTGGGCCGTGAATAGCGACGTGCCCATGGACGACGAGGAGGTGAAGAAGCTGAAGGTCAACTGCAACAACATCAGGATGTCAGCGGAGATGGGCCTGAGGCGCCCCGCGTGGTTGAGTGGGCGGTATATGCTAGTGCGTTACGAGGACGTGGCCCGCTTTCCCATGAGGAAAGCAGCCGAAATGTATCAGTTCGCCGGCATCCCGTTCACGCCGCAGGTCCAAGCGTGGATCTTGAAAAGCACGCAGGCCTCCAACGAGACCGGCGGCGTTTACTCCACGCGGAAGGACTCTGCCAAGCATGTGGAGAAGTGGCGCTTCAGTTTGCCCTTCAAGATAGTCCAGGTGGTCCAGAAGGTATGCGGGCCCACACTGAAACTCTTTGGGTACAAATTTGTGACCAGTGAAGAGATGCTAACCGACAAGTCGATCAGTTTGATTGAAGATGTTTTGTAGACCCCCCCAAGTATCTATTTATTAGCCCCATTGATCATAAACAGACTTTTTGGAAATTACGATATTTAACAGGTTTTTACATTGTTTTACTATTTAAAATAGCCATAGGAATTTAGTGTTGAACACAAATTGCTTATTTTTAAACAAGAAACGCCTTGTGAAAAACTCGCTATTTGCACTCAGGAGCATTTTGCCGCTCCCAACACAAACTGGCTTGTCATGCGAGTTAAATTTCTGAGCAATTAGACGCATTCCTAGAAGAGAAAGTTAATGGAAGGAAGCAAACAATAACAAGCTGGCTCTGGGAACCTCCACTAACAGTTTACAGCAACCAAAGAAACTCCAAATGAAGTGGTAGTTTATTTTTGTTGAAAGAGCATAAAAACATTTTTTATCAGTATTCCGTTCAGTCCTCTTTTACAAGAGGTTGTTCACGCATATCTGTTTGAAGTTATGGTAGCAACTGTAAGGACCAATTTGGTGAAACCAGATGTTTACATGACTGCCCAAACTCAAACATTCCGGACCCTGCAGCTGGTTTGCAGATTGGTGCGACATTTGTTTGCGAGTCTCACGTTTGCAGACACAACCTAACTTGGCCGTTGATAAACTTGAAGTGGGAAGGAAGCCTTTATACCGTGTTTAGTATGACCTAACCATTCAGATGATTGCTTTATACTTTTTATTGGCAATAAACATGCTTTGACACCCACTTGTGAGTCGTCTTACAGTGTTGAGCGAGACTGACTACTACCGCATTGTTGTGTATGTTTATGTCCTTGTTTGGAACAGTTACGCTTACCTCTTTCAGTGATCATTGGATAGTGAAGTTGTAAAAGGAAGTGCATAAGCAAGCACTTTAAAAAAATGCAGATGCATGTTTAGGAGAACCCTCAGTTGAAGTTGAAATTGTTTGAAAAGTCGAAGAAGTGAGTGCTCAAACCCTTCAAATGAAAACTTCTCTACTTTGGAGCCTCGCAAGCCCGTCAAACCAAAACCCAGACACGCCGAAGATTTAAAAAAAAACCACCCACTTGTTTCAGCAATGTTAGAGCAATCAAATATACGTTACAAGTCGATATCAGAGCTGACGAGACCAATCTCTTGTTATGTCAGTAATCATTTGCTTGGATGATACACGACTTCTTGCAGAAGATGAAGGGCGGTGCCATCCTTGTTGCCCTCATCCGGAATGTGGAGTTCCAGAATTGACTAAAAACTTCCTTCGTCTACTGAAATAAACAGCATCCTGTGTAGGTCTACCCTTCCGCCGCACATGTCGAAAACCCAACCTACGCCATCTGCAAAAAATTCTGTGGTCTCTTTTTGCACACCGAGTGCTTTGTGCGGCCAAGCGAGGGACGCTTTGGAGGCGCACTGTGTGTTTACCGCCGAGACCTCGGCTATTTCAGTTACTCAAGGTTGCAATTAGTCTAACTTGACATATCATGTGGTCGGCTGGAGTCGTTTTGACCCACCCTGTCGCATGCTCACTATCCTTTTCAACTCTATTCACGCCCTTTATTCGTTCTTTCATCTGCTGTTTCAAAAGTTCAACTATCACTCTCTGGTTCCTCTTTTTAAACACTGTGTAAATTAAGTGAAATTGTATTTCTATGGTAGAGAAACGACAGATTTGGAACACAGACCTGTGAGGGAGGTGTCACTTTACTGTATATGATTGTACAAATCTAAAATAAAACCATTAACTAGTTTCACCCAATGCTCCTTTCTCATTGCCACATCAACCACCGTGACTGTTCGACCAAAAACACTGTGACTGTACGGTACAGTCATTGTGGGGAGGCTGTATGAAGCCAATGAGGCATGAGGAGTTTTTTTAAACTGATGAAAAGGCTACTTGTACAAAATATAAATGTACAAAGGTAAAGGGTTCCATGAGAACATAGAGGGTGGAGTGACAGTAGACAAAACCTAAATAAGAGACGGTATCACTGAATGTGGTACTATTTTATCCATTTATTGTCTTATGCACCTGTCTGAGTGTCAATGAGCCTATGTGCGGGGTAAAAAAAATGTCTGCACTTGTAAGCAGTGTTTAAACATTATTTTCGCCCATATAAAAAGGCTAAAAGATTTGTATCATTCATTTGAATAACTGTCTTTTACATGGCTATGGTAAAAGTAAAACAGTTGTTGTGTATCCAGGCCAACGGATGATGTTGTGGTTCATCCGCCTGACTTCAGTGCGGGCAGCCGCGGGCTCGATTCCCACTGGTGGCAGTATGATTGTGAGTGCAAATGGTCGTCTGGGCGTAGTCTGCTTGATGCACGGTACAGAAGATGAAGGAATAAATAATATTCATTCATTCATCTTCCATACCGCCCATCCTCGAAAGGGTTGCGGGGGTTGCTGGAGCGTAAGCCAGCTGTCTTGGGGCGAAAGGCAGACTACACCCTAGACTGGCCGCCTGTCAGTTGCAGGGCACACGGAATCGAGCCCGCGCCTACCCACACCAAAGTCAGGCGAGTGAACCTCTACACCACAAAACGGCTTTGAATAAATAATCTTAATCCAATTATTAATGTTGCGTATCTTTCAAAAGGTACATTTTAAACTCAAACTTCTATCATACCAATATATTCCTAAGGACCTTATTTACACTTGATTAAAAGTCAGATGTTTACATTCAAATTTAACTTAGTTAATTCATTTTAAAGTCCCCTTTCTCATGCCCGTGACCAAAACTGCAATCTGTAGTTTGCTGCAAACTGCTAAAAAAACAGTACGTATTAGTCTAATACAGGGGTCGGGAACCTTTTTGACTGAGAGAGCCATAAACAATTCATATTTTCTAATATTATTTCTTGAGAGCCATTTTCAGAATTGAAAGGTAAAAATACATGAAAATGTGTTTTTTTGTCATTTCACCACTTTTAAAGTACAAAAAGTCTCTGAATTATTTTGACAACATTGTTATGCTGTTTCTAATGAATCAGTATCAATGATATCAAACAAAATTATGATTAAAGTGGTGGTAGAGGTAGTGTCAACATGACATGACATTCCTATTAGTGCGTTCAGGATTCAGCTATCTCACCAGTGATTTCCATATTTTATATCACAGGTTAGTGGAGAGCAATGTGCACCCATGGAAAGAGCCACATATGGCTCCCGAGCCACAGGTTCCCCACCCCTGGTCTAATACGTACTGTTTTTTTTTAGCATCAAGACCACAAAACTCACGGCTATTCTACAATATGGGCGTGGTTACGCCCATTGTCGACGTAGCAGAGTTTATTAAGCGCATGCGCAGTAACCACTTCCGTTTGGAAGACTTCTCCCACGCTGCCGGTCGGCTAGCACGCCAACGAGGTAAGTAGAGCAACAATTCACTGGCCTAAATGCGTTTTTATCAAGCTATCGGGAGATTTTTCAGCAATCAATTGAGCCCAAAACGCCAACAAATATCTTAGTTTAATGCCAGGTTTAGCACACCGTCGACAATTTAAGTTTGCGCTTAGCGTTAGTGTCACGATTTGACTTAAAAAGTATGTTGTCCGTTTTCTCTCCATTATTGAGTCGTGTGGCAAGACTTTAAATTTAATCAATCAACGCCGAGTCATCAACCGACAGTTTGCTGGGTAAATGCTCACTCTAGAATGACATCCAAAGGCACGTGTTAGTTCCTGCTGTTTGTTGGATGTAATGATAGTTTTCATTACGAGTGCTAAACACCCGTTGCCGATTTGTAATTGTTCTGTTTTTACAAAAGAAATCACTTATACAAAACTGTTGTCAACTTTCTCATAGCTGTTACCGTCAGTCTGTATATTTAATCACCGTATACAAAACTACTAAGCCAACTTTCTCCTAGCTCACTGGTGTCAAATTGGCGGCCCGGGGGCCAAATCTGGCCCGCCGCGTCATTTTGTGCGGCCCGAGAAAGTAAATCACGAGTGCCGACTTTCTGTTAGGATCAAATTCAAATGAAGATTATACATGTATATTATATTTCCTCATTTCCCCCTTTTTAAATCAATAATTGTAGTTTTTAATCCATTTGTTTCCTTTTTGTGTTTTTTGTTCAAAAAGCATTTAGTAAAATCTAAAAATATATATATTTAAAAAATTCTGTTTTCCATTCTAATATTGAACATATTCCCAAAAATATTTTGTTTCCTTTTGAAATGAAAAACAAATTATTATAAGATATTATCCCTCATGAAGAAGAAAAAAAAAAAGCTCAAACAAACATTTTTTTAGATCTATAAAAACTGAATATTTAGGGCTTTTGATAGTTTTTTTTTTTTTAAATCCAATTTAAATAGAAAAAAATATCAAAATATTATTTCTAAAAGGGTCCGGCCCACGTGAAATCGAGTTGACGTTATTGCGATCCGCGAACCAACCCGAGTTTGACACCCTTGTCCTAGCTGTTAACGTCAGTCTGTATATTTAATTGCCTTGTCTGGAAAAGGAAAAATAGCACTTGGCACTCGCTAACTAATTTTCATTCTTTATCTTGATCGTTTATTAAATTTCTTGTAAGATTTCTCTATCCCGTAATTGTTTGGCAACCCCCAAATACCTTGGTTAAATCAAGTTTTCCCTGTATAGCATCAAGATAAAACTACTTCCCCAAAAAAACAACTAAGCCTATCTGTTGAATCTCCAGGCTCTATATATGCTAACTTATGCTTTTTTGTGTGTGCAAATTTTCCCTGTTTAGCACCAAGATGCAGCTCTTCTAGCATGCCTAGAGCACTCTTGAGGTTATAGAAGAGGAGCCTGGGTCAGATCAAGGTAAAACTACACCGCCCCAAAAGTTGAATCTTTATTCTATATATTCTAACTTTTGCTATTTTTTGCATGCAACAGGCCTGACAGATCTTCCTCGCAAGTTGCCCACTTGAATCATATGGTGTGTCTGTACTTCTGAAAATCCAAATTAAATAAAAGCCTAAATCATCATGGTGATGTTTCACTGGCCATTCATTTCCACAGCTCTTTGGCTAAATCTTTAAGGTAAGAAGGATCTCAGTTAATGTTAGAGCAGGAATTCTAAGTATCTATTCGCCCAGTTTTTTTTTCTAATTTTATTTTCTGTTTATTCCCCATTTTTTTTAAATTTTATTTTCTAAGTGTATATACCCCGTGTTTTTTCTAATTTTATTTTCTTCCCCAATTTTATTTTCCAAGTGTATATACCCTGTGTTTACCCCAATTTTATTTTCTACCAGTTTTTATTTTTTTTCTTCTAAGTGTTTATTTCCCCAGCTTTTTTTCTAAGTGTTTATTCCCCATTTTTTATTTTTTTCTTCTAATTTTATGTTCTAAGTGTATATACCCCATTTTTTCCTAATATTTTCTAAGTGTTTATACCCCATTTTTTCCTAATATTATTTTCTAAGTGTATATACCCCCAGCTTTTTTTCTAAGTGTTTATTCCCCATTTTTTATTTTTTTCTTCTAATTTTATGTTCTAAGTGTATATACCCCATTTTTTCCTAATATTATTTTCTAAGTGTTTATTCCCCATTTTTTATTTTCTAAATGTCCCATTTTTTTTCTGTGTCTGTTCCCCCAGATTTTATTTCATAAGTGTTTATTCCCCCAGATGTAATTTTTATTTCTAAGTGTTTATTCCCCCATTTTTTTCTTCCCCCAAATCTTTCTTTCTAATTTTATTTTCCAAGTGTTTATTCCCCCAATTTTGTTTCCTAAGTGTTTATTCTTCTAATTTTATTTCTAAGTGTTTATTCCCCCCAATTTTATTTCCAATAATTTCTTCTAAGTGTTTACTCCCCATTTTTTCTAAATGTTTTCTTAATCTATAACCATGTTGTCTTCATCTGCAGGTGGAGAAAAGACTGGCCAAACCAATCAACACTTCCATATGATGGCAACTCAAGAGCAAGAGTTAAAATGTTTGACTGTTAATAAAAAGACATGTATACTTTGCAAGATCTTTTATTTTGAAAGGGTTTGGAGATAGGTTCTGGCAAAACACCCATATACTTTGCAAGTTCTTTTATTTTGAAAAAACCCACTGATAGGTTCGCGCAGGCCGTCCAGCATTTTGAAAAATGCAGTTTTGCCTTCATCCATTTTCAAATGGACGAAGACACTCCCCTGCGCACCAGGTGAATTTCTGAAAATAAAAAAAAAGGGGGTCAATACACAAAGTTAAGTAAAAAACCATTCGCAAGGTCTTACCTTTTATTTTGAAAAAATGCATAGATTGGTTCTCGCGTGACACCCAGCACCGAAAAATGAGGGTGCCTCAGCCTATCTGTACATAGGCAGGAAACCTTGTCCCCCCTTGGGTGGAATTCTGGAAAACAAAAAAGGGGTCAATACATAAAGTTAAGTAGAAAACCATTCACAAGGTCTTACCTTTTATTTTGAAAAACGCATAGATTGGTTCTCGCATAACACCCAGCACCGAGAAATGAAGGGGGGTGCCTCAGCCTATCTGTACATAGGCAGGAAACCTTGTCCCCCCCCTTGGGTGGAATTCTGGAAAACAAAAAAGGGGTCAATACATAAAGTTAAGTGAAAAACGCATAGGCTGAGGCGTTATGCGAGAACCAATCTATGCGTTTTTCAAAATAAAAGGTAAGACCTTGCGAATGTTTTTTACTTAACTTTATGTATTGACCCCTTTTTTGTTTTCCAGAATTCCACCCAAGGGGGGGGGACAAGGTTTCCTGCCTATGTACAGATAGGCTGAGGCACCCCCCTTCATTTCTCGGTGCTGGGTGTTATGCGAGAACCAATCTATGCGTTTTTCAAAATAAAAGGTAAGACCTTGTGAATGGTTTTCTACTTAACTTTATGTATTGACCCCTTTTTTGTTTTCCAGAATTCCACCCAAGGGGGGGACAAGGTTTCCTGCTTATGTACATAGGCAGGAAACCTTGTCCCCCCCTTGGGTGGAATTCTGGAAAACAAAAGGGGTCAATACATCAAGTTAAGTAAAAAACATTCACAAGGTCTTACCTTTTATTTTGAAAAAACTCAGACTGGTTCTCACATAACACCCAGCACCGAGAAATGAAGGGGGGGGGGGGGGGGCTCAGCCCCTCTGTACATCGGCAGGAAACCTTGTCCCCCTCAGGTGGAACTCTGGAAAACAAAATGGGGTCAAGGCACAATAGATTAAGTTACAAAAAAAGAAATACAGACTAGGGCCTAATTAAGTCAAATTTAACTAAAAAAAACTCCTACATTTAGCTTTTTTTTCTATAAAACAATAAAAGGGTACCCATTATTCAGGCAATATCAGACATACTCCTGATGGTCTGTTTTCTTTTTGTCTGCTGCAGAAAGACTAAAAAAATGATCTGTCTTTAAACACCCCTATCCAGTCAATTTTTCATGTTTTCCACCACAAACAAATAATCAGGATCTTGATGTGGTGGGAAATATAGAAAACACTGGACAGGGGCCCACAAGGTACAAATTACATGAAAATAATAAATAAAATAAATCCTACTTCTGCCTTGAGTTTTTCAGTCAATTATTTCAAATCCATTCATTCTTAAAAAAATAAATATCCAAAAAGCTTCTGTTTTTCTCTTCTTATGCCAAGGAAAAAAATGTTTAAATGAGTCAAAAATGACACCTGCACTATTGTTGAATAAATGTCTTAGGTTTTGTTAAAACTAAAAATGAAATGGTCCAAGCCCTGAGGTCTTTAAGAAAGTTAACGGGGTAAAGGTATATAATCTATTTGAGTGCACAGTTCCACTACATGGCAGAATTTTTTGTACCAATTACCAATTTCATCATACAGTTATCTGGGTATGATGACAATTAGGCTTTTGTCAAGTCAATGATGATGAAAGCCTATGTTCGATTATTATATGTAAGTTCAGAAAGATGTGAAACTCACAAGCGGAAGCTACTCCTACACTTGCCACTTAAATTCAATAAGGATGACCCTACTTTACAGTTTTTCATTTATCGCAGCCATGTCTGGTCTACATTAACCACGATAATCGAGGGATTACTGTTTATTCCTTACACGTCCACTAATGGCATTTGTGTGGGTGACTTATCCACAGGTTTTTGCTATTAAAAAACACCAAGCTAGTTGGTATTTTCATTCAAAAGTCTAATGTATCATGATGAAACACGAGCCAATTGCGCAAAGCCTTGAATACTGAACGCTGACGTTTAAATATTACACGGATAGAGAAAATCAGAACTATTTAAAAATGACTCACTTTGTTATGGCGTCGACAAGATGCCCCTTTCTGGTCGTTTTGTCCACATTCTTGATGTTTCCCAGCAGTCTGTGCTCGTTGAGGGACTGAAACACACAATGGAATGATTTCCTTTTAAACAGAGAGCGATCAAAGAGCGATCGGTAACGCAATGTAGCCAATTTGTTTGCAAACATTTTGCTGTCTGCACACACATGGGGCTACATCACGTCAACGAATCATGCTCTTATCACTCTTAAGACGAGAACCGGGGCTTCGAAATCCCCAAATGACAACGTACCGAATGTGCTGCATCGTCCTGTGAGAAGTTTGTCAGGCTTTCTTCGGCAAATCGTCACTGTTGAGCTGCTCTGCAGTGCACGCCCGTCCTGCCTCCTGCCTCCTGGCATTAGCCATTTTGGCGTTTGACGTCGACTATTTGAACTCTGACCTCGGCCACGCCCATTAAAAATAGACACACAAATAATATCAATTGTTTTCATAATAACGTGCATTAGTGTGTGTGGGGGGGAGGGCTGTAAATGCTTTTTGGTTGGACTTTAATTCTTAAAAAAAATACATTGTTTTCATAATAACATGCATTAATCAGTGGGTGGGGCGGGGGCGGGGCTGTAAATACGTGTTGATTGGGCATTCATACTTTAAAAAAACACATTGTTTTCATCATAACGTGCATTAGTTAGTGGGGGGAGCTGTAAATATTGTAAATATATAATACAATATTGCACATTATGAACATTGTGATGACATGCACTTTAGTGTTTGTTTTTTATTTGTAGAATTCCAATAATGACAAGGTAAAGTGTGGCCAATTTGTGGCGCAGAGGTTCGTTCACCTGACTGCTGTGTGGGCAGGCAGGGTTCGAATCTCGGTGGATGAGGAACCATTTTGCCATTAAAATTGACTAAGTCATTCAGTCTTTCCTTAAATAAAAGCACCAAATGACCATGTATAGGTGGGCCACCTCATGGTGTAGTGCAGTGGTCCCCAAACTATTCCAGAAAGGGCCGCAGTGGGTGCAGGTTTTCGTTCCAACCAGTAAGAGGAAACCTTTCCACCAATCTGGTATCCTAGAAGTGCAATCAGTGGATTGCAGTCAGGTGCTTCTTTTTTCAGCAGAAAACCTCATTGGTTAAACTGTTTGTGTTGGATCGGTTGGAACAAAAACCTGCACCCACAGCGGCCCTCCATGACCAGTTTGAAGACCTCTAGTGTAGTGGGTCAGTCACCTGCCTGCCATGTGGGAGGCGAGGGTTCACGTCCTGGTGTCGCCAGTCAGCCTTTAGCTGACCGGAAATAAATTGTTTTGCTGAAAAAAATGACTAAGTCTTTATTTTAATGAAAAAAGGATTACCCATTTAGTGAACTACATAGTGTAGTGATCAGTCAAACGAGAGCAGGATTCGAACCCCAGTTGCCCACATGGCAGTTAGGTGAACGAACCTCTACGCCACGAATTGGCCACACTCTACTTTGTCATTATTGGAAGGTCTTGACTACAAATATATAAAAACAACTAAGGGAAATTTTTTCCCAACTGGGATTCGAACCACAGCCTCCCACATGACAGTCAGGTGAACGAACCGCTACGCCACAAATTGGCCACAGGAAAATGACAGGAAAATGACACAGGAAAATGACACATGAAAAGAAGGAAGATGGATTGGGGGGTGAGTAAAATATGGCTATATTCTTAAATAATATTTCAATTGTATGAAGTTATTATTGATGATTTTTTACGTGTCGCAGCTGTAGCTGCAGTAGAGGTTTTATAGCCATAAAATAGTTTTTGAGGGTTGGTTTGATTCCGACAGCTGAAGGCGTCGCTGGGAAATTCACGGAAAACCACTGAGTTTGCATACAGATGTCAAAGATTGTACTGTTTCCTGTTTCTGCCGTCACACTTACATTACGCACAGAAGTGGCTTTAAAATGGAAAGAAATGTTAAGATTCTGTGTCTGACACATGACCTTTACCAGAAGGCTTTAAACAAAGCACACACTAATATTTTTACTGTTTGGTCATCCTGGCTCCTTTTATCAGCGTTTTTATGTTTATCACGGTGATTATGAACTCATTGAATATGCCCTCATTCACTTGAGATAACCTCCAAGAGTGGGAGTTCCCCTGCTTAAACAAACAATGATGGGATTGAGTGTGTAAAGAGACTGTTTTTTTCTCCCCAGATAGAAACACAAACGCATAAATTAGAAACTTTGTAAAAGCCATAAAACAAAACAAAAAGCAAAAAATACTCAGTATATTATTGAAGTAAATTCAGCGTAGATGACACCATTACTCTTTTGATTAGTATTTATCAATATTAAAAACTGCACATTTTATACTATAAATTCAAGAATATAACATGAAATTGTTGCGTTGTAAAAAACAAAACAAAACAAAACGTGATGAAGTAGCAAACAACTATTGACCTAACTTGTGGAATAAATAAATTCAATCATCATGATTTTTTTTTTTTATATTTTCATCGAATACAATGAGCCGAAAATAGTCATAAAAGCTAATTTTGAGGATTTCTCATGCAGCGGAGGAGCACAAAAAAACCTTCAGTCTTTAGTCACATCAATACCCCCTTTTGTGCGCGTGCTGACAAAAAGAATTCTAAAAAAACACATTTAGACGCACTGAATGGATGCTTGCCATTTGTCCCGTACTGGCTGTTCGCCAAGTGGAATGTCAAAGAGGCACTTGGACGACACATTAGCACTAAAAACAACAATGGTGCGGCGACCATTCCGCCCTTTCTCATTGCTCTGCTGTGAGAAAGTGCTCTCAACAAAGGTGGGACAGCGCTTATTTTAATACGAAAAGTAATGAATGGCTGTGGCAGCTTCTGGTTTGAACTTGTCATTGAGATTACATTAGACACATGTGGTTACGGAATTTTGTATCTATATCACAGGGCTGAGTAAAAATAGAGGAGCAGTGTTGTATTAGTGGTGTGTGTCAGCTAAAATAACATACACTGGGCCTCAACACACACACCAGTTTTGCCGCAGTTACTTTTATATAGTGATGTGATTATGAATTACTCATTTAAGTCGTGACTGCTGTTGTAATCTACCGTATTTTCTTGCATATGTACGCCGTATGTCGCAAAAAAATTAGGCTTGATATGCACGCAACTGTAAGGCAGATGAAACGCCATTTATTTCGAACTAGAGAAAATATTAACAGAAAAAAATGCTAAGCAAACTTTATTTTGACGTCTATGAATGAAATTCAAGGAAGAAAATTGTCATAAATGTGAAAAGCCCACTTATTACTTGTGCCATCTTACCTGGGGATGACAAATTAGACCACTGCGGACACACTTGCTGGTTGTACCGCTCACATGACTTCCATTTTGAATTTGTCTACGTGGAGGCAACAACCTTTCGGAATGTGCAATGCAGCAGACGATCCTTTCGATTCATACAGAATCTCAGAAAAACGTGCAATAATTTTTCTTAACTTTCCCTTCAAAGTAACACATTTGTACTCCCTATTAAAACTATGAATATGGAGTGGAAAATTGTGAATAAGGGGGCGTCTTATATGAGGGAAATTGTAAAATTCAATGATTTTAAAGGCAATTTTAAGGGTGCGGCTTATACGTGGAGGCGGCTAATATGCGAGAAAATACGGTAGTTGTTTTAAATACTTAATGTCATTATAATATTTTTACAGTAACTTTAGCATTTTGCCACTTGCGCTTTTAGGCTGACTCGAATAATTATCGTGGCGACATTTCTATTTTAAGTATGCAAATCTATAACTTCGACTGTTGTCTGAGTTGTCTATGTTTATGAATACGTCTGTTTTTTGTATTTGCTGCTTTAGATGTATAGTTCAGTTCTTATTAACAGTCAGTAATGCCTGAAACAAATCATAGTACTGGTTTCAAAATTGCAACTTGTTAGAGTTCTTGTTACTAAAAAATGCTTTACGAAGTGACAGTGTTAAAGTAATAATCTAATGGTAATAAGTAAAGTAACATTTCTATCAATTCACCGCCAGATTTGTCTCATGTAAAGTGATTTTGAAGAGGATTGGTTGGTAAACTCATTCACTGCCAAACCCAGATAGGATGTATAGTACTTACAAAGTATATGTCGTGGTAGTTAGTAAAATTTATATTAAAATACACCCATTGACGTACAATCCATTTGGGCTCCCAGTCCAAATGGATTGTTCTTCTACCATTTGACACCATTAAAAATGTATATTTCCTTCTCTTTTCATTCCCTTTCCCTGTCCTCCTTTCATACCGTTTCTCCTTCATCACTTACACTACATCCCAGTGTTCCCTCCTCCCCAGATGAAGGTGGGGTGCTCAGGCAAGGGAACATGTTGATACTTCTGGACTTGACACAAAGACGTTCTCTATCTGGCACGCACACACAAATACACACGAGCTAAACACACAGGCAAGCCAACGCCTACTACAACACTCATAACCACGTAGGAGAACTGGATGGTGAAGTCTATCCACCAAAATTTTTTTACGCAATTGCCTGAGGGGGAATCAGAAGCTGTATGTGGGGGCCCCTGTCCCATCAGAGTCCAGAAGCTTGTGTTTGCAAGGCAAAACTGAAAAATCCAGAATTGTCAATCCACCACATTTGTCCTTTCCTGCTTAAGTGATAGAATGGCTAATGTAATGTGTACAAGTGAACATTTCTTCTCATCTAACCCCGCCCCCCAAGAGTCGTTCCAGTGTATGATTAAGTAAAAGCCCCCCCCAAAAGTCGTTCCAGTGTATGATTAAGTAGAGCGTCAAAGACGTTCTGTAAGGCGTACGCTGCACTTAACGTGTACTGTATAGGCATTCTTGGCATTTCAGGGGAGATGAAATTACTGCTTACCGTAAAGAACACTTGAAAAAAATAACTAAAGGGATACCTGCATTTACAAAGTGACTGACTTCAAACTAAATTAAAAGTTAAATACATCTGATAGGACTGAATATCACAGAGGGACAAACAAGATCTGTAAAGCTTAAAATTGACATTCGGATTCCAAAATTGCAGTTGTTGTTTATTTATCTATTAATTTCCCAAAGTTTAACCACTTAAAATGCTGTTAGACCAAAGTTGTAATAGCATAGGATAGGATTTAGTTTTTTTTCTTAAGTGAGCATCTTTCTTGAAATTGATAGTTTAAGTTGCGTTTTTATTAGTTTAAGTAATAGTTTTTGTTTGTTATTCGAAGAGTGCAGCATAAAAAAAAAATTGCATTCAGTCTTTTTGTATTTGAATTGAATGCTTTTGTTGTCATTATACAAGTATAATGAGATCTAAAACGTTCACCACATAGTGCACAAATAACAACAACAAACAGACAAATAAATAATCAATAAATAACAAATACATTTATCGCGGCCATGTCTGGTCTACATTAACCGTGATAATCGAGGGATTACTGTATAGTTTTTTCAATGCAATACATTTAGCTATGTGGATGCTCAGATCTTTAGCTGGGGGTAAAAAACACCCACCAACACTTTTTTTTCTTTTTTTCAACCACCTTGTAACTTTACCACGAGGCCCCATTTTTGGACTCAAGCTAGTCTTGCAAAACAAGGGACTGCTCTGTTCTTACTCATCTGCAAAGACAAAAAAACCAAACGAAACACTAATCTCCTTATTTGTAAGTGTGTGTGCATATTTTATCATTGCAAAGGGAGGGCCCCCTTCCGGATGTGAGTCGTGGGGGGTGGGTGGGGGCTTTCTTAGGTGGCTCTTCGGGGCCATTAAGTGCGGATTACCACCAGTGGGTCTCTTTGAAGGCCTCATTCCTCGCTTTGGACGTTCAAGGAAGCAATCACACACACACACACACACACACATTCACACACACACTCGCAAGGATGCTGGCGGATGGGCCAGACGGTAGCGGGAGAGCGCACCCGTGACTCTTCTGGACTCTTGGCGCCCCCCCGTCCTTCCTTTTCCTTCACTGGCAATTAGGATTCGGAGACGCCTTTGTGCCCAGCTGGAATGTTCAAAGGAAGTGCACATGCGTCCTGTGGTGCTGACAGAGTGGGCGGAGAGAACATTGCTTGAATTAGGAGAACACGTTAGTGTTTTCGACACGGAATGCACATGCTTGGAAACGAGATTGTTGGTGGGACAAGTTTAGGCGGTTAACTATATATACATATATACATTTTTTACTTTTGCAGTCGGCTGGTTATTGAGGATGAGAACTATAGGAAATTACTGGATGGAAAATGGAGTAGAGTTTTTAAATGTTGTTTTACAGTGTGAGGCGTTTTTGTCCCAGGTAATAGGAGTTCACCTTTGACCCCTGTCAGTCCAATGCTTTTTGACTGGGGAGGATGGCAGCGATGTACAGTGGTACCTTGACATATGAGCACCCCGACATACGAGCATTTCGAGATATGAGTATAATTTCGAGCAAATAATTATCTATAGATACGAGAAAAATTTCGAGATACGAGAAAGCCAGGTGGCCAAGACATGAAAGGCTGTTTATCATTGTAGCGCACTGTCTTTTTTGCCGCATCTCTTTCGTGTATAACAGATATCTACTATCCTGTTTTTGGTGTTTTTTCAGAGGGTTGGAACGAATTAATTTGTTTTTAGTACATTTCAATGGGAAATGTTCGTTCGAGTTACGAGAATATCGACATACGAGCTCAGTCCCGGAACGAATTAAGCTCGTATCTTGAGGTACCACTGTATTGGTCTATTGCTGTCAATGCCAGTCAATGGTTCAATTGCAGTCAATTAAAAAAAGATAAGTCAAAGTAAAAAACAACAACAACAGAACAACCAAAACAAGCAAACATCTTAAAGGGGGTTCAGATAGCTTTTCATCTGTATTGTTGTCTTTATTTTTATTTTGGTTTTATTATTATTTTTACACACAGCCTAACTAAAATAACCATAAAGTGAATAACTGATATTTTATACTCTGCCTTTATTTTTTCCTTTTTCCTATTTTTAAAATCATTATGTTTAATATTGTTTTTCGAATTTTATCCTGGTGTATTTTCTCATAATAGAATTTAGATATAGAACACATACAAAGAATATGATTTGAATACCTGGTAAATTACTGTTTTTAAAGGTTTTCCAGAGAATGTTTATAAGAGTGATCAGCGCCCTCTGTTGTACAACAAAATGGCTTAAAATAAAATTGCAATGTCCATGTGCCAAACTCATATTAAATACAGTAATTATTTTTATAAAAAATGTCACTTTAACAAAATACAAGCATTTACATTTAGATACTCTACCAATGAGGGCGAATAAATATGAATTGTTGATTCGCAGGTGTTGAGCTGATGCTGCTCTCCTCCCCAATAGCTGCTTTCATTTGGAGTAAACAAATTATTGGAACGATTTATTATTCAAGTGTCAGCCAAGGTCAAAATCCTTGTGGCTCTGCGGCATGTGTATTTATCAAATATTTGCCGTTCTTAAGAAAGTTCTTCAAAAACAAAACAGATTACTTTTCAAACGACGGCTTAGTCTGGTTAGTTATGTCGTTTTTATCCACACTGCTTTTAATGTAAACTGTTATGCTAAATAAAATGATCCCAGAGAAGGCCAAAATACTTAAATTTTAATCACTAAATTCATAATTTAGATGCAGTCAGCGTCTCTGATGATAGTGAAATGATGCGGAAAATGGGAGGTCATTTACCTGATGCAGGTGTTTTCGCTAATCATTTTAAATATATTGATTCAAAAAATAAAACATTTGATTAATTTATGGGATTTTATGACATATTTGGAATGATAATACCTTATAAAATATAGGACTGATATGGCATTTACTTGGTAACATTATTCCCATAATAACATTGAGAACTTTGGAATAAATTGTTGTTATAGAAGCTGTAATACATTTACTTGAATGTTTGACAAGATATTGTACTCAAGTCAGTATTTTTTTAGTAATTTTTGGCTATACTACATTTCCTTCATATTTTTTTCAGAACAGTTCCTTTTCATTTCATTACAATATTTAGGCAAATGGAAACCTTAAGTTAAAAAAATCTATTCAACTCAATTCAAAACGATTTGCATGAAATATTAGAAGCATGGAATTGGATCTTGAAATCAAAAAGTTGTACTGGTTTCATTACTTCAGTGTTCCCTAATGGTATTTACATATTTTTCCCCCCAACCAGGCTTCTCATACAGTAGAAATATCACTAGCCATTCACTCAACTCATAAAACAAATATGTCCTTTTGACTGGCTCATGCTTATTGATCCTCTCCGCAAATCATTTCCCAAGTCCCCCGTAAATGCACTGGAGGGGGACTTCATGTATTATACAAAGTGTTCAGATCAGAGATTAGACCTCCCCCCATCATCACTTGTTTCTACCTTCCCCCAATTCCATCAGTCAATTCCCGCCACTCTCCGGGGCATTTATCATTTTGACAGTTGCAGATAAGGCAATTATTTTCCTGCAGCAAGTACAAAATGTAGACAAGTGCCGCTGCGAAAGTGTCTCTTGGAGGGCACTTGTGCACGTGTCCGTGCGAGCGCGCAATAGCTTGTGTAACACAAAGGAAACAAATGTTAGCGAGGTTTTTTTTTCAGTATGCTTCTTCTGTTGCAATGATCACATCTCAAATAAATCACTGACAATCTGTTTCTACAATGAGAGGACTATGGAGTCAAATTTG
The DNA here is from genome assembly GCF_051989625.1 of Stigmatopora argus. Classification (NCBI taxonomy): domain Eukaryota; kingdom Metazoa; phylum Chordata; class Actinopteri; order Syngnathiformes; family Syngnathidae; genus Stigmatopora; species Stigmatopora argus. Next base: position 9,330,903 of record NC_135404.1, on the reverse strand, counting down.
AGGAAAAAGATAATTTGTGAATTTATAAAAAAAAAACTATTTTTGCACACGCAATCAAATATTTAATTCAAATTCGCCAAAATACATATTATATATATATCCTATTTGTATATATGTGTATATGTATATAAATGTGTATGTGTATATATATGTATATATGTGTATATATGTGTATATGTGTATATATGTGTATATGTATATATATGTGTATAAATGTGTATATGTACACACATATATACACATATATATACATATACATATATATACACATACACATTTATATACATATACATACACATTTATATACATATATATACACATATATACATGTATACACATATATACACATATATATACATATACATATATACATATACATATATACATATATATATATATATATATATATATATATATATATATATATATCTATATATATATATCTATATATCTATATATATATCTATATATATATCTATATATATATATATATCTATATATATCTATATCTATCTATCTATATCTATCTATCTATCTATATCTATATATATATATATATCTATCTATATCTATCTATCTATATACATCTATATCTATATATGTATATATATATATATATATATATATATATGGACAACACAAATGGAACTAATTTTACTATACTCAACCTGACAAGATGTGCTGCTCAAATTCAGTATTGAAGGCTCTACATTTTAGATTTAATATTGTCAGACTTGAGACTCTAAAGTCTGAAATTTAGAGTCTAGACTCGAGACTCTGCCAGTGCTTCTTGCAATCTAATATGAAACGCGAGAGTGCAGCAGAGGACTAGTAGAGACGGATTGGTGGCCAAGGCTGCTGAAAATTACCACATATAATAGAGTCAGCGGCCCGGTGGGGCTAGTGGTTAGCGCGTCGGCCTCACAGCTCTGGGGTCCTGGGTTCAAATCCAGGTTTCGTACCCCTGTGTGGAGTTTGCATATTCTCCCTCCCCCTTGCCTGTGTGAGTTTCATCCGGGTACTCCGGTTTCCTCCCATGTTCCATAAACATGCATGGTAGGCTGATTGGACACTCTAAATTGCCCCTAGGTATGGGTGTGAGTGTGCATGGTTGTCCGTCTCCTTGTGCCCTGCAATTGGCTGGACAGCGATTCAGGGTGTCCCCCGCCTCTGGCCCGGAGTCAGCTGGGATAGGCTCCAGCACCCCCCCACGACCCTAAAGAGGATAAAGCGGTTCAGAAAATGAGATGAGATTGGTAACAATTGATAACATTAAAAAAGATAGGTACTTCTGAATTTGTTCAGATTTTTTTTGTCTGTGACATTACACATTTATATTTGTAAAAAACCTCTACAAAAGTTTAGTCATAAGAATTTAGTTTTTTTCTGTGTGAAAATTAATTAATTTGGATCCTCCAGAGACCGTCGTCAAAGGTGAATGAACGTTCAAGTGGGCGAGCGGGATGACGCGAGGTCTGAGCTTTGTTCTGTCATCATTACTTTAAAAGAAAATGGAGGGGGGAGTTACATAGTCCTCCCATGGCTGTCAGCACATTTTAATGACGGTCCAGCCAGGCCTCCTTTCCCACGCAAAATTTAACGCCACACTGAAAAAGTCAAATGGATTGAAGTTGCAAAAAAAGCCAGCATTTCACCTATACGGCGGCAATAAAAACTACCATTTACCCTTAAAAGGTTCATGAAATATTCTTATTTCTAGCCAAGCTTCATGCCAATTGGACGATTTTAGGGCAGTAAGAAATCAAACAAAGACCAAAAATCCTCTAATTTTGACAACATTTTTGCAGGATATTTAGCAGTTATTATGCTACACATTATGATGACAATTCAAACCTCTGACTGCTTATATTTGAGCGAAAGAGAATATCAGTCTAGGGTATTTGGGGAAATAAACAAAAATAAAATAAATTGAACTAGAAGTAACACAAAAAAAGTTTTGCATTACTTTAAGTTATTTTTTTTTATAAGAACAGATTACAGGTGTATCTTTAAAACAAAATTGAGACACCTTAAAGCCGAGAAGGACACCGAGTACCATTAATAGCAACGCTAAGGCAGGATCGGACCGTCCAGGGCTTGACGAGGACGACCGCTGAGCTTCCACGATAAATCAGGAGGCGAAAAGAAGGCCGAGGCCTTTATGGGGAGGGCGCCACTCATATATTGACTGCACATCATTGCAGAGTTCCTGTTGTTGGCCACATTGTAAATTCCCTTCGGAAAAAGATATATTACACCTGCCTTCCATACTACCGCAAGCACTCACTGGACTTTTGGTCCTTCAAAAATCCATTGTAAACGCATGTAACAGTTGGTCAATTCTGTATTGTTTTTGAAACGAGCTTACCGTGGTCTTTTTGGATTGAAGCGTCCTTCCGCCATGCGAGAAACTGCCCGTTTTGGGGATAAAAAGTAGATGCAGAGTCTCTAAAAGAGAGAGAGAGAAAGGAAAAAGAGATATATGAAGCTGAACGGAAGATGTGACCCTTCAAAGTTGCTGCTTAGGGGGGACATTTGTCGGGATATTTTGATATTCTTGATGGCAAAATCAGTAAAGCTGATGTGGTTATTTCATTTTAGGCTGAATAATAGAGAAACATTATCCTTGATGTAATGGAAGTACAAAATAAGGCGCAAGGCAATCACCCTCTTATTGTTTTTGGTGGACTACGTTTAGTGGTCAAAGAACATATGTTGACACCAAAACCTTGGGGTTATGTATACAAAAATATGGACTATTTTTTGTTTCCTTATGGATTATTTTCACTCTTGGAGAACATTCGTCAGCATCAACTTATGTCATTTAAATTATAACATGGTTTCCTTAGACATTTTTTTTAATGTCAAATTCAAGTATAGAATTGTTTTCCTTTTTATGTCATTGTACAATTATTCTCATTGCAAATGTGTCATTTTGCACTCTATTTACATGACTGGAATTCAGCCATTTTCCCATCAAATTTCATTTTTAAACATGAATAAATAAAGAGTACCCTCAATATATACTTTGTCTTAATTGTGGCTCCTTTTAAATCCTACCAAACTGTTTGTTTGAGAGGATCCTAAACTTTTTGCATGTTATTTAACCCCCCAACATTTTCTGGTTAAGGATGAATAGGCAGAGACAGTTATTTACTAGGGTGCCTTTTTCCATTCATTCCTTCCATATTGCCGTTCCCGGTTCTGCTTGACCGTACGTCCTATTGTGAAAGTGCTGAATGGGGGATCAACAGGAGTCACGTCTGCTTCCGTTAATTACAGCGGATTTCAGCTACACAAGGCAAAGTTGGAGGATTGCAAAGAGAAACACTTACTGTCAGCCCCCCCATTTCAAATAGATTGGACATCTATCGCCCTCAATGGCTGCCTATGAATCAAGCATGCTGGATAACGACTTTTTGAATGTTTTGGACTTCCTTTTACGTGCCAGGGGAGTTTAGTCAACATGAATGAATTATGAGATTGTTTTTTATTTACCCTTACAGGTCACTCAGTTAACTGTGCATGTTTACCTTTTAACGTATTTTTCAGACTATGACGCACTGTCAATTTTGTGGAAAAATACAGGAAAAATAGTTTTGCTCTGGGGAAGATATTTCCTATTAAAAAAATAAAATCAGTTTACAAGCAGCTTTTTCATGTAAATCATGAGACAATGACATTTTTTAAATAATTTTATCACAGACAGTTACAACACTACTGCTGCTTTTTCAATTTCTGTGGTGACCAGCAAAACATTTTCCCATCTCCAACCCACATTAAACATCTCCTAAACATCCCTCGATTTCGAAGCATCAAGGCCTGTAATGACCCTGTTTAGCATATTTTATAAGCGCAGCACATCTGCGGAGGTTCCTACTTTGTTCAAGTTGGACATTCCATAGACTCTTATATGCATGGCGGGCGCGCAAGAAGGCCCGCTTGTCTTTACACATGAAATGAGCGATTGTCCGCGCAGGCTTAAGAAGAAGAGTTCCTGCGGTGTGTTATGACATGAGGCTACGGGTGTCCTTTCATACCTCGAGAGCCCCTTTGCCTCATTAGTTAACACACTTTCTTAGTTTTGAACAATACCTTAGCTTGGCGTCTCCCATCTGAACCACCACTTAGTTTCCCTTTTTTTTCTTGTGGATACTCGCAAGGCCTGCAGCAGAGTTCCAGCGAAGCCCCCCTCTAGTCCTAACAGCTTTAATACTTGTAATTATCTCTTGCTGGGGGAGGCTGGAAATTGGATTAGGGTGGTGAGTCTCAGCTGAATGAATTACCTCCATCTCCCCACTTGGTGGGCCACACACTGATAAAGTGCAAAGGGGAGAGAGTGAAAAAGGGAAAAAAAACGGGATTTGGATTCAGTTTTAGCATTCATGGCTTCCTTGTGGAAAAATGAAATTTTCCAAGAGAAGGGAGCAGCGTGTGGCGGTATCTGCCCACCGCATGTTTCATCTGCTTCCGCTCTCCCGGAAACGCAATTACCGCCGTCGTTATCGGCGCTTAAATGGTGACGAGTTTGGCAGCGCGGCCAGCCGAGTTTTGGTGGTGTTTAAACGTTCACTTTTCTTTCCAAAAACTTTTTGATTTTTTTTAGGGGTGCCTTAGTGCTTTAAAATGGGACAACTAGTTGCTTTCACATAACAACTGCACTATAGAAATTGGTAAAGTAAAAACATTAGTTTTTACCGAGCTTGTAAATGATAGCATAACTGTCAACCTTGGCCAATTGCTCCTCTTATTAATGATTCCAATTCCACTTACTAAGCGATAAAAAAAATGTACAAATACAACACGGCACATATTTACTCACATAGGGTGCACGTGAAAGTCTAAAATTTGACGCTGACAGCTTAACTGTCTGGGTACATTGCTTGCTGACACGCTATATTTATATAGTGAGTATCATGTTTAAAGCATGACAATATTAGCATTTGATGATGACGTTTTCATCTGCTACCAGTGAGAATCCGGATTAGAGCCGAAATGGGTAAAACAAGATCGGTTTTACAAAAAACTTACTTAAAAAAATCATGTACAAAAGTTGGGCGCACCTGTACCTAACTACCATATTATGCTGTTTAATATACCCATGTATATTAAATGATCTTAGTTTTTTTGAGCCTCCCGTTTGTGCGCCATTTAATATACCCTTGCCGTTTAATATACCCGTATATATACCGTGTATATTAAACGGCAACGCGGCTTTTTTGGCAAGATTTGTATGGTGTTCATGGAATTTTAATGAACTTAAGTATCTATAATTATGCCCCGAATTGCAAGATGGCGGCGCGCACGGACGCAGTGGCTCTATGCTCTCCAGTTTGGTGTCGTTCGTTATTCTACAGTCGCCAGGATTACCAACTTCGTCATATGCAGTTTCTGGGTATGATGATAATTAGGCTTTTGTTGTTGTTTGTTGAGTCAATGATGATGACAAAGCCTATGTCCGATTATTATTATTATTATTATACAATTTGAACGTATACAATTCGAAATGATCAAATAAACGTATAAAATATGGGGAAAAATGTCTAAGTTGACAGGTATGCGATGGTACTCGGTCGTTTGGTCGCCGGTCTTTTGGTCGCCCGTTGTTTGGGTCCGGGCGACCAAAAGACCGGCGACCAATCGACCGCACACGGTATGCGATAGGGTGCTCCAGAAAAGTTTGTGTTTTCACCCTCGTTACCGTTGTTGTGTAAACGACCCCTTAAGTTATGATCATAGAATGGCTTCAAATCTCATCTCAAGACAGCACCGTATTTTTAATGTAGGAGTCTGTTAATCAAAGGAGTCTTGAGTTTATTGAGCGCAGCGTCATAATGCCCCCTCAAGTCGTTATTTCGTGTTATTCCAAAGTAGTTTCCCCCCTCAGCAACAAAGCTAAAAAGTCTTGGCGGTGTTGGTTTTAACAACGGCGCTTGGAGTCTGCATACATTTGCGGGCTAACTGGTTCGAAATGAGGATTTTATTAGAAATCATCAAACACGGGCGTTTAAATGAAGCCAAAACGACCTCAACTAAGCTGAACTAAAGAGACGTTTTCTCTCAACGGGGCCGTTAAAGACTTTCACTTCATTTGGAACGGCGCCAGTGTTGTTTTTTTTCCACCCTTTACCGCTTTTCATTATTTATTTAAACACTCGCTATTCATTTCAGAATCAAAGTTCCCGCTGTGTCGTCGCTAGCGTTGGACTCGGAAAAAAACCCAAAACAAAGACACCCCCTCGCCTTTTCCACTTCCCATTCCTTTAACCCCCCACCGAGGACAATCCTTGAAGGTAGATAAAAAGAACAACTAAAGATAATTAAATCTAAAAAAAAGAAAAAAAAGAAGAAGGGGGGAGCGAAACAGTCGGGGTTGAATTTGGGCACAGTGAGGGTTTCAACTAATTTATGCTAGGCCTCCAAACATTTACACTCTACATTTGGACCGTCTTATCACCATAAAAGACACACTTATTTGCATTTGTCCAATTGCAAAAGGCGTATTTTGGTCTCTCCCATCATTGACGACAGGATTATCACTTTATCGCTCGGACGCGCCCTGTTGACAAAATCTGAAATTATAATACAGTAATGCCTCACGTAGACGCTGCAGCTATTTAGGCTGGCTGGGATTTAATATTCATTGCTTTTGCAGCTTGGTTGGTTTTAGGGCGCTATCACCCTCATCCACCCTCCTCCCGACCCCACCCACTCGCCCACCCGCCACCTACCGCGACTGGGACACCCCCCTCTTGCCCCCCTTTGTCCCTCCCCAGCCCCCTAAACATTCTGTCTCTCTTGCACGCTATCCCCAATCACTCTCCCTGTCCTTGTTTTTGATCTTCAAACGTTGGTCGCTATAATGACTACAAATCAGGGATGAAGGTGAGTGATCACAACACGGCCCACCCATCCCAGCTGGCCTTTTTACTCCCCTCCCATGATGCATCTTTCCGCGACTCCGGAGCTCCAAAGTAGCAAACAACTTGACCGCGTTTATGGTAATCGAACTTAAAATGACTACTACTAATTTTATGTAGACTCTTAAGAATGGAGACACAATCCGTTTGACTTGCGGGTCAATGAGAAGAGGTGTAGAAAATTACTGGATGGAAAATGGAATAAAGTTTTTTTAAAGTTGTTTTACAGAGTGACACACGCTTTTACAAATGCTCTGCCCCAATGTAAGGGCCAAATATACGTTCACCTTTGACCTATGACATCAATTGGGACAATTACGATTTGAATGTTAGTAGGAAGAGATCTACAAGGAGGTTTTATGTTTTCTCAAAATTTTCCTCGACTTTCTAAAACAGTTCCTTCATTTAAAAATGTTAGAATCCCTGAGGAAAAAAATCCAATGTTTTCTAGCTGTTTTCTAGTTATCATTAGTCCCTTGGAACGAACAGACAAGAAATAATATACTGTAGCTTTTCATATAGTTTGGTCACAATAATCTGATTTCCTTAAATTACAGGTGCAATGCATGTTTCTAATTGTACACAGAAAGAATTTCAGGGGAAAAATATCACATTTGTTATAAAAAAAGAGAGCTGAAAAAGCCATTCAACAAATGTGTTACATATAGCATTTAAGCAACACATCCAATCAAAGAAGGAACAAACTAATCACGAATGAACCGTGAAGACGTAAACAAGTCACGATAGATTAGTTTAGATTTAATTTTCAGAGAAAAGTAGTTAGTTATATTAAAAAAAAAGATTTAAAAAATCAAATTAAATCGGCGAGAGGGAACATTATACCTGATCAAGATTATTTTTATTTTTTTATAATGGCATTACTTCATATTTCCACTTCATCCAAGAAAAAGCTTAATTAGTAGGTGTATAATGATACACATCGATCGATTGATTGTGGTTTACACTCCTACTGGTTAAAACGTATATATTCAGATCAAAATATCTTATGCCAAAATGTTGTGAATATAGTGTACCCTTTTGAGAAAAACTTTAAAAGTGAAGTTAAGCTTCATAACATATTACATCAGTCGAAAGGGTATACTTTTTGTGAAGGCCCTCCGGAGTATTTTCATGGCTACCAGCTACTTTAAACTCATTTTTTTTACCAACAGGAAAGGTTGGCAGCCAATGATTGTCGTCAATCCAAACAGATGAGAAGTCTATGGCCTTCAATGTCAGCTAATGAGATATTTTTTTAAAAGTTTTCAAGTCAGACTTCAGCAAAGTTTGCGAGTTTAATCGCCACACAAGTCACAAGAATGAAAAAGTGTCCTGGGCACACAGTAGCGGGCGGCATCCTTTCACATCATAACTTCCTAATGGGTTGTTTAGATGATTCATGCCAATCAAACATCTGTTCTGCAGCGTTCTTTATCAAGAGGTGCACCTGCCGACCTCCGACTGACCTCCACCGGTGGCCAATGTGTGTAAACTGAAAAGTACACCCCCCTGACCCACCACAAAAAGCCCAGGAATAGTTACTTTTACGAGGACTGTTTACCTTGGTGGAGGTCTGCCCTGTCTAGCACTTCTTTCTCCTTAATGTGCCCGGCAAGAAAAAATGTTTCGCTAGGGAGCAGGGGTTGAAATTTTTTCTCATCCAAATGGATGGCAATTTCCCACCATTTAGCACCTGAAGGTAATTAGCTTGAAGAGATTGCGGAGTGAGAAACACGTTCATGGGACATTAACTCTCGTACATTCTCCAGTTGCAGCGAATTAATAGGAAAGATTAAAGTTTAAAGGGAGCAAATGCCATTAGCGGTCTGCACACACACACATACACACAAATACGAGGCAACGTGCACAAAAACACACTCACACAGGCACACAAGACCTCTCAGTGGCACCATCCTCCACCTTTTTACGACAAGTCTGGATCTTTGCGCCGCATCCGGGCTGGCGTTACGACAGCAGGTAATAAGTGGCGCAAATGAGAGCGCGGTGCAGCTCGGCAAAATGCGGCCATGAAAAGCTCCAATAGCCTGCTGTGACATTTTTCTTCTTCTCCATTCGCACATGTGACGCACGATTAAGCAAAGCTGGCAATTTCAAAGTATGCAAAAATGGAGCGCTACCTTGACTTACGAGGTTATTTGCTTCCATTACCAAACTTGCAACTCAATTCATCACAGATCAGTCATATTGTATAAACAACCGTTTGAGTAATCTCATTCGGCAGTGGAAAATAAAGCTGTTTTCTAAAAGCAAGATATTTGAAATGTTAGATAATCTTAAACTGCTATTTGACCCTTGGATTGTGTTCAGGTCAAAATTGTCCCGTTGTTAAAATCAATGGTACTTTAAAATGGTTTGATCTAGACCACCTGTGTCAAAGTGGCGGCCCGGGGGCCAAATCTGGCCCGCCGCATCATTTTGTGTGGCCCGGGAAAGTAAATCATGAGTGCCGACTTTCTGTTTTAGGATCAAATTAAAATGAAGAGTATAGATGTATAATAAATTTCCTGATTTTCCCTCTTTTAAATCAATAATTGTAATTTTTTAATCCATTTTTTCTGTGTTTTTCGTTCAAAAATCATTTTGTAAAATCTAAAAATATAAAAAAAAGCTCAAATAAACATTGTTTTAGATCTATAAAAAACAAATATTCAGGGCTTTTAATCCAGTTCTTGTAATCTATTTATAAAAAAATATATAAATATTTTATCTAAAATGGTCCGGCCCACGTGAAATCAAGTTGACGTTAAAGCGGCCCGCAAACCAACCCGAGTCTGACACCCCTGATCTAGACCTTAACACAATAGCAAAGTATTTTTAGCCTGTGTTAAATAAGTGATCAAATTTGATGCACTACCAAAAATGTGGGCTGATTTTTAACCCAATTCGTCCCGAGTTTAAGTCGCACAAGCCAAAGAGTGTACAATGAAAGAGGAAAAAAATGGTTGCACTAGAACATAAATGGCATTTTTTACGAGCATAAAAAAATAGAAACGAAGAACAAACGTATGTTGATGTAACAGTAAAATGAAGAACAACAGGTTAAATAGGTATATGCTAACATAACAGTTTTTTTCAGACAACTATAGCTTAAAATATACATAAAAGGCAGTCAGTGGTTAGATAGAAGAAAAAAAGTCGCACATGAGTATCTGTGATGAAAAGATGAAAAAAGTGTGACTTATAGTCCGGAAAATACGCTACTCCCTAAATGATTTTACATGACTTTCAAATAAGCGCTATACTATTTGAAAAAGCTCATTTTTACATTAAGTATCATTAGAAAGTGCTGGCGTAGATAATTGAATCAGATAAATGTTATTGTAGTTAAAATATAAATGAACATATTGTTGTATTTGGGGGAAAGACAGCATCCTTTTTAAATATGATGATCAATCACACATTTGGACATCTGAGTGGAGACAAAGCGGAATTTATCGGGCAGGAAAAAAAAATGGAGTCATCCTCACTCTCTAATATCTATTTTCTACATTTTAACGGCCAACGTTACAGTGCTCATCATTCATCGAAGTGTGCCGAGAAGCGCACTTTTTTCTCTTTTTTTCAAATTTTATGAGATCTGAAGCAAATTTTGCTGGGGGGATCCTATAGGCCATTAAGCTGGGAGTAATTTTATCCTTGTTTCCTTAATGATGCCATAATGGCGAGTGAATTTCTTAACTAAAGACCAGAGAACATTGTGAAGGTCAGCTTCATCTGTAGACTCCCTCATGCGCTTCTCCCAGAGATTGGAAAAGTCGGGCGTTTTTTGAGGAGTCATTAATAACGCTAAAGCTGAAGGCCTATTTGCGTCCTCGCTTTCTACCTTTTAATGCCACTCTCTCGCTTTCTCTCGCCTCTCAAGCAGAGAGAATGAAGAAAGAGGGGGAAAATGGCAGCTCACTGACATATAGATCCCAGACGGCGAGCCGCAGTGATTTAGACGCCTTGCCTTTGTTATCACTTTCATCATTTTGCCTTATTGCTTTTATTTCGCCGATGGACGAAACACTTGATGGGACAAAATGCCAACTGGAACTTTTTTCTTCCTTCTTCTCAAAGTCTAATGAGAATTACGATCTCGCTGAGCCTTGAAATGCTCGGTGCTTTGTCCTGATCGCCTTAGATATTGTTCCAAGTCAGTCATTTGTCACAGCAAGGCATGCTGGGACGGTAGGCCGCTAATCAACGCCGCAGTCTGCCGGCGACTACGTTTTTTTTTTCTTCTTTTTTCTTTTCTGCCTTGATAGCAACTTTGGCCCAAGAAGGGCTGCGGGCTGACGAGTGACGAGACTGACGGTAAATACTCGCAATGTCTTCCAAAGCTAAAGTTTTGGGTGTGTGGAGGAATTTTGCCAAGAAATTCTAAACACGTGCGACCCAAATGCCAAAGGAATTTAAAATGAATACAAAATCAAGCTGTTTTAATAGGCTTGAGATGTAATGGCCAGTCCAAAATAATGACTTTGTAAAAGATACTGTTCATTGATTTAGAAGCCACATTTACATTTAAGCTTAAACTTCCTGACTCAACTCTTGAGCTGTATTTAAAAAAAAATATGGCCATCAAATGAGAATGATGTACAAGATTTGACACAAACTTGCACAGATGACGAAACATTAGCAGATTAGCCGTGACCGGACGTTCGGCCGAATGAACGTTCGGCAAAACGTCCATTCGGCGACCTGTCCGTCCGTCAAACGTCCGTCGGCGAAACCTCTTTAGGCGAATCATCCGGTCACGAGGTAAAATGCATAGAAAACTGAGCCAGGAAAAAGCCAAGGATTTTTTTCTGGTTCTTCTCCCAGCCGCAAGTTTAATTGGCACAAAGTGGAATTCGCTTCAGGGTGAAAAAAAAAACTGAAAAAGAATTAAATCGGTGTGACAAGATGATCGATCACCTGTAAGTCCACCTGACACAGAAATTAGAGTTTTTTAATGATGGCTTGCCTCTTCCTGGATGTTAAATTCAAACGCTGGCACCGAGTCTACCTTTCAGACATCACCCAAACGCAAGCACTTTGTCTTTGTCACCGCCACGGACGACATTGTTATTAGCCGTGTGCTTTTCTATTAAGCAATCCCTTTCCACTACGAGGAACATCTCAATGCACGGGTTTACCGCGACACCTTCTTCTTCTATTGAATATTTTTATGCATTATATATGAGCTATTTTTAAAACCGAGCGGCAACAAGGAGACGGGAAGATGTTCCTTCCTATTTATTTAATATATTTTTACATTAAATTAACCACCCATGAATGAGTGCTAATTTACACTTCATAAAATTCCCATTTCTCATTTATGAGTGCAAGATACGCTTATTGTGACAATTTCTTTTCTCAAAGTGGAGGTGGTGCAGGTGCTGTTCACTCCCCCTGCAGGACCCCCTCCCCGGTGGTCCACACGACTGGGTGTATTGATCCGGTTATCATGCTCACATCATCACTACATGGACACGAGAGAGAGGTGTAATGGACTGACTGGAGTGGAAACATCACAACGTGATGTCTCGACTCGAGAATAATTGATCAGATGAAGATGTTTTGGATAAAAATGGCCACATGGTGGAATCGACTCAAAAAGGACAAACTCGATATTGCATTATTTCAAGATGGAATTTGTAATATTGAAGGATGAAAGGGCTGTCATGACGAAAAAATGAGAGGAAAAAAGTCTTAATGTTGAAACAAAAGCCGAGAAAATCTAGAAAATATTGGGGGAAACTTACAATTATCATGGTGGAGTTCACATAAAAAGGGCTAATGTTTTGAGAATAACGCCGTAATATTGTATCCTCAAAGTATTAGGAAACATAAGCTCTAACCTTATGGGGATAACCGTGAAATTGGGATTAAAAAAATGTGTAAAATTGCGATAAAGGTTTCTTTTTGGAACAAATTTTAACAGAAAAATAATTGGAACATGTCAAGATGTAAGAAAAAACCCCTGAACAGGTTAAGAAAAATCGACTTATGCATGTTATGTCTACTTTTTATGTCCAGTATGTGCACGTGTTCAATATTCATAGCACATATTGTATGTATGGTGCTAGTGGAGCAAGCTCCATAAAGCCCACCTCAGCTGACTGACTTCAATGCAAAAGAGCGCCGATATTTCCTTTGCTTGATCACTTTGCCCTCATCGTAATCACTTTCCGTCTGATTTATGGCCACGGGGGTCACAGTGCAGCTCTCTCCAGATGTTGGCCGCCTCCTAAGAGCTTTCTGCTCACCTGCCCCCTCCACGGGCTTTTGTCTTATTTAGAGCGCGGGAAATGTGCGACGCGACAGGCGCCGTTGCCCTCATTTGTTCTGTCGATTGCCTCGTCCACACCCACCCATACGGCTGCGCCAGTCGGTCGCACGACTTCCAGCGTCCCCCCCCAGTATCGAGATGATCAAGCGCCATTGCCTTCCAAAGCGTTGTAACGCTTAACGACAGTTGTCAGATAATATTTCGTAAAATCTAGAGCCCGCTTATGTTGGCCTGACCACCGGAAATGTTCGGAATTGAAAACAGACTTCAAACTAGCAATCAATTCCATTAAATAAAAAAAGAAATACAAAAAAATGCAAAGCAAATAATTTTGTTGCTGACGCATTTTACATATTTGAATGTAAAACCTGAAATATAGGTATATAGGAAATATTGGTAAACATATTGTAACTCATTCAATGCCATTTCAACTGGGATGGAGGTCGAATCCAATTTGACTGGGAGGGTTGGCAGCAAACATTCAATCAAACGTCTAGTGATGTCAATTTGTAAATCGATATTTTATTTGTGTATAACATTAATTACTAAAAACTTAATTGTTAGCCCCAACTATTGCATTAAAAAACAGTCGGGTTTTCTACTGTTGAGTTCATCATCCTCACGCAATTTTTCAACAATAAAGCTAGAAACGGCCGAAATTTATCATAAACATGTCTGGAATTAATCTGTAGTTTTCTTTCCACAATCCAGAATGATAAAATACTGTAATTTGCACATTGTTATCAGTTTGGCTGGGCATGCGACTTACTCTGCAAAATACGGTAAACTTCAATTCATTTATTTAAGCAACATTACTATAACACAATAATTTATTCCCACATTATATGGCTCGAAATCCAAAACTGGACATCCAAGTTTAACCCAAAAAATGCCTATTTGTCACATCAAACTGAGTCATAAAATGTGCAGCACATAAATTTCCATATAAATACCTAAATTAATGCTTAAAAAATTCTTAATTATATGCAACTATGTTGAACTTGACGGCAAAATACAATTTAACAGCTGCTAGGAAGAAATCCTTTCAAATACCAGCAGTGAACATTTCAGGAATAACATATTAATAAGTCATTTTATAGAAAAGCACCAGTATAAGTGATCCTGACCTCCCAAACTCCCTTAAATAGTTGCACGTGCAGCATTATTAATGGATTCATTACTCCAAGTACAGGTTGCCAGGGTGGGTAACAGTATTATCTTTCATGTTTTCCCTTCTCTTTTTGTCGGCGGTTGTTGGAAAGGTTAGGCAATTTGTTCTAATGTTAAAAATGCCAGACGCCACATTCACGGGCCGATTGCCTTTAAACTCTTTTAACAAGCTGCCGATGTAGCATCTTGTCGAACTTGACCCGAGAAATGAACTTTAATTGAAAGCGCGCCACCAAACAGTTTGATGGTTCCATCCAAGTGTACCTAATAAACTGGCAAGCGTATGCTCCCACCCACAGACAAAGAAAAAAAGAGAGGTGGAGGGGCTGGGCACGCTTGAGTGCATTTAAATCTTTACAAACTCTCCGCTTGACAGTGATGAATGTTACAATATGCTTAATGCACGGCGATGTTAAGTTTACGTTTCTATTCGGGAGCTGTGCTTTAGACAGAGTTTAAGAGTAGAATAGCAATATAGAAGAGGAGAAATTGTGCTTTTGCATTTTAGTCGTTTTCTGTTGGAAATCTTTATTCTAACTACATGGATAGGAAAAAATAGGGTATTTAAGTGAATGTAGTTGACTTTCCACAAGGAGTGATTAAATGCTTCTTGAAGCAAACTCACAGTACTGCCTTGATAATGCACGATATATATATTTTTTCAAGGCAAAATTATTTATTTGGGCATTTTTTAAATTCTTAATAGGTTGTAAGTTGATTAACTTAATATTTTCAGCCTTTCCTCTGTAAATTACAGTTCAATATTCAAAGTAAATCTAAGGTTACATAGTAGCGTTTTTTTTTAAATCATATGGCAAGAAAATCAATACCATAAAATAACTAAACTAAAACGAATAGTTGTCGCAATTTCAATAATGACAAACAATAAAAAAACTCAGGAAGGAACTACCATACAGTATATACATTTTTGATGATGCACTTTCAAGTTTCATAGTATGTTTTACCAAATGACATGCAAAAAATGTCAAAATGCAAAAATTGCATGTTCAACTTTTTTTTTAGTATTTATTAGCTACATCTCAACAATCTTGACAATATCTGACGGTGTGCCAAAAGGCTTTAAAGTGACATTTCTTGTCCGTAACTAAGTGAAATGTGCTTGGCGTGATTGTCCGAAGTGTATAGAAGCAACGCGTTATCTGTTCAGACTCACAAATACACGCATCCGGAACCAAACAGCCACCCACCAACACATAAACACACACACACACACACATACACACACACAAACACGGTCACTCAGGCAAAGCTTATAGATAGAGGCAAATGGTTTCCGTGTCAGCGTATCACACTTTAGAGTGCAGCACCCGACTTGACATTGACACAAATACTCTCTGGGCCATATACCATCACCTCTGCAATGCCTATGCAACAGCATAGCAAGCGTGTAAGCAGCGAGGTCAACCAATTAGATGCTTAATGCATAATAAAATCAACCCGGATGAGGGCATCATGTCGAGAAATCCAAGTCAACGACCCCGTTTTATGACCTTGATGGTGCCGGCCGGGATAACTGCACGGCGCTCGTGTATACATATGATTAAATAGCGATTGCACAATTAAATGCGTTGGTAGAGAGGAATGGAGCAAAGTTTTCAATCAAGACAAAGTTGGTTCGTTCAAGTATTGGATGTGGTTACCAGTAGATGCAGTGCAGGTCTACCTAATATTGTGAGTGGCGAGTGTATCGTTTAACCAGATGCCGCTCCGCTGACAAGCGGCTTCTTTAGTTTTATGAGCCGTGCACTGAGGCAAGGTGATGATGCTTACCCTTCAGACGAGAGGGAAGGCTGTCAAATGTAAACAGCAAGCAGAGCAAATTTACTACTCTTATAGCGGTTGGGGGGCGGGGGGTGTGGGGGTCCCAAAACCTACGAGTCCTGGGCCATAAAAGTCCCGCCGGGCAAGTCGCAAAACAGTTCATTTGAACTGGTAGGCCTGGCAGTGGCTGATCGCGTCTCAGTTGCATTGATAGTCGGGCTGCCATTAATCCACAACCTTGTCATTATCAAATGGACCAATAATTATTGCTTAATAGTGACAGTGAGAGACAGGCATTGTTGATCTAAGAATGGTCCAAATCCTCCTGCTTGAGTGTCGAAATTTTCATATTTGGTTTCAATTTGAAGTGTATTACTTTACTTATTTCAGATGATTAGATGACTAATTGCAACAATAATTCAAGGTGAATTAAAAATGATTCCTTCATGGCAGCCCTAGGTGATGAACGGCCCATCCGTTTTGACTAAGGTGGGCAGTGAAAATGCATTGGGGGTCTATCGTCAATGGCACTCAATCAGTTCATTAGACATGGTTTGTAAAAGCACAAAAGTTGACATCGGAAACCACTCCGATCATGCGTTCACTCATGATTCGTCAGGTGTGTCTCCACACTCTTTTCCCTCCTCGACTTGCAGTGACTTTGCGAGGATAACAAGACGCCATAGGTGCTCAACATCTGCTGTCACTGACGCCGGAGTCGTAATTAAAGGTTCCGAGTGAGGGAACAGTGTTAAACGTCTATCCATCTGAAGTTAAAAGAGAGCACGAGCCGTTCCCCGAGGACCGCGAAGAATAAAATGACAAATTCCATTGAAAAACAGAACGGCAACAAACAAACGAAAGGATATGCACGTGTTCCATAATGTAAAGAACATGAGTCCTTGAAATGTCCCACAAGGGGAAATAAACATTTTATACTCATTACTGATTTTAATTGTCCTTATAAGGGGACATATGTTGTGAGGTGTAGATAGGCGGGCCAAACCTGAACAGTTGGGAGGGGGTTTGGTGAATATAATCCTTAAACACAGAACATTATAATAAGGTCCTTAAAAAATAAACCATTTGAGCTAAAGTTCTTGACTTTGGAATCGAACCTTAAAACCCACCCTTGACAGCTTAATCTATTCAACGCGAACATTAAAATCAGATATTTAGAACCAAGCCATTCATTTGTTCATTTTCTGAACCGCTGATCCTCACAAGGGTCGCGGGGGGTCCTGGAGCCTATCCTAGCTAACTAAGGGCACCAGGCGGGGGACATGCTGAATTGGTGGCCAGCCAATCGCAAGTCACAGTGAGACAGATGACAACCATTCACACTTAAACTCATACCTAAGGACAATTTAGAGTACCTGTGTCAAAGTGGCGGCCCGGGGGCCAAATCTGGCCCGCCGCATCAATTTGTGTGTCCCGGGAAAGTAAATCATGAGTGCGAAATTTCGGTTTTAGGATCAAATTAAAATGAAGAGTATAGATGTATATTAAATTTCCTGATTTTCCCCCTTTTAAATCAATAATTGCAATTTTTTAATCAATTTTTTCAGTGTTTTTAGTTCAAAAATTATTTTATAAAATCTAAAAATATATATAAAAAAAGCTCAAATAAACATTGTTTTAGATCTATAAAAACTGAATATTCAGGGCTTTTAATCCAGTTCTTTTAATTCATTTATTTAAAAAAATCTAAATATTATATCTAAAATGGTCCGGCCCACACGAAATCGAGTTGACGTTAACGCGGTCCACGAACCAACCAGAGTATGACACACTTGATTTAGAGTTTTCAACCAGCCTACCTTACATGTTTTTGGGATGTGGGAGGAAACCAGACTACCCAGAGAAAACCCACGCAAGCCCATGCAAACGCCACACAGTGAGAAAAACCACACGTCCAGCCTTTTACCTGACAGATATGACAAATAATTCCTCAGAACCCTTTTTTGCATTCAAAGAAAGCAGTAAGTTAATGCGAATAAACAAAAAACAAGTCCTCATTTTGTCGCGATGACTGATCTACACTGCTGTGCACAAATTAATTGCAACGCTGACGGTTCTCATTGACAAACGCAGTAGCAACTCTTTCTCAGCAGCTTGACCTTTTTAAGAAAAATCGCAAGTGACGAATGAAGCGCAGCACATTTGTGTCAATATAAAAATGGCGTGAAAAACACAAAGGCCACTCCTACAATTGTCTGGATATTCATGTGCGAAAGTGTGACTACAGTAGAGAATTTCAAAAAGTAATTTGAAAAAGTATATATAATTAACTTAACAGCATAACTGAATAGCTTTTATAGTTGTTTTATTCCGAGTCAATGATCAATTATTTAACGGATTGGGACCCAAAGGTTTAATTTGTACTTATTAGAACTTTTTGGTGAGGAAATATACAAGAAAAAAATCCAAATAATAAGAAAAGTTGGACTTTGACAGTTCAAAGTGAATTGGACGTTTATCGCCGTCAACAAAAGTAATCTATCCCTATCATTTTTTTCCCTCCAACTGCTCCAATTACTAATTTTTCCGTTAAAACTACATTTGACAGGTGTATTTTGACAGTAACCTCACTCATTAGCCTTAATATTGTGTTTCTTTGGCCAACCCTCATCATTTTTGGGCCTCATTGACTATTTTTCCTGATAAGATATTAAGCATTCAGACCTCATTTACATCCTTATTTTTCAATTTGCTGCCGCACTAGTTTAATTTATTCCATATAATTTCTCCTTCTGAGAGGGACATTAATCATTGCCTGTTCCTTTTAGACCCTCTGGGATTTTCCCCTCCCCTCTAAATCAATAAAATAAAGGCTCTTCCTTTGCTGAATATGATAAAACAGTTTTGCCAAGGGATATCAATGTCCTACCGCTATACCCTCCTCCTTCCTCCCCCCCAGCCCCCACTTCTTGTTTTATTCATTTTAAATTCTAGGCTTGTTTATGCGTCTCTCTATGCTTGTCACACATGCACAGTATCACAGGAAGGGAGGTCAGTCCGTTCGGAGCAGCCATTCGTTTTATCATTCTCGAGCGAGTGGCCTTCTTCTCGATCATCTTCACGAGAAGGCTTTTTTTTGGGGGAACGTTTTATTTTTTAATAGCTGATATGGGATCGTCAAGTGTGGCGAAAGAGGAGGTTGTTATAGAAATTTAACTGTCCTTCACAAATTGATTCACACTCGGGCAGCACACAAGGTCCAGTAGGTAAATTACCAGGAGGGACACTATCTTAATCTTCGTGTCTTTTGTGGCCTTAAAATGGACACTTGCTTTATTAAGAACATTTCGTGATCTTACTTTTAGTGGCGGCTTGCTCATTACCACGGGACGTTAATCTATAATAAATTATTACCCGGGAAAAAAAAAATGGAAAGAAGAGGTCCTCAAGAAGAGTTCAAGTCCCTAACATCAAGTCTTAATGACATCATTCTTCTGCTGTCATTAAGGATATTAAAAATACATTAAGAGGGAAAAGTACTGCTGAGTGGCGACAAATCAGCCAGCGTTCACCCCTCAAGATTTCCAAGTACCAGAAAGTTGGGCAAGTACTTTTTAGACGCCCCCTTACACTTAAAACGCAGTTTGTGAAATTGAATTGGGTTTTGGATCAAAACAAATGCATATTGCAGGAATTTTTAAGGCTTATTGAAAAAACGATATCAGATAATATTGGAATAATTAATAAGTATAAAAAATAATTGTGTACTCTTTGAGAATATTGTTCTTTTCAAGTCCAAATTATTAAGGAAAAAAGTGGTGAGGTTTTTTATGCGGTTATCATATCACGCTTGACCTTTTATTTTCCAACATTCCACCCGCTCATAAGTTGTTTTCTAATAGTCTGGCCTTACAAGAGTGAAGATTGTTCACATTCTCTCTGCTTTATAGTGTTTTATAAGCGAATACCTGCCCATAATGTGTTTGTACTTTACATCCTGCCAGTACTTAACATTTGCACTCCATTTTGTCGGTCAAGGCCCGCTGACTATGTACAACAATATCATTTGTGCTATAGAGTTTCTCTCGGCGTTTTAATGGCGTCAACTGAATACACATCTTGTTGGATGTATACGTGTATATATATAAATATATAAAAATGTGCTCACGCTACATTTTATCGATGTAAGCCTGTGTTCGGTGCCACCACGGCCCATTGCTCTATCAAATTTGCCATCAAGACGTTCTCGAAGCTTGAGCTTGTCCAATTCATCTGAAAAGTGAACCGCTATGCAAGCTGAAGCGCAGTTTCTCAGCGCGTACGCCAGTAAACAGATGCACTGTTACTCTACACTGAAAAAAAAGTAACAAAAATGAAATAAATTGAAAGTAAAATAATTCCAGAACTCACTGAATGTAAAAACAGCAGTAAAAGATTCTTGAATATTGTTTTCAAGGGATTATTTGTACATTTCTGCCAAATTTCTGTAGTATTTTATTGTTAGTAGTATTTTAATTTTGTTGTTAAATAGTTTAAATAGGTCTAGATCTGAGAATGAGATCATTGTAGTTGATAATTTGCCACAAACAGCAATTAATTTTAAGTTTAAGTTTTTTGACTACTATACAAGTACTCCTATGCTACAGCACGCTATAGGCTGAAGGTAGAGACAAAAAGTGAGCATCTATCCACTGGCTAACTTGTAACCTACAGCAACATTAAGCAATACAACTATTGAATCACCTCTGATATAGCAACAATAAATAAAAGAACAACAAAAACTTAAAAAATAGCACTCCAAAACCTCCAAAACATTTGGACATCTATTGCTCTCAAAGGACGGGAATGAGTTCTTCTGATAATAAGAATTATGGCAATAAAAGATAATTCACCGCTAGAGTAAATAAGATGTGAATGAGTAATGAGAAACTGTTGAATAACAACCAGCATATTTTGCTGAAGAGTAACACCAACCTGACAAGTTATTTCAAGCCCCCCATCGCTCCACATAAGCTGAGGCAGTAGGAAATGAAAAGGGGGAGTGGTAATGGCAGCGCGTGATGTCGGAGGCCCGCCCGGCTCAATGGGACACACGCGGCCAAACCGGCTGGGCCGAGCGCTCGTAAAACTGATGAGGTCTTAGCGGGGCGATCGGATTCTAATGTGAATTAGAGTTAAAGAGAGCGCCCCGCCAGGCTCGTCCTCAGGACAATCTCGCTCACTAGCGGGCATCCGTTGCTAATATGACATTCCCTGCCATCGCGCCTAATAATAATCACAGAGGGAGGGGTCTTTAATGGCTGCGAGGGATGGCAAGAAATGCGGCAATTCCGCCTTTTGCTTAATGCTCATCTCTTGGGAACGGCACACGGCGACGCTTTCCTAATTCTCTTTGTGGTTTGTTGACAAAGGAAATGCTGGGAAATACTCAGGCTGGGTGGGAGCTTGTCAGCTGCTAACCCTTCCTTGCCGTTATGTTACAATCGGAATGCTAATAAACAAATCATTAATCTTCACGCATGTCCTCAGGGGTGGAAAGGCTGGCAAATATGAAGGGTTTAATACCCGGTGGGTTCATTTTCTTGTACATTTTAGTGGGTGCGGCTTAAAGTGGGGAAAATCAATTTTAATTAATACAATAATCTTAACCATTTCAGTGCCACTGACAGCCATAGACATCATTTCAATCAATTTGAAATTCAAATGATTGCCATCGATGGCGTGTTTGCTAGTGAACAGTAGAGAATTGTAACAATAGTTGTTTACAGTGGCGGTCCGTGCATTTTCTCGTAGCGCCTTCAACGAATCAATCCAACCCTCAAAAACTATTTTATCGCTATAAAACCTCTACTGCAGCTACAGCTGCGACACATAAAAAATAATCAATAAATCAATGCACAAAAATGGGGTAAAATCCACTCCCTAGCAGCATTTAATGATTAAATACAAATACTGGAGCTTTTCAGATATCAGAACCCGGCCCACAATTGAAATATTATTTAGGAATATAGCCATATTTTACTCACCAAAAATAATTTTTAACTGTACACAATATCCATCCTCCTTTCTTCCTTCCTTCTTTTCTATCGCCATAGAAGCTAATCCTGAACGTCGAGCCTGTCCTGTCGTATTTCTGGCATAGTCTGTCTTGAAAATGGCTTTAAATCAACACAACAATATGTTTGCTTGTGCAGCTCGCGAGCTCAAGATACAGTTTGGTAGCTTGGCTAATCACTAGCCAATCATAGTTGGTGAAAGCAATGACGTATCCCTACGCCTGCGAGAAGGCATTGTGGTGTTGCAACTCGAAATCTGATTGGTTAAAGCAATCTTATCGACGCTTGTTTAATGCAGCAGAGCCTGCAGAACTGATTGTGAAGGCCTTGAGGCAGATTTCTGACCCTGGCAACAAATAATGGCTGAAATGTGATTGGTTAAATTCTTCAATATGAAAACACACATCTGGAAGCCTTGCAACCAGGGAGAAAAGCAGTGAAAGGAAGCTAACAGACTATTTGGAATTATTTAATAAGTATTGATGGCCAAAATATAATATATGATTCAGATATTTCTTAGGCCAGCAGAGAAGGCCTTGAAGGCCCTGACGGCCCGCCACTGGTTGTTTACATTTTCTATTTGAAAATCCAACCAGTTTCAGCATTGTTAACTGATTCTTCTGTAAGAGTTACATTTTGTTGAAGGGAAGCCACTAAATAAGCTCCCACAGGACAACTGCTTCAGTGGGTTCACACTCTTCTCCTTTTTTTTTTCTTGCCACGCCTGCCCACAGCCGGCTTAAATACAGGATTGGACATTTAAATGATTTTACTTGTGACAGGCCTGCTGTGACAGAATAACACATTCTGCTGAACAAATAGGCCGTGGAGGCTGCCGGGGGTCCCAGGAGTCATCATCCCGCGACCACCGAACCCCCCTTTCACCCGCGCCCCGGAGCTCTGTTTTTTTGTAAGACGGGCTTGTTTCAATATGGCGGCACTCGGGGAAACATATTGGCCTTGTTGCACCAGCTGAGACGTTCAATTCTCAAAGGACTTGTGACGAAAGTCTTGCAAAGAGTGCCAGCTAAAAAGTAAGAACGAGTCAATATTGCCGGTGGAGCACAGGTGGAAGTTTGTACCATTCTTACAGTCAACATCTGTCTTGCTGAGCTCCTTCTGAATCAACCTTTCTTTGTGCGCAAAGGGGACAAAAGCCATCGTTCATAGGCGGACTGTCAAAGCTGTTCTCTAATCAACCAAGCGTGGTCCTCCCCCTTAAAGAATAGCAAGACATTATTCAGCTTCCTCCTTCTGATCTGAAGGCCACAACAAACCGTGCCGAGCCATGGCTGACTGCTTAAGGCAGGGAGAAAGAATTGAGGAAAATAAAGGAGGGACACAATGCGCTCTTGTCGGTGGGCTGTAGGAGCCGAGGACGACGGGCCGGGGGAACTTCCACTACGGTGGCCCGAGACTGCCACACACATGCGTTGAAACCCAAATGTCCTGCCAGTGTAAGTCAGGGCTGGTGGGTTTTCAAAGGAGAAGATTTCAGTTATGAGAGAGGATGAGGGAAGTAAAATAAAAAAGTAGCCTTCAAAGTGTCCGTTTATGAAAAAAAAAAAACATTTGCTGAGGTGGAGATTTGATTGGGAAGCAATGATGACCAAACTTGGATTTATATCACATTATTTAGGAGGGCCGACTACAGTATATCGCCTACAAATGTCTGATTATTTCAAAATCTGTTTATATAAAACATATTTTTGTTGACTAAAATTGGACTCAATGCAAATCTATTTTTTTAGTTTCTTTTACATGTGCGATGACTTTGCTTTTGTCTTTTAACCCAATGCAGCCAAACGTATCATATTTAATACATTTTGAGCGGTGTGATTTTCCATTCTGAAAAAACGTTATGACACTTCATATTTGAAGACATTTTTGGAGTGAGAGTTAAAATTTACTTAAAGAGTTGATTGTGGGTTTGTACTTCAGGTGAAAGCACATTGATTATTCACTGATTTTGTTTTTTAAAAAAGGCCCAAATGAATTTTCTACCACATTAAGTATTATTTGTCCAAATCCAAAGACAGCTTCATATAAATGTTAAACTTTTACTATAACTGTGCTGCTTTATGGTCAAAATCCCCAAATCAACCCCCAAATATTGGATTGCTCATCACATCTATATAAATATAATGAACTATGATTTAAAAAAAAAAAGTGAAATAAGACTTTTTCCCCAAATTTCTGGTGCTACAGAGTGCAGCGCTGAATGCCCGCAGCCTCGTAGTTGAGATATGGCCCCCCTGTTACCACTTAGCCCCTATTTGGCTACTCTGGCTCGCACTCATAAACGAGCGCCGCCTGCTGTGATTATAAATGGGCCCTCAATCAATAGCGATAGAGAGGAATGAAAAGGGAGCGACGTGGCAAGCGCCGCGGGCGTAGCTCGTGGGGAAAACATGAAAGCGATAGTGGAGGAAGAAAAGAGAAAAAAGAAAAAAAACACAAAAACAAAAAGGAGCAGCTTGAAAGCGGCTTTCACTCTGACAACATTGTAATTGTCCCTCGGGGGACCGCAGCCTCTTGTTATTACAAAACAAACTCTCCCTGTTGGCCACTTGGGCTCCGCGCTGACTACCCAGCGCCCGATGAATAAACGCTTTAAAGATGTATAAATAAATGAATTAGATGCATTTGGACTGCAGATTAATGTCAACATCATTTGGCAGAAATCTCTTCTGAAAGCTCACTTGGCCGGCTATGCAAAAACATTTTAATAAAACTTTTGTCAGAATGACATTCATTTATCTTTTTAGATTAAACGGTTAAAACATTATTAGCAGAAGAGATAGGTTTGCAAA
This sequence comes from Stigmatopora argus, assembly GCF_051989625.1. Lineage (NCBI taxonomy): Eukaryota > Metazoa > Chordata > Actinopteri > Syngnathiformes > Syngnathidae > Stigmatopora > Stigmatopora argus. Next base: position 9,305,924 of record NC_135404.1, on the reverse strand, counting down.
ATTGTTGCATTTTTAAAGCATGCTGAGGCCTTGATTTACAAGCTACTTTCAGTTGGTTAATTATTTTTTGACTTGTGAGCTACGCTGAGTCATAAAAAGTATGAGGATTTTCTCATATAAGTTAAAACAAATAATTTGGAAGAGGAGCCTAAGTGTTTATATTAAGAAGTTTTTCCTTACTTCTAGTTAAACTTTACTTAGTAATTCATGTATACAGACCATTCAAGAAAATCCATAGGCCTATATTCTTTATCCTCTGCAAAAACAATGAATAATTTTGCACATGAAATTAAAGTAACTGAACAGCGACTTGAAATTGATTTGAGATAATATCATTACGTCCATGTTTCATTCTTCTTGAGTGGTATTCAGTGAGATTTTTTTATAATGTAAAATGTTTTAAAAAATGTTTGGGAGGTTTGAGATCTATTTGAGAAAGATTTTCTCCATCTTTTCAGTATTATTAGTACTGTTTGCAGAATTTAACTATAATATTGATGTAAATGTAAACAAAAAAAATCAATACTAAATAGAAAAAAGTATCCATTAACACAATGTGAGTTTATGTGACTAATTCGAGACATTTAAGGGCGGAAATGAGCTTCTCCATCACACGCCCCAGCTTCCATTTGCGTTTCTTCCATACGAGTCAATTTGTGTCTGCCCTGCACCATAAATCATCACCAGGGCAATACTACTTCAGTTTTACCTCCCCACATTACCCTGCCTACAACCTGGCACTTAAAAAAAAGCTAATTTTGGAATCAATTTGCTACAAAAAGAATGCCCCTTCAGCAGACTCCCATTAAAACTGTCAATTGAATGGATTTAAAAAAACAACAACAACAACAAATCAATAGCATGTGTAAAGACAAATTATGTGCGCAACTGAACAAATAAATGAACAGCAAACAGGTTCACTTCCTGTGCTTCCCACCTGTAATGGTCTGATAAAAGAGACGCGAGCCAACCAGGCAGAAAACAGTGGTGGTCAGTAAAATAGGTACAAGAGTGTGTCACATATCAGGGAATTATTGATGACCACCAACCCACACCCCCCTAGACCCACATCCACATCCACACACAGACACATGCACACGCCCTCTTTCCGCTCTCTAACTTTCTGTTTCAATCTCTGGCTCAGCAGATGAAACAAATGCTGCCGACCTGCTTTGCTCCTTCGGGTCAAATAAAGCGCCTTTTTCGCGCACGCGCTTCTGGATGGCTGTGGGGCGAGTGTGCGAGCAGCCATGCTGAAAATGTCCCCGTGTCCTCCACAAAATGATACAAGCGAGTTTGTCCGACGCCAAAACGTTATTATTTGTCTTGCGCAAAGTTGTAAAATGAAGAAAAGGAGAGTTCGATTCAATGAGCATCTGATTTCCAGGCGGAAATATCCAAAAAGGAGAAATGCTGTGGAATTTGGCAGTATTATTTCATTTGTTATTTTTTTTGAGAGACGGCGGTTGCTCCAGGTTTTTCATAAATATGCCAAAATTCTTAAACTTCTAATCATGGAGAAGATAATGTTGGAACAGCAAAAGTTTATGATAGCAATTATACTAATGCACAATGATAAACTTGAGCATAAGTGGATTTGATAATGAGTATTAGTAATAAGAGTTTTTCCTCACAGTTACACATCAGATAATACAAATTCTGTATTACTTAAATGTAATTTAAAGAAGATTATTTCCACTAGGGTGCACATAATTGTTTTGTCTTTTCCTTTAAAGGAGGAAAACCAACCACTAAAAACAAACTGCTATTACAATACAATTTTTTTCTCATGTGCAGCAGAAGGGAAAAAAAACTAAAACATTTTTCATTTTTTAGGTCATTAAAAGTCTACAAAAACAGTTGAACTCTATTGCTATTTTACAAAATATTAGTGAAATTTATATGCACACTTAATAGGGCAAACGACTATAGTTGGTCATTTAAAAAAATCTAATATTTTTATATTCATCTTTAATGATTAATATTAATAATATCACTGAAATGGATGGTTATTGCTATGAAATGAGACCCCTTTAAAGTGTTATAAACACCTATTGACGGTGACAGACGTCAAATACTTAAACCAAGTCTGAATGCAGAACATCATCAAATAGGAAAAGTCAATAATATTCTGCATTCATACAAATTTTTTTTTTTTCATTTCTTCCCGCTGTCAGAACTGATATTGGTGTCACTTTTTGAATAGCACAGGCAGGGGTGTGCACACTTTCTTCACCACTTGTGTGAGAGCATTGTGAGGACTGGGGGGTTAAAAAAAGAGAAAAAGAAGCCATGGCAAGAGAGGCCCGTCATCGTCCGACATTACCAAGACAATGGGGCCATATGGGGAACAGAAGGATGTCCCGCTCGCTTCTTTTGGGGCGCAGCTTGTTATTCCCGTCGGGCGGTCACTTTGAGGTTAGCGTTTTTAGCATAACAAGTGACGCGCGAGGGGAAAGTCATTTACGGGCACGACGTAAGGAGGAGGAGATTTATGGCCTATGAACAAAAGTCAACACGCCGACGAAGGCTCACGGCGAGATAATGGTGCGACGTTGTGTTCATCAAATCAACATTATGTCAGCGGGCCTCCAGGGGCCAACGTGTCATTCTACCATTATTCTCCCTGGACGCACAATACAGAGATACACGCAATTTTAATTTTGCAGGAGTGCAAAAAATATGTAGTTTCAGGGTGTGTGTCTTTTTCACAATATATTGTCATTTTTTGTTGTTGTTTTGTTTGTCTTTTGTGAAGGGTAAGAAACCCTGTCTCTATATTTTCATATATGTTTGGGAGTTTTGAAAAAAAGAAGATAAATACAGGTCATTGGCCATCAGTGTATGTGCTGTGGTGGTTAGTAGAAGGCAATTGCTATTGGAAAAACACTCAATAATGGCAATAGATGTTCAACATGGAAAAGCTTCTTGTAGGGGTTGCAAAAATAGGTACATGTTCAAGGTTTTTTTAATAATAATTTGTGTTTTTCATTATATACATATTTTTAATTTCTTTTTTTAACAAATTTGTGAAAAATGTTTAATTTTCAGGGCTATCGTTCCACAATTTCTTTGCGTTTTGGGCGAAAAGAAGATGAAATACAACTAACTCACTTATTTATACATGACTATGTTTAGTGAAAAAGAAAGAAGTACAATACAGTATTAACATCACTCATTATCGGCAACAAAAGCCCAAAACAGACGCCGCAATATTAGGATGTATTAACACTTGCCCTCTTCGGTTCGGACTAAACCCAAACAGTTTTTGGCGTACACCCTGTGGGCTAAGATACTAACAGACTAAATGAAGGTCAGATTTCAGCGGAGATCATTAAGAATAGCTTTAGAAGGGAAACATCTACCACAGTCTACAAAATGTGTCCTTGGATGTTACTAACAGGGCCGTAGAACCTAAAGATGTAGGACAGTCTGACTGGTTCTATTGGGTTCTGACGGGTTTTATTCCTTTTTTGCTAAAATACATTTTTAAATATGCCGTCTTGTCATTGAAATAGCTGAAAAGTTTCATGTGAGGCTATTAGCTTAAGCTCCAGTGTCAATAATTATTCTGCTATCTGCATGTAATGAATTGACCGTTCCCATAATCCGTCTCATAATGGCTTTAGGACACCAAAGGGTCCTCTAAAGAAGATGAGAGCATATTGATCCACAAGATAAATGCTCTTTGGGATGTTAATAGTCTAATTTGCCTTAATGATTTCGCCCAGTCAAGGACAGGATAATATACACTTAAAAAGGCATTCCGGGCGAGAAAGTCGAGTAAACTGGAGGCTTCCTGCATGAAAATGTAGGCCAGTGGACTCCGATGTTGGGAATTGATGGTCGTCCCCGCCATTAGTTTGTCTTTATTTGCTTCCTTCCGAGGTAATTATCCAGGATTAATGCCTTTTGTGGGGCATTGTGCAAAATAACATTAGCGGTATTCATTTCCACCATAACCTGCATAGACCTAATAAGCTTTTTTATTATTTAAATTTGGCATTATGGCTCATGCAGAACGCATTTGATGGTTTCTTGACACATTGTACAATTAAAGAGCAACTAGCGAGCACCCTTATGGTGCTTAATTGCATCTAAAATTAATTTAATGGAGTCAGAATTGAGTGGACTTAAAAATATTTGTATTTTTTTATTCTAGCAAAGCACACATTTTTTCTTCGTGTTTAATCAATGAATTATTAATATAATAATGTTAATAAGTTATATAACTATTTAATGGTGACAAGACCAATGTTCCCTCTAATTTTTTGTTTGTCTGGGCAGAAAGACAACCTCCCTGAGCACACTCAGTATTGGTGTGAGCAACATCATCATTGCTCGCTATGGGCACACACCAGTATCACACCTGCCATAAGCAGGTGCATGTCTACTATACATAAATGATTTAGTAATAATAAAATGTAATGATTAATATCTATGAATGGGCGGCCCGCCGGGTGAGTGGTTCGCGTGTCGTCCTCACAGCTAAAAAATAAAAAAAAAATAAAAAAATGGGATTTAATTTTGTGCGCTCCATATGATTTGCTGTGCGCAGAGAAGACGAGAGTAGTGCGCAATTGCGCACGCGCGCAGCTTAGAGGGAACATTGGACAAGACCATGATGCAGTCGTATAATAGTAAAAATACTATAAAGGTCCTGTATAAGCGGATTTAGTGGAAAACAAATAAATAGGTCATTTTTCGTTTTCTGACTTGTGTTCAATAAATTGCTATTGTTATGAACTTATTTAGGCTCGTTTTCTATTATTGAATGACCAACTATTATTCGGGGAACGGGAGAAAAACTAATGGCCGAAAGGTCCACGGACCGTGAACGCAAGCGCCCCGAAAAACATACAAATACATCTTTAGAAGTGAATGAGTTAAAAACACCAAAATTTGTCTTTTTTGTATTGTTTTGGGGTTTCTTCAATGTATTGATGGGCATCTCCTTTCATTCATTTCCTGAGATGATTTAGGAGCGAGTCCGTGAAATGAAGGTTTAATCTAAAAAATAAAAAAACCACTACTATAACCTACATACGCAAGCAAATGCCATTTTGACTAAAACATGCAGGGCTCCTCTTCCAGAAGATGGAAGCCTTTCAACATCTTAGGAGTAACTTAAGCAGTCCACACTCTCCCCCTTTTTACCACTGGCAATTTTGACATTTTATCATTGAAGTCAATGAGCCAATCTGCAATTGACGCCGCCGAGAGCAGGATGAGTGTATTCAGAATGCGGTCACACAGCCAATCTCCCGCTAAAGAGCAGCGATAATGTAATAATGCCGGGGCTGTAATGGTCCTGAACAGCTCCCATTCATCCCGACACTACCTGATCATTGCTTTAACGGAATAACGCATTACGCCGGCGGAAAATGGCTGCCATCCTCCGACTATATCGCGCCAATACGAGCTCCCTCCTTTTTGTTACCTCGGGTAACATTTCCTGCCGCCGTGTAATAAAAGCCAAAGCCATCAGGATGAAATGAAAAAGAGATTGAAACCCTTCTGCCGCCGTTTGAGTAGAACTGCTTTTCCCGCAAAACAACACTACGCTCTTATAAGCGTAAAGCAGCTTTGATTGAGCGTCTAGGTTTGTCAGTCCTCACCCGCCCCCTCTGACAAACGGCACGTGGTTTCCTGTCAATAGCGGCCCACCTGAATGCGCTTAAATAGGCCAATGTTATGACCGTTCATCCCGTCCGAACGACACCTCCGCCTTACGTAATTACAGGTTACCTCTCCCCCCCGCCACCGCCATAAGTGAGCAGAGGTGACGGTTAAGGACATGGGAAATATATGACAGACCAAACAAAGGTAAACGCTAATTGAGAAAAGAGAGAGGCGCAAAGAGGTGACATCCGCCATTAACCTTATATGGGGCCATTTTGTAAATCAATGTCACTCACATCTAATAACAAGTGTAATCAAAGAAATTATGCAAATTTAATTTGATGCCTCTTGCACTATGCAAATCCCCCCAGCAAAATATAATGAACGCTGACACAGCGTTGCAGCAAAGATATGTTCGCCATTGCTCGAACTTGCAATCAAAATGTTTGTATTTCTGTGGTTCCATATTCAATCTGAAAAAATTTGACGGCGATAGATGTCCAATTTCTCTGAGCTCGGAGAGGCGGGCAGCGAATGATTCATTGCCAGACCTTTTGAGCAAATCCAAAAATGACGGATTATACAGGGGAGACAAATATTGTTTTGATTGCTGTGTAACAGTATATTAATCTGGATCGATACATTTGTTGACCACAATGGAAACAAAATTGATCAAACTGCCAAAAATAAGATTAACAAGGTTATCCTTTTAGATAGGCCTTATTAATAAGAAGGGCTTTCATTAGTGTCTGAATTGTTTAAGCAACAAAATCACCCAAAACTCGAAAATGACTGCATTTTAATCCCTTTAGGATTAAAAGACTGGGACGTCTTCAATTTATAAATCACATCTTAACTCACTGGTGTCAAAGTGGCGGCCCGCGGGCCAAATGTGGCCCGCCGCATCATTTTGTGTGGCCCGAGAAAGTAAACGATGCGTGCCAATTTTCTGTTTTAGGATGAAATTCAAATGAAGATTGTCGATTATTTCATGTTTCCTTATTTTAAATCAATAATTGCAAACAATTTGTACTAATTTGAATGTCCAAAAAGTTGGAAGACATAACGGCCCTCCGGATGTAATCAAAACTACCACGTGGCCCCTGACAAAAAATGAGTTTGACACCCCTGTCTTATCTAATCACTCAAATTGAATCTGACTTTGGGAGGCTGTAATATCGTCAAATTTTGATTCGCTGTCCACAGAATCAGAATCAAATCGCATGATCATGGAGTAGATGATTTATACCACTCACTGTTCCTCGACACATTAAAAAGAACCTACAGATTGGGCAATGTGAAGTTTTATTTATCGCTCTACACTCCTTGTCTACGTGCAATAGCTTCCTTCTTCCTGACAATTGAGGAAGTCCTTTCCTGAGTCAAATAAGCATCGATCTGTCCCGGCGGTAGCCCATCAAGAGGTGGGGAGGTTAGTTGGTCGTCACGGCCATCTAGACCTCAGGCCCGGTTTGTGCGCCTGCCAGAATCAATGCTAATTATGCTGCCATCTGTGCCACTTTGACACCTGTTCACTTGCACAGAAACTTGAGTCAAGACGGGGCGACGAGGTTCGCTCGATGAGGTAGAAAACTGGGAAATTATTGACAACTATGTGGATAACCGGCAAGAAACCTTTAAGTTGTTACTCGTTTATCCTAAAAGAAACCGTTCTTCACTGAACAAGACACATTTTATTGTAACTTAAATGTTACCGAATCGAATTACAACAAGTAGCAATTGATATGATCAAGGTTTGTTCCGTATTGAGCAGAAGTCCAACAGTATGCAAGATAGCCAACCGTCGTCCAAAATGGATCAGGACAAGCGTGTACTTGGCCAAGCCCACCACGTTCAAGCAAGAGGAAACCGATAAAACGCATTTGACTGTTTGTTCACCGAGACCAAAAGTCCCGTCGATACTTTGCCCTCCTTGAAAGAGATCTGCCATTAAGGTGACATGAGAAACAAATGAGGCCAATTTCTCCTCCAATGTCCCATCTGATATGTCAATAAAAAGGCCCCGCAGCCGCAGGATGCAGCCAGATGGATTTTTCCTCACTGGGAGACAATCAGTAGAATGCATCTAACTCCACTCCGATGAGGGAGAAATCACTCGGACAAAACCGATGGACTGCTTGAGTTGACTAGCAACAACGCATCTGGTTTTGTTGAAATATATGAAGGACATTTCAGCCTAGATAAGGAAGGCAATGCATGGGGAATGGTGTTTGCACCTCTTTCATCAAATTATGGTTTTGCCACAAAGTAAACAAGATATTCTTTGCCATTTTGTCTATTTGCTGAGAAAAATTGTATTTCAAAGATACAAATCAGAAAGCGTCATTTTCTTTTTTTATTGGACACAAGCCAATATATGATATATGAAGGTAGATGTAAAAATCTCTACACAATAAATTGCCCAAAAAATAAAAACAAGCAATGTAGGCGTCTTTAAACGTAACATATTTACAGTTGCTCAGATAATTACGACACAACTTGTTCACCAAATTCTCAATATCACTCCAAATGGCTGCCGAAAGTGTCAGGACAAACCAAACAATTAGCAAAGTGCGACTTATAGTCCAGAAAGTACGGTAGTATGTTGACAAATGCCGGTCCACCCACTTTTATTAAGTTATTAAGATGGCCTGCTGCCACTAGGATACTTTCAATTCTTTATCCTCCTGCCTGGAAAAATAAGGCTGATGTGAAGCACTGAAAAATGATTTCAACGCTAATGGGGAATAAATGTCGATTGTGATCAAAGTTTGCCCACGGTGGGGAGAGCGGACCAGGATTGACGGACAGAAATGAGAGTAAATGCCAATTAGAAGCCAACATTACGAGCCCACGCTCGCACCCCGCCGATGCTTACGCATAGAATTACGGCGTCATCTGCGGGTGCGGCGCCGTCGATAGGCTCTCATTAAGTATGCCGCTCATAAAGTCAAATGTTTTTCAATAAATATCAACGGGAACGAGGCTGGAGATGACAACCGATGGCGGCATATGTTGAGGTGGATTGAGTCCTCGGGCTCCAATCTGGTTCACTCTCACTGTTTTGTCTGTGGGTCTTAGATGATGAATCACGTCGACTATTTTTTCCCATTATGTTAATCAAAACGCTCGCCATATGCATTACTATCATTGGATTGCGAGAGCAAAACAACAACGCCCGCTTGCTACGTGTGAGCTTTAATTGATGGCGAAAGGCAGTTTCGGGCACGGTGGCGGCGATTCCAACAGCTGCTCTTGTTTATGTATCTTGTTAACATGTAATATATGCGTGATGGAGGCCATGTTTGAGGACGCCGCTGAGTATAAACGGGGAGCATAAATGACAAAGGCGCTAATTTAACTTGATTTTTGGTGTGCACTGGTCCAGAGTTTGGAGAAAAACAAAGTGTTGCAGTGGATGGAAGTCAAGGCCTAGAAACTTTTAGAAGCACTATATAAGTTATCTAATTTACTGCCATTGGCAAATATACTTCTCAATTGCGTCTCATGGTAGATTTGAGGACGTTTGGAAATTGCTCAATTGGATTTCAATCTTGTAAATGTACAACAGCCAAAAGATGGCAGCAATTCATCGTTTTCAAGCAGTTTATAACTATATCGGAAAGTTTGTGAATTCTTTTTTTAGTGGAGGAAACTGCTATTATTTTGTTTTTCACTGCTCACATAGAATGTAAATAAGTACAATCTGTTGTTTTTCTTGGTGAAAGAATATATTTTTTAACTTGGCATATTTGTATCATATAATAATCTAACTAATTAGTCAAAATTGACAGAAATGCAAATAAGTAGGGGATGACTATTTTTTTAAGTCGACGTTTCATTTAATTTCGATGCCATAATGGTGGATTAACTAGTTTACGTAAATCGCAGGAAGAAAATACATGCAACAGCATTAAGAAACAGGGCCTAAGACCCCACATAGTGTCTTAAATTCCATGGTCGTCCCTGTCGGATGTCCTTGAGTGGAGCCAGACGTGAGTCTAGAACGGGCCGTTTGGCTAACAATGTCATTGTTATGGCCGTTGTCGGCTCAATTAGCAGACTGGTGCTAAAACACAAGAGCTCTAAAACAGTGACATCGGTGTTAACGTGGGACACAACGCCGCTCATAAACCGCAGCGCTCATGCCCACCGCTGACGGGGCTGTTTGCCGCTCATCCCCCTCTGCAGGTGGGGAAACACGACCCTGAGGTTCGACTAATGGCCCACTCGGCTTTTGGACTGGCATGCTTTGAATTTAAACACTCTTTGGTTACAAAGAGAGGAATCTATCTTTATGTGCGTAAAGCTTTCACACAGTCCTGCGAAAAGGCTGATGATATTTTATGGCATTTCGTGAAGAAAAAAAAGAGATATCCCACTAGGAGAAAAAGAATGGCTGGCAATAATGCAGCCGAAATGTTTGAGTAGCAACATTGTCAAAACCCTGAAGACTATTTCGTATTTTTTGCTTCAGGTGAAATGTACATAATGTTGTATTACGACAATTGAAGGCACTTGATTCTAATTGAATCGTGGCAGACTTTGTATTATCGTCAAATATAATATCATCATTCAAATTGCGGATTTATACTACTACTATGGAATATCTTAAATATAATTTAATATTAGCACTGGGGAGCAAATAACTAGGAACTCAAAGCACAAAAAATGGACAAGCTATAAATACCTGAAACAAAATAAGAGCAATTTGAATAGAAGTAAAGCAGAAAATGACAATCAGATTCAGTCTCCACATTTCAAATTCTTAGCAAAAGTACTTTTACTGCTAATTAAGTATAAACTACCAATACCTTTCCCACTTCTAACACACTGCTTGACTGACTAAAAATCTTTACAGAGCAATAATTATTCACATAACGCTGTGTGTGTGTTTAACAGTCGTTTCCATTAGTGCAAATCCTGTATCTACTTGCTCAATAACGAGAAATCTTATTTTGCAAACGCACTCAAGCAGGATTAGAAAGTAGCTAAAAATTAAGAAAAAGCCCTCATTCTACTCGTGTTGTCTTTTCTGGGTATTTTTCTCCATCCCGGTCTCTAAGTGACCTCATCAAGACGGAGAACGACGGAGAATGACGGCACCAAATGAAAAAAAAGGGCGCAAACATTTATTTATCCTCGCTGCTCGCCTCGTCTCGTTGGGGGCGTCATTAGAACAGCTCGCCGCGTCCCATTCGCCGCCATTATCTCTGCTATCAGCGGCGCACAGCGAGATTCCAGCGGGGCTATAAATACTTGGCCTGGACCGCATGCGGCTAGCACATCATCTCTAATGTCTTTTTGCACCTCTCTCTCCCTCTCGATCTGTGTTTTCTAGCAAAACAATGAAGTGAGACAACTTGCAGAAGTTGCATGTACATTTAGATGGGGATGGAGGCGGTGTTTTTAGGGGGGGGGAACTAAACAACATCCAGAAAGTGTCAGGAAATGATAGATGACAGATGTCTTGATCATCCAGTCGATTGCGTCAGGGTCACTGCCGCTGTCGCAACTTTAAAAAAAATGCAAAAAAGGGCGCTTTATCTGAATTCATTATAAAATGGATCTATATCTTATGTTTAGGGCCAAGGACACCATTTGTATCGCAATGCAAATATCTATCATTAAATGTTGACACTTCATTTTTCTCAAGCAAAGTAAGAAAAATGCTCGGCGGCGGCGTACGCCCGAGTGGATTGGCCGTCGTCGGAATTGAGCAGTTTGTCGCAATTTCCGCAGGCAAAAAAGTATCAGGGCTATTGTGAACTTTACAGGCCTGATGAATAATGCAAAATACAAGATGTAATACATGGAGGTGTTCTTTACTGTATCGACAAATTACTCATTGGTGTGTTCAAGTCAATATACAGAATAGTAATACTGCCTTTCATCCTATTTATAGAAATTAATTGTCCTATTATGCAAGTTTGCCTTTTGTACCAAAAAGAAAAGGACTATAGGTTGTGGCTCAGCAAAGTGCAACCTATTTAATTCAGAAAAGCACCTTTAAATTGACATATACTATTAAACATGCTCTATTATATCATTGCAAATATTTGAAACAAGTGACTGCAGTGTTTCAAATGTGACATTTGAACATATTTGGAGCTTTTTGAACAGATTTCACTATCTAAAAAAATTCCGGTGGTTGTATAATGCTTTTTTTGCGAAAACTGCACTTGACTCCATCTATTCGTTACAAGTGAGGCATCCATTTTACTTAGGTTACGAAACATTGTTCCCAGCACTATAAAGGTCCACAGAATGTTGCACATTGTTGCTCCCGAGCTCCCACATCAGTCAAAACCAGAGGGAAGTCAGAGGAGGTGGGGCTGGTGGGACACATTGTCGTGTCGCTATCTAAATAACGTCCGTAAAGCTGAGCTAACGGTGTGCTCAGGTGGAAAGAAGTCGACAAACAACGGCGACGGCCGCCGCTGCTCCCTGACACGGAAGGACAAAGTGAGGGCTTCATTTCCTGCCTCTAATCAGTGTTTACATCAGGCACGAAACCAACGAGTGAGCAAAGACGTGTATCAATCACGGCAAGGCAGGGAAGGAGGGGACAAGGAAAAGAGGCCAACTCTTAACTATTCTACACAAGCTCAGCAGATATGGAAGTCTTGTTAGAAATCGACTTTGCATTGTCACTTTGTTAGAAATCGACTTTACATTGTCTCTTTCTTCAGGAGGAAAAAAAAAGAAATGACCACAAGAGTCTAAGACATTCCATTTGGGAGTATTTTTTCCATTTCTGTGAATATTCAGCGAAATATTTGATCATCAAGAAGACACGGAATTGATTATGTGAATTACAAACAAACGAAAACCAATGTGTGTCAATGTAGAATTTTTGTATTTTTCTTTGTTCATCACTGCCTTGCAGTATTTTTCATTTGTTATTGTATAGTGTGTCAATTTTTTTAAGAGCTGTGTTGAAATGGTGGATATCAGTTTATTGTTGGAAAATCTGCTTATTTTGATAATTTGCGCAATATAATTCAGCAAATGAATTTTGGGGATTTTTCAGGCAATATATTTTTTAACTTTGTCAATTGCTCTTTTGCAATATGATATTTTTTTGGAGGGATCATTTAGGCTTCAAGAATTTTAATTTGTCATCAATTATTTTGTGCTTCTAAAGATTTAAAGTAGTAGAGTATTTTTACTCAAAATGTATAATACTGTATTTTACGACCTGTGTAGTCATTTTTTGTACATGTCTTATTTTGAAAACAGTTTTAATTCGTAATGTTATTTCTTACAATATACTTCAATATTAAATATGGGCAGTGTATTTTTCCCCCTCTTTAATTTATGCTCACTATAGTGTTGAGGATAAAACAAGTCTTCATCCTTAATCTATTTTGTAACCCATTTTCCGTTACATGACACTTTTATTCCAAACATCTTTGTTAGATTTATTTTTCCATTTCCGCTCCGTCTCTTGATTTGCCTCTCATTGGAAATTCCGGGACTACCTAACCTAGTGTCAGCTGAATGTTTACCTGCCTCTTCTTATAGATAATATGCCCCCTGCAAGCCCCTCCTGGAGCTCCCATAGATTGTGTTTGCTTTGCTATTGATTGCAGCCGAGGAGCTCATCATTCTCTCGGCTTCAATCCATTTACATTTAAGCACAGCTCGCCTCTACTCGGCCTAATTAGCTCCACGGCTCCATTAGTCTACATTGTGGTCCGATCCATTTGTCACTTTGCACGCACGTGGCTTCCAAAGCACGCTGCCTTGACTATTTCTAGAGGTGGATGATGGCTATAATGAAGAGGAGCGCACTAGCTGCCACCGTGCACGCTAAGGCTTCAAAGTAGCTTTGTGAGAAGGAAAGGTGAGCACTCACAAACAATAAACTGTTTGCTCATTTGAAAGACAGCATTAAAAGAGTCGTCGCTATGTGAGTGAAATGTAACAGCCAAAGGGGAAGGGAGAAAAAGAAGGACCTTTTTCTCACTTTTTATTCTTATATATGTTAGGGGGGAATTATTTAAAAGTCCAATTTTTAGTGTCTCTAAGAAGAGTGGCATTTTCAGATGTTTGCCGGGATGGGTAATATGTGATATGGAATCAAGACTATACGAGATATATCGGAAATTGAATGAATATAATAATATTGGTATTACCAGCTTAATGTAAACCGTAACCGGACGTTTCGTCAAAAGACGTTTGGTCGACCGGACGTTTGGTCGACCGGAAGTTTGGTCGCTGCGTTTGCATGCAATTGATAGATTTTAACTTTGGGTGAATAGGGATTTAATGAATATTATTTAACATTGAGTGAATAGGGTTAGGGTTAAACAAATGAAAGTCTCGTGACTCAAACCTTGGGACTGGCAAACCCGGCGACCAAACGTCCGGGGACCAAACGTCTTTCCACGAAACGTCCGAGTGCCAATGTAAGCACAAGACAAAAGTCTTAAGAAAATATACGTGTCAATGATAATATTACAACATATTCTTAACACAAAGTGTGCTACCACCAGTACAAACCACTCATGCGCATAGATTCTTTGTCCCCTTCAACGAAAATAACAACAAATATCCAAATGTGAATCTATACTGCTAAGGTGGCCAAATACCGAAAAATGGAAGTCATATTTCAAGTCCAAAGAGAGGTTTCAAAAGAACCCTTTTCTCCCATTCCACTTAACAGGAAATCTTAAGTCCTGGCTCACTTGCCTGTCAATCACTTCTCATGATTAGAAATAAAACGCCCAATTTTCACCACCTTCCTCCATTTAGGAAATGTGGAGCAAAACATCATTTATTTTGCACTTCCCAGATAATTTGCTCCCCAGCCCAGTCCCCACTTCCTCTCTCTCTCTTCCCTTTCAACGGGAATTCTCCATTTCCCTATAAAATGAAAATTCATCTAGAATTACATCTTATGTTATCATTATGTTTATTAAGCGTGGATGATGTATATGAACAGCGCCGGTTTGCCGCTGAGTGCTTAATGATGCATAAGATTAAGCCGAGGCTCTCAGCTGCGCTGCGACTCCCCTCCGGTGCACGTCGCCGCCGAGGCATGCTGGGAGTACACGCTCCCGACGGCCATCAGGTGAACGCCGACGACATCTCTCTCTTCCGCCACCCCCCTCTGGTCTATGTGAGGCTTTTCAACGCAATGGATACAACTTCCTGTCTCTTTCCTTCCCTCCTTTCTCCGACGAGAAACATTCTCATTCGACTGCTAAACAATCCAATAAAGCTTCCCCGTGGGGAGACACGGTTAACCTCTCGCGTCCCGGCCGCACCACGCCAGATTCAAATCATTACTCTCTCCGCAAGTTCTATTAGCGACGGGGACCTCGGCGGAGACCCTTCCACCAATTCCCTCTGGAGAGATCTCTGAGCCCCAAAAAAAGAAAAAAAACTAATTCTACTTTTAATAATCTGTCATCAAGACCAGAGGCAGTCATAAATTATATGCACATGCCTGCTTATATGCACAAGAGGGAATAATTGGAGACGGTGAAATCCAAAACGCAGGTTGGACAAAACTTTCCAGAGGGTAAATAATCACTGAGGTAGTATATTATAGTTCTTGGCCTTTGGTCACAGTTGAGTGCACAGTCAAGATGCTGCAATCACACGATCAAATTTAAAAAGGTAAAGCTCATCATTTGTTTCTGATTTTATCTCCTTGGCTCATTATACTCACAAACGGGCAATGAACTCTTTGTCCTCCAAAGCAAAGAAGCTCAAATAAGAAGTAAAATTGCAAGAGAAAGAGAGATGCAGACAGAGGATCAAAGTAAATAAAACTTTGACGATTTGCTAAACGCTAAGGGGTTTTGTGTCTATCAACCTTTTCATCTATTAGATGAAATGGAGCTCCTCCCCTCACTTCAACTAGTATATAAAAATAGGTGAATTTCTTCACTCCATAGGTTTGTGACATTTAACGTAAGAACATATTCATTTCATATGGCTACTTTAAGGTCAAATTACAGTGAATAGTTGCCCCCCCCGCCCCCCCCCCCAAAAGAAAATCAGTGACTAAGCAAATGATAGCTCAAAATCCAATAAGCACGAGTTAACTGTACATTTAAGAAGAATAAACAGAAACACGATGGAATTGAAAAAGGAACCTAGCAATTTCCAAAAAAATGGCTTGTTTTCTTACAATACTTCCGCAAAATAAGATTAGGTATTCTCTTATCACTATTCATGAGTGGATTATGTACATTTGACACTGTTTTCTAAAAAGAAAACTCTAGCGTATCACATTTATGGAAATTATTGACTATACACTATAGTACACTCATAGGCCACTGCGGCAAATTTAAACTCACGGTTTATATTCCAGTCAATATATTTGCTTGGCGTGTAAAACAAAGTATTCTTATAAGAAATCCCTGTTTTTGTTGATATTTCCGAGCATCTGGATCCATTTGATTAGCTTTGCATTGCAACAAAAATCTAAATTAGCTGTTTTTTTAACCATACCAACCACCAACAATAGACCCATTTAAACGCATTACAGTTCTTCAAAACCTCAGCCAGCGCGCCTGCCCGTGCTTCATGGAAGAACCTAACCAGCCACGAGGGCCTGCAACCCGTCACACTCCTTCGTCGATACCTCTGCAAACTATCGACATGCATCATAATGGTCGCCCTCTATCAAGCGCACCACTAAAGAACAATCTCCATCGGGTGACAGCTTGATGAATGCGCTCCGACCAACGGGAAGCCACGCCGTCAAATAAAGAGGCATGTTCCAACAAGTCTTGTCAAAATGCTATCGATTGAATCGTCCGCAGAAATACACGTTGCCGCTTAGTGTAGCGTGCAGACTCGTTGACGCCGCCCCTCGTTGGTTAATTTTTTTTCCCTCGCCCTTCCTCCACATCAAACGTTATTGCGAGAAAAAACATCGGCAGATTTTTCTTGGGAGACGGCGGCGTGAGTGGGCGAGCCTATACCGACCTCCCGGCTGGCCTCAGCAAAGTGCAGGGGCGATAGATAACAATAGCTCTCCATCATCTGGACACGCCAATGGCATTTCGCAGTGGCCAGGGTTGCGCTAGCCAGGGGTCCGCGAGTGTTTATTTAACGTCGGGGAGTGCGCTTCTCACCTTGGGACAAATGCATGCCGTCCTTTTGCCTCCTTGGCTGGTGTCGGGATGAACAACATGGCTGCCCTTGGAGTACAAGTTCATCAAAGCATGTGGGAGGACTCATCAGCAGATGGGGAAATAGCCCACTAGAAAGCCACCGGATCCCACCTAAAAGTCAATGTCAAAAACAAAAAAATGAATGCGTGAACTAATAATCGACGGGCATGAACCTACACTGACCTCAATCATTTTTTTCAAGATAAGGAAAGTCTCGTTTTTACCAAGTCGGAAACCCTGAATGAGAAGCTATCGCCACATAATAGTAGACTAAAACAACCAAGACACCCAACCAAACGGGAAAAAGCGTAACTGTCCGTGTTTTCAGATTCATCAAATGGAAACTGGCACAAGAGATTGACCAATCAACAACTTGGATTTTTTTGTTTGTACAAAATTCTATTAAAAAGCAGACAAGATGAAACATGTTGAAGAGGAGTTGGATAATTCAACTTTTGCAATTGGTCATATTGGAAACAGGACAGTATAAATGTACACATTTCCAGTGATAAATATATAAATATACTGTATTTTCACGACTATAAGGCGCACCGCATTATAAGGCGCACCCTCAATGAATGAAACATTTATTTTTTTTCCCCATATATAAAGCACACTGGATTATAAGGCGCCCTGTCTATTTTGGAGAAAATTTAAGACTTGGTATATATATTTTCTTTTCTTTTCTAAATGAAGCTCTTGTTTTTCAGACCTTGCTGTTTTCTGTAATGAACCACAATATGTCCCAGCGTTAGCCTCTGTGGTTGGTGTAAAAGCTTATTGTTTTCTTCGACAATTGTCATCATTTAGAAGGTTAAAGAGGCTATTACGACTAGCCCTGCACAGCCCATCTGAGCAGTGATGAGGTGAGCACAGATAAAACACGCACCCCCAAAGCACCCAGCAACCTCACGGCGGGAAGACGCAGCCGCCAGAGAGGGACGATCCCGCCCGCGGTGACCCAACCTTGACATGCGTGAGCACAATGGCTGCCGAGGCTAATACCTCATCATATTGACTTTGACTTTGAGCTTTCACGTGCTTCGCTCCCATAAAACAAAGGATAACAGTGTGGACAAACAGTCATAAACTATGACAATTAACATACAACCTCCTACCCCGGCCCCCTTCAGCTCTTTCAAGTAAACCGTGCGTTTCCTTCCATTCGCTCGGGAAAAAATAAGACAAATAAAAACAAAAAACGAATTTGATTGGAACAAAACAGGGAATTTGGTTTAGATTTGATGATGCACACACAAGTGAGGTGAAATCACACATGACCCGATTAGAGGAAGAGAAAAAGAAAAGAAATGCCCACTATTCTGGAATTAGGATATAGAGTAAGTCAACATTTCAAGCCGAGACCGAAGCGTCGGACATTACTCAATCGAGGAGGACAAGTGGCGTGTTATTTATCACCTCTGGGTCCGAAGTAAGGACAAAGACAATGAAGATGGCTACGCTGTCACAATGGGAAACGCATGAAGCGGACAACTGCAGACCTCAAAGCCTTACAGCAAACAAAATGGGATTTATTTCAAGTGACCAATGTATTCATATCGCTTTCATCTTCTTTTGTCTATTTTACGGTCATGATTTTGCCTTCATAATGTCTTCTCTGACCTGTTATATCATGAGAATTTACTAGGGAATGGGGTGGAAAAATGAAGCAAAGGATCGCAGTCATAATGTTTTTTCATCATGTTTACTAACAGAATACGAAAAATTGTGTGAGGTATTGCACAATATTTCCTGCCATGTGACTAAAAGTGTTTTCAAATAAGTATAACACTTGAAAAGCAGCTTGAAAAACACAATATTCAGCTTGAGTTAGAAAGGGAGAGTTACGAAATGTATCAAAAATTGTAAACAAGTTGCTGAGTACGAAAGAGAAGTTAGAGACAGTTAAAAAAAGTATAACTCCTAATTTAGGGATCGTAAACAAAACTGTATAAAATTTTACTAAAAGGAAGTTAGTCACTGCCTCATTCAGTAACCATAGCAAAAGTTTCAACTGCAAGTTCCACCAGAGTTGATTAGACAGTAGTGCAACATTTAAAGCCCTCGTCATCTGAACGTTAACAATGAAGCTGTGTGTATTTTGTGTCTGTGTGTGATAGCAACTTGTCAGGCTAATTAACAGCAGTGTCAGCGACGATATATTAATAGCGCTGTGCATTGCATTCATTTAGCTTAAATTGTCATTTCTTGACAAGGAATTGCAATTCAAACTACCGTGCAAAGAGTAAAAGAGTCATGGCCACCAGTGCGTAATATGTTACCATCTGGTCATTTTCATCAGTGTTAACTTGAGCTAAATGTTGAAATAATTATTTGGCACCATTTAAAAAGTCAAGCGTTTTCAACTCTAAATGGTGCGCTGTTCTTTGGAAATTGCCAAAATGAAATAAACAGAAAACAAAGGTGCGTAATTGCGTCCGTCCGCATGCTTTGTTTCACCTGACGTGCAATTATTTTTCCCATTAAATACGCAAGGCGCACTTTGGCTTAATTCTTCTCCGACGAAATTTCCATCGGAGGCCATTTACTTGTCGCCGAGAAAGTTTGAGAAAATAACAAGGAAAATAATGCTCTGTCAATGCGAGAATAGTCATTTGCGAGAGGCAAGTGATGCATTATGTTCAAGTGTCACCAGGCGTGTGGAGAGGAGAAGAAGGAGGGGCGGCAAGGTAAATTAATAGCGTTCTGCTATAAGCATTGTGTGATAAATATGATTACATACATTACATACTTGCATACATCATTCTGCTCTTGAGCAGCTGTCTGCAGCGAGCACCACACCAAAAGGAACATTTGTTTACTTGAAGGGCTTCAGATCTCTTTAGTTTTTTTTCCTTCTTTAGTACAGCGTGGGTGTTAAAAATGTATCTATCTCAAAAAATTAAAAAAAAACCTTACACATAATACTCAAGTATTGGGAGCAGGCCCACGTAAACTATACAAAAGTGCGACTAATAGTCCAGAAAATACGGTAAACCTGATTCCCTCTTTCTGACAGTCATTTTGAAAATGAAAAATGACTTATTGGGTAAAATAGCACTTTATGAAGTATTTAATATTGGCTACTTTAAGCTGCTCAATGCAGTGAGCACTCACGAACAGACTGAGGCGCGTTGCATCATGACCGGACGTTTGGTCGACCGGACGTTTGGTCGACCGGAGGTTTGGTCGACCGGAGGTTTGGTCGACCGGACGTTTGGTCGACCGGACGTTTGGTCGACCGGACGTTTGGTAGAACGGACGTTTGGTCACCGGGTTGTTACTGTTGAAACCAGGTCTCAAAATTATAATCATGAGAGAGAGAGAGAGAGAGTTTAATATCTAAATATCTAATATCAAAATATCAACAGTAAACTCTGTCATAATTTGACAGCGAGCGAACCCGGCGAACAAACGTCCGTTCTACCAAACGTCCGATCGAACAAACGTCTGGGGACCAAACGTCTTCCGACAAAACGTCCGAGTACCGTGTTGCATTCAGGTGGAACTGCAAGTGGAAGAAAAATAAGTGTCCTTCCTGCTCGTGGCTGCATAAGAAAGCCTTTAAATTAAGGACAGTTCTGCATAAAACCAGATGTATAGTCCCCCTATTAAATGGCAGCCAATTAGTTAATACACAAGTGTCAAGATTTTGTGTTTCTATTTTTCTTTCTTTATCTTTGTGAATCAAGTACTTGCGCAAAAGCATAAGGGAATTTGTTTATCGTGCTTTAACGGCAGGATGTTGTACGAGCCGAAAAATAGTGAACCCTCTCAGATGAAGTGACTGAGCATCCGCTTCTCCCTTTTCAGTGAATTCCACTCGAGCCATTTATCAAGTCCGCCGTGTACTCTGAGGGACCGCTACACTGTGGGGAAAGAAGGGAGGCAGGGCGGGGGACGCAAAATGTGCATTTGAGGCCTCTGGTGAGCTGGACAAAAAGTGCTGATGCGCTGGCCGCTGCTACGTTTGATGGATTTGTTGTTGGCATTTGCTTCGCGACAAAACAAAGGCAATCATTGACTCCTTTGTGCTTTTAAGATGGAGACGGGAGGCGGTGAAAAATGCAAAGCGGGGTACAGCTGGGGGTCAGACAGAGCATTTTACTCTCCAGAACGGGGCGTCCAACACGCATGGACGGTCGGGCACAGAGGACCGATTACATTGTGATTTAAGAGGCCGCATCGTTTACAACTTTCACCCTGCGCGTTGGCCAATGTGTGCTCTGTCATTATGGGGCGTCATCACCATGACGAGCTTGTGCCGGAGAGCAAGTGGGCAGTTCACTGTGCTAACAACCGTGTTCAAGTGAATTGAGTTACTTGTGAGAGGATGACGATATATTGTTTGATATGTTCTGCTTCAAATCAAAGCAATGTGGACTCACCTTAGGAAAGGTTCACATACATATATAATAAACACAGTGTAAACATGAACGGAGTCCACCATGCCATATGTTCTATCGTAAACTTGATAATCTGGAATTGCCTCTTGCACTTTTGTCAAAAAAATAAAAAATACACCTGTCACAGTAAATGATGATGTACAGACTTTTACTTTTCCGCTCACAGACAGCTTTTTGCTTTTCATGTCGGTTCGACATCTAACTAGTATAAATGTAGTTTTGAAACTGAAACTGAACGTGGACACTCACTGCTCCCACCGATCTCTGAGATTACGCAAACTAATCAATCTAAACAAATGTCAACTTCAAATCAGGTGAGACCAAAATGTGACAGGGTTGGCATTGAGATACTGCAAAGCCTCCTGGGAAAATAGGGAGCGTTTGCCAAGTATGACCTTTGTTTTGTGAGTGTGCATGTGTGTGTGTGTGTGTGGATGTGTGTAGAGTAACATGAATCATGTTACATGTGGTTAAGGCTAGCCAGTCATGAAGTCCCAAGATTTACCTGCTCAAGGGAGAGTGGACGATCAAGACAAATCCTCCCTTCTTCTGCGTCAAGTCTGAGATGAAATACAAATTGAGATGGTGGCGGCGGGCTGCCGTGCGGTTACAGGAGGTGTAGTGGGGCACGGGTGTGATTGAGTGTGTGTTGGGAGCGCTCAGGGCCGAGGACTAACAGTAGCGTTACAATGACAAGGACGTCGTTGCGGGGAGGGAGTGAGACAGAAAACGGCTTCGGCGCGTAATCCCAGAATTCCGGAGGAAAGCTGCCGCAAAATGGATTCAAGTTGCTTGGGAGTAACATCAAGGTGAGACGGATAAGGAGAGAGTGAAAGCAAAAAGTACAGTAAGTTGTATAGTTTTTGCAGTATACAAGCGAGTCCTTGTTGCAAAAGTGAGGCAAGACAGCAGAGTTCCCAAACTAAAGTAGTAGGCATTAATGTTAGTGTGACTACAGGTGAAAGGTGGATTTACACCCAGGACTGGTCAACAGTTGCGCTGTAAGAATAGTTGCTTTTTATATTGCCGTGATACATCGTGGATTTCCAACTATTGCTCTGTAATATACCCAATGAGAAAAACACAGTTTCACATGAGATAACAGTGGTTGAAAAAGTCTACACATGCCTGTTTAAATGCCACGATTATAAAATTAGATGAAATAAAACAGTTCAAAGGTTTTTACTGCCATTAACGTGATGCATAAGAGCTATAATCTTTGGGATGATTACAAAAATTTGCACACATTCTAATGACAGCAATATGGTGGTTCTCAGAATCAACCAATCATTTTTGGATGCATATTATTACACACACAAACACACTCTGCCCCCCCCTCCACGTACACATACATTTGATCATCTTCAGCCACTTTGACCTATTTCAAGTTCTCAAATTAGTAATAACAACATGTTACAGTTGGCTACACAAAAATATCTGATCAATATTGACTACAAGCTCCTGTTTTCCAAGTTATATCCCCACATTGTTTCCTTTTTATCATACGTTAATGATGCAAGCTTGTTTTGGAGGCGGTAATTCTTTCCATTTGTTATGTTTGGACAACTCATTAACATTATCATTTATTATCATTAGGGAGAATTTTTTAAAGGGATTTTTTTTGCTGCACTTTGTTATGGGGATATGCTGATGCTATAGAGGAAATAATAGCTCAGAAACATTAAAAAAATATTATACAAATGTTCTCATAATTTCTGTTGCTGTTGCAGAGACTTTGTTGGAGAAATATTATGCAAATAAGGTATTTGGAGTCCATAAAACATTCCGCATGTTTGTAGACAAAACAAACCCATATCAATCCCTTCCTAAAATATCAAGTGATATTTTTTTCTGTTTAAACAAGCAGTTTTAAACATTTATGTAAAAAAATACGCATTGTAAGAACTGTAAGTCCCAAAAATAGAAATTAATGATCATTCATTTATTTTCAAAAAAATAACCACTGGCTGCTGATTAATTCGTTACAAAAAAAGTAATATTAGATACAAACATTTTTTCAAATATTTTTTTGACATTGACTTAATTCAATAATGGATATTAGAGATTTGAAATGAAAATTGATTGAAACATTCAGAACCAATTGAAATATTCCATGACGCTTGTATATGCAAATGCATTGTGGGCCAGATTATGGGAACAGAGGGCCTGTATTTTACCCATGCACCATGCTTTACCCACCCCTGTTGTGGTCATTTTTTTTGTTCATCCCTCTTTGTTGAAATGCTTCCGTGCGTTACAGATTCACTGCTTTTAATCATTTTGACCCCCCAAATGTGACAAACGGACAAAATGATGACGAAACATCAGCTTTCAAACGCCCTCCTCCAAGACTCCATTTGCGTTACGATTGATATTTGGGTAATTGATTATCCCTTTGTGAGCAGCGCGTGCCACCAAAATCCTATTTCCGTGGCCATCTGGGCTCAGCAAATCGCTCCCCAGAGAGGCCGGAGTTTATAGTAAGTAATTATTCCCAAGTCATTTTGCTTCAGAGGTGCTAAGCGTTGACTTGCATTGCAGCTAAAAAGCACCCCCAGACATTTGTAGTTTGCCCCGCTGGTGATGAAATTGTATTGGGACCACAATCGGTTTTATAACAACTGAAACTACAAGTTGCATTTTTTTTAAATATTCTTTTATTCGGTGATTTTCAGTCACCCCCTGGCTGCGAGGCATTCTGTCAAATTGATTATCCACTCAACTAATTCCCAGTCTATGTTTAGCCAAAGTATGATAGACTCATTGGATCCCGTGGGGGCAATTCTCATTTGTGTGTCTGTGAGGGAGTATTTATGTCAGACAGACTGGAGTCCATCAACAAAGTGGGCCAGCAGTGCAATATTCAGCAATTGGGGACACTTCTGGGTGCATTTTGGGGGCCCACATCCAAATCCATTCCTCATTTTAGAAAATAGTCCTCCAAGGGCCATATGAAATGGATGACAAAATATGACGCGACCCTTTGGCTAAATCAATCAGATATGCTATAACAATATCTGAGGATTTGGTATACTGAAGGCAAAAATGACCCATTATGTGCTGTGCAAAAGTATTTTGTCACCTCAAGCTTTCTTGTAATGATGACCCATTTTCTGAGCCTAGTTGGTAGAGGTTAAGCAAATTAATAATCTGTGCCGCTGTCTTTTTATTGGGTTTTTAGTTGCATATTGTCCATATTGAGGTGCTTGTAATGACGTTGCCCAAAAATATGATGTAATGTTGGCTGTTAAACACTACTTTGTTTATTTAACAATATAGCTTTTTCTATCATTTAAGTCTATGCTATACTTTATTCTGAAGAAATTCATTGTCAGGACAAGTCAACCTATTTGGTAATTATTCACTGCGTCCCCTCTCAGTCCAAATGGATTGGATGTCCATTGATGTCAGAAATGAGTTAAAAATTGTTATCAAAGGTTATAGTGAAAACTAAGAGATAGTTTTTTTTTTTTTTTTAAATGCCTATAAGAAGTGCCATTGAAACATTCCTAGTTGCTTCATTGTATTTTGAAAAAGCTAACGCCCCTCAACAAAAAAACAGATGCAGCATTCCAAAGCGGATTGTATCGGCATGTTCTCCTCGATAATAAAATTCTGAGGCTAGGGAATTGAAAGTCCTCCATTTAAATGAGAGCCATTGCCCCTATCAGTGAAAGGTTAATTTGTGAAGGAAGAGAACTGAGCTTCACTGTTTTTCGCCAAGCGAATGCTCCCAAAAGCTTTCAATATTTTAATTTTCACTGAGATTTGATGTTCATTCTACAACCCTGCAGGCACAAAGCTTTCCCGTTCTGGAATAATTGTTGTTCCAGGGAGAATAACACTCAGGGGGGGAGAAGGGAGGTGAAAAAAACAGTTAAGAAGATTTGAGTAAATGACTGTGTCAGTTTCTATTTATTTGCCAGAGGCGGAACTCAGAGATGGCCATTAGGAAAGCGACGCAATAAAGACGAGCGCACGTTATCCGTTGTCGCAAAGTTAGCGCACATAATGCGGCGCAATATTATCAAAGTGTTCCCCGCGGAGCCCACCGGGGGTGGGAGCACGCCAGGAGAACCAATTATGTCGCCTTCGCAGAGGGAGGGGCCATAAATAGCTGCTATAGTTGGCCACGGTAGCTGTAGATCAGCCCTTATGGAGATGTGCTCCTCGCGTGTCATTAACACAAACGGTCTTCCTTTACATGAAGGCTATACAGTAAAAAGCGTTGAGCGTGAAAAAACACTAACAAAGTTCTAAACAAGAACGAGGAAGTGGCTAATTTCAACATGTCGTGCTGCGAGGCCTTCTAATTTCTTTTTTCCCCGAGAAGAATGGTTCTGTTGACGGCGATGGATGTCCATTTCTAACAAGGAGGGGCTGATAGAAAATCATTTCTGTAAGACCCCCCCAGTTTGATTGATTGGATGGAAATCACAGCCAGTTATTCACTAGACATAATCCTGAGAGCTCTGGTTTTTGCTGGAAAAGTGGCGGTTGGTTCTTTAAATTCAATAAGCACATTTCCAATTTTTTATGCCTCTGATAATTAAAAAAAATGTTTGACTCATTGGCTACCAATCCATTTTGACTGGGAGGGGCGAATGACAATTCATGATAGTAATTTAATAACACCGTGACCGGACGTTTGGTCGCCCGGGTGAATATAATTTTGAGATCTGGTTTCAACAGTAGATATTTAGAAATTAAACTCTCTCTCATGAATATAATTTTGAGAGCTGGTTTCAACAGTAAACTCTCTGTCATGTTGTCAAACATCCGGCGACCAAACGTCCGAGCGACCAAACGTCCGGCGACCAAACGTCCGGCGACCAAACGTCCGGCGACCAAACGTCCGAGTACCAATAACAGTGGTCTAAAGTGATTAAAAAAATAATAGGTTAAGCAACTATCAAATCGATTGAAACAGAAAACAACAATTGACTTCGATTAAAATGATTTAAAAAATTCGAATTGTTTGGTACTATTGTTGCTTTAGGTGAAATGGAAGTGTGTTAAACTTGTACAGAATTTCATATTAAATCGATTAAAGACCATTAAAATCTTGATGTGAATCTAGACGTGGCAGACTTTGTAATATTAGATACCTGTCTAATGTTAGTTTTTCAGTTTAAAAAAACATTAGGTCTTATTGGAAAAAAATGGCAAAGTTAATCATTGTGCGTAAAGTGTAGCTCAAACTGTGAAGAAATATTTAATATAAAAAAAATTTTTAGGCTCAGATGCCCACTTTAACTTGCACAAAACACGCTTATATGCGAGCGGTTTAGCGAAATGAAAAAGAGCCAAAAAAAAGTTGGCAGTTAGAGTTTTTTGGTAAACAGTGCGACTGACCTTTCTGGATGAATGTCTGTAGATCGGATATAAAGCTATGAATATTTGTAAAAGTCATCAACTGTTATTTTAATCCCTATATGGCCACTCAAACAGAGGGGAGCTGACTTTTCTTCTTTAAATCTGGGATTAAAATCAGTGGGAGGCGGCGGCGCGCACAAAGAACAGGAAGTGGCCTTGAAAAGCATTAATTAGACGCCGGCCAAAGGGCTACAGCGGAACAGACAAAGCAAGGGAGGAGAGGGATTCAATATATTTGTCGAGGCTGCCAAACAAACGGCGCTGGTCCCCGCGGGGAAGAGATTATGACGGGCTCTGTGTCTGTCAAACATGGCTAACACAAAGCTGGGAAAAGGCAGGGCGAGGGTGGGGGGGCTGTTCGGTAGAAGGGCCGCGAGGAGCTCTCCGTGGTAACTGCGGCCATGTTGAAGAATGCCTGTAATCCGCAAACCCTTTCAAATGCTTTTTGGAGGGTTGGGGTGGTTAACTGGCTTGGTGGTGGTGGGGAGGGGGGGACTAGTACTGGTGGCCGGCCTTCCCCTCTTTCAGGGTCTTGGCCTTATAAGAGTTGGCTACCATTGTCCAAAAATGACAATTGCACTTTTCTGATCTTTTGTGTACTCCTGTTGACAGTGCTTATTGACTAAGCGGTCGGACATGGAAAGGATATGACCCCCCCACCTTTCCCCACCCTGCCCCCGTTCGTGTGTTACCACTGGGAGGAGGAAGCAGGTCCGAGGTTTACATGGAGAATTAGACTTAAAAGGGCTAAGAGAGGGGCAGCGGCCTTAGAAGAAAGTTACAAGAATGAAAGCGACATTTCCTTTTCTTCTCCCCACCTCAAAACAGCACCACCCCAACCCGGCTCTCTTTTTCTTCCGCGCCTGACCGACAGATGCTGAGGGCAGATGGTGGCGAAATTAGCCGAAAATGGGCAAAGGAGAAATGAGCGCAACTACGAGAGGTCTGGGGAGGATGAATGCTACCAAATAAAGATTAAAAGTGCCATCGTGGATGATGGGGGGGCAGCAGTGGGAGGTCTGGAGGTGTCATTGCGTGGACATAATGTACGGTCATGCGACAAAAAGGCCCTGGTGTCCCACCAAAACAACTTATTAATAAAACGAGAATCATCAATTGCAAAGCGGATGCATTTTCTACAACAAGAACTGGACTAACTGACCTGGAAAAGTTATATTGATAAACATCATGATAAAAATAAATAACTAAAGGCCACACTAGCAGAGTAGAAGATAGCACATCTGCTTCCTTGGAATAGACCAGTGGTGTCAAATGTGCGGCCCTGGGGCCAGAAGTGGCCCACTAGGAGATCTGATTTGGCTCGCAGGCTTGTTCTGCCTATGGGCACTTTGTAGCTCATTCATACTGTCATTACATAATGAAATGCTTTCATTTTTCCCCTCACAAAACCAGATGTTTGTGTGTTGTGTGATAAAGTGCGTGGCCTCCTGCACCAATTTCCTATCCACAATCACATTCGTTCATTTCAAAACGGTGCCTTCCATGGCAGCTAATGAGGTAATAAGGAATTATAAAATGGAAGTGGAATAAAAATTAAGTGTGTCTTACTGTCAAAAAATATGGTTTACGTTTAAATGGGATTTCAATGTAATCGTTATTTCTTATTTGAGAGTTTTTAAATATACAGCACCCTTTTGCTCAATTCTATTGTTTATGACTTATCATAACCGTATTTTTTTAATGCCTTGTGTGTATTATGTTATTATTGCATAGTTTTATATAGTCCTTTTTTTTCCTTTCAATGACCACAAGTGCCTTGCCTAAATGAATATTTTGTATTTTGTACATTCATGTGAGTTGTCCAAATAAGTTGTTCTACAAAATATTTCATCACGGATATCCAATGTTGCCATCTCGAATCATTTTAGGTTCACGCCGTAGTTAGAATTGAAATGGTTGTGTTAAAAAAACGGTTGTATCTGCTAGTTTGAAGGCCTGACAGGAATAAAATAAAATAAAAGTATATTGAAAATAGCAGTAGATTACAAGCAGTAACTGTCTGTGCCTCGTGGATTTATCAGTGGCAGTCTGGCAGCTCATATGTACTGTCTTCACACGTAAAAATCACCATCTCAAGTGTCGCAATTCCACAGGGGTGAAAAGAAAAAAAAAATGGCCGCTTATACATTATGCTATCAAACCCCCACCACCTACCCCTTGCCCATAAGGAATATGGATAACAAATGAAATATTCCGCCACCGCCTTCTGATTTATTTCTGGTATTATCTGCAACTATCACCCTGGCAATTTAAAGGATAGCTCACCTCATTCGGGGGGCCTTTTTTTTCGCTGGGGGGCCTGACAGCATATCATCTCCTGCATGCGGCATAAACAGGTCAGGATCGGGAGAGCCTCTGTGTTATATATTCTTTAAGGTTTGCAGCTCATAGAATTTCTAAATAGGAATCTGAGGGAGGAAAGAAAAAGGGAAAAAAATGAGGACAGTCCTTTAGGGGTTGCCGTGCAAGAAATGATACATTTGCAACGTGTCCGGACAAAATGTCATCAATTCCGAACCGAGTGCAGAGCGGAACGTTACAATTTCTCAGAGTTTAAGTAATAACATGCGACCGAGGAGACTGACAGGCTTCTTTATGTTTTTATTGAGAGCAGTGAAATAATAGCGCTGTCTGTAGTGTTTTAGAACTGACCAGAAGACACACAAACAGATTTAAATGAGGAATGATGTCTTTGGGTTGCAAACATGTATCTATTGAATTACTTTTGGTGTCCTTCATGTACATGTTGAGGCTTCATGCATTAAAAAAAATAATAAAATCGGTAGTTAATAAAAAGGATTATTAGACCAACTTGTTGGCTTTTGTCATCTCTGCGTCATTATTAGAAATAACATTAACATGAATTGAAATGGGTGTGTGGAAATATTGTAAAATTTAAATGTCATATTTATTCATTTACCTACTAATAAAAAATGAATGTATGTCTATTTAGAACACAATTTGTAACATCTAACCCCTTTACACATTTTCACCATTTTATATACAATGAATATCAGTTAAAAGATTGTTATAATTTACATATATGTTTTATGATAGACTAACTTTTTAATGATCATTTGCATATTTTTTCCTCCAAAATGTGCAATAGCAAATTCACCAGATTGGATAAAACATATTCATATTCTTGTGATTTTAGTTTATGTTGTTCTATTTTCTGTTTAGATAGTTATAAATATAGCATTTTTTGATGTAAAAATATTTTACAACATTGTGAAAGGTATTTATGAACTTCAAACAATCAAAATGACAGCATTTCCAGCACATTTGCACTTTTTACAATAGTGATTATGAACAAAACTGTAACACCAAAGTTGGTATGATGACTTTCGATCTTTTTACCATGTCTTTCATATTTGCAACCACGCTGCAAATCTAAAGATAGTTCTTCCACCTTGAACCGATCTACACAGCGTCCCCCGAGAGACCCCTCCTACACTACCACAGCAATTCTGAGTGGCTAAAAAGGAGAATTGAACGGCAGTGGAGGGGAGGAGGATGGTTGGAAATGTTCAGGAAAGCTCACGTTAAATCAAGATAAAAGACTCAAATGGAAAATAATAGAGCCAACAAACCCCCGGACGGCCCCGGGGCCCCTAATGGAAACACATGGCTGACACTTGCTGGTGTTGTCAGCAGACACTGGGACATGCTTTTTTATTCTTATTTTAAATAATTTGAAATGAGAATAGAGCATATGTCATGACAAAGATGCATGATCCAGCTCGATTTTAGATATGGTGCAAAAAAAAAAAACGAAAATAGTGTCCCACAAAATTCAATTTAAGAAGAAGTGGTGCTAACCTATCACACTTCAATTCCATTTTATGAATATTTTCCTTGGGGAGCACCGCCGCCAACGTCGGTGGAAAAGATAGAAATTTAAAAAAGATAAATAGCACCATTAATCTACAACATTTCTCTTCCATTATCCCTGAAAATGGGCACTTTTTTTCCTTTCCCTTTTTCCCCCCTCTGCGTAATTAGCTCCTTGGACTTGATTCGCAAGCCAGAAAATGGCCTTGTTCGGAAAATTAAAAGTGTGTCATTAAGTGGGATTTGCCATAATATCATTTATCTTTATATATATGTAGATGACATAACAGCCCTTGGATGCTAATCACCCTTTTGTTTCAGGAGGACAAAGATATTTCATGTCGGTTGTGTTAGCAGGTAAAAAAATAAATATATTTATCCTACTAATCCAGCTGGGATTTCAATAAAGTACTTTAAATTTGTGTCAACGTGAGAAAAGAAGTAAATGCCATGCAATTTTGTCTACTTTACTGTTTTTTCAAGTACTACTTTAATAAAAAATGTCCATTCTATCACTACTTTTCCCTCATTGGGAACTAAAATGAAACATTGAGCTTAATCTTATACTGCTGCCTCAAAAAAAACCTCTTGTACTTGAATGCTTTACTGCGAGAACGTCATGACTGAGCAGGAGTTGTAATTATTCACTATTGCAGCTCTTGAAATCTTTTCCACAGAGGCAAATTAGGCGTTCATGTAGCTCGATGGAGCTTGTCACACTCACTCTGAAACTAATAAACTCATTTCATAATAATATGTGCGGCTGGCCCGCTCATAAATCATGACGAGACTCCGCAGTGCTTTCGTACGTTACTGTGCCGTTGACCTCAATCAGGCTCTCGTCGAAATTCTTTGATTAGTTTCTGTGCATTTTTAAATGATTCAAAGATATGTATAATGTTAGACTTTGGTTTCAGGTTCGGTTACGTGATCAGTGTCAGAAAAAAAAATACAGCATTGCATAGGACGCTGTTGACAAAAGTTAAGGAAAATGATCACTGTTATGTTTCATTTTTATAAATTATTAAGAGGAAAGCATAATCTGGTTTACTTTAATTGTAATAATATACTGTAGTGGAGTCAATTTAAAGCAAAATAATATTTACTTATGGAATTGCCACATGATTTTCACACAGTGTAAAAAAATTGCCAATCTATCTAGGAACATCCAATAATAAAATATGTTGGAATTTCATTTTTTTTTTTAAAGATACTAATATTTCAGTTCCCAAAAGTGTTGACAAAAAGTAGGCGTGCAACCACAATGAAAAAAAACACTTGACATTTGCATTTTGCACCAATGTGAATACTGAACAGGATTTGAATCAGTTGTGTTTTTTACCGTCTATAATTTGAACTAACAAAACGGAATGGCACATTTTAGTAAGATTTAAATCTGCCTCGCTATATCCCAAGGTCGGACATTTCTGAAGAATTCAAAGCCCAGATGCAAAGTTCTTAACTGGCTTTGCTTTTAAAAATAAAAATGCCTTTCAAAAGGTATACAAACAATTCAAGCGCATATAACTTGAATGAACCATATTTATGTTCATCACAATGAAATCCCTTTTCTTCTGCTTCATTTCCACCATCACTAATTTGCTTATTTGACATTTTCGTTCCCTACTCACAGAGCAGAAACAGTGCATTACTTTTAAACAACAGCCATGATTCTCTCATTCTCATCATCATCATGGTTTAGTAGGGGGAGCGTCCTAACTAGGATGTTAGCGCTTTAGCATAATAATCCCATTTGACAGCCAAGTCCACTGAGCACTTTTGGACACTGGCCATCAGGGAGCGCACGATAAAAGCCGGCGTGCATCCAAGATAGAGCGCATGGCGGCCAGCCGTGCGACAATGCAAAGCAGGCCATCTGATAGCGGCGAGCAGAAGGCGGCAAGGAGGCATGCGTCTGGGATGGGGGGCGGGGGGCCAGTGGGCGGCTGGGGGTCTCGTTCCAAGCCATTCAGGGACAATTTGTAAGGCCGGCTGTTGAAGTCGGGCCAAAGAGTGGCGAACAGCTGGAGCCCCTCCGTGATTGATCAGCACGGGCCTCCGAGAACTTCATTCTGATATGAATGCGGACAAAGGCGCGACAACATTGTGCCAGTGTTTAGCGCCGGCGCCATTGAACGCCGTCAAAAGCCCTCAGCTGACGCCCAATGAAAGGGAAGGGCCTCCTGCTCATTAGCAATTTTATGACAAAATCATTTGCGCTTTTTGTCAATAACATGAAATTGAAGGTTGGAAGGGAAACAGTTTTGCTTGTTTTGGGGGAAAAAGGAAAACAATGGTTTTGCACAAAGCAGCACGGAGGAATAGTTGAAGCTGCAATATGCATGCCAGGGGTGTCATGTATTTTTATGGCATGTGCGAATAAGGTTTTCCTATTTGAAAATAGCAATGTGGGAAAATGCGAGTTGCCTGTTTGTAATTTACGCATCATATTTTTTTAGCGACAAATGGTAAAGTATCACAATCCCAACCAACAAAATACAGTTCCAAAATGTGCAAAAAAAACAGTGTTTGTTTTCTTTCTCAACTTAAATTTCCTGAGAAACAGCAAAAACAGAATTACATTTCCAGTACAGAACAAACACACACAACTTAGCCTCTCAGTCTATTTAGCTTAATTCTAACAAATAATGCAAAACCCATACACAGTCTGTGTCTAACCTTTCAAACAATTGCTATTCACCAACATATGGTGGAGCAACACAAGTAGACAGACAAATATACTGTCTACATTTATCATTTGCAAATTTTATACTTTGTCAGTATAAAAACCTTTTTTGTGTATATATATATCCGTGTTTATGTTATCCAGAGCACCAGGAGTTAGTTCTACAGCCATAAATAGCAGCCAATAAACAATCGACACCTCCTAATGGCCCAAAAGAATCTGTAATGGACGAGCACTAATCAAACTACACTACAGCCAGTTTGTCACATTAATCGCGCTGTAATAGGCACGTATTGGACACGCACTGACAACAGTTTGGCGGCTTCCCCGTCCGTCACAGGGTTCTGCCGGTGTTACCGACCCACGCACGCGTCCGACGCGGGTCAACAACGAGGCGGGAGGTTGTCGCCCGCCTACGACCTGCGCACTTAGCAGGTTCACTGGCTTTTAACGCTACCTGAGACGTCTTTATCACACTAATGGGTAAATTTGGTTTTGCGCACAAAGCCCAATATATTTTTGGGATATTCCTATTGATTATGCGTCGGCGGGTTTTATCAACAATGGCCGATTCCCTCATCTGTTTCACGCAGTCAAGAGTTAAAGCATGCACATTCATCCCTGACCTATTTAATGGCTGGATAGTGGCGAAGAGCCACGTGGGGTAAATTGAAAAGTTCTCCATCATTAAAGTGACATGTGACCAGAGTCCATAAAAAAGTAAGTGGGAATTGTTCTCATTTAAAATTTCATTCTAGACACTGACTCACAGTGACAAAAGGAGAACATCCATCCCAGAATTTGCTGCCAACGTCAATGACGAACCAGTGAATATTGATGACGAACTCCGAAAGGGGTGGGAAGGAGGTGCTTTCACCTCTTTGTTTTTCTTATATATTCACAATATCACTGTTGTGTGCTCTCAAAACGTGATCAATTTCACTTTGCAGCTCACGATGGTGCACCCATTTGTTTGTGAAGGATGCGAGGCGTTTTCAAAATGACTGAGAGCATTCTTCAAAAAAGACACCCTCCACATTCATCGCTTTTGTCGGACCTGACGATCAGCCAAGCGTGATCGAGCCCTGACTAGATATTTGGATACAGAATTACAATGTAAAATAGTACAAAAGCCAAAATAGTACGGGCTTCTTAAATTTGATATGAATCTTTTTTTGTCAAATTTGGGAATGGGGGGGAAGGAAAATAATGCCAGTTTTCAAAAATATTTAATACAAACCCCTAAATGTTTTGATTGTTGGACAGTTTAATGAAAATTCTTCTTTTTAACAAAAGAAACCTAAAAGACTAACCGATAGTTTATCTTTACAACAATTTTGATTCAATTGTGCTTAAGACCAATACATCAGTTCAGATTGATTAAATTGTTACACACCTCTGGACCTCCCATATACCAAAATATTAAGATTATTAAAATATCCATTCATGGTGCATCCTAGTCTATGTAGAACAGCATTTTTTTTAAACTCTCGTTAATATTAAATTGAGGTAGACAGTAAGTGGCTACAAATTATGATTTCACAGTATATATATATTTATACAAAACGCCATACATGTCCAGTAAGGTAAAAAGTAGCTTCCTTTTACACCAAGGTTTCAAATAGATTTGTCATATAAAGATTACGGCTCATATGAGAGGGGGAAGAGGAGATTCGATTCCAGGGCATAAGACATAATTTACAAAAACTAAAGGTTTTTTTCCCCTATTTTTAATGCTACATTTATTCATTCGAATGCAATATTATAAACTTCTATTTTAACAATATTGTTACTTTATGATTTACGCTAAACACAATTAAATGAGGGTGGAAAAGTGAGTCACTAACGGTCTACCACTGACGCTGACGCACCCATTCCTTTCATTTGGGTTCGACGTCCATCACCGTCAATCACAATGGATCGTGATCATTCACTGCCAGCTCTCGCAATTCAAACGGATGGCCCCCTATTACCTGCTAACAACAATCCTTCCTTCTGGAAAACACATCCTACTGCAAAAAAAAAGTCACTGAGTGGGATTTTTCTCAGGTGGAAAAAAAACTCTCTGTGACCCCCACATTCTCAGTTTAGTACGCATCAACACTATTGATTGTCGGTGATGCTGTGGACAAAGTCCATCTGACCTCTGGAGGGTCTTAAATACATCATTGTCCCGGCCAAGAGCCCTGCTGAGACCCTTCCTACTGACTCTGCAGTGAGTAAGCACTTGGGGAAAAAAAACTTTGCTTGTTCATTGTACTTTGAGCAAAAAAGTAGTGTTGCCTTTGACAGTGCAGATTTTTGTCCCCGGTGGTCAAAAACGCAAGGAAATAAACAGGACGACTATTCCTGCTCGTATTCACGGCCTTCCTCTTTTCCCAATCACGCTTCAGCGAGACTTCTAATTGGCGTTATTAATCAGCAATCATGTCGAACACCCTCACTCGTGCGTGGCTCAGAGCTGTTGACGGAAATCCGACGAGACGTCCACTTCACCTGCCGTGAAAGTACCTCGCTTGCACAGTCGGAGGATTAATTAACATCAGAGCACTTTGGTAAACAAAATGTGCTAATTAATTCAACATGTCAAGCTTTCTGTTCCTTGGCGACCTTTTTTGGGGGCGAGTCATCAAATTCAAACAGATTTTCCTACCGGCTCATCGGTGTAAATGCATAAGCAACGAATTAACTCCTTGGTGGTGGTCGTTGATTTGGACTGGGAGAGGCTAGCAGCTAATGCCATCTCTCCTAGTCAAAGCAGATTGGACATAGTCGTTGTCAATGGAAGGCAATGAGATAAAGTAGCACCCAAAGTGCATTTTATTGGACAGCTGGGACAAAATTTAGTTGTATAGTGTTGAAAAGGCCTGTATTAAAGCACTCTGAGATACAGGGTTTTTTTTGGAAGAATTTCTTTCTGACTACCAAAAACTCTAGTCTTGAAGGGCAAACATTTTCAACATTTCCTCAAAATTACATTTTTGTTAAATTTGAGAGGGGAGCAAACTGTGATAAGTATCAAATTTTTCAGACTATAAGACAATAAGGACGGTGCAATTTTTCATTTTCTTACCTTAAATCATCAATTTCATGGCAATACGATAATATTTGAGCTGTGATTATATTCTCCGATGTGACAAAGTCTAACACATTCAATTCAAGGACCTTTGATAAAGCAGTCAAATACAATACTGTGTAAGACAAAACTTACACTTAAAGCAATAAAAACATTAATTTTGAGAAAACAGCAAGATTAAAAGGTGACGTTTCAGCGTAGTACTGCATTTGGAGCTGATTTTAATTATATCGATGGAACGTTACGCCCTTGGTTCAGCGGATTGTGTACAGGTTAAAGTACATTTCCATTTTTTGGTGGACTGGCTCACAAATAAATTTTCATGATATTAGAATTGAGGTATTGGTTGACAACTTTACCCCACTTTAAGTAACATACTAACAGATTGCAATTACGGTTTTGTAGGTCATATTTCGCTGCATTGGCGAAATCTACTCACAAGTTCTACGTTAAAGAAAGAGTCTCCACCCAGCCAGTCGTATTCCTGATTTCCATTCCCTATCTGCACCACTCGTTTTTTTGGCTCACAGCTGATGATTTTCCAATGGATTTGCCACTCGCCCCAATGAAGGTCACAAAAGGCTGAGTGGTGCGTCCAAGGCTGGCTGCTCTGGACCTGAGCTCAGCGGAGATGCTCCAAGCATGGCCGATTCGAATCATGAAGAATAATGTTTAGGCTGGCACGTGATTCGAAATGTTAATTTTTTGGAGGAGTGGGGGACCAAGACTGGCATTTTGGTGGCTTTTGGCCGCCCGGGCGATCTGGCTCAATTTGCCGGGACGCTCCTGCTCCATTTGCCTGTTAATGAGCGCTGTTGTCGGTGCACCCATGTGTGCCGTGTCGCCGCGCCCGCCCGCCCGCCCGCCACTTTCGCCTGACGCCACGACCGCCGTGGAAGATGGCAGCCGCCGTGACAGATGTTCCCCGTCCTGGGGAGAGGAGCCACGGGAGCGGCGCCATGCCACGCAGTCCGACGTGTTTGTGTGTTTGGCACGGCAACACCTGAGCCTCCTTGTTTAGCAACATCCATTATCGACTGTTGCACTCACCTGACCCGGATGCAAGTGGTCCCTAACAGTAAAATGGACATTCTTGCACCCTCACTTTTGTCAAGACGGCCTACAAATATTTTACATATTTTTCCACTGGCTGAGTGGTGAGCGCTTCCGCCTCACAGCTCTGGGATCAAGGATTCGAACCCAGGTGTGGAGTTTTCATGTTCTAACCGAGCTTGCGTGGGTTTTCTCTGAGTACTTCGGTTTCCTCCCACATCCCAAAACCATGTAGGGTAGGGTAGGTGGGTTGAACAAATCACATGTGTCAAAGTGGCGGCCTGTGGGCCAAATTTGGCCCGCAGCATCATTTTGTGTGGCCCGGGAAAGTAAATCATGAGTGCCGACTTTCTGTTTTAGGATCAAGTTAAAATGAAGAGTATAGATGTATATTAAATTTCCTGATTTCCCCCCTTTTAAATCAATAATTGTAATTTTTTTAATCCATTTTTGTCTGTGTTTTAGTTCAAAAATCATTTTGTAAAATCTAAAAACATATAGAAAGCTAAAATAAACATTGTTTTAGATCTATAAAAACGGTATATTCAGAGCTTTTAATCCAGTTCTTTTAATCCATTTATAATAAAGATAAATCTAAATATTATATGTAAAATGGTCCCGCCCACGTGAAATCAAGTTGACCTTAAAGCGGCCCGCAAACCAACCCGAGTCTGACACCCTTGCTCTAAATTGACCCTAGGTATGAGTGTGAGCATGAATGGTCGCCCATCTCCTTGTGCTCTGCGATTGGCTGGCCACCAATTTAGGGTGTCTCCTCCCTGGCGCCCATAGTTGGTTGGGAATCGCTCCAGCACCCCCCACGACCCTTGTGAGGATAAGCAGTACAGAAAATGAATGGGGGGGAAAAATACTACTCCAAAACATTATTTTTTTTAACCTCTAGGACAACAGTTCTGATCACAATTAGGACATTCTGGATTCAATCACCATCATGTTTCTAATTTCAACAATTCAACAACTTAGGCAAATTTGCTTGTCGAACAAAATGCTAAATGACAAACTCAACTCACGCAAGCTTGTTTCGGAGGAAATAATGTCCACCCCCATGTTACGAAAAGACCTTGCAGCCAATAAAGAAAGAGAAGTCCCATAAAAATAAAAAGCACAAGTGCAAATTGTAATGACAAAATCGCCGATGTGAGATGGGCACCCATAAATACGTCATTCGGGGCTCACGCCCGGTTGATCTTGAGCGTCTCTTCGGCGGCACTTTAACTAACGTGAAATCAGCCCTGATGTGCTAGCAGGTCCAAAAGCGCCTTATGGAGACAAATAGAAGCCATAACATTTCTTTTCAAACATGAATGGAATTCAATGTTAGGGCTGTTTTGGGATTGATAATGTACAGATGTAAATATGTCGCCCCCTCCAGCTTCTTTCCCATCTGCCAGACAACAGTCGAACAGTATTCTTAATCCATGAGCAGCCACGCAACATCACAAATTAAGCATGTTTGACTGTCTCTCTGTCATTTTTTTCCCCCTCATCTCTATTCTGTGGATCCCGCTGTCGTTCAAACTCCACGTTTGCCTCCTTCCTCACATTCATTAGTCGCCCCGGCGCCATCACGGCACCATATGACACCGTCATCATTTGGTAATTAAACCTTTTGCTCGTTTGAATCTCAAAAGCTGGCGAGGGTATCGTTGTAAACAACGTGGTGCAGAATTATGATGATTTTTTTTTTTGCCCACAGATGAAA
Organism: Stigmatopora argus; assembly: GCF_051989625.1. Classification (NCBI taxonomy): domain Eukaryota; kingdom Metazoa; phylum Chordata; class Actinopteri; order Syngnathiformes; family Syngnathidae; genus Stigmatopora; species Stigmatopora argus. The sequence goes on along the minus strand of NC_135404.1, from coordinate 9,266,989 downwards.
ATGAGAATTTGGGAGGAGAAAAACAAGAACAACTGTTGGGGAAGCTTGTTGACTTGGAAAAGTTCAGATTGGCAGATGGTGAAGAAATGAGGTGACTTTTTTATACTGAGATTGGATTTCATCACAAAATAAATGGAACTGAACTTTTGAGTTTACTTTGGAATTTTCATGTCTTGTGAAATTATTTTGGGGATATATGGGTAAAAAAAATGGTATGGTAGATTCAGCGTAGTAGGAATGTTTGGGTCTTTTCTGTCTATGTAGCGATTTTATGAATTATTTAGAATAATGGTAATGTACTAGAAACATTTCTTACATCATTTCAGAGATATGTTCTTCATGAAATATTTACATTTGTATTAATGACATACTTTATGCTTTTTTTTCTTACTGATGCACGAGTTATCAGGTAGTATTTTATCACGTCTGTCTTGTTTTTTTTGTGAAATATATATCCAAAAGCATCTCAAACGTTTTCATTGTGTAATTCTAAATATTGAATTTTAAAGATATCCAAGTATGCTACATAAAAGATTTATTTTTCAGAATGTATCATCAATATTCAATCATTTCGTAATATTAAGGACAGTATTTCAGAATGCCATTTTCAATCCTTCCCCTACCAATGAACAAAGAGTGAAATGCAAATCCTTCTCTTGAATTGGGTTTGGCAAATTATGGCGCCCTACTTATTCCACCTACGGCAGGCTAGGCTAGTAGTAGTAGTAGTATTAGTAGTAGTATCCTACTTTAGGGGATGACGCCCCACCAATTTGTAAAGGAAGAGGTCCCGACCATGTCACTTTTTCAGGCCCATGAAAGCATGGCTATTTTTTTTTATGGCTGCGGCCTTTCGAATGGAGAAGTAAGCAATGACAATAAAAGCAGTAACAGACATACAGAGGTGGCAGGCAATAACATCACAGTGGCACGGAGGGGATTTTTAAAGTTCAACCTTACATGATAAGCGCCGCACATAACATCACCGTCTCTGCGCACTAAACACCCTTATGGGACCACCAGACAATCAAATCTGCTCGCCTGGAGCATCGACAATGCACACACACACACACACATACACACAACCATACAAGAGGAGAGCTTGGTTCTAAAGTGGCGGCTTCTTTACGAGCACTAAACAATCCTCGCTCCCTTTGGTGAGGCAGCGCGCGGGAGGAGAGCCCGAGCATCAAGGTCGCCATTTTCATGATTGGGATGGCGCTGAAGGTGACAAGACGCATTTAGGGGAGTGATCAGGAGCTTTGAGCGGCTATATACTGCAACATCGTCCTCACAGGGAAGAAAAACACAGGCTGTATTGTCATAATAATGCTCTGTTTTGATTGGGAACCATCAGAAATGAAGCACTTTCTAGAATGGTGGTGATTTGACTTGGGAATTTAATCTGTTCCATATCCGAGCTAGTAATTCTGCTCATAAGATATCAAGGTTTATATTGCAAAGAAGTGGGGAAAACACCACCATTTTATTACCACGTCATTGTTTTGACCTTAATACGCTTTCTCCAGTCGAAATTTGACTTTTATAGTCCCTAATACTTGTTTTTTTTTTACTGTTTTTGCTGAAATATTTTATCTCAATTTTTATACAAGCACTGCTTCATTAAGGAAGACAAAAGGGGTCCAAAGAAAACGATAAAGACAAGAAATTGTGAAATATTAGTATGTAGTAAAACATGAAAAAGGTGTATCTCTTTTCCAAACTAACCTAAAAGTCTTCACTTGAGCTTTAAATATTTAATGACCATTCATACATTTTTCCTGTCATTTGTACCTTAGTTTTTAATGAATACTTTGTGAAATTGGATCCTAAAAATTAGATTTTCAGTGGAAAAGACGGCTTGAATTTGTACGCGATTTAATACGTTCACTACAAAATGAGAGGTTTTACTCAAAGAATTTTGGGTGGTTGAATAAAAAAAAAAGAAAATGGCAGGGACAAAGGAAGGTTAGAAATAGTGGGAACAAGTAGGAACATTTAGCCGGTTAAAAGCCCCCCTCCGTGTGTTTTATTATGCACCCACATGGACACAAGCTCCGTTTCCCATATTGCCGACATGTGACTGGAAGCTGTTGGCTGTCTGCTAGGGACACGGGCGGCTGGCGGGCGGCAGGCTGGGACACCCCCTCGGGCGGATCCACAGTGGGATGCCATTTTCCTACAGCCAGACACGACCCGCCACTGAGGGGGGCAGCTGCAGTCCTCCTGCCTCCATCTATATCATCTTTATGACTAAAAAATGTAGATGTTGGGCCTGTGTGACATTGACAAAAAAGGGGACCATCCTACAAAAGGGTGCGCAAGTTGAAACTATCCATGCGGAAAGAGATTCACCTCATGTTCCCTGCTGTATGACAAACTCCTACTGTATCTTGAGGTTTCTTTTTTTTTTTTTTTTTGACAGGAAACGGTTGTATTTTTAATCCAGCACTGCAGGGCACAATTAATAATTAGATGCAAATCTACATAATGAATTAAAGCAGGAGGGATTTGAAGTCTTTAAGGGCTTTTGAGTTGTTTCATTCATGTGCTGTAGTGAGATGGAATCCGTTTATTTTAGGTTTATCTAAACCTATGTTTTATACATTTATATAATTGTGACTGTATTTAGAGTGCAATAGGTCAAATTGTCTGTTTTATTGGGGTATTATGAGAATACTATTGTCATTTTGGGATATCAATGGCATTTGCTTTAGTGTTTTTTGGAATAAATTTACATTTTGGGGTGGAATGTTTAGAAAGTATTTATGGGATATGTACATGTCATTATTTGGCAGTATATATGTATTGTTTGGAAATGTGAAGGCAGGATACTGCATGGAAAACTATTTTTTTAGAATGTGTATTGTTCAGTTTTGGTAATGTGGCAAATTGGGATTCTTTTTAATTTGGGAATATGTTTGATATTTTGGGAATTATTTATATATCATATTGGTGAATGTTAGTGAATATTTACATATTTAAAAAAATACTGCTCGAATGTACTTTACAGTTTAATGCAAGATTTCTCTTTTATTTATTCACATTGTGTTCATATTCATATATGAGTGAATTTTTAAAGATATTAGATATGTTTAAGTATACCTGTGTTATTTTAGGGATGGTCCTGTGGTGTTTTGACACAGCCAATGCCATTTTTAAAAAAGCAAAACACCAAACAAAATGGTAAAATAATATAATAATTATTTTTGAAGGTATCCCTTTCGGACTGCCGGTCCTATGTCATGTGACATCCCCTCTGACCAATTGGTGACATCATTTACAGATACGGTGGGAGTGGGTGAGTGACTATGTAGCGGCGGGGGGTTCGTTTTTGCATTTGACCCCCCCTTTCATAGATTGTCAACAAAAAAATATATAGTAACAATAACATAAAATAGATCTTTATATCCCTTGCTCAACCAAAAAGGCAAATTTTATGGGGGTCATGCAATAGAACGGGGATCGTAAGATGGGAGGAGGGTTTGAATTAAAAAAGAAAAAAGTTGCTTTAAGGGAAATGTGCAACCGGGTGTGAAATTATAGCCTAAAGTGCAACATATTGTTCCAGGAGCTCTGTCCAAAACCACTAACAATGAAATAATAAATATACACCAAAAAAGAAAAAAAACACCCTCAAACCTCACCTGGAGGTGATAATTACACTCTATGCCCCCCTTTTATTCCTAAATAACAATCATTAAATCCCAGACAATTTCACGATTAGACATACAGTATATGCAATTCTACTTCATTGCCCTATTTATTTTTGCACATCCCTATTAATTTGCATATTAAATGACATGGAATTCATTAACTGTATCAATCGGTTCAGTTTTGAATTTAGTTCAAAATGAGGCTATGTTACATCGTTATGTTTTCATAGCTTCTTATTCATTCATTTGTATGCATCATCTTACACACATTATTAGCAAACAAATGTATATTTGACATTTTAGTATGAAATATTTATGACTTGTATACAGATGAGTGCCTCGCAAAAGAATATAGATAGCATGTAAATATACTTGTGTCTGTGTGAGATCAGTGTCTTTTCAAGTGTTAAAATTATATATTATGAAATCAGAGGAAATGCAATGAGATTCAGCTAACTTCTGACTTGTGGGAGCTGAAGAAAAAGGCTGCAAAATGAGTGCTTGTAAAACTATACAGCGCCATCTACAGAAGATTGTGAGCACTGCTACATGGAAACAACGTCATTTTAACTCCCACATCATCACAATCATCGTCATCATCATCAACTCTTCAATCATGTCACGTTAAAACAATTATACAATTCAATAATTATCATTATTTTAGGTCTTATATGAATAGCAGTATTCGTGTACTTAGTGTATTTTGAAATACATGTGTTTTATTTGGGGGGCGATATTTTAATATTAATGTTTTGTTCGTGGAACAATTTTGTAATGTTGGTTTATTTGAGGGACATTTACTGAGTGCATTTTAAGCAATTTATTTTATTATTTTATAGGATTAGGGATTGGTTACTTTGGATGATCCTAACAGACAGTAAATTACTACCACACTGAACTATTTAATGCAAGTGTATCATAACGAGTAAAAGGCATGTATATATTGGTTTAAACTTCATATTAAACGACCTATAGGCCACTAATCACACTTTAGCACCCCAAACAAATGTATCCAATCCCCTCAAATGCAACTCTTCTTCAAATAAAATGCAATTTATTTAGAGGCCCACTATTAAAAAGGTGAATATGATCATAAACTCGGTCTGATGTTCCATATTTGGACATGTACTTCCTCTAAATGAGTCAGTCCTCATCTGCACTTTTTTTTCTCTCCCTAGTGTGTGTGATGTGTTGGCATGTACTGCCTTTGTCTGACAAGTCAAGCATGGGGGGTGTGGGGGGTTGGGGGGTGCTGATGCTGGGGTGCTCAGAGAAGGTGGGAGGGGGGTACGAGAGTGTGTGTGGCTCGCCGCTTTTAGAGGCACACACCCCCCGACGCGGGCTTCATTCCCGGTGCAAAACCTCCAGGCGAGCACATCCCAGCTACACTGGGGGGGCCGGCCGCCGCGCACGGATCGTGGGGAGCTACAATCGAACCGAACCGAAGCGATCCGATCATCCGATCTTCCGATCGCTCGCCGGAGCCCTTGCCGCCCCCATCGCGATGAGCTACCCGCTCGGTCTGCAGCGCTGAAGCCGCTAAGGGCGGGGGGGTTGGGGGGCGACGCACCTGCCGGCCCCTCGAGCGGACTGCACCCCACTACCGAGGCAACTTTTGCGGTCTCTTTCGGAGGAGCGAGTGCAAAGTTGGCCCTCATTCATGCGACGCTGGTGGTGGGGGGGCGAGCCAAGCATCCCGATTTTTTTGTACTCTTTGCCATTGTAAGCAGGCGACACGGCGGCTTGGGGTGATTTGTTTTCTTTCCTTTCCTATCCGATGGATATTCACTGCAAGGCGGACCCCTTCGCGGCCATGCACCGTAAGTACCACAACACCAGTTGGACTAAAATAATTGGCACCGATGTGCGTTTGAAATGAGAAGAAGTTATATGGAGCAGATCTAAAAACGTGGGGAAAAAAAATATTAGTTTCTTATGAGCGTGGCTTGTTCAGTGGGTGATTATTATTTTAGATCATTTACGGGTCGACTCCCACGTGCAACTCGATCTGATTTTATTCGGGTGAATAATTGATGCTTTTTGGGTTTGGCTCATTCGGGAAAATAAGGTGCCCTGTAATATGAGTTATTAAGGGTGGGTTCACTATTTAACAGGTAATAGCTCTGTGTGAATGATTTTTTTTCCATTAAAAAATAGGGTATTCAATTTGCTCTAATTTACAAAAATGTGTGTTCAAAAATACAAATGTTAAATTAGAGACGAGAAATATTCAATTATGGCCAGGGACTCTACCCTAAACGTGAAGTCATAAATAAACAACGTGAAGCACAAAATATTGTTTGTCTACAATAAAATAATGTAAAAAAAAAATCTCTTTTTTTTCCTTGAAAGCAATTAAGCTCTTGCTCATCACCCCACCTTATTAATAATTACTACCTGCTATTATTGCATTGGTGCACATGTTAAAATAGGGAGAAATATGTGGTCCAAATATATATTTACGGCTTTATGTAATGTTAGGCTGTCGGTGTGTACTGTTGTTGTCTCCCACGTAGGGCACGGGGGGGTGAACCAGCTCGGCGGGGTGTTCGTCAACGGAAGACCCCTCCCGGACGTGGTGCGCCAGCGCATCGTGGAGCTGGCCCACCAGGGGGTTCGACCGTGCGACATCTCACGGCAGCTGCGCGTCAGCCACGGCTGCGTCAGCAAGATTCTCGGCAGGTAGGGACCAATTCACTAAAAAATATATTGCTACGGATTTTGCATTCAAATCTATGAGGAAAATGCACTATTTGATCATATTAATAACTCGTTTGTCTTAAAATACTAAGCAAAATTAAATGTTTTGGTCACTAGATAACGAATGAAAGGTTAGGTATTCTTTTAAAAATCACAAAGTGATGGATTTAAATAGTATTGTGATTTTGCATGCAATTTGAAGAAGAGTAATGCATCTTTGCTGGGAGGAAATTAACAAAAATGCTGGTGTATTTTTATAGAGATGTTTTGGGGGGGAAATCTCCCCAAGCTGCTGTATAGGTTACTTAAAGAAATTAGCACCGCCTAATCAGTTTCTTTGTTGTGCACGTTTTTTACCACAATTTGGAAATACTCAAAATAAACCCTGCATTTTTAGTGCTTGCGTTTTCCCCAAAATACTATGTGATGGAGCTTATTATTATTATTATTTGACAGATTAAAAAAGGGTCTTTGGTTGTCTTGACTCATCTACATTTAAATAAAACTTCAATATTGGCCATAAAATGATAATTATGAGGAAATTAATTCCAAAGCCACAAACGTAACCCTTTTCTGAAAGCTTTTTTTTAAAATTTATGTTCTATATAGATGTATATATGTTTTTTATTTGTATGTTTTTACATAGATACTATGAAACTGGCAGCATCAAACCGGGTGTAATCGGAGGGTCCAAGCCCAAAGTGGCCACGCCGAAGGTAGTGGACAAAATAGCAGACTACAAGAGGCAGAACCCCACCATGTTTGCGTGGGAGATCCGCGACAGGCTGCTGGCTGAGGGCATCTGCGACAACGACACCGTGCCCAGCGTCTCGTCAATTAACCGGTGAGGGGCCATCCACACTACGCTATTTGGGCTGGAATTAAAACTATATTACAGTATTTCTATGCAAAACATTTTGCATGCAAAAAAATAATACTAATCCACCTTTACACATTAGACACATTTTTTTCCACCCTGGTGAGCGCATTAAGGGTCAAAACATTAGGAACAGTGCACATTATCCTTATAATTCTATCAGATGACGCGAGAGACAGCATTTTTGGAGTATGCCATTTATAACGTGTCATCAGTTCAACACATATATTTTTTTTCAAAAATTATACGCATATACTGGAGCAATCAAAGCGTTGGGGAACGAGAAGAGATCAATATTCGGGTGACCACATCCCTTTTGGCACCATAAAGCAGGCCAATTGTTTTTCTGAGCATGCGTGTGGTGACACGAGGGGGCGGGGCTACCATTGCAGGCCTGTCTGGAAGATTTAAAAGAAGAAGCCAGGCTTGGCAAGATTGTCGTAAAATAAAATAACATGTAGCCTCTTTTTATGGGGGTGCATCAGGGCTTCTTTTGGAAAACAGAAACAAGCCCAAGATCATAAAACCCAGTTTTATGAAGGTATTCATTTGAAAATGTGTTCATCTAAAATACATGGGCTCTTTAATCTATTGCAAAAATATTAAGGGATTTTCTACTAATTGTATGGTCTTTTGTGGAAACAAAAGGAGGGTCAAAATATTAAGAACAGGTCTCAGTCATTCACAATTACAAACATAACACTAAATATTAAATGAGAACAGACCACTATTAATTGAATAGAATTGTTTCTTACATACGATGTCTTATACGCCCCAACAAGGGGAAACATCTAATATTATCTTTTGAAATATACAAATTGTGTATTTTAACCTAACGTCTGGGACTACAAAGTATGCAAGTTTCCAAATATGTTCATCACGATTATTCACTGCAAATATATCTACTATATTACTACAATATTTTCCTGAAACACACACACACACACACCCGCACACATCCCTGGTGGTGAACTTTGCTTAAGACGCACTGTTCCATAGAGGCATTACATTTTAATGAGCTGATGGGCGAGAGTGTGGACACACACACACATACACACACACTCTTTTGAATAAGAAAGGGCTGAAGAAAATTCATTTCATGCTCCGTGCTCGCTTAAAAAGACGAGCGACTCACGTGCATGTGCGATAAATCCAAAATGTATGTATTAATGTCGTTAAAAAAAAGACCCTTTACTACACCTTTTCAATTCCAATTAAATGCTTCTATTTGGAGCCGCTCTTTTGTTCATGTAATAAATTGAATAGAGGAGAATTTTAATTCCATCAGACGCTTTCAATTTTAATCAGGGCGCTAGGTAAGTGGTGGAATTTATTTGCAAGTACCTCTAGGTTAACATTATTTCTCTATGTAAAATACAGTAGTGTTAGTTTTCGAGCTTAGTGGTTTTTGAACTTTTTCGGAAAACAAATAAAAAATTATACACCTTGAACAAAGAGTCAAATTGTATTGGTACAATCTTCAAGTATAAAGACAATCCAAATGAGAAAGAAAAGTTTAACATATGAAAACAGCAAGCCCCCCACCACCCATTGACTCCGGACTGCAACTAAGCTGTTTTTCCACTCAAGCACTTCCAATTGTTCCCCGAAAAGTCTCCAAAATTCTTAAACAACTTTGCCCTACCCAGCCAACAAAATACTAGACAAATGATCAAAATACCAAAACCTATTTGGGTCTGAATTCAATCATAGTGATTTACAGACAATGACTATAATGGTTCATTCAGGGGCAATAGAAATTCTCACCCTAAAATTGCCTCGGTCGCCAAACAAAGTGAGCGACAAAAACAAAAACGAAAAAAAAAAACCTGATAAGTTGTTTGAGCCTTCACAAATGATGGTGACAGGCCTTTCTCCCCGGGGCTGCGGCTTAGATGGATCAAATCTAACTTGAGCTAGCGCAGAAGAAGTTCAATAAGGAACTATTGCTTTCCTGTCACTTGTAATATAAAGCTCCTCATTTGCATCTCTTTGCCCACGTGGCCTAATCCTGGACCTTTCCGATCAATACGTCCTAGTAGTCCATGCTGGGAAGAAGGGGGTGTTGGTCCTTTAAAGGTCTGAACAGGTCTCAACCCTAGGATTGGAGAATGGGGCCTTTGCCAGTGAAGGCCGGGTAATGGTAGGGATGGCGTAAAAGGGAGTCTAGTCCTGTTCACATTTTGTTTCTGCGATATAAAAAGACATCTGAATGCAATTGTGTCCTAAATTGAAAAATCTCATTTTCACGGTTCATTATTGTACTTTTGGCAAGGTTTACAAAACTGCAAAGATGTATTGAAATGAGGAAAGTAAAGATGAAAAAAAGAGAATAGTCAAAGAAGCCACAATGCAGGAATAACAAAACGTTGCCTCAAGAAGGCATCATATCTCAATTTTGAAACTGTGAGAAACATCTGCTTCAAGTATGCCAGTAAAC